>NW_022436946.1:38357403-38437239 GCF_009761245.1 Sapajus apella
TGTTTCTTCTCTTTTCACCTCCCTTTCTCCCTGCAGTACCGTGTGGAATCAATGATGTTGCGTATTGCAAAGCCAATGAACTATATTCCTGTGACACCTAGTGTTCAGCAAAGATCCCAAATGAGAGCCCCACAGTGTGTTCCTCTAATTATGGAGCCGGAATCCCGCTTCTATAGCAACTCTGTTCTCGTTTTGGATTTCCAATCACTTTATCCTTCTATTGTGATTGCATATAACTATTGTTTTTCCACCTGCCTTGGCCATGTGGAGAACTTGGGAAAGTAAGGTTTTTTTCACATTTACAATAATGTTGTGCTTGTCTACTTCTTACTAAAATTAAACACTTCTTGAGTGTCTGTTTGCTCTTGACACCTTCTTTATGAGCAAGATGAATGGGCTGTAGCCCAGCTAATCCATGTATTGTAGTTGTCTTACTAATTGACATGGATCACCATATGATTAATCCAGTTTCATGGATGGATGACTCATATGAAGAGGATTGGGAATAGATCAGCCTTGCAACTGTTTCACTCCATGTGTAACCATGGTCTCTTTTAAAATGAAAGTTAAATTGATATAAATTACCTTTCAGTGGAACAGTTTGAGGATTATGGATCTTACAATTCCATCTATCACCTCCTCTTTATTTTTCTTAGAAATTGCCGAGGATTTTTTAAGTAAAATGTTAGGTTTTATTAATTAATATAAATTAAGTTTAGAAACCAAGAATAACATTTTAAATTCTGAAAGGATTAAATACTTTTCTTAGATTGTAGGAAATAAGAGACTCTTCCTTTTTATTGATTTTTCTGTATTTGAGACTATGTGTTGGTTTTAGTATATACCGTACTCACTTCTTCATAGAAAGCATCTAGAAATTATATTGGTAATCTTGTCTTTTTGTTAAAAACAAGAATTTGGAAAATTTACAAGATTTACAGTCTAAGGTTTAAATTCTTTAAATATATTCACAAGGATGTTAAATAAAAATAAACTTTTATTTAAGTGATTTAGTATAAGCTGATCATATGTTGAGTTGAAATTTGGCATTTCAGTATAGATTTTACCCATAAACTTTAGGATAGTGCCATTTAAGAAACGTTTCTTGTAATAAATTGTGAATATTTGAAAAACGGTACTTTGGTAATGAGGCAAATAAACATATTATTAAGTACATGAATTCATGTTTAGATGTTTGAAAATGAATTTCTAATGGAGTTAGAAAGATTCCTAAAATTGCCTAAAATCTCTGTTCTATGATTTGAGTAAGTATTTGCTTAATGTTCTCTTTCTTAACAGGTATGATGAGTTCAAATTTGGCTGTACCTCTCTGAGAGTACCTCCAGATTTACTTTACCAAGTTAGGCATGATATCACAGTGTCCCCCAATGGAGTAGCTTTTGTCAAGGTAATACTCTCTTGTAAATGAAAGATATCAACTATGGCTTAACGTTTGGAGAGCTGATAATGGTTTAGATAGTGTTGGCACATAATAGAAAACAAAAACACCAAGTTTGCTTGTTTTATCTCAAAAAGTCAAAGATATAAGAATCTTCTGAGAAATCACTTCAGAAACAAACCAGTGCCCTTGTTTTTCTTGGATTTAGGTTTTAAACCTTTAAATTGTTAAATGTTAGTTAATGAAATATTGAAAGAAATAAATGTATGCTCATACCTTCTGCCCTGTATTAGAATTAGGCAGACTTAAATAGCAATTTAATGGTCAAAATATATTACCTACAAAGATTTGAATTACTTTAATGTGTAGATACTACAAGTTGTTCTTCTACATTATTTTAACTTAAATTAAGACTATCTTAGAATTAATAATACTCTAATATGTTCATTATTATATTTTTAAGAAGATATCCAAACTAAAAATAGGGTCTCTTTTGTCTCTCCTATATCTCCCTTTAAAAGAGACAGGAAAAATTTATAAATTAAAGACAAATAAGGGAGATCTAAAAGAAGATTATGTTGCCTCTTATATGCCAACTTTATTCCTTTGTTTTCTATTTTCTTAGCAGTGAGTCTGTACTAGAATCATGAGACAGTAGAGTGGTTGATGGTAGAGTGGACCCCACCAGCCCCCAAATTCATTCTGGTGTACTTATCAAAAGTGGCATCATTCTCTACCAGTAAGAGGGAATGCTAAACTAAAATTAGCAATTTAGATGAAGAAAATTTTAACCAAAGAGTTCATGGTATGTTTCTTTTTTGGAAAATTTTTAAATGTAGTATTTCTAGGGACTGATGTAGATGAGATCTACTTGGAGACATGGAAATAGATCTTTGTTAATTAAAAGGGTCTCTATGTAAAAATCAGTTTTCACATCACATTTCTGCAAATTTGGTCCCTGTTCTTTTAATCTTATGTCTTACAATATTATGGCAGCTTCAAAATGTACACCAAATGAATTAGAGGTTAGAATATGTTCTCATTGTCACATATGTAGCAGCTTATCTCCTTTTAGCAGCATTTTTTAAAACTTGCGTCTACTTTTGGACCCAGTATGTTAAGCTTAATGAAAATAAGACTTTTTAATATTCAGGTGTGTGATTATCCTATACCTGAGATTTTAATTGTTAGGTCCGACATGCATTACCTTGCACGTGTCTGTGAATCATCATCAAAGTTAATACTGTTTTGTGATTTTCATTCCTACTGGAGTTCTCATAAATTCTCCCTAGTCTTGATTAATACAAATGATTTTTTTTTTTTGGCATCAACAAATTTTATCACCTCACTATTCATCCCCTCTTCCAGATTGCTAATAAATATAGGCCGGAGGGGATGGCTTAGTGGTCTAAGCATCAGATTTGAAATACCTAGAGTCCCTGGAACTGCAGGTTTGAATGTCAGCAGAGTCAACCCAGCTCATCATTCTTCCAAGGTAGATAAATGGAGTTCCATGCAGATTTCTGTGTGGGGTCATTAGGATGAGATCTTTAAAAACAGTTGGTTATGAGTGATGCAAGTCCCATGTGTCATTTTGAAAGAATGGGGGTTTCTGTCAAGTTTTGAACAAAATTTCCCTCTGAACTTGTTTATAGTCACTTATGCACTAGTTGACATCCTCCTCCCTGGAGGTCTCTGAACTCACATAGAAGTGCTCTATTAGTTTTATAAACATTACAGGAACCGTTTAGGAGAAAAATCCTCTTCCAAGAAATAAAATGTTATGATTTTATATTGATGGTCATTAATACTGTGGTCACTCTGTTGTTAGCATGTTTCAATTCATGATAATTGGCCATTATTATATTTTATGCTTCCTTCTTATTTAAATCTATAATGTTTGAGGGGTTTTAAACATTCTTTTTTTCTTTATGATAGCCTTCAGTAAGAAAAGGTGTACTACCAAGAATGCTTGAAGAAATTTTGAAGACTAGATTTATGGTGAAGCAGTCAATGAAGGCTTACAAGCAAGACAGAGCCCTGTTGCGAATGCTTGATGCACGTCAACTAGGACTTAAGCTGATAGCAAATGTCACATTTGGCTATACATCTGCTAATTTTTCTGGGAGAATGCCATGCTTTGAAGTAAGTGATACAAATCTGTAGTTTTTTTCAAAAGAGACTAAAATATGGCCAGGCACAGTGGCACTCACCTGTATTTTCAGTTACTTTGGAAGCTGAGGTGGTGGGGTTGGGGAGCTTCAGCCCAGAGTTGAATCCAGCTTGGACAACATAACAAGACTTCATCTCTATTTAAAAAAAAAAAAAAAAAAAAGGCTAGCCATGGTGGCTCATGCCTGTAATCTCAATACTTTGAGAGGCCAAGGCGGGTGGATTGCTTGAGCTCAGGAGTTGGAGACCAGCCTGGACAACATGGTGAAACCCCATGTCTAACCAAGAGTGCAAAAATTAGCCAAGCATAGTGTTGTGTGCCTGTGGTCCCAGTTACTCGGGAGGCTGAGGTGAGAGGATCACCAGTGCCCAGGATGTCAAGGTTGCAGTGAGCTGTGACTATACCACTGCACTCCAGCCTGGGTAACAGAGTGAGACCCTGACTCAAAAAAAAAAAAAAAAAAAAAGAGGGATTAAAGCAGCATTAAATGAACTCCAGTTCATTCAAACATTTCATTTTGTTTTAAAACTTTTAAGAGTTTCATTTCTGTGACATAGGATCAGTTCTTCTCATACCAAGCCTAAATATGTATATATTCTTGGGGATCTATGAGTTTTCTCTATAAAGACATCTATGTGTCTTTATTCTAATGATCATTTTAGAAATTAGCATACACATATTTCTGCATAATCTTCATGACTATACTGTAACCTTCTATTAGCATGAGATTTCATTGCCACCTTTGTAGCAGTTTTTATAACCACCTTGGTACTGCACAATTCATTTTTATGTATTATCAAGAGATCTGATTATAGATTGGCTTGTCTAAATGTCACAATTAGCCAGGTGTGGTGGCTCACACTTGCGATCCAGCAACTCAGGAGGCTGAGGGGGAAGCATTGCTTGAGCCCATGAGTTCAAAACTAGCCTAAGCAACATAGTGAGCCCATACCTGTACTAATACATAAAATTAAAAACTAAAAAAAAATTGTTTAAGTCAGAATAAACAAGTTATCCAACCTTTACTAGTATACCAGTAGATATAAAGCAAAACCTTTTTTGCAGTGATCAGTGGACAGTTGAAAGACATTTTTCATAGAATAAGACTTAATTTCTTATTTACTAAGTTGAGATGTTTGATAGAAATACAATATACTGTGACAGGGTAATATAATAATATACTAGTGATTGTGAAAAAAACAGGAATGTGTTATATTGTGATCATGCTAAGTGAAGGCCAGAGGACATTGTGAAATATCATATTTGCATTAGTTCAATAAGAGAAAAGCAGGGGAAGAATAAAGTCTTCACACAGCTCATAGTAGGCAAAATGAACTCCAAAAACATGAGCAAGGCAGTAGTGGCATATTCACATTGAAAGCAGTAAAATACCATCTATAGTGAAAACCTGATATTGTTAACTTGAATATTTTGGTACAGTAATATGATTTTGTGCTGAATAAATTTTTTTATAGTTGCACTGTAAAGGCTGTAAGCAGTAAAAGTTCATATCTAGGTTTATGTTTATATACTTTTAGGTGATATAAAAAATACTTAGTCGTGGAGGTTCATATTAATAAATTTGAAAACCACTGATCTATATGATCCAGCAGGAAAAAAATTGGAAATCATATTACTAATGTAGAACCAAAATATATCAATTTTTTTTTTTTTTTTGAGTCAGGGTCTTGCTTTATCATCCAGGCTGGAGTGCAGTGGCTCAACCATGGCTCACTGCAGCCTTGACCTCCCAAGCTTAAGCGATCCTCCCACCTCTGCCTCGAGGTAACTGGGACTACAGGTGCTTACCTTTATGCTCAGCTATTTTTTTTATTTTTTGTAGAGATGGGGTTTCGCCATGCTGTCCAGGCTGGTCTTGAACTCCTGGGCTCAAATGAGTCTCCTGCCTTGTCTTCCCAAAGTGCTGGGATTACAGTGTGAACCACCATGCTTGTCCCAAATCCTTTGTTAGGGGCCATGTCCACATTTCCCTAATTTCTTCCCTGCCTCTCAGTTTTAAAAGTGTTTATTTATTAATGTATATTAGCAATAAAACAATGCAGAAATTATACTGTTTAAAAAATATGTAAATACTGTAAGTTTAGACTAACCAGAATTTGGGAAGATTTTTGAACTAATAGTGGAAATTTAGGAATAGAGTTCTACCAGGGAGTACATTGCTGCTTTGCATGGTGAACTCAGACTGCCAAGCAATATTGCTTCCTTGACCCTGGTCTTCTCAGCTGTTCTTAGGTTAATGACTATAAGCATGCATTTGGCTTCTCATCATATGCTAACTTCACAACAGTACCATGTTTACTTCTATGTGAAAGCATAAGTGTAAAAAGCAGCTAACATCACAGAAAGAGCCACTCATGAATAAGTGAAGCGTTAGCATCAATAGAGTAGAAATGAAAGCTATCAGCCACTTTTTTTTTTAAGGGCAGATGGATTCGTTAATTTTTATGCCTGTATAATATTCCATTGTACACATATACAGCATTTTCCTTATGCATTCACCTGTTGACAGACACTTAGGTTGCTTCCATATCTTGGCTACTGTGAATAGTGCTACAATAAATATGGGAGTGCAGATATCTATTCAGTGTACCAATTTCCTTTTCTTTTCTTTCTTTCCCTGCCTTCCTTCCTTTCCCTTTCTTTCCCTTCCTTACCCTTCCTTACTCCCTCCCTCCCTCCCTCCCTTCCTTCCCTCCCACCCACCCAGCAGTGGAATATCTGAATCATATGCTAGTTCTATTTTTAGATTTTTGAGGAACCTCCCTATTGTTCTACATAGTGGCTATACTAATTTACATTCCCACTAACAGTGGGTTCCTCTTTCTCCACATTCTCTCCAGCATTCATTATTGCCTGTTTTTTGGATAAAACCCATTTTAGCTGGCGTGAGAAAATATCTCATTATAATTTTGATTTGTATTTCTCTGATTAGTAACATTGATCATTTGTATGTCATCTTTTGAGAAATGTCTATTCAGACCTTTTGTGCATTTTTTTTTTTTGAGAGTCTTGCTCTGTCGCCCAGGCTGGAGTGTGTGGTGCGATCTCAGCTCACTGCAACCTCCACCTCCCGGGTTCAAGCGATTCTCCTGCCTCAGCCTCCCAAGTAGCTGGGACTATAGGCACGTACCACTATGCCTGGCTAATTTTTTGTATTTTTAGTAGAGATGGGGTTTTACCATGCTTAGCCAGGATGGTCTAAGGAGAATATGGAGAATAAATAAATGTAGCTAATAGTTGGAGGTTAATGTCTCTGTCTCAGTACCATCATAGAGAAAGACAAGACTTTGTAAGCAAAAATTCCTAAGAGAAATAGAGAATAAATATGGTAGCTATTAGTGGAGGTTAATGTCTGTCCCAGTTGGACATTGTCACTGACTTAGTTTCATAAATTAAAATTTTTATATGTTGACAGTTTCCTGCTAAACTATTGATCATTTATGATAAAGGTATATATATGTGACTTTTTTAAATTGGCTGAACTTTATTTCTTCCTTTTTATGTCTTTTCAGGGAATTAATTTTTACTTAAAAAATTGTTTTTATTGTGACATTTGAGCATCCTCGGTCATTGCCTAAATTGTGAAACCATTTCTTTTCCTCTTTTTAAATCCTCTCTTAGCCCTTTAATGAAGAAATGCTTTTCAAATTAGGAACTTTGGCACAAAGTAGCAGAATCAGTTAATTACTGCTCCTCCCCTCTTCTGCCTCCCCCTCACCCTAGTGCAGCTGAATTCTTCCTGTTACATGGTCTTCAGGGGTAACTGCAGAGCTCTGACTCTTTCAGGTATAACTTAAATGGGTCAGAGTAAGAGCATCAGGCAGACAGACATTTAAGACCAGTATGTATATGTACGAGTATGTACTTGTAAGTATGTATCTCAGAAGTATATTTGACTTAGGATGGCTTGCCCATCCGGCTCTTTGTCCTGACAAAGTTGACCTTGTTTGAAAGTGGCAGCATGTAAAGAACATTTTATTCAATTTGAGTTTCAATTAGATAACATGATTTTTGTAATGTGTTAAGTTATAGTTTACATTGTCAAGATTTTCAGTGGTCTCAGCAGAATTCATGATCTCAGTTTAAAACCCAAGGCCAGGCATGGTGGCTCATGCCTGCAATTCCAACGCTTTGAGAGGTTGAGGTGGGTGGATCACTTGAGGCTAGGAGTTCAAGACTAGCCTGCCATCATGGTGAAACCCCATCTCTACTAAAAATACAAAAAACATCCAGGCATGGTGGCACACGCCGGTAATCCCAGCTCCTCAGGAGGAAGAGGCACAAGAATTGTTTGAACCCAGGAAGCAGAGGTCGCAGTGAGCCAAGATTGCACCACTGCACTCTAGTCTCGGTGACAGAACAAGACTGTCTCAAAATAAATAAATCCCAACTCGTTTCTACTGCCAGTTTTATTATTTATTCCTTTGTTCATATATTTAATGTCTTTTGCAATGCAACTTTAAACAGCCTTTTAAATAGTATTCAATCCTACATTTAGTAAATAAAAAAAATTTTTTTTGAGACGGAATCTTGCTTTGTTTCCCAGGCTGGAGTACAGTGGTGTGATCTCGGCTCACTGCATCCTCCGCCTCCTGGATTCAAGCAATTCTCATGCCTCAGCTTCCCAAGGAGCTGGGATTACAGGCACCCGCCACTAGGCTCAGCTAATTTTTGTATTTTTAGTAGAGATGGGGTTTCACCATGTTAGTCAGGCTGGTCTCAAACTCCTGACCTCAGGTGATTTGCCCTCCCCGGCCTCCCAAAGTGCTGGCATTACAGGAATGAGCCACTGCACCTGGCCTTAGTAATTTAAATCTTACAGTAAAGGGAGAAGTATCATTATTGCTATTGGTTGCTTCTTAACACACAAAAAACAAAATGCGCAGTTTGCATTTTAAAATTGCAAAAGGAATGCTCCATTTATGTTGAATGGCAGTCTTTCCCACTCTTAGGTTTAATGAGTTTAATAAATGAAACAGCAATGTTATATAGTCTCTTTAATTTACTTGTAAAATCTAATTAGCATGCTTCTCATATTTGTCAGGGCCCAGCGTCTTTTTGTTTTGTAAACTCATGCCATGGTGACTGTTAAAACTCACTAAATGCTAATGAAAAAACCCTTCTTAGATATATAAACACCTAATTGATTTAAATTGAACACTTTTGATATATTTTCCATATTATTAGATACATTTTTCCTTGTATAGCTAGTCGCAGATTGAAGTTCAGCATTAATTTTAATGATATTAAAAGACATTATCGGCTGGGCGCAGTGGCTAACGCCTGTAATCCCAGCACTTCGGGAGGCCAAGGTGGGCAGATCACAAGGTCAAGAGTTCGAGACCAGCCTGGTCAACGTGGTGAAACCCCATCTCTACTAAAAATACAAAAATTAGCTGTGTGTGGTGGCATGTGCCTGTAATCCCAGCTGCTCAGGAGGATGAGGCAGGAGAATCATTTAAACCAGGGAGGCAGAGGTTGCAGGAAGCTGAGATTGCACCATTGCACTCCAGCCTGGGCAACTAAAGTGAAACTCCATCTCAGAAAAATAAATAAAGTATAATTCCTAAAAAATAAAAAGAAAAAGACATTATCATCAACACTTAAACAGAAAAATTTTGAGAGATGCACGTACATACACCTTGTGTATGTATCTTGTGCACCTACAAAGAGTGATTTTCTGCCTAATGTGTTGTAAGGGCACATAAGAAAGTTTTTGAATAGGCTGGGTGTGGTGGCTCATGCCTATAATCCTAGCACTTTGGGAGGCTGATTCAGGTGGATCACAAGTTTAGGAGTTTGAAACCAGCCTGGCCAACATGGTGAAACCCTGTCTCTACTAAAAAATACAAAAATTAGCCAGGTGTCATGGCATGCACCTGTAGTCCCAGGTACTCAGAAGGCTGAGGCAGGAGAATCGCTTGAACCCAGGAGGCAGAGGTTGGAATGAGTGGAGGAGTGGAGATAGCACCACTGCACTCCAACCTGGGTGACAGAATAAGACTCCATCTCCAAAAAAAAAAAAAAGCTCTTGAATAAACAAGGATTATTCTTCCAAGAATCAAATGTAGCTGTGTACCTTGTAACAAGTGCAGTCCACTTACTGATACAACACTCAAAGACAAGTCTGTATATTGATTGGTTCTTTCAAATTTTTTACCTCAGTTTCTTTTTGAATACTTGTAGAAAGAATGATGACACTGATGGCTATTTTGATTTCTTTTTTATATTCTTTTCTCCTTGTTTCATTTTTAGAAATATGTAATAATTAAATGTTATTATACGTTAAAGTGTGTTGACTTACACTGAGCTATGTTAATAAATTATTTCCAATGTGTTTCTACCAACAGGTTGGCGATAGTATTGTTCACAAAGCCAGAGAGACCTTGGAACGAGCTATTAAACTGGTGAATGATACCAAGAAATGGGGTGCTAGGGTTGTGTATGGTGATACTGACAGGTAATGGATGTTTGGTTTTGTAGTTGTCTTTTTGCATCTCTCCAAATCTTCATTTCAGTGTTTAAAATGGCTTAAGGGAATCCTTTCCAAAAATCAGAGTTCTACCTGAGTCCTTTCCAGTCCTTATGATCTCATGATCAGAGTTAACACAGATCCTGATTTAGCAGATAGGATTGTAAGAGACAGTTTTTGTCCTAAGCCACAAACTGAAGATTGCTATGGCTTCCCTCTAGGTTGCTCTTGGCCAAGTAGATAGTGATCTATAAACTGTGTACACAGGAGTCTAGTTTATTTAAAGAAACTACTTTTAGTGTGAATAATGCCTCTAATGTAGCTGCAACTCTCAGAATTTAAGTGTATATATTAAAATAATTAACCGTTTTTGAAGGACAGTTGCAAGACCTGTGAATGGTTACCTTACCACTAGGCCCCAAAATATGTTGACCTTCTAAGAGAAGTGCATATAGGCAAATACAGTTTTCCATTTGATTCCAGAGGGTTCACAGACTTCCTCAAGCCCATTATTAATGGATTGGCAAATGACGTGCCTGCATTTGAAGGCACATTATTAATAATGTAAGTTATTAACACCAGCTTGCATGTTTCCTTGCTTGCTGTGATATTTTTCAGGTTTCAGTTATTTATGTAACATCTTATTTGTATGGCTTATTGAAATTATTCTAAAATGTAGGCATTATGCAAATTTCTTACAGTGAAATTTTTCCCGTATTGGAGACTTAGAGTCACAATGTGATCATGCTAAGAGCACTTGCCTCAAAACCTCTGATCTCTTTATAGTCCAACAGAGCAATAGGAGATAATGCTCCTAATCATTAAATAGCTTATAAGTAATCTTTGAACTGCATTTAGTCTTCTCCAGTTCTTTAAAATGTTCATACAGTCAGCATAATCATATTAATACTGAATGAGACCTTGCTTCATATAGCAGCTGTTTCATTACCAGCAAGTGGGGATAGTTTCAAATTATCAAGACCCTAATTATCCATATTCTCTTATTTAGGGAAAAAATTAATCCTTTAAATTTTTTATTTTAATTCAGGGGCTATCCATGTCAGTTGTTTGTTTTTGGTAAAAACACAACACTCAGAAGTCAGCGTGATTCTGATTGTAGTTGTATTATTTACCCTTTAAGATCTTTAAAAAGTCAAGCTACAAAAATTATAGACTCACAGAATGTCAGAGCTGGAAGGGATTTTGATATTTAGGCCAGCAGTTTTCATATTATTGGGAGAGCTTAGAATGTGCCTCAAGTGATACTTATTAAGAACAAATTTCCCTAGGATAAGAAATTTAAGATCTTGCAACTAGTCAGTAAAGAGCCATAAATTGACATTCAGTGTTTTGATTCCTAGCTTTCTTTCTCCATCAGATTCTATAGTTATTATATGATTCCAGTCAAACAAAATTTACTTGCAGTGTCATTAAAACTTTTGATCACCATTCACTACCTGATGGCATTCAACAAATATTGGCCAGGCACAGCATTTCGAGAGGCCAAGACAGGTGGATTGCCTGAGCCCAGAAGTTCAAGACCAGGTTGGGCAACAAAGTGCAACCCTGTCTCTACAAAAAATTAAAAAATTAGCCAGACATAGTGGTGCACACTTGTACTCCTAGCTACTTGGGTGGCTGTGAGGTGGGAGGATCGCTTGAACCCCAGAGTTCAAGGCTGTAGTGAGCCATGATCATGCCACTGTACTACAGCCTGGATGACAGAATAAGACCATCTCAAAAACAAAAAAAACCAAATGTTTAGTGACATCTGTATGAGGGCAATTCACAGTAGTATCACCCTGGCAGAATACAAATAAGTTCTTGAAGAGGAACCAAAAAAAAGTCAGTACCATAGTCTTTGGCCCCACGGCGCCCATTCCTACCCAACAATATTTTACTCCTTAGTAATTACTTTCTCTTATTAAATATAAATTTAATTTTTTTCCCTTGGAAGGACAGTAATGATAAAAGGTTGAGAAACACTGCTCTTGGGATATTAGGTATTGCTTGGTGGAGTGAAAAAGAGTTCCCAACCGAGAGTGAAGAGACCTGGATTCTCTTTCTAGCTATACTCCTAGATGATGGCATGGCCACTAATAAGTCATTTAACGTCTCTGAGGCTTAGTTGCCTCATCATCAAAATGAAGGAAATCTAATAGACAAAGGTAAATGACCTTCCAATTATGATGACATTCCAGTTATACTTTTAGTTATTTTTAAATGTACTATAAATTATTGTTGACTGTAATCGCTCTGTTGTGCTATCAAATACTAGGTCTTATTCATTCTAACTGTATTTTTGTACCTATTAACCATCCCCACACATACACACTACCCTTCCTAGCCCCTGGCAGCCTAGAAACTCATTTTAAAACAGTCTTTCGTATTGTAGGCTAGTCACTTCCATTCTGTCACATGACAAAAAACTTCTGCTAATTCTGTCCAGCTTTCTTGAAGTTTAGCTCCAAATCAAATTGGCCAAAACAGCTTAGACAGATTCAAACAAACTCACATTACTGGGTAAAAATCTCAAATCTCAAATATAGACCCTATAACTTTTTTTTTTGTTGTTTTGAGACAGTCTCGCTCTGTTGCCCAGGCTGGAGTTCAGTGGCATGATCTCAGCTCACTGCAACCTCCACCTCCCAGGTTCAAGCAATTCTCCTGCCTCAGCATCCTGAATAGCTGGAACTATAGGCATGCGCCACCATGCCCAGCTAATTTTTGTATCTTTAGTAGAGACAGGGTTTCACTGTGTTGGCTAGGCTGGTCTTGAACTCCTGACCTTGTGATCTGCCCGCCTCGGCCTCCCAAAGTGCTGGGATTACAGGCTTGAGCCACTGCACCTGGCCAATAATAACTTTTAAGATGTAAAGTATGTGTACCTTAATTTCTTTATTATGGAATTATAATTCTTAGCAGAATGTATAATATGTAAGAAAATATAAAAATGTATAGGCCCAAGTTACCAGCGACTATGCCAGTCAAGATATAGAACACTTTTTATCACCCTAAAAAGTTATCTCCTTACCCCTTTGCAATGACTCCATTATCCTTACTCCATACCCTAGACAACCACGTATCTAATTTTTATTATCATAGCTTAGTTTTGCCTATAATAAAACTGTATAGAAATGTGTGTATGTCCACCGATTTTAAAATGTTGCATTCATCATTGCATCTGAACATTTTAATAATAATCTTTCATATAAACAGTTTGGCAGTTGCACATGAAGTTCAACATACCCTTAGCATCCAGCAGTTCCACTCCTTGATGCTTATCTAAGAAAATGAAAACCAATGTCCACACAAAAACTTGTGTATGATCTTCATTGGGGCTTTGTTTTGTAATAGTTCAAAACTGCAAAATATCTAAATGTCTATTACTGATTGATTTGGATAAGCAAATTGTGGTATATCCATATAGTGGAGTACTACTCAATAATAGAAAAAAAAAAAAAAAAAAAACAGTTGCTGTTATTCTAACACCATGGATGAATCTCAAAATATGCCAAGTGAAAGAAGACAGATATAAAATAGTACATACTATATAGTTTCATTTTATAAAATTTTTATTTATTTATTTAGAGACAGGGTCTCACTATATTGCCCAGGCCCATCTCAAACTCCTGGCCTCAGGCAGTTCTCCCACTTCAGCCTCCAGAGTTGCTAGTATTACAGGCAAAAGCTACTGTACCCAGCCCATTTATATACAATTATTGGGGAAAAAAAACCCATAGTAACAGAAAGCAAGTCTTATGTATTGAACCTGGGGCCAGGAATAGACTGAAGAATTATTGTTAAGGAGTACAAGGAGGTTGAGGCTGCAGTAAGCCATAATTATGCCACTGCAATCCAACCTCAGTAACAGAGTGAGATCCTGTCTCTTAAAAAAAATATTTTTAAAATAAGGTAGTATTTGGTATAAGTGAGCATCAGATGGTCTATAAACAAACCACAAAAACCTTCAGATGGTTCAAAGTATAGCCTAAATTGAAGGCCTAATTAACTAAGGCATTTTTGTTCTGCCTTAGTGAATGTTGAAATTAATTCAGATTGAGACAATATTGAGAAAATAAACAGATACATGAGAGACGGTATGAACAAAAGAATAACAGAAATAATACAACAGAATCAGATCCACAGTAGCTCCATCAATTAGAAGATACCAGGTATCACATAAATTTTAAAGTAAGTAGAGCTGGGCACTGTGGCTTCATTTTAGAGACCTGAAGTAGAGTTGAATAGACTGCTTTTTTCCTTTCTTTTAATTTTTCATATTAAGCTCTTAGACAAGTGCTGTCTCCAGTATTAGCAGGGACTTTTTCCAAAGCATTTAATGTCTTTTCACTAAAAGTACAAGTGAAGATGAACTTTATAATCCATCTTACTTAAATATTTATTAACCATTACTTCTGTTAGTGGTCAGGTTGTAGTATATACTGAGATAGAATAAAAACATGCCTAATGCATTTTATCAGTTATTTTTTAGTATATTTTGTATTAGTATTTTTTATTCTTATAATTCAGTATTATTCATTACCAAATAATATGATCCATTATAGCAAATGAAAAGATTTACAGATATACACAAATGTTTGTAATGTCTTTTTTCTAAATGATATACAGATGTTGATTTTCTTTGTGTCATTTTCTGTTTTCTAACTATTCTTCAGTGAACATACATTACAGAATATATGTCTTTTTTTGTTGTTGTTGTTGAGACGGAGTCTCACTCTGTCACCCAGGCTGGAGTGCAATGGTGCAATCTTGGCTTACTGCCACCTCCACCTCCCAGGTTCAAACGATTCTCCTGCCTCAGCCTCCCAAGTAGCTGGGACTACAAGCAAGTGCTACAATGCCTGGCTAATTTTTGTAATTTTTTCGTAAAGATGGGGTTTCACCATGTTAGTGAGAATGGTCTCGAAATCCTGACCTCAGGTGATCCACCCTCCTTGGCCTCCCAAAGTGCTGGATTATAGGTGTGACCTACCATGCCTGGCCGATCTCTGTCTTTTTAAAGTTGAGTGGTTCCGGCCTTAAGGAAACTTCTCCCATGTCACAAGTACATCTTTCGTTTCCTTATAATCACATCATTTCTTATTTTGTGATGTATTTAATGTACCACAGTGATCCCCAACTTTTTTTTTTGAGATGGAGTCTCGCTCTGTCGCCCAGGCTGTAGTGCAATAGTGCAGTCTCAGTTCACTGCAATCTCTGCCTCCCAGGCTCAAGCGATTTTCCTGCCTCAGCCTCCCAAGTTGCTGGGATTATAGGCACACGTCACCGCGCTTGGTTAATCTTTGTATTTTTAGTAGAGACAGGGTTTCACCATGTTGGTCAGGCTGGTCTTGAACTCCTGACCTCAGATAATCTACCACCTCAGCCTCCCAAAGTGCCGGGATTACAGGCGTGAGCCGTTGTGCCTGGACCACAGCAGTCCCCAACCTTTTTAGCACCAGGGATCGGTTGCATGGAAGACAGTTTTTCCACAGACCAGGTGGTTTCGGGATGAAACTATTCCACCTCAGATCATCAGGCATTAGATTCTCGTAAGGTATATACAACCTTCACTTGTGCGCAGTTCACAATAGGGTTTATGCTCCTATGAGACTCTAATGCTGCCATTGGTCTAACTGATCTGCTATTGATCACAGACTGACTTGTATTAATCCCTAGGTATTAGGGATCCCTGGTGTACCATACAAAACCTTAAATGTCCAGGGATGATCCAGGACTTTCTTAGCAACCTGGGATATCTGAGCTGATCTTTGTAGCTAAGTTAGAAATATTGGATGTCTTAAAATATGTGTAATGAGACATATCATGAGTACACAAGGAATGTAATAAAACAGGAAAGCTTACATAGGAAACATCTTAAGAAAAAGTAAATAGGAGAAAGGGAGTTTTACTTGGCAATAGACAGAGTCATAGCCAGGAAAGTTACTCTTGATAAAATTTTTGTTACACTGACTTCTTCATTACCTTACTTTATTTTTAATCCCCTTAGTATGTTTGTGCTACTGAAAGGAGCCACTAAGGAGCAGTCTTTTAAGATTGGTCAGGAAATTGCCGAAGCTGTAACTGCTACCAATCCTAAACCAGTGAAATTGAAGTTTGAAAAGGTAAGAGGAATGTATTATTAGTAATGACGTACAAAATTCACATACCTTCCAGAGACCTCTGACTTGTTCAGTTCATTTTCAGAATCACTAACAGTATATGGGTCTATTAAAGTGTTTAATTTGGGCCAGATGCAGTGGCTCATGTCTGTAATTCTGGCACTTTGGGAAGCCGAAGCAGGAGGATTGCTTGAGACTAGGAGTTTGAGACCAGCCTGGACAACATAGCCAGACGCCGTCTCTACAAAAATTAAAAAGTTAACCAGGCATAGTGGCACATGCCCATAGTCCCAGCTATTTCAGAGGTTGAAGTGGATGGATCACTTGAGCCCAGGAGTTCAATGTTACAGTGAACTGTGATTGACCAGTGCACTCCAGCCTGGGCAACAAAGTAAGACCCTGTCTCTTTAAAAAATATATATATATTACATTTTAAATATTTTCTCTTTTGTATAATTTTCTCAAAATTTGTTTAGTAATGTATATATGTAAGGAAATGAAAATTTTTTCCAGTATTATTATGTAACAGATCATCCTCAAACTTAATGGTGTAAAAGAGCCAGCATTTCATTCTGCTCACAGATTTTATGGCTCAGGAATGCAGACAATTGGAATGGCTTTTCTCTGCTGCACAATGTCTAGTTCCTCAGCTGAGATGACTTAAAGGTTAGGGGTTACCTAATCAACAACTAAGAGCTGAAACCATTTGAAGCTTGCTCACCATCATGCCTGGTGGTTGATGCTGGCTGCTGGTTGGGACATCAGCTGCAACACCTACCAGTGGCCTTTCACTGGTGCTGCTGTTCTCCCTCACAACATGAGGTTTGCTTTCTAGGTATGAACATCCCAAAGAGAAACAGACAAAAGTTGCCTTGTTTTTTGTGACCCAGGCTCAAAGTCACACAATGTCACACTCCTCTCTAGATTTAAGGGGAGTGAACATAGACCGCACCATTAATAGGAAGAATATCAAAGTCACATTGTAAGAAGACCATGTAGGATGGAAGATACATTCTTTCTTTGCAAAACAAAGTCTACCAAAAGGACTTTTCAACTATTTTTTCACTTACCTTTAGATATCAAATATATATTTCTTTCTTTCTGTATAAAAGATACTTAGCCTATGGCCAGGCATTGTTGCTCACACCTGTAATCCCAGCACTTTGGGAGGCTGAGGCAAGTGGATCACGTGAGGTCAGGAGTTCGAGACCAGCCTGGCCAATGTGGCGAAACCCTGTCTCTACTAAAAAATAGCAGGTGCCTGTAATCCCAGCTACGCAGAAGGCTGAGGCAGGAGAATCACTTGAACCCAGGAAGAGAAGGGTGCAGTGAGCCAAGACTGCACCATTGTCCAGCCTGGTAGACAGAGCAAGACTCTGTCTCAAAAAAAAAAAAAGATACTTAGCCTAGAAACTGTGTGGAATACAAAGAAGCATAAGACACAGTCCTGCCCTCTAAGAGTCAGTAATCTAAAAGGAAAGGTTTGGAGTGCATATAACCAATCTCTTTTGTTATAAACATAACAGAAAGCATCATTGCTTAAACACTGTGAGAGTGCACAGGAAAGGAGGAGGGAGACTCCATATAGGAAGTAACAGTTCATCATTGTCCTGAAAAATGGCTAGAATTTCAATAGGCAGACATGGGGCTACAATCGTTCTGCACAGAATAATATGGCATGTATGGAATTGGAAAAGCACAATGTAGAAATACAGGATAGCAGGAGACAGATCTGGAAAAATAAAGTTCAGACCAGACTGTAGAATGTCTTGAACGCCAAGCTAAAGTGTTTAAATTTTATTCAGTAAAGGTTGTTGTCTTAGCCTGTTTATGCTGCTATAAAAGAATATTAATACTTAGGTTAAGTTACTTGACACTTGACACTTTTATTCAAGCCTTCCATATTCTTAATATTTTCCAAACTAAGAGAGAGGTGCTAAAATCTGTAGCTATAATCATGGATTTGCTTGTCTCTACCTTTTAGTTCTGTCTGTTTATATTTCATATATTTCAAAGTCGTCTTCTTAGATGACTACATATTTAGGATTATGTATCCTCTTGATGAATTGATACATTTATCTTTGATAATATTCCTTGCCTTGAAATCTGCTTTTTCTGATATTAATGTAGCTACTACTCCAGCTTTCTTTTGATTAGTGTTAGCATATACGGTTATGCATTGTTTAATGAGGAGGATGCGGAGAAATGCATTGTTGGGCAGTTTTGTTGTGCAAACATCAACAAAGTACTAATCTAGATGATGAAGCCTACTAAACACCTAGGTTATCAGGTATAGCCTATGGCTCCTAGGCCATAAACCTGTACAGCATGTTATTGCACTGAATACTGTAGGCAGCTATAACACAGTGGTAAGTATGAATTTAAAAATAGAAAATTACAGTATAAATATGGTATTGTAATCTTACCTGACCACCCATATGATCATGTTGTCCACAGTTCACTGAAACGTCTTCATGTAGCCTATGACTATATATCTTTTTCCATTTTAAAAACTGTCAACCTATTTAGCTCCTTATTTTTAAAGTGGGTTTCTAACAGATGGCTTATAATTTGGTCTTACTTTTTTATCCAGGATAATTTCTGCCTGTTAATTGGTATGCTTTGACCATTTGCATTTAATGTGATTAATGATAAAGCTCAGGTATTCCACAGTATATACATATTTCAAAACAACATGATGTATATTATACATATATACAATTTTTGTCAATTAAAAAATAAATAGGCCAGGCATGGTGGCTCAATGCCTGTAATCCCAGCACTTTGAGAGGCCATGGTGGGCAGATCACTTAAGCCCAGGAGTTTGAGACCAGCCTGGAAAACATGGCAAAACCCTGCCCCTACCAAAAAAAAATATATATGTATATGCTTATATATATTATATATATATATATTTATATTAAAAAATATATATATATATATATAAAATATAGCAAACATTATTCAGGCATGGTAGCATGCGCTTGTAGTCTCAGCTACTCAGGAGGCTGAGGTGGGAGGAAGGAGGGTTGCATGAGCCCAGGAGACAGAGGTTGCAGTGAACTGAGATTGGGCCACTGCACACCAGCCCAGGTGACAGAGTGAGACTCCATGAATAAACATTTTACAAAAGAAAAAGCTTGGGGCAGGGAAAAGGACCAAATTAGTAACATTAAAAAAAAAATTGACATCTATCATTGATTCAGGAGTTCCATTTCAAGAAATTTATTCTATGGATTGGTTCACACAAGATTGTTTACTGGAACACCTTATAATTCCAAAAGATTGAAAACATCCTAAATGACCCATAATAGGTAACTGATGTTTAAATTATGATAACCTTCATACAATGAACTACTATGTAGCTACAAAATAAAATGAGCTTTCTGTACTAGGATGGAATGCTCTCCAAAATAAATTATGAAATAAGCAAAGGGCAGAATGGTGTATATGACAAGCTATTATTGTGGTGAGAAGGCAGCTGTATAAGTACATGAATTTGCATAGAATATTTCTGGAAGAATACACAGGAAATCAGCACAGGATGCCTCTAAGGAGGAGGAAGTAGAAGCTATGGGGCTTTTAACTGTAGGTTCTGATAACTTTTTGTACCATATGTAGCTGTTACTTGTAACTTTTTAGTTGTTAAGGAAGATATGAGAGAGCAGTGCTGGTTGAGGTAGGAACAAAACTGGTAGTGCAAGAAACAGAGTGAGCAAGTGGTAACAATGTAAAGACAATTCATTTTGTATGCTTTTGCTCCCACCTGTTATATCATGCATTTGTTGGGCCCTAAGTCAAAGACATAAAAATAAAATATTCTTGGTGGGGGAAAATAGTTATTAAGAGGCATTTTGTTAATTTTACCACAGGTATATTTGCCTTGTGTTTTACAAACAAAAAAGAGGTATGTGGGTTACATGTATGAAACACTGGATCAGAAGGACCCGGTATTTGATGCAAAAGGAATAGAAACAGTTAGAAGAGATTCCTGCCCTGCTGTTTCTAAGGTAAGGTTTATCTATCTTGTCTTCATCTGTAAGAAATAAGTGATAATAAAATGTAACTATCCTTAAACATACATCTACGTGAAGGAACTATAGCCTATATAATTATATATAACTATTATAACTATAGGAGAAACTACATGAATTTTGAGAATTTCAGTTTAGTTTAGTTTTTGTTTGAGACAGGGTCTCACTTTGTCACCCAGGCTGGAGTGCAGTAGTCCAGTCCTGGCTCATTGCAGCCTTGACCTCCTCGGCACAGGCAGTCTTTTTGCCTCAGCCTCCAGAGCACCTAGGATTTTATTTCTAACAAAAACAATTTATTTGATTTTAGTCTTTAAGTTTCTGACTTCCTCTCATACCTTACACTTTATCAAAATTGCTAAAAAGCAAAACATGAAAGTTTTTTGGCTATTGCCTGGATATGTCATAGTATAACAACTCCCAAAAGCAGAGCAGTGTAAAGAAGAGAAACAGACCAGATGTGTTGGCTCATACCTGTAATCCCAGCACTTTGGGAGGCTGAGGCTAATTGATTTCCAAACAATTAGCTATAAATTACTCAGATTTCTCAACCGTAATAACCATGATATTTTGGCTTTTTCTTTACTCAGGCCTGGACTCCTTCTATAGCAAAACAAAAATAAACGGTGTAAATGGGAATAGCACTCTATATACTATATACTGTTTTATGAGGGCATTAAAAGCATAATGGATAATATTAATATATTGTGTCATACATATATGTGAATTTGGGATTTTTTAAGCACTATTCCTGGAAGAGATATAATCCAGTAACTTCTTTCTCTGCAGGCAGAATTGTACCTAAGCTAAATTAATCAGCTTATTGTATAAATATCCATCAGTTCCAGTATTCAGAATAAGATACACAGCTTTCACCTAGAACTAACTTAAATTTAATCTGCTTACATAAATCCACTCCATGCTTGTTATTTCCTAGGAGAAACCTCCAACACAGAAAATTCTGTCACAGTTATTTATCTAAACACTAAACACTATAAAAAGTGAAAATTGCTGATTTTGATTTGACTGTGTGATGATCTTTAAACTTCTCTGTGCTTTCTGTGACTGAAGCAAGACCCTTTCTATACTGGTAAATAAAAAACAGTACATGAAATTGTGTCTGGTTTCTTGTACCTAGAAACCAGTTTTGACTATTTAAAAAAGAAAAAACTGGCTGGGCGCGGTGGCACACGCCTGTAATCCCAGCACTTTGGGAGGCTGAGGCAGGTGGATCACAAGGTCAAGAGATCGAGACCATCCTGGCCAACATGGTGAAACCCTCTCTTTACTAAAAATACAAAAATTAGCTGGGTGTGGTAGTTCACACCTGTAGTCCCAGCTACTCAGGAGGCTGAGGCAGGAGAATCGCTTGAACCCAGGAGGTGGAGGTTGCAGTGAGCCAAGATTGTACCATTGCATTCCAGTCTGATGACAGAGTGAGACTCCATCTCAAAAAAAAAAAAAAAAACCTTAAATGTTTTATGTTGCTTATCACATAGTAAATGTTAATCTGCATGTTATTCTAAATGAACTACATGATATTCTGTTTTTAGAAATAACAAGCTCTATAAAGTCTCAAATAACTTTCAATTTCTAATAATTTTTATTATACCATCATTGTAAGTAACAGATTATTTAGGTAGGTTAGCAAGTTACCCAGTAGTTACATAACTGAAAGTATAATAACAATGGTGAAATACACTAGGAGATATTTTATCTTTACTTGCTTATCTTTTTTGTTTTAAGATACTTGAGCGTTCTCTAAAGCTGCTATTTGAAACAAGAGATATAAGTCTAATTAAACAATATGTTCAGCGACAATGTATGAAGCTTCTGGAAGGAAAGGCCAGCATACAAGACTTTATCTTTGCCAAGGAATACAGAGGAAGTTTTTCTTATAAACCAGGAGCTTGTGTGCCAGCCCTTGAACTTACAAGGTAATGATATCCTCAGTACCTTGCCAGGATAGTCCTGGGGTTCTGCACAAGTCTAGAGTAAATGAAGAGACACTTAGTCCACAGACACAGAACACAATTGTTTCTCTACCTGCACACATGAAGCCTCACTGAAAGTTAGTGAATACTCCCTCATACTTTGTAAGGTGTGAAGAGGAAATCCTCTTTTGGGCTTTCCTTGGGAAACTTACGCAAAGAAATTGTGACTCAGTGCTTGATTCATTTGTTTTTCCCACATTCAAAACCACTAGGTAGTCGTTAATATTGATCTACCAAAGCATTTAGATGGTATCATTCTGGAATCAGATAGTTTAACCCCCTAAATTTTCTCTTTCATGACAGATTTATGATAGTTCTTATTCTTAGGGGATAAAATACATCTTTTTCCCACCCCCAGAGGCAGGGTCTCACTTTATTGCCAAGGCTGGAAAGCAGTGGTGCAGTCACAGCTCACTGCAGCCTTGATCTCCCAGGCTGAAGCAATCCTCCTACATCAGCCTCTCAAGTAGCTGGGATAACAGGTGTGTACCATTATGGCTGGCTCATTTTTTTTTTTGTGGAGACGGGGGTCTCACTATGTTGCCCAAGCTGGTCTCAAACTTCTGGGCTCAGGCGATGCTCCCACATTGGCTTCCCAAAGTGCTAGGATTACAGGCATGAGCCCCCAGCTAAAGTATATCTTAAGCTAGTTGATATCTGCGAACTCTTTATTTACAGAGTAATTTTTAAACTCTTGTAGCATATCTACGCTTGGTGTCAATTAAGCAAAATGTATATTCTCAAAGAAATAGTCTATTTTAAAGTGTCTTTTGTAGTTTTTTCATGATTTTATTATTGTTTAAATCTGACTTAACTTGCGAGAAAGATGACTTC
Source organism: Sapajus apella (assembly GCF_009761245.1). Lineage (NCBI taxonomy): Eukaryota > Metazoa > Chordata > Mammalia > Primates > Cebidae > Sapajus > Sapajus apella. The sequence continues at coordinate 38,380,453 of NW_022436946.1, forward strand.
CATGACAGTATTTGGGTGTGGTTTTTTTTTTGGATTTGAATAGGAAAATGCTAACTTATGACCGGCGCTCTGAGCCTCAAGTTGGGGAGCGAGTGCCATACGTCATCATTTATGGGGCCCCTGGAGTACCACTTATCCAGCTTGTCAGACGCCCAGTGGAAGTCCTGCAGGACCCGACTCTAAGACTGAATGCCACTTATTATATTACCAAGCAAATCCTTCCACCTTTGGCAAGAATCTTCTCACTTATTGGTATTGATGTCTTCAGCTGGTATCATGAATTACCAAGGGTAAGCTTACCGAATAGTACATATGCTCTAACTATGGAGAGATTTCACTTCAAATTTTCAGTAGAACTAAAGATTTTATGTGCTATTGATGTGGGAGTGCTGGGAAGAGAAGAGCGTGGTCCCTTTAATGATACGGAAAGCGGGAAGGGAAGTGCTGGGTAGAGAAAGGTGGGTCCCTGGCCAGAGCGCCACTCCATGGACCTAGGTGAGACTAGGCACTCCTGCTTTCACACCCAAATGTTGCATTTTCCAATACCATCCTGGCCTGCCACACCCCAATCCTAGGCCTATAAAAATCCAAGACCCTAGTGGGCAGACACACAAGCAGCTAGCCAGAAGAGCACACGGAGAGGCACTGGCATGCTGGGAGCCCATTGATCTGCAGGAAAAGGTGGAGTTTGGCCAGGGCAGTCAGAGAAGAGACAGGCCTCATAGCAGCCCTGTTTCACTATGAGAGCAAAGCAGATCATCTATCTTAAACTGGAAAAAATGCCATGCTTTTCTGGTTTCCTAAAAGTATTCTAAAAACACCTTCCTTGTTTTTGTCAGGTTTGTCTAAAAAAAATTTTTTTAAATAAAAAATAAAAACACCTTCTTAGCTTCAAGGTGGCCAAATTATAGATATTTAAAATAAATCCCACAGTGATTTCAGTGGCAAACAGCCAAAAAATAATGTAGAGTAAACTAGTTAGTAGAAGATAAATGGAGAACAAAAATTCCTTTGAAATGAATGTCTAAGAAAGCTGTAGGATTTAGTATCTAGACAAAGCCCTGAAGAAACCAGCCTAAAGAAGTATTGCAATGGTGAAATAGCATTACAGTTGGTCCCCAGCTTATCATGGTTCAGCTTAAGATTTTTCTACAAAAGTGATATGCATTCAGTAGAAACAATAGTTCAAGTACCCATACAACCATTCTGTTTTTTTTTCAGTACAGTATTCAATAAATTCCATGAGATATTCAACACTTTATTATAAAATAGCTTTGTGTTAGATGATCTTGCCCAACTGTAATTTACTGTAAGTGTTCTGAGCACATATCCTAGCTTTAAGACAGGCAACTCAGATTCTTTATTACTAACGTTCATTTCATCACCAGCAAGAATGTTAAACCAATGACATTTGTAAGAGGCGAACCTAGTAACTTTTACAAAGTGATGTAAAAGACATTAGGAGAATATTGCAAAAGTGTAATAATGATATGGTAATGTTATTTCAGTGTAAAAAGAGTACCAGAAGACAGATCTCTGAAAACAGCCTTAACTTCAAATGAAGAATTCTTATGACATGTATCTAATTAAATTTGAAATGCTCCAGGTTCACTTTGGCTTGAGTTCTGCACTCCATTGCCTAAAAGTTGTTTTAACCTTCCACTTACTTTTTTTCCATGGCCTAATGTGCAGCTTCAGACAGTATCTGCTCTTACCCTGGATTTCTTTTATTGTCCTCTATGATGTCCATTGCCCTAGATGATCTCATACATCTATGTGTCTCAATCAAAAAACTGAGTGGCAAGAGACCTTATTTTTCCCCAAAGAAAAAAAGAACAGTGTATCTGATAATATTAAGATGTAAGTTCCATGAAAGCAAGGACTTCATTCCTATAGCTCCAGTGTCTGGAACAGTGCCTGGCACACAGTAGCCACCCAACATTTGTTGAATGAGTGAGTGAGTGAATGAATGAATGCCTGAGTAAACCTCTAATCAGCATGAAAATAGTATCTCTGATGTGAAGCTGACTCAGACTTAACTTCTGAATGGATGTTTTTGTAGATCCATAAAGCTTCCAGCTCTTCGCGAAGTGAACCTGAAGGGCGGAAAGGCACTATTTCACAATATTTTACCACCTTACACTGTCCTGTGTGTGATGATCTAACTCAGCATGGCATCTGTAGTAAATGTCGGAGCCAACCTCAGCATGTTGCAGTCATCCTCAACCAAGAAATCCGGGAGTTGGAACGTAAACAGGAGCAACTTGTAAAGGTATGCTTTTGTTCCATAGACCTGGAATTATAAGCAGTCTGATTTTACAGGAAGATATAGTCAACTCTACAATTAAGAATAAGATATGAAACTGATGTGAAAAGTGAAATGAGAGTCTAAATGATAAACTTCCTAAAAATCTCAAAAGTATCATAAACTATTAATAATAGTTTAATTTGTTTTATAACTTTTTTATGGAATAGTGTGTTGTGTGTGTGTTTTTTTTTTTTTTAAGGTGGGAACAGCGAGAGAATGTGTTGTGTTTCTTAATAGCTAGAACAAGAATGACCATCCATCCAATTTCTTTTTTTGTTGTTTTTTTGGAGATGAAGTCTCATTCTGTTGCTCAGGCTGGAGTGCAGTGATGCAATCTCAGCTCACTACAACCTTCACCTCCCAGATTCAAGCAATTCTCCTGCCTCAGCCTCCCGAGTAGCTGGGACAACAGCACACACTGCCACACCCGGCTAATTTTTTGTATTTTTAGCAGAGGTGGGGTTTCACTGTGTTGCCCAGGCTGGTCTCAAACTTCTGAGCTCAGGCAGTCCGCCCACCTTGGCCTCCCAAAGTGGGTGAGCCACCATGCCCAACTCCAATTTCTTTTATCATATAGGTTGAGCATCCCTAATTGAGAAAAATCAAAATTCAAAATGTTCCAGATTCTGAAAGTTTTTGAACACCAACATGACTCTCAAAGGAAATGCTCATCAGAGCATTTCAGAGTTCAGATTTTCAGATTAGTGATACTCAACCAGTAAGTATAATTCACATATTCCAAAATCTGAAAAAATTTGAAATCTGAAATACTTCTGGTCCTAAGCATTTCAAATAAGGGATATTCAGTATTAAAAAAAAAAAGAAAGCAAACATCTCAATTGCTCTATTAGTGCTTACCATTCTTTTAAAAAAAAGTTAGTTGTGTTAGAGAATTGCTTGCTAGTAAACTTGGAAGGTTTACAATTCTGTGAGTCCAGATTGATGATTAATAGCATGATTGAGTCATACTGTGTGCCAGAGATTGTTCTAGGCACTCTTCCAGGTGAGTGACACAGAGAGTTTAAGTGATTTGCATGTTATACTGCTGATAAGTGGCTTAGGGGAATATAGACATAAAATAAAAAGATGATTTTTCAATTATGAGAATTCTAGCAGAAATAACAAACATCTCGAACTAAGTTGGAGAATGAAATCTAAAGAAAAGTTTCCCACCTCATACCCCTTGATAAAATCCTTACTCCTTAGTATGGCTGATAAGTCATCTTTGTTTACCTGCTACCCCTCTGTCACCATTTCTCGCTCTGTGTCACACTCTACCTCCACCCATACCATACTGAACTTCTTTTAGGTCTGTGAATGCCCCTTGCCGCCTCCTCCTCCTCCTAGCCTTTAAACACCCTGCACCTTCTGTCAGGAACACTTTGCTCTACCCATCCCACCCTACCCCCATCATCTGAGGACTGGGTGAAGCATGCAGTAGGCTCCTGCCATAATCTTCTCTGCTTCATTGTAATTTGGGGTTTGTCTGTCTCCCTCACTAATAGCAAATGAGCCAATGAGGACAGAGGCCTTTCACTGTCAAATCAGTTATGCCTAGCATATAGCCAAGTCCATGGGGCTGGTCTGTAAATATTTATTGAATGAATGAACAACTTCCTGCTAAATGAATGATTAAAGAAGGAATACATTACTGGAGTTACACCAACCACCTTTCAGCCATTTTGTGCCAGTTTTGTGGTTCTAGTCAGCACAACCACTGAAGTCACTGAGTGCTCCCAGCTTCTGTTTATTTTATAGGTTTCTGTCCTGATGGCAGCAGCCAACTTTCATAGAAAATTCCCTTGCTGGATCCTAGTATGAGGCCCAGATGAGAGCAGGACTTCCAGAGCCCTGCTGAGCTCAGGCTGTTAAATGGGCCTTTCCTAGACCTTTTTATGTTTTTCTGCACTCAGTGACAAACACATCACTACTTGGTGCCATCAGTTTACCCAGTGCCCATCCCCTTCAACATAAGGTGTTTAGTTTGTTGTTGTTGTTGTTGTTGTTGTTTTGAGGCAAGGTCTCCCTTTGTCACCCAGACTGAAGTGCAGTGGCATGATCACAGCTCACTGCAGCCTCAACCTCCCAGGCTCAAGTCAACCTCCCAGCTCAGCCTCCGAAGCAGCTGGGACTACAGGAATATGCCACCACGCTTGACTAACTTTTTTCTTTCTTTAGTGAGACATATCTTACTATGTTGCCCAGTCTGGACTCAAACCGTTGGACTCAAGCAGTCCTCCCACCTCAGCTGCCCAAGTGCTGGGATTACGGGCATGAACCAACATGCCCGGCCATCTTATTTCTTATAAAAATATAGTTGAAAAGAAAGCGATGCCACAGCCATAAAAAAGAACAAAATTTGCCAGGCGTGGTAGCTTATGCCTGTAATCGCAGCATTTTGGGAGGCCGAGGCAGGCGAATCCCCTGAGGTCAGGATTTCGAGACCAGCCTGACCAACATGAAGAAACCTCGTCTCTACTAAAAATAAAAAATTCGCCAGGCATGGTGGCACATGCCTGTAATCCCAGCTACTCATGAGGCTGAGGCAGGAGAATCACTTGAACCTAAGAGGCAGAGGTTGCACTGAGCCGAGATTGTGCCATTGCACTCCAGCCTGGGCAACAAGAGCAAAACTCTGTCTCAAAAAATCATGTCCTTTGCAGCAATATGTATGCACCTGGAGCCATTATCCTAAGCAAATTAACACAGAAACAGAAAACCAAATACGCATGTTCTCACATATAAGTTCTCACATATATTAAACATTGGGGACTAATGGACATAAAGATGGGAACAGTAAACACTAGGGATTCCAAAAGCGGGACAGGGAGAGGAAAACTGAAAAACAGCTGTCAGGTCCTACATTTACTGCTTGGGCAACAGGATCATTAGAAGTCCAAACCTCAGCATCACACAATACACCCATGTAACAAACCTACATGTGTACCCTTAGATCTAAAATTTTTATTAACAAAAAGTGAAGCTATTTATAAATAATGATGGTTTGTCATCTTTCAAGAGTTATTTTAATTTGAGGTGTTTTTCAGGAATGTTCAAATGAATGTCTCCCCATGCACTAATTTGTAGAAATTTTTAATGAAGCAGAAATTGCTAGAGATGTAATGAGAATTAGAAACACATCAAAACAGATTTTACATCATTCTCAGTCCAAGACCAATCATGTAATCAGAAATAAGTGAAATTATTGAAATTCTAAACATTGTAAGTAAGACCTTGTGATTATATATCAAACTCTGTAACACAGTACCGAAAACTATACTTAAGTGCTTCTGGAATGCTTTAAAAATGGCCATATCTGGCCAGGCATGGTGGCTCATGCCTGTAATCCCAACACTTTGGGAGACCAAGGCAGGTAGATCACCTGAGGTCAGGAGTTTGAGGCATTTGGCCAACATGGAGAAACCCCAGCATTACTAAAAAATACAAAAATTAGCCAGGCACAGTGTCATAAGCCTTGTACTCACAACTACTCGGGAGGTTGAATCGGGAAAATCACTTGAACCCAGGAGGCAGAAGCTGCAGTGAGCCGATTGCGCCACTGACCTCCAGCCTGGGTAACAGAGCAAGCCTCTGTCAAAAAAAAAAAAAAAAAAAAAATCATACTCTTTAAAGAAAGCCTCAGCTGGGCCTTGTGGCTCACACCTGTAATCCCATCACTTTGGGATGCTGAGGTGGGAGGATCACTTGAGGTCAGGAGTTCAGTACCAGCCTAGCCAACATGACAAAACCCCATCTCTGCTAAAAATACAAAAATCAGCTGGGCATGATGGCAGGCGCCTGTAATCCCAGCTACTTGGGAGGTTGAGGCAGGAGGTGGAGGTTACAGTGAGCCAAAATTGTGCCACTGCACTCCAGCCTAGGCAACAGAGTGAGACTCTATCTCAAAAAAAATAAAAAGCCTCAATACATTTCAAAAAGTAGAAATATTACAAATCAATGTAATACAATACAATGCTATAAAAATGATAATTACAAACTAAAAAAAAAAAAGTGATCTTTCCACTTGCAAATTCTGTTAAACAAAATGAAAACACTGCCAATCAGATTCTAGATGGCAGATCTCATAGAAAAATTCACCTAAACACTGTTCATCATAAACATGAAAGAATGAAAGCAAATGAATTAAGCATCGGACTGATTTTTTTTTGAGACAGAGTCTCACTCTGTCACCCAGGCTGGGTTGCAGTGGCGTGATCTTCGCTTACTGCAACCTCTGCCTCCCAGGTTCCAGTGATACTGCTGCCTCAGCCTCCTTACAGGTGCGCACCACCACACCCAGCTAATTTTTGTATTTTTAGTGAAGATGGTTTCACCACGGGAGCCAGGCTGGTCTCAAACTCTTGACCTCAGGTGATCCACCCATCTCGGCCTCCAAAAGCTCTAGGATTGAGGCGTGAGCCACCACGCCCAGCCTTGACTGAATTTTTTTAAAACAAGAAAGCCAAAGGATAGTAAAAATAATAAAGATTAAAGCAGATATTTGTTAAGTGCCTGCCTCCCTATAAGCTACAAAGTAGATATCCAGCTTGGGGCATTTAAAGTTTTAAATGTTAAGCCTGAATCAAGCTATAATGCTCAGGGTTTAAATCACCAGTAAAGGATCTTGAAACTAAACACTGAGTTAAATTTAGTGAGTCAAGTAATTCCATCCTGGCTTATTTATCAGACAAGCACAGAAAGGGCTTAAATATTTATCAGTTTGTCCTGGCACCTGAATGTAACTGCAATTCATAGAGCTGTAATACAGAAATTCTATATTTGGGAATAGATTTGAGTCTCTTGGCAGAGATGTAATTAGCAAAGGCTTCATATCATAGAACAGCATACTCAGTCTTCATGGAGCATACTGAAGCACATGTTTCTAAGCAGTCTGCTTGTGACAATATCATAATATTGGATACAGTAACCAGTCTACTGAGAAAAAAACGTGCCCTTCAGTTGACTGGAAGATAACTGGGGCAAAGAACAAAAATGTACTGGCCTGTGAGCCACCTCTAAAACTGAAACCCTTTGATAAATATAGATCAAAGAATTTGCTAGAGCATATCTGATTTCTCTTAAAAGACAGTCCAGAGTAGTTGCTGCCATTTGGTATTGCTTTTTAAAATCACTTGTCTACACTATTCAGGTGAAAAGTTGGCCTGCATTTTCTTAACCCTTGGGAGTCCTCACTGGCATCCTTATTTTTTTATGTTCATGTTGTAATCTTTTTTTAGCTGTATATGCAACCTGAGGCTTTAAGTATTTTTAAAAATCTGATCATTGTGTAAAACATGCTTCTTTTAAAAATTGCCTTATGATTTATTATTTTCTTTAAGATCAGTCTTATACATCCAGATCATCTGGGAGCCTTAAGAAATACAAATTCTTAGGCTTTCATGCCCAGAGATTCTGATTCATTATGGGTCTGGGATGGGGCATTTGTTTATTTTCAAGCTCATTGAACACTGATCTATACCACTACTTTCAAATTCACATCATTTGATTTCTTTCATATTGGCTTTTCAATTCTGGAATAAGAAAAAATAACTTTTTTTATGATTGACATACGAGGATATAGTCTAAGTAATTTGAAACAAATTGTGTGTATAGTTCATTTAAGAGACATTCTTTGGTAATTGGGTAGCTTATGTGGATTTTAATAGGATTCCATTGTAAATGGAAGTTAATCTCAGGAATGAAATGAATTCTTGGGGAAATTTGTATTATGTGTGTACAAAATAATATCCTTTAGAAATGTCTCAACATAGGGTAGTATTGGCTTCTAAGAGATGAAAATTAATAAAAGTTTTTATATTATATGTCATATGTCTGCCAGTAATCTGTGTAAAAATGTGTTGTTGACACATGTGCATAAAAACTTTCCTATTTTTATTTCTCTTATGCTTTCAGATATGCAGGAACTGTACAGGTTGCTTTGATCGACACATCCCATGTGTTTCTCTGAACTGCCCAGTACTTTTCAAACTCTCCCGAGTAAATAGAGAACTGTCCAAGGCACCATATCTCCGGCAATTACTAGACCAGTTTTAAATTGTCAATGTCACAGAATTACAGGTGCTATTTTTTTTCAGTGTTTACCACTAAACTGTTGTGCATGGTGCTTTTTAACTTTCATCGAGTCAAGGATGTTCACTGTCTGTCTGTTATCTGAAGACTATGAAGACTTCTATGCTAACTGAATTAAAAATTGTACTTGTTGATCTCTGAATAGCTCACTTCTTATAATGTACAAATTCCTCATTCTGTCACCTTTTTAACATTGTTTTATAATGCAGGTGTTGGATTTGCTCCAGTATGTGTACCATCTTGTAAATCCATTTGACTAGATCATGTTTACTTCCCTGTGGAAGGAGCACTGAAAACCTCTTAAAGAAAAAACATTCGTGTGTTTTCCTTGAACAGTCTGTATCAAGACGTGTTACTTCGAGATATCCATTCGCTTTATAATTTTGACTGCAAAATATTTTGTAAATACACTTTTTTACTTTTCAAACAACTGAGTAAAATAATGTGCAATGACTTTTATACAAATGATTTTCAAGTTGTTTGGTATATTTCCTCTAGGTTTTGCTTGACTCAAAGTAGATCGTTATTTTGATCAAACTGTGCAAACACAGTAGTACCATGTGTAGCATTTTGAAACATTATTTTTTAAAAAAAAATGCTGTCTTGCTTTAGCTATTAATGGGGCATTGTGAGGAACTGTGCAAAGACATTTTTGTTACAAACCTGTGGGCCTGTTGCAATACTTTAAAAATAAAAAATTTTATTCCATTTGCTTGTTTTGTATAGACATTTCTATTGCTTCTAAATATGCTTAAAATATTTTCTTTCCTTACGTACTGTACAGTTAATCTTATTTGCCATCATCTTGAACACAAAATGTGTATTTAGAATATTTGTATAACTGTGTAAAATAAAAAAGGAATTATGTGGTCAGTGCGTTGTTTTTTAAACTGGAAATCATTTTGTTTTAAAAGTTAATGGAAACCATATTAAAATTGAATAAAATATGAAATATAGCAGTGTGCCTTCATGTTTTTTATAAGCCTACATTGGTTACATCTTACCCTAGCCATTTCTGAGTTTTAATGAAGTATTTAACACTTTTTTATATCCTGTTTCATATTGCAATTTCCTTACTAAAACTTCAGGGTTAAAACAAAACAAAAAGGCAGGCAGCAAAAATAGGAAAATTTTAGCACTCATCCTTTTATAAACTTCTAATAATGTACTTGTTAGATCTTCAGTGTTCACTTTCATTTTGTTATAATTATTAAATTAATCTTGGGGTCGGAACTTTCCAGAGGGAAAGTAAAAACTACGTTACTTCTTAAAAACTTAAATGCCAGGTTTGTCAAAGATCAGATGGTTGTAGATGTGTGGCAATATCTCTGCAGCCTCTGTTCTGTTCCATTGGTCTATATCTGTTTTGGTACTAGTACCATGCTGTACTAGTATGGATTGAAGAAAGGATTCCTATTTAATAGAAAAGATTCCCTATTTAATAACTGATGCTGGGAAAACTGGCTAGCCATATGCAGAAAGCTGAAACTGGATCCCTTCCTTACACCTTATACAAAAATTAACAACTCTAGATGGATTCAAGATTTAAACATAAGACACCATAAAAACCATAGAAGAAAACCTACGCAATACCATTCAGGACATAGGCATGGGCAAGGACTTCATGACTAAAACACCAAAAGCAATGGCAACAAAAGTCAAATTAGACAAATGGGATCTAATTAAAGAGCTTCTGTACAGCAAAAGAAACTATCATTAGAGTAAACCGATAACCAACAGAATGGGAAAAAATTTTTGCAATCTACCCATCTGACAAAGGGCTAATACCCAGAATCTACAAAGAACTTAAACAAATCTACAAGAAAACAAGCCCATCGAAAAGTGGGCAAAGGATGTGAACAGACACTTCTCAAAAGGACACATTTATGCGGCCAAGAAACATGAAAAACAGCTCATCATCACTGGTCATTAGAGAAATGCAAATCAAAACCACATTGAGATACCATCTCACGCCAGTTAGAATGGCAATCATTAAAAAATCAGGAGACAACAGATGCTGGAGAGGATGCGGAGAAACAGGAACGCTTTTACACTGTTGGTGGGAGTGTAAATTAGTTCAACCATTGTGGAAGAGTGGTGATTCTTCAAGGATCTAGAAATAGAAATACCATTTGATCCAGCAATCCCATTACTGAGTATATACCCAAAGGATTATAAATCATTCTATTATGAAGACACACACATATGTATGTTTATTGCAGCACTGTCCACAATAGCAAAGACTTCAAACCAACTCAAATGCCTATCAATGATATACTGGATAAAGAAAATGTGGCACATACACACCATGGAATACCATGCAGCCATAAAAAAGGCTCAGTTTATGTCCTTTGCAGGGACATGAATAAAGCTGGAAACCATCATTCTCAGCAAACTGACACAAGAACAGAAAACCAAACACCCCATGTTCTCACTCATAAGTGGATGTTGAACAATGAGAACACATGGACGCAGAGAGGGGAACCTCACACACCAGGGCCTGTCGGGGGTTGGGGGGCTAGGAGAAATACCTAATGTAGATGACAGCATGACAGATGCAGCAAACCACCATGGCACGTGAATACCTATGTAACAAACCTGCATGTTCTGCACATGTACCCCAGAAATTAAAAGTATAATTTAAAAAAAAAAGCAGATGTTAGAAGAAAAAAAATTTAAATGCTAACTTTCATATGCCTATTTTTTTCAATAGAAAAACATTTTTATTTTAACATAAATAGCTCACCTGGTTACTCAACAGAAAAAGGCCTTCCATTGCCAGAATATGTACTTGCAAATGAGGATTCATTTTCTGAAAATTACATGGTAAATATGGAACCAAAGAGATACACAGCATGTGTCTAAACATAATTTCTCTCAAGTCTCGCTAAGACATAATACATTCCCACTTCTAGAGGTTTTTTTTCTTTGGGAGGCTAGGGCTAGTCCTCAGCATTAAGGTTTTTTTTTTTTCCCTTTTTAACAGAATAGCCATTTTTAACCTGATTATAATTGGATACGGCCGTATCAACAAATGGTTATTCAACATGAATGCCTAAAAACTAGCTCACATTCAGCCTGTCTCTGGTTCTATTTTCTGCAGTGAAGTTCCTCTTTTTAACTGTCCTCAGAGTCTATAGCTTAACTGCCTTTTAGTGAGGTCCATTTGCTGTTTCACTAACCCATCTGGAAGGGTGTTGAAATTTGGACCTCTTTTACCAAGAAATTTTCTTGTAAGGATCTTCCTATATTCCATAATTTTCCCTCCTTTTTAGATTGACTATTAATAAAGTTTTGTCTCTCAGATCACAGGAAAAAAAATTTAAGTATTGCTGAAGAAACAATTTCATTCTTTAGGATGTTTTCATTTAAAAAAGAATCAGAAGCTCACAGACATCAAATAATTTCATTAAACATTTCCTTAATGTTTAATGAATTAAGCGAACATTAACGTTTGTTACTGTTGTTTAACATTTTCTCTCATTTTTCTCACTTTCCACTCAAGCTTTTCCCTAGATGAATCGTAATAATTCTATATGGACACAAAATAGTGTCTTTGAAGAAGGCCAATAAATGGGGAAAAACAAAAATGTGAAGAGAGCAGTTAAAGGTAAGAAGAATTCTTAGAGGAGGTGGCCCAGTGAGGTCATCTTGCCAATGGAGCAGGCTACCCAGAGAACTTGTGGACTGCATTCAGCCCCACCGACTGTCGTGGGTTATACCCTCAGCCTCAGGTGATGCTCCCCAGCTGCCGTCAGGTGCACCGCCCTGATCACCTAAACATGTCTTCTGTATGTTACATTAGTAAAGTCTTACAGCTGTGTAATCAATCTTTTCATCTACTCTGTTGCTATTATTTTCATAATAGCTGAAGTATAGGAATATCCCTTAAGGCCTATCAAATAAGCTTGTTTTGTTTGTCTTGAGACAGTCTTGCTCTGTCAGCCAGGCTGGAGTGCAGTGGGGCGATCTCAGCTCACTGCAACCTCCAACCTTACCGGGTTCAAGCAATCCTCCCACTTTAGCCTCCCAAGTAGCTGGGACTACAGGCATACACCACCACACCTGGCTAATTTTTGTATTTTTAGTAAAGACGGTCTCAAACTCCTGAGCTCAAGCGACCTCAGGCACCCAAAGTACTGGGATTACAGGCTACTGGGAGCCACCACGCAAGGCCCAAATAAACTTTTAAACTGACTTCCCTCTTGTATACTAGTATTTTTTAAATAATCACATATTTAATTTTATAAAGTAAAAATAAATCTGGCTATGACATTGTTAGGGCTCTGCCATCCACTGTGGGGGTTGAGGGAGATGGCAGGGCACAAGTAGCTACTTTTAGGCTCAATATTTCAGACATCTGTTAGCTCTGTAACTCTAGGAGGATGGTTGGCATTCATGTTCTACTGATTTTTATCCCCATAATACCTTGCCCTGTTCCCCTGATGTGATGAGAACGGTTACTTTTAACCATTTGAGGGTTTTTTGTTTTGTTTGAAACAGGGTCTCTGTCACCCAGGCTGGAGTGCAGTGGCATGATCTCAGCTCACTACAACCTCTGCCTCCCGGCCTCAAGTGATTCTCCTGCCTAGCCTCCTGAGTAGCTGGGATTACAGGTGCACACCACCACTCCCAGCCAATTTTTGAATTTTTAGTAAAGACGGGGTTTCTCCATGTTGGCCAGGCTGGTCTCGAACTCCTGATGTCAGGTGACCCACCTGTCTCGGCCTCCCAAAGTACTGGGATTACAGGCATGAGCCACCATGCCCAGCCCATTTGAGTTCTATAATAGCGGATAAAATTCAGTACCACTAATGCCCCAGTTCTGCTTAACTGGCTTGGTACAGGCAAATAGTCATAGATTGTGTCTACATTTAGGATCCAAGGAGGAAATCAACACATACGCACCACCTAATCTACTGCTCTGTCTCCTTTCCTCACACTCGTCAATAGCTGCATTTTGGCACTTTGGTCAACCTCCAAAAGCAAAATATTTTGTGGAGTTCTGAGATTCATAAGATCAGGTTTCTTTGTATATCTGGGGAGAAGAGAGTGTAACCAGGAAGGCAGATGAAGGTATTTTTTAAATCAAAAGGACATCTTACTGCCTATGAGTCTTTACCTGTCTTGCTACTGATGCCACCACAAGTGTCCTGTTGGAAGGACAGAAGGGTTTGGGGGAAAGAATGATGGGATAGGAGTAAGGAGCTTCCATGCTCTGGGCTTTCCCGTGATCACTAATGGCAATGCAACTCTTTGGAAAAGTAACTCATTTGATCACAGATACGAAGTTTAAAAATATTCACACTCTGAAAACAGGATAATACCACCTGCCCCCTGATTATCCAATAGAGGCTTTGTGAATATTAACATGAATACAAAAATAGTCACACAGATTTTAAGTATTTGCCATTCAATAAATATTTACTGAGCATCGAGATGTGCATGGCATTTCACTCATCTGGAGATAACGAGGTAATCCCGTGCCCTTGTGTATTTCACAGGTATTTGGGAAACAGACATGAGCAAACTGGCATTAGTTGCAAGATGATATGAATATGCCTTTACTGCCACCTCCTCCCCATCTGAAGAACCCAAAGTTAAGAAAGAGAAGGTCAACGGGGTGGCTCACACCTGTAATCCCAGCACTTTGGGAGGTCGAGGCGGGCAGATCACCTGAGGTCAGGAGTTCAAGACCAGCCTGGCCAAGATGGTGAAACCTCATCTCTAATAAAAATGCAAAAATTAGCCAGGTGCTGTGGCAGATGCCTGTAATCCCAGCTACTCGGGAGGCAGAGGCAGGAGAATCACTTGAACCTGGGGGGCAGAGGTTGCAGTGAGCCAAGATTGTGCCACTGCACTCCAGCCTGGGCGACAAAGTGAGACTCTGTCTCAAAAAAAACTAAAAAATAAAAATTAGCTGGACGTGATGATGGATGCCTGTAATCCTAGCTATTTGTGAGGCTGAGGCAGGAGAATTGCTTGAACCCAGGAGGTAGAGGTTATAGTGAGCCGAGGTCACACTACTTCACTCAAGCCTGGGAGATAAAGTAAGACTCTGTCTAAAAAAAAAAAATAAAGAGAGAGAGAGAGAAGGTCAAAACTGATCATTGCTAGAGAACTCCAGAAAGGCTTAGGAACAGAAGGCCCCAGGTGGTAACAAATTGTTTAAAAGGAACAGTTAGACCTCACAGCCCATCTCTGAAGAAAGAAATAACAATGGTAGTCTGTAATTGCTGCACAATAGTTTACTGTATTGTGTTCAATATAAAACCTAACCTCCAGCTCTACTTAAAATGAACTAACTCCCTATAAAACCTATCTTAGAAAGGGAAGAGGCTTTGGACGGGTGTCCTATGTGCATCCATGCTACATGGATAGGGTATGCGCAAGTCAAAACTTTTATATACCAAACCCATTATGAGTGTAAAGGAACCTCCCTAGGAACTTGCATGTATAATCAAACTACCTATTCAATTTGTAATCCAGGTAATAATCAACCTTATGTATGCTAGAATCCCAAACTTTTACCTGGAGCTTGGTTCGAACTCCACGAAAGATCAGGAGAAGGAAGTCTTTACAACTCAACCTGGGTATCCCCTTCCCACAGAGGAAATATATTCCTGTACCTTAATGGCTGCCAGGCTAACGCATGGCTTAGACGCGGCCATACAGAAGTCATGCCAGCACACACTGCATGCTCAAGTTGCAACTATAAAACCTCTAACTCTGAAAAAAGGCAAATTGTGTTTACTCAAGTTCCATTTTGGGTAGCAGAGGGTCATAGGTACAATTGTGACACAGAAGACTGCAGTCTCGTAAACTTCACTATTCTAGAGCCAAATTCACCGATGTGGACTACAGGCAGAGAAGTACCTTTAAAATATACTAGACTGGTGGTACCCCAAGATGAAGGAAAGCAACCCTACTTAGACCATCTGTTTTTCTATGTAGGTAACAAAATTAGAGTACACCAAGCTCGGCAACAATTTCGAGTCTGTAAGTCATTTAATAAGCATTTTAACCAAGCAATTCCTGAGCCACCCGCTACTGCTAAGAATCTATTTGCTCAGCTAGATGAAAATATAACAGAGAATTTAGAAGTCACCTCATGTTACGTATGCGGGGGAACTAATGTGGGGGATCAATGGCCTTGGGAGGCAAAGGAATTGCTACCCTAAGATAATTACACTTTAACCCTTCCTGCCCCAAACTCTCCAGAGTTGTCATCTACCGGTTCCAGTACCTGGATCCTAAAGGCCTCCATCATAGGAAGGTGCTGTATTGCCCGTTGGGGAACCTACACTAACCCAGTAGGTGGACTAGCATGTCTAAGACAGCAGTATTACAATGAAATTACAGGAAAAACCCTATGGCAGAGAGAAAACAAACGAGGTAAGAGCAGTTCCAAACCACCTCAATTCAGCCCATTTTCCAGATTTCCTTCCTTAAACCATTCCTGGTACCAACTAGAGGCACCAAATGCTTGGCAGGTATCTGCCAGCCTTTACTGGATTTGTGGCCAGTGGGCTTATTGACAGCTGCCAGAAAAATGGACAGGGGCTTGTGTGCTGAGAATTATTAAGCCATCATTTTTCTTTTTTTTGAGACGGAGTTTCACTCATGTTACCCAGGCTGGAGTGCAATGGCGCGATCTCGGCTCACCGCAACCTCCGCCTCCTGGGTTTCACCATGTTGACCAGGATGGTCTCGATCTCTTGACCTTGTGATCCACCCGCCTCGGCCTCCCAAAGTGCTGGGATTACAGGCTTGAGCCACCGCGCCCGGCCTAGCCATCATTTTTCTTGCTCCCCTTGAAACAAGGAAAAGTCTTAGGATACCCCATTTATGATGAATCCAGAAATAGAAGCAAGTGGGCAGTGAACTTAAAGAAAGATGTACAGATAGGAGACCGGAAAGACACAGACTGACCCCCAGAAAGGATAAATTAATGATTATGGCTCAGCTACTTGGGCACAAAATGGGTTGTGGGAATATCACACTCTCATCCATGTGATAAACCACATCATTAGGCTGCAGGTGGTTCTACAAATCATAACCAATAAAACATCCAGAGCTTTAAATTTGCTAGCTGTACAAGCCACAGAGATGAGAAATGCCATTTACCACAATAGACTAGCATTAAATTATCTTTTAGCCCAAGAAGAAGGTGTATGTGGAAAGTTTAACTTATCAAACTGTTGTCTAAAAGTTAATAATAATGGACAAGCAGTCATGGAAATTACCACCAGGATGCGAAAACAAGCCCATGTTCCAGTACAAACCTGGAAAAGGGTGGTCACCAGACTCCCTCTTTGGAGGATGGTTTTCATGGTTGGGGAGGGGGGCTTTAAAACCCTAATAGGGGGAGTAGTAATTATCTAAGCAGGGTGTTTTATTATACCTTGTCTCTTGCCTCTCTTAATTAGAAGTATTCGGTCAACTATAGAAGCAGTAGTGGCCAAGCAAACCACCAGTCAATTAATGGCATTAACTAAGTATCAGCATGTGCCCCAAAAGGACGTAAAACCGCCTCAAAATGACATATGTAATGGTGGAGCTTTGTATGAACTTATGTAAAGTGTAAACCTCTAATGGAACTTAATCATTGGCAAATGTCTGGATAAAATAAGCTTAAACTATGCAAATAATATGTTAATAGCCCCAAAAAGCTGCATTAATACCATCTTTTCCAAGCAGGCAGCTTAGCAGAAGAAACAACTTAAACAATAGCACCGTTCCTGGAACCACGATGTGCTGTGGATCAGCCCCAAGACCCTTCCAACTTTGCAGCTGTCTCCCTGGCTGGGCCCGGGCAGATGACTGGTTAGTTGGCCAGAGACAGGTAAGATTCTTCAGAGGCGGGACAACCTAAGACAGGCACAGTTGCAAAGGGGCCATCAAGCACTAAAAGTTCATTTTGTGCCTCTCATGGCAGGAAAAGAACTCTCAACCTAGTGCTAAAAAATACAACTCAGTGCTATACGCTTACCATAAGCTAATACACCAGCCTGCTGTCCACCAAAAAAGGCACTCCCAAAAGGATCCTCTTAAAAAACTCTGCAACACACTTAAGCCATCTGCCCTGACATCCAGCTACAAAAACCAAACAGGCATGAAATAAAACTAGTAAATAAGCTCATAAAAACACCAACTGACCTAAACCAAAATTAACTTCCAACTAGTAGTAAATGCTTAAAGTAATGGTTAATAAAAAGCAACAAAAGCACGAAATAAAGATAGAAATTAAATAACAACAATGGTAGTAATTGCTGCATAATAAAGTTTACTATGTTGCATTCAATATAAAAACTAACCCCCGGCTCTGTTTAAAATTAACTAACTCCCCGTAAAACCTACCTTATCTATTTTCCCCGCATTCTCATCAAATTTCCCAGGCATCTCAAGACTCCTGTTTTTCTTGCTGACCAGCTGCAAGTCACAGGGCAAGATAACACCCAAAGAATGTACAATGTGTGTCTCAAAATGCTATTTTTCAAATGTAAGCTACATTACATCTTACAAATTAATTAACTGTTCTTTGTTCTGGCTTCTGTAAACCTGTTAGCTGCTACATCTTCCTGGATGTATAAAAAGCACCCCATTTTCCTTCTCTTTTGCTCAGCCTTGGGATGCATTGAGCCCGTGGCCATCTTAATAAAATCCTCCTGTTTCACCCACTGACCTCTCCAGTTTCCTAAATATCCTGCAACACCTTGATTCCACATTTTTAGTTAACCACATGCTGTCTACCCCACAACAAACACACACACACACACACACACACACACACACACACACACACGTTTATTTTATAGAGAAAAAGAACCAGAGAGGCACTGAACTGGGGGACACTAGACATTGAGGAGAGAATGTGGTACCACTGAGCACAGGGACAGGAAGTGGAGTCAGCATCCTCAAGGCAAAGTGAGACCTACTCACCCTTTGCCAAGGCGTGAGATGCCATGGCCAGAGCCATGCTCTCATCATCACCGTGTGCTGCTGTGACTCACAGCACATTACAGTTGATTATCTGCACCAACATTTGATGTCAATCCCTCTATTAGACTGGAAATGCCACAAGGTCAGAGATGAGCCTAATTTGTGCCCCAATATGACCCAGCACCAGCAGAGTGCCTGGATCTTGCTATAGAAAGGATGGTACCTGAGCACCTCAGATAAGTCAAAAATACTGGCTAGAGGGAAGCGTAGGGATTATAACTATATAAAAGCTTAGATTCTTTCTTAAATATGCTCTTTTTTTCTTTGAGCTGGAATTTCACTGTTGTTACCTAGGCTGGAGTGAGCAGTGGTGCAATCTCGGCTCACTGTAACCTCCGCCTCCTGGGTTCAAGCAATTCTCCTGCCTCAGCCTCCTGAGAAGCCGGGATTGCAGGCACACACCACCACGTCCAGCTAATTTTTGTATTTTTAGTAGAGACAAGGTTTCACTATATTGGACAGGTTGGTCTCAAACTCCTGACCTCAGGTGATCCACCCACCTTGGCCTCCCAAAGTGCTGGGATTACAGGCATGAGCCACTCCACCTGGCTTAAAATATGCTCTTCTTTTATATGTACTGCTACCAATAATCTATGTTTAAAATAAAGCAGAGGTAATGCACATGTTAATTAGCTCAATTTCACCTTCCACAATGAATACATATTTCAAAACATCATGTTGTGCACAACAAATACAATTTTGTCAACTAAAACAAATTTAAAGCAGAAGAGATGTATATTAAACACACACATATAAGCACACTTCTGAATATGCACTGATATCTCTGGAAGGGGCACAAAGGGGAGTGGTTACCTTAGTGGGGGTTAAGGCTGGGGGTCAAAAGTGAGTAAGATTATTTTTCAACTCACCTTTGTACTGTTTGATTTTATTACTATATGAATATACTACCCCCCCATTAAAAGAAAAAAACTACTTCATGTTCTGTTTCTATTGCTACTGGGCTGCAGCTATCAAGGCTACTTGATTAGAGCATCTTTGGAGGTCATTCTTTGCATGGAGCCTGAACAGACAGTTCCCCAGGCAGAGCATGGTGAGCTCCCGGCCACGTCTTCCTACTGACTTGTGAGGACAAGTAAGTGTTTTCATGGCCCAAAACCTAAATAGCATAGTTAGAGTATCCCACCTGGTTTTCCCAGCCATGACAATGATGAAAAATGTTTATTACTTCCCTTTTGTGGATAGTCTCTTTTACTAAAATTGTGAGCATTATTTTCTGACTAAAATTCCTCATTTTGTGGCTGTTTTTTCCTTGATTGAATGCCTTGGGAATAATAATGGCAATCGTTTTTTTTTCTGTCGCCCAGGTTGGAGTGCAGTAGTGCGATCTTGGCTCACTACAACCTCCGCCCCCAGGGTTCTAACGATTTTGCTCAGCCTCCCAGGTAGCTGGGATTACAGGTTACTGCCACCATGCCCAGCTGTTTTGGGGTTTTTTTTGTATTTTTAGTAGAGATGGAATTTCGCCAGGTTGGCAAGGCTGGTCTCAAACTCCTAACCTCAGGTGATCCACCCGCCTTGGCCTCCCAAAGTGCTAGGATTACAGGCATGAGCCACTGCACCTGGCCAATAATGATAATAGTTATAGTAGCTAATATTTATTGTTCACTTAGTAAGTGTATTGGTTTATAAGGCTCCCATAACAAAGCACCACAGACTGGGTGGCTTAAACAAAAGAAATCTATTTTCTCACAGTTCTGGGGGCTAAAAGTCTAAGATGAAGGTGTTGACAGCATTGGTTTCTTCTGAGGCCTCTCTCCGTGGCTTGTAGATGGCCGTCTCCTCCCTGTGTCATCACTTTTAGTCTCCCTCTGTGTCTGTCTGGGTATAAATTTCCTTCCCTTATCAAGGACACCATTCCTACTGAATCAGAGCCTACCCTAAAAACCTCACTTTAATTGCCTCTTTGAAGACCCTATCTGCAAATACAGTCACATTCTGAGATATCTAGGATTAGAGCTTCAACATACGAATTTGAGGTGGACAAAATTCAGCCCATAATAATATGTATAGGGCAATATGCTAATTGCTTTACAAATATCTCATTTAAATCTCACAGCCGACTTCACGAAAGAAAGCTGAGGCATGAAGAGATTAAGCAATAAGATTAGGTAGCAGGTGGTAGAGTCATAATTCAAATTCAGGCAGACAGACTCCAGATGCCACACTCTCCACCACCACCCACACTACGTATGGACTTTCTTCATGCATTCTACCGGATCCATTCAAATTTCCCAAAGGAGGGAAAATGAAGTGCCTGTTGTCATGAACAAATAAAAAATACCATTCTCCAAGCCAGTGGGAGGCAGCACAGGGGCCCCAGCTAGTACTCAAGTCTGTCCTTGTGAACCACAGTCTCTTACTCCATCCTTACAGCCCCAGGAAGCTCTAGCAGTGAGTGGTGTGGTCAGAGGTAGGCCACTAAGTCTATGCTCATGCCTGACCAAATCCATGAAGATAAAGTAGGAGTGGGATGACAGACCAAGCCCCAGCTTCCTCATGTACTGCACAGGGGACCCCTGGATATCACATAGTTATACTTAGGAGCTTGAAATCCAATCCTGTCCTGCCCAGTGGCAAGACTTCTAGAATGTTGTTTTTAGAAGGAGCCAGAAAAGGTCAAGATTTGCTCAGCATATCTGGCATGAGGCAAAGGTATGTACAGGAAGATCTATGCCAGAGCAGAGTGCATGGCTGTAAACTCAAGTCACTGAAAACAGAGATGGCAGCAGTCAAGTAAGGACACCTGGAGTGTCATTTATTATAATTACTTAGATAAGACAAGGGAGAGTATGATCATTTAGTCTCTCCTGACTAATTCAGCTTCAACTTCCCCACTTTTAAACATAAATTGCCCTAAGTGATATGGTTTGGCTGTGTCCCCACCCAAATTTCATCTTGAATTGAAGCTCTCACAATTTCCACATGTTGTGGAAGGAACCCAGTGGGAAGTAATTAAATCATGGGGCAGGGCTTTCCTGTGCTGTTCTCTGGTAGTGAGTAAGTAAGCCTCATGAGATCTGATGGCTTTATAAAGGATTTCCCCTTTCGCCTGGCTTTCATCCTCTTTTGTTGCGGCCATGTAAGATGTGCCTTTCACCTTCCGCCATGATTGTGAGGCCTCCCCAGCCACGTGGAACTGTGAGTCCATTAAATCTCTTTTTCTTTATAAATTACTCAGTCTCAGGTATGTCTTTATCAGCAGTGTGAAAACAGACTAATATAGTAAGTTGGTACCAGTAGAGTGGGGTGCTGCTGTAAAGATACCCAAAAATGTGGAACTGACTTTGGAACTGGCTAACAGGCAGAGAGGGTGGAAGTTTGGAGGGCTCAGAAGAAGACAGGAATATGTGGGAAAGTTCAGAACATCCTAGAGACTTGTTGAATGGCTTTGACCAAAATGCTGATAATGATATGGAAATCCAGGTTGAGGTGGTCTCAGACAGAGATGAGGAGCTTGTTGGGAACTTGAGTAAAGGTGATCCTTGCTAGGTTTTAGCAAAGAGAATGATGGCATTTTGCACCTGCCCTAGAGATTTGTGGAACTTTGAGGGAGGTAATTTAGGGTATCTGGAAGAATAAATTTCTAAGCAGCAATGCATTCAAGAGATGACTTGGATGCTGTTAAAAGCATTCAGCTTTAAAAGGGAAACAGCACAAAAGTTTGGAAAATTTTCAAACTGATGGTACAATAGAAAAGAAAG
Organism: Sapajus apella; assembly: GCF_009761245.1. NCBI lineage: Eukaryota > Metazoa > Chordata > Mammalia > Primates > Cebidae > Sapajus > Sapajus apella. The sequence goes on from NW_022436946.1 coordinate 38,402,575, forward strand.
ACCCATTTCCTGAGGGGAAATCCAAGCTGGCTGCAGAAATTTGCACAAGTAACGAGGAGCCAAATGTTAATCCCCAAGACAATGGAAAAAATGTCTCCAGGGCATGTCAGAGACCTTTGCAGCAACCCCTCTCATCACAGGCCTGGAAGCCTACGAGGAAAAAATTGTTTCATGGGCCAGGTTCAGGGCCCCCCTGCTGTGTGCAGTTTAGGGACTTGGTGCCCTGTTTCCCAGCCACTCTAGCCATGGCTAAAAGCGGTCAAGGCACAGCTCTAGCCATGGCTTCAGAGGGTACAAACCCCAAGTCTTGGAAGCTTCCACATGGTATTGGGTCTACAGGTGCACAGAAGTCAAGAACTGAGATTTGGGAACCTCTGCCTAGATTTCAGAGGGTATGTGGGAACGCTGGGTTGCCCAGGCAGAAGTTTGCTGCAGGGGTGGGGTCCTCATGAAGAACCTCTGTTAGGGCATTGTGGAAGGGAAAGGTGAGGTAGGAGCCCCACACAGAGTCTCTAATGGGGCACCACCTGGTGGAGCTGTGAGAAGAGGGCCACCATTCTCCAGGCCCCACAATGGTAGATACACTGACAGTATGCACCATGCATCTGGAAAAACTAGATACTCAAGGCCAGCCCAGGAAAACAGCCAGGAGGGGGGCTATACCCTGCAAAGTCATAGGGGTGGAGCTGCCCAAGGCCATGGGAATCCATCTCTTGCATCAGAGTGACCTGGATTTGAGACAAGGAGTCAAAGGAGATAATGTTGAGAGCTTTAAGATTTGACTGTCCCACTGGATTTCAGACTTGCCTGAGGTCTTTTGCCCTTGTTTTGGCCAATTTCTCCCATTTGGAACAACTGTATTTACCCAATGCCTCTACCTGCATTATATCTAGGAAGTAACTAACTTGATTTGATTTTACAGGCATATAGGCAAAAGAGACTTGCCTTGCTCAGTTGATACTTTGGACTGTGGACTTCGAAATGAGTTAAGACTTTGTGGTGGGGAGGGAGGTTGGGAAGCCATGATTGGTTTTGAAATGTGAGGACATGAAATTTGAGAGGGGTCAAGTGTGGAATAATATGATTTGGCTGTGTCCCCACCCAAATTTCATCTTGAATTGTAGCTCCTACAATTCCCACATGTCATGGGAGGGACCCAGTGAGAGGTAATCAAATCATGGGGTTGGGTTTTTCTCGTGCTGTTCTCATGGTAGTAAATAAGTCCCACTAGATGTGATGGTTTTATAAGGGGTTTCCCCTTTTGCTGGGCTATCATACATCAAGACTCAGAACGTGTAAAGGGGGATGGGGAGGTTTCATGAGGAACATGGGGAAACACCTGAATCATGCTCCAAGTTAGAACTTTTTAACCAGAGTATCACTATGGTTGTTTTAAACAAGTTAAAAATAGGACTGTGGTCAATGAGTGCAAGCTTTCAGCTGCTGGGACCTGCAGGGAAGGGAAGTCGGGAGAAGGATCCCAATTCCTACCTGACATACAATTTTGAAAATTTCTTTTCCACTCTAAAACAGAAATATCTATAATCATCTCGATTAGGAAATTATTATTTAAGTAAAATATTTACTTAGTGAGTAGACTGGATGTTACCAAAGATGTTAGATATCACTAGAGAACTTATATGTCATTTTCAAAATGTCTATGTGAAGTACAAATACTATTCCTATTTTAGGAATCCAATACAACCATCACATACATTTTGGAGCACTCATATTCTAAACTCTGTATATATTCTTGACTAATTTCTGAAGGAGAGATGCCAAACTCATTTTTAAACATCAGTAAAACTGGCGTAAAAACAGACACATAGACCAATGGAAAAGGATAGAGAACCCAGAAATAAATCTACACATTTACAGTCTACTCATTTTCAACAAAGGTAGCAGGAATATTCAATGGGGAAAGGACAGTATCTGAAAAAAATAGTGCTGGGAAAACTGAGGATCTATATGCAGAATAATGAAACTAGATCCCTACATCTCACCCTATACAAAAACCAAATCAAAATGGATTAAAGACTAAAATATAAGACCTAAAACTATGAAACTATTAAAAGAAAACATAGGGAAACACTTCAGGACATTGGTCTGGGCAAAGATTTTTTTGGGGGTAAGTCCTCAAAAGCACGGGTGACAAAAGCAAAAATTGGTAAGTGGAATTACATCAAGCTAAAAAGCTTCTGCACAGCGAAGGACGCAGTCAACAAAGAGACAACCCACAGAATGGGAGGAAATATTTGCAAACTCCCTATCTGGCCAGGCTCGGTGGCTCATACCTGTAATCCCAACACTTTGGGAGGCTGAGGTGGGTGGATCGCTTGAGGTCAGGAGTTTGAGACCAGCCTAGCCAACATGGTGAAATGCTGTCTCTACTAAAAATACAAAAATTAGCTGGGTATGGTGGCGCATGCCTATAATCCCAGCTACTAGGGGGGCTGAGGCAGAAGAATCACTTGAACCTGGGAGGCAGAGGTTGCAGTGAGCTGAAATCGTGCCACTGAACTCCAACCTGGGTGACAGACTGAAACCCTGTCTCAAAAACAAACAAATGAACAAAAAACCCTACCCCTCTGACAAGAGATTAACAATCAGAATACATATGAACTCAACAATTCAACAGCAAACAAATAAACAAAAAACAAGTAATCTGATTTTAAAATGGGTGAAAGATCTGAATAGCCATTTCTCTCTTTTCTTTTTCTTTTGAGATGGAGTTTCATTGCCCAGGCTGGGGTGCGATGGCGCAATCTTGGCTCACTTGCAACCTCCTTCTCCCAGGTTCAAGCCATTCTGCCTCACTCTCCCTGGTAGCTGGGATTACAGGTGCCTGCCCACCATGCCCAGCTAATTTTTTGTATTTTTAGTAGAGACAGGGTTTCACTATGTTGGCCAGGCTGGTCTCGAACTCCTGACCTCAGGTGACCCACCCACTTCAGCCTCCCAAAGTGCTGAGATTACAGGTGTGAGCCACTGCACGTAGCTGACTAGACATTTGTCAAAAGAAGACATACAAATGGCCAATATGTATATGAAAAATGCTCTGGATATGCAGAGACTGATTATAAAACACCAACAAAAGAAAAGAGAAAATGCCTGACATCACTAATCATCAGCATAATGCAATCAAAACCATGAGATATCTCCTCACCCCAGTCAGAATGGCTATTATCAAAAAAACAGAAAATAAGAGATGCTAGCCAGGATGTAGAGAAAGTGAAGTGCTGCTATACTGTCTGAGAAATGTAAATTAGTACAGCCACCACATAAAACAGTATGAAGAATCCTCAAAAAACTGAAAATAGAACCACCATATGATACAGCAATTCCACTGCTGGTACCCAAATGAAAGGAAATTGGTATATCAGAGAGATAGCTGCACTCCCATGTTTACTGCAGCAATATTTACAATGACCAAATATGGAATCAACCTAAGTGTCCTTCAGCAGATGAATTGATAAAGAAAATGTGGTATATACACTATGGAATACTATTCAGCCATAATAAAACGAAATCCTATCATTTGCAGCAATACGGATGAAATTGAAAGACCCTATGTTAAGGGAGTTACTTCACTTAACACAAAGACAAATATTGCACGTTCTCACTCATATGTGGGAGCTAAAATATTAATCTCATGGAGGTAGTGAGTAGAATGGTAATTACCAGAGGCTGAGAAGGGCAGGGGACAGAGCAGAAGGTGGTAGGTTGGTTAGCAAGTACAAAAATACAGTTAGAAGGAATAAATTATAGTGTTTGATAGCACAGTAGGGTGACTACAGTTAACACTAACTTATTGGATACTTCAAAATAGCTGGAAGATTTGGACTGTTCTCAACACAAAATATTTGAGGTGACTGACATCCATATTACCCTGATTTGCTCATTACACGTTGCATGCCTGTATCAAATTATCACAGGGAACCCATATAAAATGTATAGCTATTATGCATCAATTCAAAAATCAATGAAACAACTGAAACATGAATCTTAAACCAACAGCACTATTTTTATCAATATTTTATTCAAACAAGATTTTATATTGTACGAAGCTATGTAAATAGTGAACAGTCTATGTTTTTGTTTGGGTTGGACTCTCACTCATGCAGTGGTGTGATCATGGCTTATAGCAGCGTTGAACTCCTGGGCTCAAGGTTCCCTTCCACCTTAGCATCCCAAAGCACTGAAACCACAAGTGTGAGCCACTGCACCCAGCCTAGGTGATTAGTCTTAAATTCAGATGTAATAAATCTACAAGATCATTCTTGCCATGTTAAGTCCCCCAAATCAAAATTGATTGGTGAAAACTTGCCTAGAAGGGCAACCTCCAAAAGATCTGAGCTTTTGTTTTAGGAAGGGTTTCAAACAAAAGCCATTATTTCCTGCACTGGACCAAGGAGCAGTGGAGCGAATAGAAAACAGGAGATCTCTTCCTCTCCAGTTTTCCTTTGAGAAAGTGCACAGTATTTCAAGCATCTACAAAAGCAGCATAACTTAATCTGTAAATTAGCCTTAAAACAAAACAAAACACCGTGAAGTAGAGGTTCCAGTTTTCTGTACTGATAAAAGCAGGGGTTCTCAATCTTGGTGCACATTATGATGATGGGGGATTGGGGAGGGGTTACTTTTTAAAATATCCATACTCAGGCTCCACGCCAGGCCCATCAAATTAATATTTAAGTTAAAACGCTGGGCATCAGTCATTTTTAAACATTGCCAGGTGATTCTAACAGCAGCCAGGTTTAAAAAACAATGGAGCAAAGGCTAAGCACTTGGGCAAAGGACAAGAACACATTTTGCAATCATGTTCTTCCCTTGGGTCCTCTTTCCTTCTGGAGCTTATGGATTCTGGGGAGTGTAGAAGCAAAATGTCACTTTCCCCTGCTTCAGGAAGACTAAGAATTTCCTCCATCACCGTATTAGTCTGTTCTTATGCTGTTGATAAAGACATATCTGAGACTGGGCAATTTATAAAAGAAAGAGGTTTATTGGACTTAACAGTTTCCCCATGGCTGGGGAGGCTTCACAATCACTGCAGAAGGCAAGGGGCAGCAAATCACATCTCACATGGGTGGCAGCAGGCAAAAAGAGGGTTTGTACAGGAAAACTCTCCCTTATAATAACCAACAGATCTCATGAGACTTCCTATCTGAGAACAGCATGGGATAGACCTGCCCCCATGATCCCACCAGGTCCCTCCAACAACACATGAGAATTCAAGATGAGATTTGGGTGAGGACACAGCCAACTGTTATCAATCGCCATCAGAAAAGACTTTGTACCCTGAGACAAAACAAAAATAATAGGGCCAACTAACTGTTTCTGATCCAAGAAGCAATAAAACCTTGAATGTTTCCCATAAACCTGGACTACCTAAGAAATTTTGTCCTTGGTTTTTGCTGTACTCCATCTGAAGATTTGCCATAACCTTTGTGAATATAATGATTACATGAGGCAGTTAGCTGTTTTTCCCCCAGAACAGACTAATGCAAACTCAGAAACCTTGGCAGTTTGTAATTTTTTCCTTCAAATACTTATGTTTTTTATCTGGCAAGCCAGACATTCTCTTGCTCTCTTTGAAGGTAAATTTTTCCTTTTCTAAATGCTTCTGTCTCTGAGTATTTCTTGCACAAGGACAAAGGTTCATAGAGTGCTTAGACACAGAACTGGATACTCCACTGCTGGGAGCAGAGTTCACTGCAAGTGATAAGGGAAAGAGCTGAGAAATGAGAAACTGCTCTGTCAGCCCAAGGGTGTTTGGGGCTGTAATCCAAGATCTAGTTCGACTATAAATATGTCCTCTTAGCTGTACTGAACAAATCTCAAAGTTGGTGTCAGTCTCCTTTGTTGTAGGCTTCTTAAGCCTTCTTACCTATATTCACCTCAACAATAATTTCTACAAAACGCTAAATCAAAAATGACTCCAAAGACATATAAAAGTACAAGAAATGCACAAACAAAAACACACACCAAGGAACCAAGAGTTTGGCCACTTTCCTTTCCTAAAACTGGGTAAAACCCATTACAATAGGAGTTACTGGCTCTTCTGCTGATAGAAATTTTGTCATGGCAAATTTTACTTGAAATAGGAAAACATAAGCTTGGTGAAGGCAAGGAGTTCATCTGTCTTCTCCTGTTACAGTCCCAGGGCCCTGATTACTGAAGATGGTAAATGCTCAGTAAAAATGTGTTAGATGACTGAAATGCATAAATTTGAAAAACTTACTGGTCCATACAAATGATGGCTGTAAATCATAGCTCCTGAAAACTGGGAATCCTCTTAGAGCTCACTCAAGTAGAAATCTTACCCTACTAAGAGAAAGCTTCCTTTCTTGGTAAAAATCAAAAAGTCCACAAACCTTGTCTAATATGCTCTTCCAAAAAAGTCTGCAATTTGGTGTGATTTTGTTTTTCCAGTTCTGATGCAGAAGATGAACCAGACCATCCATCCCAGGGCCTACCAACTTGCATCCCATGCAGGCATCTATTACCAATATTTATGAAGCCCAGCACTTCTTTGGTACAGAGCAGATAGTAAAAATTCCCTTTTGATAACAGCTCCTGCATGCAGAGTGGTGGGAGCAGAAGGGTAACAGTAGCCACTTTCTGGATGGGAGCAATGTCATCAACCCGAGGGAAACTCCTTCATAGGCTAACCAGCAACTCCTGAGGCAAGGCATCTACTCAAGTCAAACAGGTTTCCTCTGGAATCTGGATCAGATATATACAGAGAACAGGCCAGGAATGTAGAAAACAAGTGGTCCCAAGGTAGGGGGCGGGGGCAGAACTGCTGTGAGAGTGGCAGAGAGCAGCATATTTATGGTTCTCTGACCACACACCTTCTGGTTCCAAGGTGGACAGAGGGATCTCTATAAATGAACGAGCACAAAACACAGAACCATTCATTTGACAGAAAACTGAGATCAAAGCTGTACCTGGTACTGGAAAGACAAAAAAGAAATTTCATTAATACTTAGTCTAAAGAGCCTCACATGCAGTAAGCCCTCAAGCACTTGTTCAATGATGGAACAAAAATTGCAAGTAGAGATAACAAAACTTTGAGGTAGTTGCCGGACATAACCTTTCTTTGAGTTCACTTATTCAGTACACGGGTGCTACTGATATGATCACAATGGGCCTAAAGTCTGACGTAATACTTTAAAAGTATGTGTTTCTCTATCTCCTGCTAAAGCTGCTCTCTTGTAGAAAAACCTGATTAGGAAAAAAATCTAAGATAAATAATACAAACATAACAACATATTAAAAACAGAATTACCATAAGATCCAGCAATTCCACTTACGGGTATATATTTCAAAAGAACTGAAAACAAGATCTCAAAGAGATAGTTGTACACCCACATTCACAGCAGCATATTAACAAGAACAAAAATGTAGAAGCAACACATATATCCATTGACAGATGAATAAACAAAATGTAATATGTATATACAATGGTATATCATACAGGCTTAAAAAAGAAAGAAATTCTAACACACGCTACAACAAGGATGATCCTTGAAGACATTATGTTAAGTGAAAGACGCTAGTGCTGAAAGGACAAAAACTGTATGATCCCACTTACATGAAGTACTTGGAGTAGTCAAATTCATAGACAGACAAAGTAGAATGGTGGTTGCCAAGGGCTGGGATGGGGGCGTAGAATGGCAAATATTGTTTAACGGCACAGAATTTGTTTTGCAAGGTAAAAAATGTTCTGTGGATGAGTGGTAGTGATGGTTGTACAACAATGTGAATATACCTAATGCCACTGAACGGTACAATTTAAAATGTTAAAAGGTACATTTTCCATTATGTATATTTTATCAAAATTAAAATAAATAATTTCTTATTGGAAAAGCATTTTATAATCTCAACAAGTTGTTCTGAGCTAAAAGCCCAGCCCCTTATGTTATTCATGTCATCTAATTTCAAAACATTCCTCTAGGCCACCCATTAACTAACTCATAACCAAATGTACCAAAGGCAAGCTGCAATAAATTTAAAGAATCTACTAAACACATTCTGTAATTAAAAATCTAAGCAAAGGAAGACATAAGAGCAATATACAAGAACAGTCACAGAGGAGGGTATGGTGGCTCACACCTGTAATTCTAGCATTTTGGGAGTCTGAGGTGGAAAGACTGCTTGAAGCCAGGAGTTCAAGACCAGCCAGGGTAACAAAATGAGACCCTGTCTCTGAGAAAAAAAAAAAAAAAAGCCTGGTAAGGTGGCATGCAACTGTAGTCCCAGCTACTCAAGAGACTGAGGTAATCCAGAATGGGCAACATATGGAGACCTTGTCTCAAAAAAAATTAAAATGAAATAAACAGAAAAGGATAGTCACAGTGTAAGAACCAATCTTCTCTGAAATAATTAGGAAAAAAAAAAAAAAAAACAGAGAATAATACAAGACATAATTAAAATAACCACAGATCCCAGAGAAAAACTGGTGGAATTCCACAACTAGACCAGCGTTACAAGAAATGCCTAACGTCTACGGAAGCAAAAAGATAATAATCACCATCATGAAAACATGCAAAAGCATAAAATGTACTAGTAGAGTAGATACACAAAGGAGGAAGAAAAAGAAAACTTATCTCTATGGAAAATCACCAAATCACAACGATAAACATTAAGAGTGGAAGAAACAAAGGATATACAAAACAATAAGAAAACAATTAACAAAATGACAAGAGCAAGTCTTCACCTATCAATAATAGCCTTGAATATAAACCGATTAAACTCCCCACCTAAAAGTTATAGAAAGATTGAATGGATTAAAACAAACAAACAAAAAAACAAAAAAATCCCACTACCTACACAAATATATGCTGTCTGCAAAAAACTCACTTCACCCATAAACACACATATGGACTGAAATTGCAGGTATGGAAAAAGATATTCCACACAAAGCAAACCAAACCTGGCAGAAATAGCTATACTTATATTAGATAAAACAGACGATAAATCCAAAACTGTAAAAAGAAACAAAGAAAATCATTATATAATGATAAAGAGATCAATTCAAAAGGCTAAAACAACTGTAAATATATATGCACCAAACACCAGAGCACCAAAATAAATAAAGCCAACATTCATATATTTAAAGGGAATCTCACGCCTGTAATCCCAGCACTTTGGGAGGCCAAAGCAGGAGGAATGCTTGAGCCCAGGAGTTTGAGACCAGCATGGGCAACATAGTGAGACCCTGTTACTAGAAATAATTAAGAAATTAGGCCAGGCACAGTGGCTCATGCCTGTAATCTTAGCACTTTGAAAGGTCAAGGTGGGAAGATCACTTGAGTACAGTTCAAGACCAGCCTGGGCAACATACTGACACCTCACCTCTATTAAAGAAAAACAAGCTGGGCGCGGTGGCTCAAGCCTGTAATCCCAGCACTTTGGGAGGCTGAGGCGGGTGGATCACGAGGTCAAGAGATCGAGATCATCCTGGTCAACATGGTGAAACCCCGTCTCTACTAAAAATACAAAACATTAGCTGGGCATGGTGGCGCGTGCCTGTAATCCCAGCTGCTCAGGAGGCAGAGGCAGGAGAATTGCCTGAACCCAAGAGGCGGAGGTTGCAGTGAGCCGAGATCGCGCCATTGCACTCCAGCCTGGGTAACAAGAGCGAAACTCCGTCTCAAAATAAATAAATAAATAAATAAATTAAAAAAACAGAAGGAATAAGTTCTAGTGTTCAACAGTACAGTAGGGTCATTATAGTAATTCTCCTGCCTCAGTCTCTTGAGTAGCTGGGATTACAGGTGTGCACCACCACACCTGGCTAATTTTTTTTTTTTGAGACAGAGTCTTGCTGTGTCCCCAGGCTGGGGCTTAAGTGCAGTGACTCAATCTCAGCTCACTGCACCCTCTGCCTCCCGAGTTGAAGCAATTCTCCTGCCTCAGCCTCCTGAGTAGCTGAGATTACAGCTGCATCACCACACCTAGCTGATTTCAATATTTTTAGTAAAGATGGGGTTTCACCATGTTGGCCAGGCCAGTCTTGAACTCCTGACCTCAGGCATTCCACTCTCTTCGGCCTCCCAAAGTGCTGGTGTTACAGGCAAGAGCCACCACGCTCGGCCTAATTTTTGCATTTTTAGTAGAGACAGGGTTTCGCCATGTTGACCAGGCTGATTCAAACTCCTGACCTCAGGTGATCTGCCCACCTTGGCCTCCCAAAGTGCTAGAAGTATAGGTGTGAGCTACCACACCTGGCCTCAACTGCATTTTAATAGGTTAAAAGCACAGTGATAAGGGAAATAAAATATTGAGAGGAAAAAAAAAGGCATAACTCTTGAGTTAACTCACCCACTGTCCCACAAACAAAAAAGATTCTCCTGTATAAGATTTGTTGGCCTGGGTAATGGGGCATATTCCAGCCCCATACTAGCTGTGCCTGTAATCACGTTCAGTGATTGCTGAAGCTTTTCTCCCCCAGCTCATAGTTGTTGGCTTTTTGTTTTTTAGAGAAGGAGTCTCTTTCAATTTTTAGAGACAGGGTCTTGCTATATTGCCCAGGCTGGTCTCAAATTCCTGAACTCAAGGGATACTTCCACCTTGGCTTCCTGAGTAGCTCGGATTACAGGTGTGAGCCATCATGCCCTGCTCTTAGCTCACAGCTTTTAGCTCTTTCGAAAATCTCTATTTTACAGGTACCTGACTGTGGCAGACACGCTCTAAGGTAATCCCCAATGAGTCATATCCTTGTGCTAGCCTCTACTCTTGCTTCTAGATACTAGAATATGGTAAAGGCAATGGGATGTTACTCCCACAATGACATAACGTCATCTAAGACTCGTTTAGAGATCTCCTGCGTGCTTTGAAGAAGCTGCCATGTTGTGAGAGGCATCTGTGAGTGGACCACATGGCACAGAACTGTGGGAGGCTTCCAGAAGCTGAGTGGTGCCCAGCTGACGGTCAGCAAGAAACAAGGACCTCAGTCTACAAGAGTAAGAAACCCTATAAGCAGCCCTGTGAGATGGTAAATGTCTGTTGTTTTAAGGTGTTCAATTTGTTATGTGTTACCCAGCAATAGAACACTTGGGTATTTGTCAGTTAGGTATCAGCAGACACTTACCTAAGAACTGATCAGTAGGATGAATGCTAATTCTTAGAATTGTACTAAGTCTTTTCCTTCCAATATGGAACTTTCACAATGCCTATGATCTCTTATGACCATTCACATTTTGGTGTGTGGAACCATAGTGAATTTTCCAGTGTGGATTTTGAAATGTTCTGCCATGTTCTCATCATCCTCCTCCTCTCCCTGAGCTGCATCTTCTACCCTGTAACAGTAAATGCTGAAGGTGGAATTCCTCTTCTGCCAAGTAACTGCTACTGCCTAGTTTCCAACAACCTGAGAAAAAGCAGTAAGTGAAGCAGAAGTAATTTCCAAGTTCTAACTAAGGGAAAAGTACAGTATAAAAAGAGCAGAAGGGCTGGCGGGGTGGCTCATGCCTGTAATCTCAACACTTTGGGAGGCTGAGGTGGGTGGGTCACTTGAGATCAGGAGTTTGAGATCAGCTTGGCCAACACGGTAAACCCTCTCTACTAAAAATACAAGAATTAGCTGGGCATGGGGGCACATGCCAGTAATCCCAGCTACTCAGGAGGCTGAGGCAGGAGAATCGCTTGAACCAGGGAGGCAGAAGTTGCAGTGAGCCGAGATCATGCCACTGCACTCCAGCCTGGGTGGTAAGAGTGAGAGAGACAACGTCCTCCACCCACCCACCCTCCAAAAAAATAAAAAGAGCAAGAGGGTTTTAACCATTAACTTCTCTACCAGCCCTCTCCAAAGTTGTTAGGCCTTTACATGAACCAACATTGTGGCAGGCATATAAGGTGAATGGGCAGTGGTCAAGAAAGATGCTGTATTTTACTTAAGACAAAACAATTCCACATTTACAGAAATTAAGTAAAAGAAAGCACAACTACTCCAATCAGGTAGAAATTAGATGTTATTCAGCATAAAACTGGAGGAAGTAAACAAAATTTCATCAATTCTAGGCAGTTTTCAAAGGATTGTCTGCACCAATTTTGCCATGCACATAAGAAATACCCTTTCTGATCCTTGACTCCTAAGCCACCAAATCACTTTCTAATCTTTACTTTGGTTTCCCAGGTATTTCAAACTCAGGAAGGAGAATCTGTGGATGGGTGACACAAGTATTCCAATCACTGGAAAAGACTGTGCCTCACTGTAAATTACACTTGCAACCTGGTTTACAGTAATTACGATATGATCACCACCCAGATGTGGTGAAGAGCTAATCTTGAGCAAGGCTCAGACCCAGCCTCTGTTACTGAGGTAGGCAAAGGACCTCAAAAGACTCCATCTACAGCGCTACTTCTAATGTAACTCTGAAACAGCTTTTAAAATTAGAACATAGTGTGTCCAAATCCTATTTGAACACAGAATATTAGCATATAAAAATAACTTCTTTTTAAAATGTCTGTAGAGATAGTATCCTCTCCATAATTGAATGAATTACTGTATTTCACTGAATCTAAGCCACTGATTGTAAAACACATTATTTAATATATACATATGGGGAAAAAATGCCAATTGGACTTTGTCACAATGTTAAATGATCACTGATTGTATGTCATGCCCTAATTTCAGAGACTTTAAAAGCGTGGGGGCAAAAACTGCAACTTACGAGTCAATGAAATGCAGTACTAAATTCAGGTAATTATTCAAATAAGGTATTAAACATTAAGTACATTAAACTGACGTAATCACTTATCATTAGCACTTTTTTTTTGTCTTTTTTTCTTTTCATTAGCACATTCTTAAAGCTATTTATCATTTTGGTTTCACTTCTCATTTGACATGAAGAACGGTGGGGGGGGCCTTGTACTAATTTCTAGCAGACATTTTGCACAAACTTTAAAGCTTATGGATTCCCAATTTGGAAATCATCTCATTTTCATTTCTAGAATCACCGATCAGGAGGCGAGAAAAATGAGGCCTATGTTAAGTGAGAGGGCAAGGCTAGGAGTCAAGGCTTGAAGCCAGGCCCCTTGGGCCCTGTTCTGTGTTCTCTTCACTGAAGTGAGACATCAAATGAGTCATAAGCATTCTATGATCCAACCCTACAGATAAGGTAAAGCAATTAATAAAAGTATCTCTCCATTTTTCTTTTACGAAACTATTCTCAACTTTCCTGGCAAAGTATTGATACCTGATAATTTGTTCAACCAATGAATTCACCTCCTACACGGTCTCATTCTATGAGAATACCCAACTTCTCAAAGACAAACGCCTCTTTGCATGCTCTGAGGGGTAGAGACCACAAAATATTTCCTAATCAGTCACATGCCAAATACTAGCCTTATAACAAGATCCCAGTGTATGTGTTTGAGACCATTTGGTTACTTATGGAAGACTCTGGGAATTACAGAACATTTCAAAACTTTTTAGCATTCGCTATAATTGGATCTAGAAATTTTAATCCCCAAAGCATGGTGAAATTCTGCGAATGCTCTGCTCTGAATGGCCTCCTTAGAAGTGGCAATTATCAAGGATGTCAGTGCGTAATCCATCTTCTCTAAATGTTAGTCCCTTTTGTCCTGGTTTCAGGAAAGTGCTTCACATGGGAGTTGCCAGTATTAACAGGAGAGGACTCAAACACCACTGCATTTGATGGGCTGGTTACAGATTTCAGCTGTGGACTCTGTCAAACTATTTCCAGATGTCTCTATTACAGAATGCCTCATTGTATCATTCATTTCAATCACTTCAAAATCCATTTCATTCCATTTTTCTGCATCCTCCTCTTCATTCTCTTCCTCATATTCATTTAGCCCGGAGCTAGAAAGCAAAGCTTTCTGGTCCTCACTCTTTCTATTTTCTTTTCGCTGGCGATTAAGAGGTGAAGTGGCTAATTTATACATCACAGGAAATAAAACACCAGTGGCTACTGATGCTCCCAAAGAGGTATACAGCACTACAGGCAAATCAGGGTATTTTTCTTGAAGAATTCCAATCACTGCAGGAATAGCCATTTCTCCCAGGGCAGCACCAATTACAAAAAATGCTGCAGATTTCCCATGGATGGTCGTGTACTGTTCAATCCAAGAAATACCACTGGGAAATGTGGTTGCCATTGAGGCCCCATACACTGAAGTTGCTATCCAGAGACAAACTGGGTTCTTGTCAAAAAGCACCAGAAATAAAGATGAAGTCAGGCTGCCAATGTTACTCAACACAATCATGGTTCCAGGTTGTAAGCATGTAGCAAAAAAGATTGCCAGGCCCCTACAGGCTGCAAATGTCCCCCAGAAGATGGAGTTCAACCCAGCGGCTTCACTTTCTTTCATGCCAACATGGGTGGTTGCAAATGAGAAAACGTAAGAGCCATATGTTACCTCGGCTCCAACATAGAAAAAGAAGAACACAAAAAGGAGACAAAGAAGGGCGTTGTGATATTTTGCTCTTCGAGATGCCTGAGCAGATGCTCTTGCTTTTTCCTGCTTTGAGCTATTCTTTAAAAACAGAGCAAACAAAATGACAGAAACTATGCACATGTAAGTTCCGATAACGGCATAAGCCCACAGTAAATTCATATCATTAGGTACTCCAAACAGAACTCCTGAGTCAGCGTCAGATGATCGGTTGAGTGCAGGATGATGAAAGTCAGACTCTGTGTGGTTTTCAGCAGACACTGTCGGACCCAATGCCAGTTTAGCTAGCAGTGGAGCCAAAAAGGCACCCAAAGCAAAACAGAAGTGTAAGGCCTGCATATGTGGGGCTCCTTTGTCCCCCCAAAGAGCCAAGATAAGGACGTTACCACCTATCAATGAAAGATGGGAAAAATTATTTAAGTTAAACAAAGTCGCTTATTTTTTTTTTAAAGTTCACTTGTCAGAAAGGAAGTGAGTTTATTTTACACGGCACAAGCATTATAATATTCTAATTATCAAACACTGCAATTAAATCAACTCTGAAAAGGAACTCTAACCCACTACCACCAGACAACGCTAAGCATTATAACATCGCATACTCACAAATCGAACGCTACAGTCTAGTAAACCACTACCTCCAAGAGCCAAGGACACTAGCAAGAGGCTTTTTATAATGCAGTTCTAACATCAGACTGGGGAAGAAATATTCATATATTAATATTTTACATATATATATTTAGAAGGCAAAATTTTATCATCAGATAGTAGCCATACCAGAGTTTTCTGTACTTGCTCTTGGTAACCACTTGAGGAAAATTACTTACTTATGTATGTAACAGATGCAAAATGTACATCCAAGAACCTGAATACTCCAGGGTTCTGGTGTGCCCATTAGAGGAAACAAGCACACCATTTAGCAACTGCATTTATACTGTTTAAACATCTAGGAGGAGAAAGGCAAGAAGCAATACATCTTGGGCTATCTTTTTTTTCCAACAGATATTTTCAGATAAATATATAATTCCACCCTATAATTTCATAACCAAATTAAGCCTGAAGTAAAATAAAATATTTCCCCAACAGATCACATAACAGCAGCTCAGGGAAGGGAAGGGTAGAAAGCTGATTTTAGGAATAAACAAATGTCACCTGTGTTACTTAGTAGGTTTTAAAAGACATGACAATACGGGAAAAAATCTACCGCTGGAGGGCGGAAACTTTTGGGACAGAAAAGAACAGAAAAGAAAGAGAGTCTAGTCCACAGCACGAATCTCTCTTGGCTTGGAAGTCAAGGTACGTGTCAAGCTGGATTGCTGTTTCTATGCTTTCTCAGCCAAACAGTGGTTCCAAACTTGGTCAACTCCTCCCATATGAGCACGATAAAGTTCTACCCCAAAATGAAAGCCTATTCACCTGCACTGTAATTACCCACACAGGGCCTTCCCTGTTGACATTGTAAATCAACCATCTCTCATAGAGCAAAATTCTTTAAGTCCATTTCAGACTTGGCTGCTCAGAAATAGGCCCCCTAATTAGCAAGAATAGCTGCTAGAAGGCTGATTCATTCTGAGGGACTCCACGACCAACTCAGTAGGTCTGTGTCATTTTACGCGGCATTGCAAGTGATCGTTTAACATTATCTGTTGTACTTCTTCTAGTAGAAAGTCCCTACTCCCAGAGATGACACAAAGAGCTCACTAACCTGTATCCAGAATGCCCATTGAAGCACCAAAGACAGACATCATGACAGTGAGTAATGCTGCTGTCTTGCAAAAAGGAACAAGATAAAGACCAACTGTGGTAGCCAACATTGACACTCCTGAGAAGGTAGAAAGTCAACTATAAAAAATAATATCCATGCAAAGTCATAGATCAAGTCAACATCATAAATGTCCAAACATGCAAAATAAGGTCAGATTTAAATTAGGTAATGAGTAGATGAGAGTTTTCGCTTCTAAAAGTGGTTACGTTATTGGAATCTTTTATAATCTTTATGGACTATGAAATATAAAGTTATAACACAAATACATTTCCAGCACTGCTAATAATCCAACTGTAAATTATACCACAAGGCAAAGTTTTATACCAAAGGAGACAAGCCAAAATTAATTTAAATTATTCACATTGAAGAACCTAAAAGAAATTTTTAGACATGAGGCAAAAAATTAAAAAGACAAAAATAAAATGCAACTACTAGAGTAGGTTGTAGAAAAATTTACTAAATAAATTAGTTTGAGAAATAGGGAGGAAATGATAAGAAACATGTTCTTTCTACCCACTTTGGAAATAAGAGGGATTATTTATTAATTCATTAACAATAACAAATTATTATTCTTGCTTCCAAAAGAATTTTATCATATTAATCTAAATTTTCTCTAAATATTTCAATTTATTTTTTTAAAAGTATATGTTCAAAGCTTTGCCAGGCCAGGTGTGGTGGCTCACACCTGTAACTCCAACATTTTGGGAGGCTGATCTCTTGAGCTCGGGAGTTCCAGACCAACCTGGGCAACATGGTGAAACCCCAGCTCTACTAAAAATACAAAAATTAGCCAGCTGTGGTGACTCACATTGTGGTCCCAGCTAATTGGGAGGCTAAGGAGGCGGAGGTTGCAGTGAGCAGAGATCGCATCACTGAGCTCTAGCCTGGGCAAAAGAGGGAGAAAAGACCCTGTCCCAAAAAAAAAAAAAAGAAGCTTTGCCTCCTATTTCCCAGGTGAGACAGAGCCCTCTGGTGTTGTCCAACGATGACGTGGGGCAGTAGGGACAAAAACGTAGCCTACATCAGTTCACCCACCCTCCCATCTTCATTTCCAGTGCAGGGTGCAGGCTGGGCAGGGTCAAGGAGCTCCTGCTGATCTATGGTGGCCCCAGGAAATCTGCCTAAACCCCGATAAGCAGAGTTTTTTGGACAACCAGTATGTGATCCAGGAGCGGTATCTAAATTACAGTGGTTGGGAAGGCTAAGGATTGCTAACACAGTTTAGAGCTCATCTAAATTTCCAGAGGGCCCCAGCACAGATCTTCTCTAGCTGTCAAGGTGAAAGCAGGTACCAGGGAAACCCAACTGCCATTGAGGACACCTAAACACTACCCATTTCGGCTGCCAACCATTCTCCATGCTAGTGCTTTCATATTTTCAAAGACAAGTTGTAAATTCACTGACAGTCATAAAGAAAGTAAACTTAGCATTTACTTACCCAAAAGTAAAAAATGATTCATGACGTCAACAAGAACTCCACCAATCACGGAGCCACTCAAATATCCAAAGGCACGACCCACAAAAATGAAAGACAGACTACTGATATTTCGGTTCACATTTGTTGCCAAATCTTGAAACGTGGGTCCGAGTATAGCAACACTCAATCCCTGAAATTTACAAAGACAAAAGCTTTTACTTACAATAATTAAAATATTGTCTAACTATGTGGTAGCTTCTTCCACTATAAAAAAGGGGGACAGGGCTTGGGATTTACAATGTAATGCAGGGAATTAGACTACTGTTTTTTAGTTTTGACTAAAACTTTTTTTTGTTTTGACACCTCTCAATTTTTACGAAATTAATTTTGTTGTTGCAATCTTGTTTCTTTTCTGAACGATATCTTTAAAAGACTATTCTGTATTGTTAATAAAATGTAATATTAAAAAATACAGCCAGGTGTGGTGGCTCATGCCTGTAGTCCCAGTCATTAGAGAGGCTGAGGTGGAAGGATTGCTTAAGCCTTGAGGTTGAGGCCGTAGTGAGTTCTGACTGAGCCACTGGGAAACATCAAAACATCAAAATATTATTCTTTTTTTTGGTGTTGTTAAACAGCAATATTTCTGGATGCATATGGGGTCCTTCCCCTGAACTATACATATAAAACATGCAGGAGATAAACAATTTAAATGTTTCTAAATCTACACTTTTCTTCCAAGCCATCAGAATTACAGTCAGTAAAGGTTGCTTAGAAAATATTATATGCCCAAGTATGGAATGAGTTTAACAACACCACTTTACTCAGACAATGCAGTGTTAGCAAGAAGTAAGGATTACAGTTGACTTTCAAAGGAAATTCATTGGACACAAAAAAATGTTTCCTATCAGTCTACATTTCCAGAATATCGATTCTAATTGCCCTGCTCTGCTCTAAATGCATGAAGTGCGCCCCCTGCCCAATCATTAACAGTCCAAGACCAAGGACCAATGTGGGTCCAGGTGCACAGCAAGCACCTAGTACTTCGAGAGAAGTCTGCGCACAGAATCTAATCAAATTAGTTCATGTCTTCAAAGGATTTACAACAGACCTGACACTCAGTGAAGACTCACCAAAAGTCTGAAGTGATTTCTTTCTTCACCCCTCCCCACTGCCCCTAATCAAAATACTCTAAAGAAACAATTCTGGCTCAGAGTCCCTGAGATGCTAAGTGACCACAAATGACTCTTCAGAGGACTTATCCTCCCAACTCCCCAAGGATCATATATCAGGTGATAAGGGGCAGGTTTCCCAAAAGTGAATCAAGGGGCGGCCCAGGGTTTGGCAAAAGTCGCTTCTAGCCTTGCAGTTTGCTCCAAGAAAAACATTTAAGAATCTCAAGTTGGTTTTATTAATAAATAGGGCTGTGGGCAAAGCAAGAGACATATTCCTGGCTGGTTAAGTAACCAGCTGTGTGATCCAGAAAAGTCACTTTCCCCTCTGGGCCTATTCCCTTATCTGCAAAATTACGCAGTTGTACGAATTAAGTCAGACCACCAGGAAGAAGAAAAGCAGTTTTTCTGTGTAATAATTTGGGGGTTGAGTGACGGGGTGAGGAGAGCAGCGGCCAAAGCCCTGGGCAACTTGCAACCTTCCCATCCCACGAAGAAGCAGGAAGGCTCGCTGGGCCGGGCGCAGTGGCTCACGCCTGTAATCCCAGCACTTTGGGAGGACGAGGCAGGTGGATCACCTGAAGTCAGGAGGAGTTTGAGACCAGCCGAGCCAACATGGTGAAATCCCGCCTCTACTAAACATACAAAAATTAGCCAGGCATAGTGGCGGACGCCTGTAGTCCTAGCTGTGTGGGAGGCTTAGGGAGGAGAATCGCTTGAACCCGGGAGGCGGAGACTGCAGTGAGCCGTGAGCCCAGATCGCACCACTGCACTCCAGCCTGGGCAACAGAGCGAGACTCTGTCTCAATAAAAAAATAAAAAGGCTTGCTGGAGCTGAAAAACATATTCAGAAAATCTCTTGCACTTAACAGTAACACTCCAACTTTAGAAGTGTGCCCATTTTCCAGATGATGAAACTGAGGCCCAGACAGATTAGGTAACGCGCCTAAGGTCAGTTTGCAAGTGGCGAAGGCGAGACTCGAACGCCCTGGCCTGGGAGGGTTGCAGCCCGGGATCTCACCAGCCCCAGGAAGCAAGAAAACAGGATCACAGTGGTGAACCACCGCAGCATGCTCCCAGTCCCACCGCTCGGCTGGGAGACCGCCACCATCTCCGGCTCTTTCTCATTCTCCGCCGGGTCCTCAGGCTGCAGGAGCCGCTGCCCTGCAGCCGGGGGCCCAGCCCCACGGAGCTCCACTTCCAACTCCAGCTCGGCGGCTCCAGAGAAGGCGTCTTGCTGCCGCCGCGCTTCTCCGTTCTCAGCGGAATCTCTAGAGCTCGGAGACGAGCACGGGCCCCGCCCCCAGGCCCGGCTGTCCCTCGGGGAGCCACTTCCCAAGGGACCGCCCAAGCCGGGACTGGGAAGGCCAACTTCGCAACACGGCCGGTGTTCCGGTCAGCGGACGCGCGCCCTGCGGCACACAAGGCGCCTGCGCGGGTCACGTGGCAGAAACGCTGCCTCTTGCCAACCGGGACCGCGGCTCAAGCCGGAAGTTGATGTGGTTGCCTAGGAGACTGGACGCGGCTCTCTAGCCTCGGCATCTTGCTTAGCTGAGCCCACAGAGGCTGGCGGATGTGCGCCCCGTGGCGGAGCGAGCTGAAGCCGCAGCCCCGGACCAGAGAATCGTGAGGTAAAACGCGGCCAAACCATTATGAGGAAAATGGGCCAAGAATTGAGCGACAGCGCCTCGCGCCGGCTCCCCGGGTCTCCTGCGGAGCGGAGGGAGCCTGAAGATCTGGTCCTTATACAACTTTTTGAAATCCCTGAGATGTGTCGTGATTCGTTCATCTTTCACTCCACATATTTGTTGAATTTCATTAAGTTTTCACGTATTTTATCTCAACTCTCACAAAACTCCAGATTCCACATTATCCCCGTTGTACAGATGGAAAGATTAAGTCACAGAGAGTAAGTAACAATTTGCCCAAGCTCAGTCATCAAATTAGTGGCCCTAAATAAACAGTGTAGCTCAAGAAAGAAACCGGGATCCAAAGCTGTGGTTTCAAGCACACTCCCACCCCAATTCCTGAAATAATTCCATCGTTGTAAAGAAGAGGAGCATGGCATCGATTTGAGGAATTGCTTCCTTTTGCTCTTTAACAAAGCGGACCACAGCCTGAAAAGGTCATATACTTTTCTTTATCGTCTATTTGAAATGTTCTTTTCCACCTGATTCTTCCAACTTTCATCCACTTAGGTTCACAGACTACGAATCTTAGTCTTACCATTCCTTGCATCCTTGCAACTCATCTCTCCAGCCTTATTCATTTAGTCATTAAGTAAGTCTTTCCCCCACTCACCCACCACCCCCTTTTTTTTTTTTTTTTTCTTTTTTGAGAGTGAGCCTGTGTCACCCAGGCTGGAGTGCTGTGGCGCGATCTCGGCTCACTGCAACATCTGTCTCCTGGGTTCAAGCGATTCTTCTGCCTCAGCCTCCTGAGTAGCTGGGATTACAGGCGCGCGCCATCACGCCCAGCTAATTTTTGCGTTTTTGGTAGAAACGAGGTTTTACCATGTTGGCCAGGCTGGTCTCCAACTCCTGACCTCAAGCCATCCGCCTGCCTCAGCTTCCCAAAGTGCTGGGATTACAGGCATGAGCCACCACACCCTGCCAAGCATTTCTTTTCGCAGGTCAGTTGACATTCCTTAATATGAGAATGTCTTTATTTCACTTTGATTCCTCAAAATATTTTCACTTGAAATAGAGTTCTGGGCTAACAGTTATTTACTTTCAGCACAGAAAGATGAGATTTCTATTTGAGTTTTGCCACCCAACAGTTCCCAACTGGAGCCTCTCCTCAGGACAAACCACAAGAAAAGAAAAAAGCCAGGAAATTCGTCCTTTTGCATTCTGAGTTTTGACTCCCTACCGCAATTCTTTATTTACTTTTCAGAGTCTGCAGGTAGTTGCCATTTGTATTTTATCATGAGTCTTTTAGTTGTAATCAGTGAGAGAGAGGGACTGAAGTAAACTAATGATGCCAAACCAGGGCGTTTTCTACCTGTCCTTTGAGAATCCATGTTAAAAAAAAAAATAAAAAATAAATAAAAAATAAAAATAAAAACAAAAAAAATTGCTTCGGTGTCAGTCTTTTCTGACACACCTTTCATTCTTGAGGCTGGTATATTTTCACTAATTCCTATTAGTTGTGCTGCTCCTAAATCTTTTCATAGGTTTTACGTCGTGTTACAGTTCTTTTAGCACTTGCCTTTAGTTCCTTAGTAGGAACTAAAGTCAATGAGATTGAAACTATGGGTGTTGTATGTCTGTCCCCTAACATAGTATTACATAATAAATATTACCTGACCGAATTGATTTATTACCTAACTGAATTGAGGCTCAGTAAAGCAATTGTAAAATTAAATATTTTAATCCACCCTAATTAAATATATATTTTTTAAAAAGCCTTCTCTAAATGGAAAGATCTACTTTCTGATTCTTCATTCCCCACTTCACTCTTGAAAGCAGCAGGATATTTTTTCCAGTTGCCTCCAGAGGTCACCCATCGCCTTCCAGGAAAAATTAAAAAAATATATATACACACACACGCACACACACACACACGCACACACACACACACACACACACACACACACACACACACTATAGCATTGCTTCATGCAGGTTTCTCTTAGATCAATAGCAAGGATCAAGTTTTTTTCTGAAAGGCAATTTTGGAGAAATAAAAGTATGAGTCATATTTTGTACTGAAAATAAATATAGTTTTATCGATTCTCTTAAAAAGTAAGTATTTTACAATGTATATGACAATGTATCAAAGAGGAAAATATCTGGATTTTAGTCACTAATCTGGTACTATCTGGGTGTATTTGTGAAATAGTAACTAGGAGGCAGGTTTTTAATCTTTCAACTTAACTTTTTTTGAGTGACAGAGAGAATTTAGGCAGATCATGGTTGGAAACTGCATATCACTGTGAGGACCTATTTAATTTTTATTCTCCAGAAGGACCATCCTTTTTACTTATGATGTTCAATTTGTGCTTACAGTGCGTCATGAAGAATTGTCACCATAACTGTTTCCTTCTGTATACTAAACTATCATTCTTTAACTTCACTGCTAAAAACCCAGTCTATTAAAACCATCTCTCATGAAGGTTTAATTTCAGTAAGACAACTTTTATGGCTTATACTATGTGCTTTGAAAAGTTGGAAATGATGTTGAAATGAACTGACACTGGCGATGATTGATAGAATATATTATCAAAAATTAGAACTTAAATTTTTCTTTACTTTTTTTTTTTTTTTTTTTTTTGAGGCAGCCTTGATCTGTCACCCAGGCTGGAGTGCAGTGACATGATCACGCCTCACTGTAGTGTCAGTCTCCAGGGCTCAATCAATCCTCTGGCCTCAGCCTCCCAGTAGCTGTGACCACAGGCATGTGCCACATGCCTGGCAAATTTTTGTATTTTTTGTAGAGATGGGGTTTTGCCATGATGCCAAGCTGGTAGAACTTTAACTGGATTCACTATAACATTTAGGTCTACAGCATTCTTTGACTCCACCAACATATTGGTATCCTATGCTGTATTGCTCAGACAAAATCTTTGCTGACTGTCCTATTAATAACCAAAATCAGTGATTAAGAAAATAAAAACAGAGGCCGGGCGCGGTGGCTCAAGCCTGTAATCCCAGCACTTTGGGAGGCCGAGGCGGGTGGATCACAAGGTCAAGAGATCGAGACCAT
This sequence comes from Sapajus apella, assembly GCF_009761245.1. Taxonomy (NCBI): domain Eukaryota; kingdom Metazoa; phylum Chordata; class Mammalia; order Primates; family Cebidae; genus Sapajus; species Sapajus apella. The sequence goes on from NW_022436946.1 coordinate 38,426,057, forward strand.
CCTGGTCAACACGGTGAAACCCCGTCTCTACTAAAAATACAAAACATTAGCTGGGCATGGTGGCGCGTGCCTGTAATCCCAGCTACTCAGGAGGCTGAGGCAGGAGAATTGCCTGAACCCAGGAGGCGGAGGGTGCGGTGAGCCGAGATCGCGCCATTGCACTCCAGCCTGGGTAACAAGAGCGAAACTCCGTCCCAAAAAAGAAAAAAAAAGAAAAGAAAAACAAAGCAACCAAAAGTGAGAACATGGCAACTATAGGCGCTATGAGAACAAAAATGAATTCGTGTTTCTTTTAAAAGTGCTTCAGAAGCAATTAGGATCATCTGCCATAAAAAAGGAAACCACTTTAGGGTTTTAGGTGCCCTCTAAGCAAAATGGTCTTCCTCCGTCTGTATGTGGAGAAGGCCACTTACTCAAAGGGCTTCATACTTGGTCATTTATTTAGTCACTAGTTATTGAATACCTACTAAGTGCAAAGCATTGCTCTAACAGTGAAAAAACAGACAAAATTCCTGCCCTCGTGGATAGACAATGAAGAAGTACATTTGTGATATGATGTCAGACAGCAATAAGTTCTCTAAAGAAAAATAAAGCAGGATAAAGGGCATAGAAAGTGATGACAGGGGTTATTTTAGATCAAGGTAGAGTTGGGGGAAGGCTCCTGTGAGGGTGAATGACACGTGAACAGAAGTCTAACAAATGAGGGAACCAGCTATGCAAGAAGAACATTTTGGAGAGAACAGCAGGTGCAGAGATTCCATTGCAGGGATGAGCTTGGTGTGTTGGAAAAATCAAAAAGGCCAGAGCGGCTGGAGCAGCATGAAGACAGAGTTGGTAGAAAATGACACATGAGAGCAAGTAAGGTCCTGATCATGCCGGGCCTTATGTTAAAGACTTTCTGGGTGCACTTAGAGGAGTACTCTAGGGGAGAAGAGCAAGATGAAGAGCAGAGAGAACAGAAACCTAATTAGGAAGTTAATTGATTAGGTCAGATTTGTTTCGGTGATCAGAGTGGTCAGATTTGGGAAATCTACTGAAGATAAAAACAACAGCATTTGCTCATGGGCTGAGTGTATGACAGAAAGAATATCAAGGATGACTGCAAGGATTTTGACCCGAGCAACTGGTGAGTAGTGGATCAGACGGCAAAGATTCTGGAATGAGCACGAATTGTCCTAGGACATGGAAGAAAATCAGGAATTCAGGTTGAACATGTTAAGATTAAGGTATTTATTAGATAATTAAATGAAGGTATCAAGTGGAAAGCTGGATATCCAGCTCAGTGGAAGGATCAGAGCAATTGAAACAAACTGGGAGTTATCAGCATGTAGATGATATTTAGTACCATGAGACCAGCTGAGATCACCTAAAGTGTGAGTGTAGATATTAACAGACGAGGATCAAGGACTAAGCCCCGAGCACATCTCATGTATACAGATGTGAAAGATGAGGAGAATCCTGCAAAGAAGACTAAGATAAGAGGAAAATCAGGAGAGTGTGTATGGTGTAAACAAAAATTCAAGAAGGCAGGTGTGAACAACTATAAATTCCTATGGAGAAGACATTGAATTTATAGAATCAAGCATAATCTTGAATAATTATGTAACTTAGCCTTGCTTTCCAAATGCATGGGTTGAACTAGATGATCTTTGAGGTTGCTTATAATTCTAAGTTTGTTAAGGGCAGCAAATAACTTAAAAATTTAAAACTATAACCGCCCCCCCAAAAAAAACCTATTCCTTATTCTCATTTTTGTCCTGAAATTTAAAAAGCAACTCAAAATTGGTGTTGTTGTATGGTTTTTCCCTTTTCCCCAGATTGGGGTTATTGTTCAAAGTTAAATTTTACATAATTATTTGAAAAGGTTGTAACTAAATGAAGTGTCTTAATAATCCTTTTTCTTTTCTTTTTGAGACAGGGTCTCCCTCTGTCTCCCAGGTTAGAATGCAGTGTGCTGCCATGGCTCACTGCAGCCTCAAACTCCTGGGCTCAAGCAGTCCTCCCATCTCAGCCTCCTGAGTAGCTAGAATTACAGGTGTGAGCCACTGTGCCTAGCTTTTGTTTTTTAATAATTCCTTAATAAAATTGTCATATTCAAATAGGACAGAAAAAGAGTTACTGCAAAATTCCATGGTAGACATCTATGAATAATTGATTTAGAATGGCTGAGGGAAGGGGACTAATAGAGATTTTGTGGGGTTTTTCTTTGGTGGAAGGACAGGGTCTCACTCTGTCACCCAGGCCAGAATGCAGTGGTGCAATCATGGCTCACTGCAGCCTTGACCTCCCAGGCCTAATTGACCCTCCCAGCTCAGCCTCCTGAGTAGCTGGGATCACAGGCACGTGCTACCATGCCTGGCTAAGAGTGAGTGTGTGGGTGTGTGTGTGTAGATGAGGTTTCACTGTGTTTCCTAGGCTGGTCTTCAACCCCTGAGCTTGAGAGATCCACCCAACTTGGCCTTGAAAAGTGCTGGGATTATAGGTGTGAGCCACTGTGCCCAGCCTTAATATAGATTTAGGATGAGCGAAACTACCCCAGCATCCGCAGTCCAAGCCACCCCTTGGTACTACCCTTGATACTGCAAAGGCTCAAAATAAAGTGAAAAATACAGCCTTAAAAACTTAGATCTAGCTTTCAGTCCTCTTCAGAGAAATTATGTGCAGCAGAAAGTGTTTACCCAACCCAGCTATTTGGGAAGCTGGGCAAAGTCAGCTCCATTGTCTCTTGGCTTGAGATACAAATGCTTTTATTTTTCTCTCTCTCTTTTTCTGAGACAGAGTCTGGCTCTGTCACCCAGGCTGGAGTACAGTGGCGCAATCTGGGCTCATTGCAACCTCCGCCTCCCGGGTTCAAGCAATTCTTCTGCCTCAGCCTCCTGAGTTGCTGGGACAACAGATGCGTGCCATCATGCCTGGCTAATTTTTTTTTTTATTTCTTTTTTTTTTGTATTTTTAGTAGAGACGGGTTTTCACCATGTTATCCAGGATGGTCTCAAACTACTGACCTCGTGATCTGCCTGCCTCAGGATTACAGGCATGAGTCACCGCTCTGGCAGAGATACAAATGCTTTTTATCTATTGTCTCAGTGGGTAGACCTACTGGGACCCCAGTGAGAGGGAGGTGAAGCAGTCAATAGATAAGAACAATCAAACTGAGTTGCTAAAGGGGCCTGATGAAGAATAAAAGCAGAAACGAGAAGCCAAAACAAGGGGTTTGAGAAACCACAAGAATGAGGAGTGGCCAGGAGAGGTGGCTTGCGCCTGTAATCCCAGCACTTTGGAGGCCAAGGTGGGTGGATCACTTGAGGCCATGGCCTGGCCAACATGATGAAACCCCATCTCTACAAAAATTGCTTGAACCCAGGAAGTGGAGGTTACGGTGAGCCGAGAATGGACCACTGCACTCCAGCCTGGGCGACAGAGTGACTCTGTCTCAAAGCAAAGAAAGAAGAAGAAGAAAGAAGAGGAGGAGGAGAAGGAGGGGGAGAAGGGAGGGGAGGAGGGAGAGGAGGAGGGGGAAGAGGAGCAGGAGGAGGAGGGGGGAAGAAGAAAAAGAAGAAGAAGGAAGAAGGAAGAATGAAGAAAGAAGGAGGAGGAGGAGGAGTGATGGTTAAAGTTAAGGCAGGGACATGGACCTCGCATGCAAAATAGCATGTTCATAAATCAAAGTTACATACGGTTTATATTATGTCAGTTGCCACTAGTTTATAATATTACTATGTTTCTTGACAATTAGAGAACATTAATTATATAATCTAAAAAATTACTGAATAATGTTATTGAATCTCCCTTGTTACATTCCCAACTGTTTCCTGGCTTTTCTGATAATTTCATTAAGAAGCAAAATAATCTTTCACAATATTGTTTTGTGTTTTTAATGCAGGTAACATGCCTTCATGATAGTTACTTGTTATAGCTGAATATTGTCTCTCATTCTTATACTCAAATAGAGACCATAATTATTAAACCTAAAAAAACTCTGTTTGTGATGAGTAGTACACATTAAATTCTATAAATAACAAAAATCAAAATCTGTATATTGGTGCTGTCATTTAGAGATGACAAAAAGAAGAAGAGAGATTAAGGGGAAAAGAATGATGAATGAGTGAGACATATCAGCTAGCTACTTAGGCTAGACCCCAAGGCTAAATCTCTTCGGAGCTCAGCTTTCCAAGGTCAGGAACTCAGTTAATAGTTATTTTTAGCTCATGCAGAACTGATCAACTCCCAGAGAACTGTTATGGCCAGGCCTACATGCTAGGAATTACAAACAGAGTGACATGTCCCATGGCTAATACTCCCAAGGCATCCCTTCCTGGTAAGACCAGTCTGGAGGCCAAATGATAAATTAGGCAAAGGGTCAGCAAACCATCACGTACAGGCCATATCTAGCCACATCCTGATCTTGTAAATAAAGTTTGATTGGAACATAGGCTTGCCTGTTTATGTACGCATTATCTGTGGCTGAGTTTACTTTATAAAGACAAAGTTGAGTAACAGTGACAGAGACCTCATAGTCCAAAAAGCCTAAACTATTTACCATCTGGCCCTTTCCAGAAATAGTTTGCCAACAACTTTATTAGAAAATCCTTTAGGAAAGCAAAATTGAAGCAGAAGGGATTATGTATGTCCTTAAAATTGTGAAACCAGATAAATTTTTTTTTTTTTTTTCCACTGTCAAGCTAATGTTTTACCTGTGTTAAAAAAAAATCAGAATCCTAGAAATTTGAGGGGATATAATGATGAATTCTTACCATCTAATACTCTAAAAAAATGATATTCCCAACACAAAGAAAGAACAAAAAAAAAAAAAAAAAGAAAAAGAAAAAGAAAAAGGGAACATATCCTCGCCTTTTGAATCGTGAGTCTTCCCATTAGTTTATCTTCCATTGTTATGATTTTATGTCACTGTCTTTCCTTCCAGGGAGCTAATTTAGGTCTGTGCTAAGATTTAGACATCACCCTAGTTTTATGACCAATATTCCTACAGATCACTTCTTTCTTTGTTCTTTTCTCAGATTTCCATAGATAGCTACTACTATGCATTTCAAGTTGGTTTTTGTTAGTTTACAAATGTGACGTCTGCCCTGCATTTCAGGAGTGATGTTTCTGACTTTGTCTACAAACTCTTGAGGGTACCATGTCTGTGGTTATCAGATCAAGAGCATCCCATAACATGCACTGACCATCCCAATTTCTCAATATTCAATCATATGAGACAAATTTTACTGTAGGTCAAAGAGGTTCAAATGAGCTATTGTTAGTGACTTTCAGGCCTCATGTCAGCTAGCTATCAATTTGCTGCCCCTCAGCTCCAAATTTAGCCGTAAGTACCTGCTCTGCAATAAGGGAGTGGACTCCTTTACAGAGAGCACAATGTTACACTTCTCACTATACGATGCTAGAGGGACATTATAGGAGGAAGGGGTTTCTTGTCTTGGTCCTCATGGGCTGCATCTTTCATTTTCTTGCTCCCGCTGTGCAGTTCAACTGCCAAGACTATAAGGGGTTGGTGGAGAGGGAGGTATACATCCAGTGGTGCTCTGTGCCATCTGTGCTCAATTCAGCCTGAAGGCCTCTTGCAGGCAATAGCTCCCTAATTCCATCTGCACACCTGCCCACCAGCCTTAACTCACCTCTGCTCCAAAGGTTGTTTTCCACAGCCCTCTTGACACACACCTCACACCCCCCTGGCCACACCACCCTTGCCAGCAAGCAGACCCTGATATCCTGACTCTACACACACCTACCCTCAAGTTTATCCGCAAAGATGGAATTCTAATTATGAAAGATATCTAAATCATTGACATTTATTTGTAATTTGATGAAAATGCACACATTTGCCTCATATCTTTGTATCCGTTACTTAGGTTGAAAATCTCAGGAACCATATGTGCACTAAAAAAACATAAAAGTACTCATTTACCTTGCTTTAGTAATTCCATTCTAGGAAATCCAGCTTAAGGAGATTATCAGAAATATGGAAGAAAATGTTTACTAAAATGATTGTAGCAGTATTCTTTTTTTGGGTTGTGGGGGATGGAGTTTCACTCTTGTTGCCCAGGCTGGAGTGCAGTGGCGTGATCACGGCTCACCACAACCTCCACTTCCCTGTTCAAATGATTTTCCTGCCTCAGCCTCCCAAATAGCTGGGATTATAGTCATGCATCACCATGCCTGGCTAATTTTGTATTTTTAGTAATTTTTTACACTTTTTGGTAGAATCGGGGTTTCACCATGTTGGCTGGGCTGGTGGTCTCAAACTCCCGACCTCAGGTGATCTGCCTGCCTCAACCTTCCAAAGTGCTGGGATTACAGGCGTGAACCACCGCGCCCGGCCAGCATTCTTTTTAATAGAAAAGTTTAAAACAATGCAAATGTCTAAAATGTAAAAATGGGTCAGGTGTGGTTGCTCATGTGTGTAATCCCAGAACTTTGGGAAGCGAGGCAGGAGGATCCCTTGAGGCCAAGGGTGTGAGACCAGCCTGGGCAACATAGCTGGACCCTGTCTCTATTTTAAAAACACTAAAAAAAATTTTTTTGATGTAACAATGGTAAAATAAAAATAAAAATAGGATGGTAATGGTTCTACAACATTGTAAATGTACTTAATGCCACTGAACTATACAGTTAAAAATGGTAAAATGGGCTGGGCACAGTGGCTCACATCTGTAATCTTAGTACTTTGGGAGGCTGAAGCAGGAGGATCGCTTGAGCCCAGCCTGGGCAACATCACAAGACCTCATCTCTACAAATAATAAGTGAGTGAGTGAATATGTGGGACAACAAGCTCAGGCCAACCGCTCAGCTCTCAAGGTCATTTTTTGAAGTTTAGTAATTCTTCATGATCTTTGGCTAACATCCTTAACTTTAGTTTCAAATGGATTAGTCACCCCAACTGGTAAAGTTCCTCTAAATCTTTAAGTCTAATCGTCACATCTTTTTAAACAGCACCCAAATAAGAACAATATATTTCAAAATTGACATCTTCACTTTTTTGTTGTTGCGACAGCATCTCACTGTGTCACCAGGCTGGAGTGCAGTGGTGGGATCATAGCTCACTACAGCCTCAAACTCCTGGGCTCAGGTGATCCTCTCACCTCAGCCTCCTGAGTAGCTGGAACCACAGACACATACCACTATGCTCAGCTAATTTTTGCATTTTTGTAGAGACAGGGCCTCACTATGTTGTCCAGGCTGGTCTTGAGCTCCTGGGCTCAAGTGATCCATCTTCCTTGGCCTTTCAAAGTGCTGGGATTACAGGTATGAGCCACCGTACCTGGCCAAAATTGACCTCATTAAGCCTGTTCTTGCTTAATTGCTACAAAGATGGAAATTATAAAAATTCTTATGAAATCAAGTATTTTAAATAATGTGAGTTTATTGGCAATGTTTTCATTTGAATGGGAGTTTAGTACAAGAAGGAACCTCATTAACTTTTCCCATGTATCTGGAATATATGTCAGATCACTTCAAAATATTTTAATTTTTATGTTTAAATTTCAATGATGGAAGAAAAACATCAATGGTGTTCATAGTGAACAAAACGGTTTTAAACATTATGCTCTGGAGAGCCATTTTACTTATGTGTATAGGACAAGGCATTGAAGCTTCTTTATTGTCACTGCAGTTTATGAAGTAATTTATGTTTCAGCAATAAAAATAATTTTATTCCTTGTTTAATAGCCACTGACAAAATTCAGTGATTTTGAAGTGTTTTAAGATTCTTAAAGACTAAATATTGTTGATGAATAATGCAGTGAATTGCAAAAACACTTGATGCTACTTTAAGTTGGTTATTAACTCATATTGCCACCAGGCATGGCTATCTCATGTGTCACAAAACAATGACATTAAAAGATATTATTTTCATACGTTTTTTGAGTTTGTCACTATACCCATTGTTAGTATGTTTGGAAATAAGTTTTCTTTTATGATTTTTTTTTTTGAGACAGGGTCTCACTCTGTCATCCAGGTACGATCTCAGCTCACTGCAACCTCTGCCTCCTGGGTTCAAGCCATTCTCCTGCTTCATCCTCCCAAGTAGCTGGGATTACAGGTGCCCGCTACTCGCCTGGCTAATTTTTGTATTTTTAGTGGGAATAGGGTTTTACCATGTTGGCCAGGCTGGCCTCAAACTCCCGACATCAGGTGATCTGCCTGTTTCAGCCTCCAAAAGTGCTGGGATTACAACCTTTATGATTTTTAAATTCCTGCCAGGTGCGGTGGCTCACATCTGTAATCTGTAATCTCAGTACTTTGGGAGGCCCAGGTGAATAGATCATGAAGTCAGGAGTTTAAGACCAGCCTGGCTAACATGGTGAAACCCTGTCTCCACTAAAGATACAAAAATTAGCCAGGCGCGGTGGCAGGCGCCTGTAATCCCAGCTACTTGGGAAGTTGAGGCAGGAGAATTGCTTGAACCCGGGAGGTGGAGGTTGCAGTGAGCTGAGATTGCACCAATGCACCCCAGCCTGGGTGACAAAGCAAGCCTCCATCTCAGAAAAAAAAAAAAAAAAAATCCTTGTGAACATTACATATGCACGTAATAAAGATTAGTTATTATGCAGAATGCTTTCATCCATATGTAATGAAATTGACTTGACTGCAAGTGATAACATGGCTAATTTTGCAAAATCTTTTTTGCCATCTCAATTTTTGAAAGAGTACCATTGCTCAATGACATAGAAGAAATTATTTCAATTTGATTTCTTTTTATCTTCATACTAATAACCTCTTACACAGCCAGCAAAATCCATTTTTCCTTAACATTGTGTGGCTTACCACATTTTTCAAACATTTGCTCTATTCTGAAAGAAACAATAAAACCATCTTTCTGGTTAGGAAAAATCTGTTAAACATTCCATCGATAGTAAGACAGCTTTCAAAGTTCTTAGGATACTGCACCTCTGCCAACTTATTGCTGTATTTCTTTATAAAGTGGTCTCTTAATCTTTGTGGTTTCATTGCTTCCTGAGAGAAAAACATGTTAACAAAATGGAAATATTGGTAACTGTTCAATTGTGGACAAAGATTTAAGACCTAATTTGAAATACTCAACTGAATATTGATACTTTTCTTCATAATTAATGAAATAGGACTGAATAAATATACTCATATAGGTAGGGAAAATCACTGAAAGTGCAACATTATAAATACAGGCTGAATTGTAGTAGGTATCAACTACTCAAATACCATGAGTGACAGCATTGCCTTTGATGATTTTCCAAAATGGAGAACGAATTTTGGTAAAGCTCTCGCTAAAACAAAATGCAGTCTTGCCTTGTGTTACATGATGTTTTACTTTCTTGGAAAACTCATTTATTGAAACTATGCTAAAAATATTTGGTGCGTATATGTACAAGAGAGAGTCTGGGCTCAGATAATCGAAAAAAATATTTTTCCTTCATATGAATATTTAGGACATTCAAAAATTGGACAGTATGTGGGACTATCCCACACACTGGGGAGCTCTAGCACCTTGAGCCTCTGCCCACTCGATGCTAGTAGCAGAGTTGCTATGACACCCTCACATATCTCCAAAGCACCCCCTGCAGCTTGAAGGATTTCATCTTTTTTATTTTTACTACTCCTTCAATTGAGAATCACAAGACAAAAGCATCTGCCTCAAAGCTCAGCAAATAGTATGTTCTCAAATGGCCAGGGGTGACTGAAAAGAGTTGCATCCTGTCTAAATGCTATGACGATTCTAAATAAAAGTCTTATTTTCCAAGTTACTTCTTGATAAAAGTTCATATATCATAAGAAATTCAGAGGTACTTTTTTTTCTTCTTAAGCAGCAAAACTCTTTCACATTTGTAGGTATGGGATGAAGAATGGCAATTGCTAGTTAGTAGAGCCTCACCAATGAAAGTTGGTTGCTCTCTAGTATCTGAAGAGACTAGTCTTTATTTGAAAACCTTGTAATTATGTCACTTGGGGCAGACACCTTGGAAGATGTCTATTCTCTTCAAGGCCCATGACAACCATCCTTTACTGCCACTAGCCCCACAACTAGGATCAAATCTTGACATCTCCAGGTGGGCGGGTACATACTATGCTCCAGGAGAAAATAACTTACCAAAATAACTGCAATATTTTGTTAATATATTAACCAAAACCTGGTGAATGTGTGGAAGTGGATGCTAAATGTATTAGACCAAGGAGAACAGAAGACTAGATCCAGCTGAATTCACTGCTGTGGATACACTTTACTAAGGATTGCGGATTCAAAGTGTTAGTGCATGCAGCTGTTTAAAGCTTGCTTGGTTGGTTAACCAAAAATTTCGACTTAATGGTGGCCTACAGTTAATGAGATTGAAATGCTGGAGCTTCCTTGGCATGATGTGATGGAAGTAATCCAAAAGCTTCCCTCAGTCTTTTTCCATAGCAAACTTCAATGCTAGAAGATTTTTGAACAATGGCTACAAAATCCCAGAGGAAAGAAAACATGAGCCAAATGTTTTCAGGTGTAAAGACAAAAGATAGTTTGAACATGAAAGAACCCTGGGAATATGATTTTCGTAAGCCGATTTGAGAAATGTTAGAAGATTCAGCAGACCAAGAGCTGAGAAACAACTGCAGATAGGATTGGTAGTGAGCTTGGACGCAAATCATAAGAAATAGACAAAGATGAGGATTACGGTGGAAAGATAGAATTTAAGTGTTATTAGCCCTGATGATGTAGAAATGATAGAGAAAATAAAAGCTGGAAAGCACAGGATGGAAAAGGATGAAAATGTACTTTTTTTTGGTTTGTTTTTTGTTTTTGCTGGATACAATGGTGTGTGCTTGTAATCTCAACTACTTGGGAGGCTGAGGCAGGAGGATGGTTTGAGCTCAGGAATTCAAAACTAGCCTGAGAAAAATAGTACGACCCCATCTCTAAACAATTAAAAAATTATATATATAAAAGAAAGTAGGCCGGGCGCGGTGGCTCACGCCTGTAATCCCAGCACTTTGGGAGGCCGAGGCGGGTGGATCACGAGGTCAAGACATCAAGACCATCCCGGTCAACATGGTGAAACCCCGACTCTACTAAAACTACAAAAAATTAGCTGGGCATGGTGGCACGTGCCTGTAATCCCAGCTACTCAGGAGGCTGAGGCAGGAGAATTGCCTGAACCCAGGAGGCGAAGGTTGCGGTGGGCCGAGATCGCGCCATTGCACTCCAGCCTGGGTAA
>NW_022436946.1:38437339-38629612 GCF_009761245.1 Sapajus apella
CTAAAAAAAAAAAAAAAAAAAAAAAAAGGATACTGATTCCTCATCTTTAATAACTAGAGGTCAAAAGTTATTACTTAAAGCTAATTAAATGAATAGTAGAGTTATAAGTATTATATGAAATAATACAGAGATAAAATAATTAGAGGTAAACATGAAGAAAGTATTACTAAAATCAGGTAATAGAGAAGAGAGGAGGAGCTGGAGGAAAAAATATTAATTCTGTCACTGTAAATAGAAGAAAACTATTATATACTGTTGGATTGGGGGAAGGAGAAGATGAATTATTCAGTGAGTAGTAAAGAGTATCAAGAAAAGTGGACAAATACAGTTGACCCTTGAACAGCACATGTTTGAACTGCATGAGTCCACTTATGTGTGAATTTTTTTCAATAAATATGTTGGAAAATTTGGGAGGATATTTGCAATAATTGTAGAAAACTTGCAGACAAACCACATAGCCTAGAAATACGGAAAAAAGAAAATGTTCGATATGCCATCAATGCATAATAAATATGTAGATACTTGTCTAATTTTATCATTTACTGCCCTAAAATATACACAAATCTATTACTAAATGTTAAAGTGTATCAAAATTTACACACACAAACATAAGACTATACATGCACCATTCGCAATCCAGAGAAATGTAAACAAATGTGAAGACGCAGTATTAAATCATAACTGCATAAAACTCACCGTAGTACACACTGTGCTGCTGTGATAAGTTCGCAGCCACCTCCCGTTGCTGTCGTGGTAAGCTTAAGTGTTGTGAGTATCCACGGTTATGTGACCCTCGTCGGTCATCTCCATTTGCACAGTTTGTCTCTCCAGTAAATTGCATTGCGGTGAAAAGTAATTCCTCTCAGTTCTTGCGTTTTTTGGTGTTCGTTTATTTATTTTTGAGACGTAGTCTCGCTCTGTCGCCCAGGCTGGAGTGCAGTGGCGCCATCTTGGCTCACTGCAACCTCCGCCTCCCAGGTTCGATTAATTCTCTTGCTTCAGCCTCCCGGCTAGCTGGGACTACAGGTGCACACCACTATGCCCAGCTAATTTTTGTATTTTTATTAGAGATGGGGTTTCACCATATTGGCCAGATTGGTCTTGAACTCCTGACCTCATGATTCACCCCCCTTTGCCTCCCAAAGTGCTGGGATTACAGGCGTGAGCCACTGCGCCCAGCCCTGTTTTTTGTGTTTGGGGGGAGAAAAATGAAATCCTAAGCCCCACAACCAACTGAACAGACCCTCTCTTAACCAAAACTCAGTTTCAGCTGTGACAGGATGGGGGCCTCCTTACACCTGCTCCTGCACTAACTGCCCATAGGTTTTCTTCCCTTAGGCTGACACAGGTTTAAAATATACACAGGAGCTTCTCTTTAGTGAAGTATCTGTCATCTGAGTCTCTGCTGTTGAATATGGAAGTATACTCAGGGTTGTTACTGTAGTGTCATTGCTTCTAGACCCTCTCTGTGGACAGTTAGGAAACATATGCATGACTACACACACACATACACACACACACACACACACACAGCACATTTCCCAATTCCAATCCATCACATACTGTTTATTCACCTTCCACCTTCCACATATGTACCTCCCTACTCCAATAATAAGAAACCTGGCTCCCATTTTCCTCAATATATTTACTGATTTGTTCAAGCCCCTGTAAATAGACTCAATCTCCCAATTATGCGACCCTCTCCCTGGCCCTGGAGCAGCCATGCCAGCCAAGCTCTCCCTGGTCCCAACACTGATACCGTGGAATCACTCCAGCTGCACTGGCTGAGTTTTCTAGGAAAATCCTTTAAAGCACTAAAATAAAGTCAATATGTTTGTATTGACAAGTTTGGAAACCATTCATTTATTCAAAAAATTATCACTGAGCACTTATTCTGTGCCAGGCACTTTTCTAAATGTTGGAGATGAAATGACGAGACAGACAAAAAGCTCTACCTTTGTGGAAGTTACAGTCTAGTTGGGAGACAATAAAGATAAACTGTGTGGTGGTTCACACCTGGGATCCCAACACTTTGGGAAGCCTAGACTGGAGGATCACTTGAGCCCATGCGGTCAAGTTCAGCCTGGGAAATACAGTGAGGCTCTGCCTCTACAAAATATATCAAAAAAATTAGCCAGCCTTTGTGCCTATAGTTCCAGCTACTCAGGAGGCTGAGGTAGGAGGATCACTTGAGGCCAGGGGGTTGAGGCTGCAGTGAGCTGTGATCAAGCCACTACATTTTTGTCTGGGTGACTGAGTGTGACCCTGTCTCAGGGGGAACCCAGAAATAAACAAATAAGATAAAAGACCAGTCATGGTGGCTCATGCCTGCAATCCCAGCACTTTGGGAAGCCAAGGTGAGAGGATCACTTGAGGCCAGGAGATCAAGACCAGCCTGGGCAACATAGTAAGACCCCATCTCTACAAAAAATTAAAACTTAAAAAAATTAGCCAGGCAAAAAAAAAGAAAAAGAAAAAAAAGTTAGCCAGGCATGGCACATACCTGTAGTCCTTGCTACAGGTGAGAGGATCACTGAAGCCCAGGAGATGGAGGCTGCAGTGAGCCACAATTGCACCACTGCACTCCAGCCTGGGCAACTGAGCAAGACCCTGTCTCAAAAAAGAAAGAAAGGAAGGAAAGAAAGAGAGAGAGAGAGAGAGAGAGAGAGAAAGAAAGAAAGAAAAGAAAAGAAAAAAAAAGAAAGAAAGAAAGAGAAAGAAAGAAGAAAGGAAAGAAAGAAAGAAAGAAAAGAAAAGAAAGAAAATGATATGCTAATGATAACTGCTAAGAATAGAAAAATTAAGTTGGGAAGGGGGATATTAATTGCCTGGGGAAGGGAATTAAATTTTAGATGATCAGGGGAGGTTTCATAGAGGAAACTTAAAATTTTTTTTCAATAGAGTTTTGGGGAACAAGTGCTGTTTGGTTACCTGAGTAAGCTCTTTGGTGGTGATTTCTAAGGTTTTGGTGCACGTGTCACCCAGTGAACACTGAACCCCATGTATAGTCTTCTGTCCCTTACCCCTCTGCTACCCTTTTCCCCGAGTCCCAAAAGTCCATTGTATCATTCTTATGCCTTTGCATCCTCATTGTCTAGCTCCCACTTATGAGTGAGAACATATGATGTTTGGTTTTCCTGAGTTACTTCATTTAGAATAATGGTCTTTAATTCCATCCAGGTGCTGCAAGTGCCATGATTTTGTTCCTTTTTATGGCTGAGTAGTATTCTATGGTATATATATATACCACATTTTCTTTATCCACTTGTTGCTTGTTGGGCATTTGGACTGGTTCCATATTTTTGTAGTGGTGCATTGTGCTACTATAAACATGCATGTACATCTTTTTCATGTAATGACTTCCTTTCCTCTGGGTAGATACCCAGGAGAAGCATTACTGGATCAAAGGTAAATCTTGTTTTAGTTCTTTAAGGAATCTCCACACTGTTTTCCATAGGGGTTGTACCAGTTTACATTTCCACCAACAGTGTAAATTATTTTATTTTTTTATTATGGCCATTCTTGCAGGAGTAACGTGGTTTCACACCATGGTTTTTATTTGCATTTCCCTATCATTAGTGATGTTGAGCATTTTTTCATGTTTCTTGGCCATTTCTATATCTTCCTTTGATATTATCTATTCATGTCCTTAGCTCACCTTTTGATGGGATTGTTTTTTTCTTGCTGATTTGTTTGAGTTCCTTGTAGATTCTGGATATTAGTCCTTTGTTGGATGTATGGTTGTGAAGATTTTCTCCCACTCAGTAAGTTGTCAGTTTACTTTGCTGATTGATTCTTCTGCTGTGCAGAAGCTTTTTAGTTTAACTAAGTACCACCTATTTATCTTTGTTTTTATTGCATTTGCTTTTGGCTTCTTGGTTATGAAATCTTGGCCTAAGCCAATGTCTAGAATGGTTTCACTAATACTATCTTCTAGAATTTTTATGGCTTCAGGTTTTAGATTTAAGTCTTTGATCTATTTTGAGTTGATTTTTGTATGAGGTGAGAGATCAGAATCCAGTTTCATTCTTCTACATGTGGCTTGCCAAATATCCCAGCACCATTTGTTGAATAGAGTGTCCTTTCCTCACTTTACGTTTTTGTTAGCTTTGTTGCAGATCAGTTGACTGTAAGTATTTGGTTTTATTTCTGGGTTCTGTATTCTGTTCCATTGGTCTATGTGCCTGTTTTTATATGACTACCATGCTGTTTTGGTGACTCTGGCCTTTTACTATAGTTTGAAGTTAGGTAATGCAATTCCTCCAGATTTTTTCTTTTTCTTTTTTTTCTTTTTTGCTTAGTCTTGCTTTGGCTAGGCAAGCTCTCTTTTGGTTCCATATGAATTTTATGATTGCTTTTTCTAGTTCTGTGAAGAATGATGGTGGTATTTTGATGGGCATTGCATTGAATTTTTAGATTGTTTTGGTAGTATAGTCATTTTCACAACATTGATTCTACCCATCCATGAGCATGGGATGTATTTCTATTTGTTTGTGTTGTCTATATTTCTTTCAGCAGTGTTTTTAGTTTTCCTTGCAGAGGTCTTTCACATCACAGAGGGGACTTTCGAGTAGACCTGAAGGTGGTGAGGGGGCAATCCAAGAGGATAGCTGGGGGTAGAGCACCCCAGGCAGGGGGCTAGAGGTCAGCGCGAATCAGGAGAGAGCAGAGATAAGGTCAGAGATGTAGCAGGGACCAGAACATGTGGAGCTGTGCTGGTCATGGTAAGGACTTTGGTTTTCTGTGAGGGATAAAAGCAGCCACAGGAAGCAAAGGGATTGATTTCATCTGACTTGTTTTGGCAGGATCATGCTGGCTGCTGTGTAGAGAAAAGACTGAGGGGAAGTAAAAGAACAAAGAATAAAAGACAGCATGATGACTTGGATCAAAGTGGTGCTGGTGGGGATAGTGAGAACTGATGAGAAATTCTGGGTGTATTTTGGAAACAGAGCCTATACGTTTTTCTTGCAGAACAAGTGATGTTTGGTTGGCAGATATGTCTCTGGAGTTCAAGGGGGAGGTTTGGGCTTCAACAGCATCTAGGTAGTAATTCAAGCCATGAGATAGGACAAGATCATCTGGGTAATAAATATAGATAAAATAGAGAAGGGGCTCAAGAACTAGACCCTGATGTATTCCCAATATAGAGGTTAAAAGATGAGCAGGACCCAGTAAAGGAATGGCTAGAAAGATAGGAGGAAAACCGGGTAAGTATGGTGTCCCAGAAGCCTGATTTGGAGATCAGGAATTGATATATTATACCAAATACTGTGGATGATCCAAATCAAATGAGGACTGAAAAATGGCTATTGGATTTAGTGATTGTGGAGATCAGTGGTAACCTAGTGATGAGAATGGCGGTTTCAGTAGAATGGTAGGGGCAAAATCCTGATGGAGTGGATTCAAAAGAGAATATGAGGTAAAATTGGAGAGAGTAAATATACATTTTTTTCAAGGAAAAAAATTGTTTATTTAGTGTTTTGTGAATGGATAGAAAAAAGCGATGCAAAGCTGGGCACAGTGAGTGGCTCACACCTGTAACCCCAGCACTTTGGGAGGCTGAGACAGGAGGGTTACTTGAGTCCAGGAGTTCAAGACCAGCCTGAGCAATATGGCGAGACCCTGTCTCTATAAAAAGTAACAATAAAAAAATTAAAAAGTCTCTTTTTTTCAAGTTGAGAGAAATAATAGCATGTATATATAGAAGTGCTGGTGGAAATGATCCAATAGAGAGGGAGAAATGGGTAATATGAGAGAGAAAAAATGGTTGGAGATGCTGGAGGTATTTAATTTGGAAAAGGAAAGGCGTGGGGCAATAGTAAGCAGAATACCGTGGGGTGGTGGTGGGGGTGAGCTGCAGCTTTTTAGATCCCAGGGTTGAAGGCTAAGGAGGAAACAAAGTAAAAACTGAAAAGATCTGGGAAGTTTTGATAAGAGGCAGGGATGCCAGCATTTAAGAGTTCAAAGATGCCATTTCCAGAGATGACAAGACTCCAAATGTCTCTGCTAAATTCATGTGGAAATAAAGTTGCTCCACATGAATACTGAGCCTTGGACCAAAAGCCATTTGCTGGAGTAATACATGGATGCATGAGAATGATCAGGGGGGTCCACAGATGACTGATATAGACAGTAGAAGGTGGTAGAGCTGGATGGGGTAAGAATGAGAAGCAGAGGGCCCAGCTGTGGAGGGGACCACCATGTAGGGTGGTAAGTTTCCTATCTCTGGAAGAAAACACTGGTGACTTTGATTTAAGGATTTATAAAAATAACTCCTGAATTTAAAAAGTATTAGGTTCATGTATAGGTGACTCCGAGAAGAGAACTTTTTCAGTCCTAAAAGTCTGATACTATGGTAATTATTTCTTAAATTAGGTTTTCTGTATGAATTAGAATTCTTCTATTTTTTTCTATAAAAATTATTTCTGGCCAGGTGTGGTTGCTCACGCCTGTAATCCCACACTTTGGGAGGCTCAGGAGGGCATATCACCTGAGGTCAGGAGTTTGAGACCAACCTGGCCAAGATGGTGAAACCCTGTCTCTGCTAAAAATACAGAAATTATTCGGGCGTGGTGGCGGCCACCTGTAATGCCAGCTACTCAGGAGGCTGAGGCAGGAGTGTCACTTGAACGCAGGAGGCAGAGGTTGCAGTGAGCAGAGATTGTGCCATTGCACTCCAGCCTGGATGATCGGGTGACTCCATCTAAAAAAAATTTTTTTTTCTTATGAGAATGAATTTTATCCTGCTTAAGGCCAGTAACAATTGGTCATATCTATTCTCTCCTCAGTTCCCTCAAAGGTCTTCAAATGGCCTGCACATTCTGACATGTAAATACTTTTTGGGTTAAATAACATATCACGAATGCCAAGTTCTTGAGTTTAATGTATTCAATCTCATTACTACTAATAAATAGAAATAATGATTTTTTTTTATAGTTAAGGCTCATCAAATCATAAACATCTTCTGGCAGCAGAGTCGGTTTTTATCCAAGCAAGCAAACCACAGTAATGGGACTGCTTTTTAAATTTCCAGCCTGGTTCTTGACTATCCCCTAAAATTGTCAGTTAGTAGAAGCTCACTGAGTACCATCTGAATTTAATAAGTTTAATCAACATAAGAAAAATGGCAATTTAAGTCAACTACAAAAAAAGTAAGCATCAAATGAACTGGTTTTTAGACTATCTAAAGCTTTGGATCATTTCTATCCTTATTTCCTGCTCTGGGGAAATAACAATACCCAAATGCCGTAGAATACAGATATGCAATGTGAAAAGCACACAGCTTATTTCTTTTATTCAGCATAAACTGCTTCCTCCATTTTGGTAATTTCCCCTCCCCTGCCCTCCGGAGAATTCCGTAAACATAATCACAAAACCTTATAGGAATTTGCTAAAAAGTTTTTATTGCATTTAGTGACAGGATCACATTTTTCCACAGTAAAATAATCTTATCCTCCAAGCAACTGTAAAGATCTTTTCATTAAAAAGGTTTTGGTTATCTATATTAAACTGTACATTATAAAAAAATCAATTATAAATTATACTCTTCAAAAAGAAACATACATTTTTTAAAAAGTACTAAAATACTGCATACTGGTCAAATCCAGCATGATCATTCAGCATCGTGATCTACATTTGAACAACTATTGTGCCAAAATGGCCCCAGTGTAGGTAGGGAGAGAAGCAGAGCTGACTGCAGTGTATAACACACACTTGGAATGATCTGGTTTTTGTGTCTAAGATAAAGTGTGTTTTTCTAACTTTCAAAATATACAAAATAATTTAAAAATTAATTTTCAGATAAACATTAAAGTAAGTCCACATGAAAATGTCATGTTATACTAGGAGATACTTAAAATATTCACACCCTCTCTTAGTAATACTACACGGTTCAATTTGTTGTAGCTGTAACTTTAAGGCTAAAATAAACTGTTGGAAGAACAAAAGCAAAATGCAATTTTATCAAGCATTGTGCAATGCCTTTACAATCATACACATCTCAAACCACAATATATTAAGTTACATCAGAAGTTATTATTAGAGTGATGCTAAATCTCACTCTAATGTAACTTCTGATTAACAAGCTTCCATTCTCTCTGCCAAATACAACTCATGTTAACAGTAGAAAAGTGTTATCATTAGTTACCAGAGCAAATCCAGTATACTGGATTGTGAACACATGGTCTTTCTAATTAGGAAAATGATAGTGTGTATTATCTTCTTAATTTATATTTATAAAATCCTCATAAAATACAGTGTAGGCAGGGTCTTTAAAAGAGAGCAGAATTCAGTTGAAACCAGTCATTCTCTAACATGCATGGTGGCTCACGCCTGTAATCCCAGCACTTTGGGAGGCCAAGGCAGGGATCACTTAAGGCCAGGCTGGCCAACATGGCAAAATCCCATCTCTACTAAAAATACAAACATCAGCTGGGTGTGGTAGCAGATGCCTGTAGTCCCAGTTAGTCAGGAAGCTGAGACACGAGAATCACTTGAGCCCGGGAGGTAGAGGTTGCAGTGAGCCATGATTGGGCCACTGCACTGCAGTCTGGGTGACACAGTGAGACTCCATCTTAAAAGGAAAAAAAAAAAAAAAAAAGAAACCGTCGTTCTCAATTCATCCGAATGCTACCTACAGAACATTAGGGAGACCCATATGTCTCAAACTCCTGGCCTCAAGTGATCCGCCTGCCTTGGCCTCCCAAAGTGTTGGGATTACAGGCGTGAGCCACAGAGCGTGGCCAAGGAGACCCATATGTAATTTTATTTAGGTGTTACACAATCAGACCAAGGATGATGCTGAGAACCCTTGATAAATCATAGATCTGAGATTTGCTGATACTGACCCAGCTGTAGTACTTTATGTTAAATCCAAAAGATGAACAATGATACATTCAGTGAGAAATTTCAAACAATTATAAAAATATAACTGTACAAGTAACTTATTATCCATGTTTTAAGATTGATGACTCTCAAAACTCTGATTTTAGCTTGAAAATTATGAAATGGCTTCAAATGTCCAAATGTCTACATAAGCAAGCTAAATAGGAAGCTATTATATAATCTTTTTCACATTGCCTCAAAGTTACAGAATATTTTTGGATCACTCACTTTGTGCTAGAAACATTGACAAGGGACTTTTTCTTTAAAGTTATTACCTTGGGAGTTTGCATTAGAAGGTCCTCGTTTGGTGATCATTTTCTTGTGAGTTTCATAATTTAATGCCTTATATGTTAACAAAAAATGTATCCCTCTAAGGAGATACTGGAACTCAACAATCACTGTATAGGTGAGATTTTTTTTCCTCAGATGTGTAAATAAAATGCAACATGCTTAACATTGCTGGATGTATACATTTTCTATTGTGTTGTATATTAATATTTTTAAAAGAAAAATAATTTTGAAAGGAACATGAAGTATAGCACCAATCTTGATCTCATAATCTTTGGTAGAAAAAAAAAAAAGAGGTACCAAGTACACAGTCTGTTCATAGTCCAGGGACAAAATACAGCACTATTAATAACAAACCCTCCATTCCTGAAATAACATTTCAGTTATAGAATGAATTATGAAAGATACTTTGACTCATTAGGGAAGATCACAGTAGAAAGGTTTTATGTGTTTACACATTTAAAATATTTAACTAACAACTCTTCTATTGACAGATACTGAAAAATATCATCTAGTAAAGAATAAAAGTCATATATCACAGGCTCTGAAATAGTATCACAGACCTCATTTGAGTTCTAAGCGTTATTTTATGTTGATAGTTCCTATCGCATACATTCTTAGGGACATTCAACTCCAAAATACTCTTCTTGTAGAGCTCATATTAAAAGGCAAAGCAACTTCTTTAGTTAGACTGGGTTAATTCCTACACTACTGTCACAGTCAAGAACAGCATTTTCAAAAACTACAGGGAGTCAAAAATTCATCGTGCCAGTCCCTGTTTTGCTAGGAAGGAGTGTCTCTTACAGGAGTTTAACGTGTAAGTTGTAAGATTCAGGCACAACTGTACAATCTATCATCACTGATCATCTACCCTCTTGCCAATGAAAACAAAACCTTTTCATCATCAAGCTTTCAGTGTAACTTGAAAAGCCACTGGCTAAGCATTCTAAGTGTTCATTAGAATCTAAGTGTGTCTACTTTAGAATCTAAGTGTGTCTAGGTTCTGAATTTCTTCAGGTTTTTCTTTGTCAGATCTACAGGCCATATTAGTTGTTATTCCTTTTTTGTTACTTTTACATCCATTTATCAGAATGAAGCACTTAAGAAATTTTACTGATATTCTGACACCACTAACAATTTGCACCCCTGGCTTTTTAATCCCAGAATCACTATTAGGTCTCTTCTGATGAAGCAGGAGCTGATTCAGCTGGGCTTTCAGATGGGCACGGAAAGCAGAGGTAGATGGATTGTGATCAGGTGGGTGTCATCAAGTACTTAGAAAGGTTTTATTTTGTTCCTACTATTCCCAACTTACTAATAAAAATATTGAAATTTATTTCAGCAATGAGGTAGCCTCATATTATTTTATATGTCAGGAATATAGTACCATGGGGAATTTTATTTCCTCAGAAAGCAAGATTGCACCCCTTTAGTATGGCAAATTGAACTTTAAAAAAGGTGTCCTCGAATGTGTGGAAGTGAAGAAGAAGTTTTAATTTTTAAAAAGGCAAGCAAAGTAAACCATGTCCTAAGTTTCAAGGTTTTTCTGAGTGATTCAAAGATGTAATGAATTTTCCATGGGTCTTTATTGCGTCAGGAGGAGTCATCTGATACAGTGCACATTGATGGTGGGTCCATAACTGTGGTTCTGACATTTATGCAAGCTTCACACTTAACTGTGGGCATTCAGCCCATTATTCTGCAGATATGTGAGCTATTGCTCTATAGCATATTTATAACACAAAGCATTAACTCTGCCAACTAATAATAAACATGTTGTGACCATGAAATTATAGTGAGCCCAGGGCCTGTTTGTCTACCTTGTTATTATTTACCCCTGGAATCATTCTTAAACTAAGCTCTAGACAGTCTTTTTAGACCAAGCCATCAACAAAAAAATCAGTATGTATTATAGACAGAACTAATTTTTTTTCTTTTGTTAGACAAGGTCTCATTTTGTCACCCAGGCTGGAGTGCAGTGGTGCAACCACAGCTCACTGCAGCCTTGATCTGCTGTTCTCAAGCAATCCTCCTGCCTCAGCCTCCTGAGTAGCTGAGACTACAGGCATGTGCCACCAAGCTGGTGAAATTCTTTTTTTGTAGAGATGAGATCTCACTATGCTGCCCAAGCCAAGTCTTGAACCCTGGGCTCTGGTGATCCTACCACCTTGGCCTCCCAAAGTGCCAGGATTACAGGTGTGAGCCACCACACCTGGCCTTAGAACTGATGATTAAGTTAGTCAAGTAGCAAGTCTTCCTTCCATGATGTATTCTTATTCCACATTACCATTATGAGTGACAAATTGCCTTCTGTTTTCATAACAAGACAAAAAGCTTGTCTTTTTAAGAGTTAATTAAATTGTTATGGATGATGCATTTCTTGTTAAAATACTACTTGCCTATCAAATTATAAAAACATATAGATGTAAAAAGAAGGTAATAGTTTCATTTCCTTCTCTTTTTAAGACAACACACTGGAAAAGCAACAATCTTTGACCTAATATAAAGGTTGTTCCTTGTAGTTTATACCAGCAACAACGACATTTTTTCAGTGTTAGAGACATCCTTAAAAAGTTTAAATACTTATTTAAATTGTTTCCATGCTATAAAATTGGAGCTAATTAGCATATGCATTTCCACTTGTATCTCTAAACTCTGGGAATTTACTCTAACATCATTCACCAGAAAATGTAACCCAACCTACGGAAGGTTCCTGAAGAACAATCATTAGGAACTGCATCAGAGAGGCACACTACATTACCAGTCACCCTTCATGCTGGGTTCTCAGGACTAAGATGGAATAAAGCCTTAGTGAAACTGGAAATCCAAGTAAAAAATTATGCTCTCTGAAAATGTGCTAAGGACTTGGCAATGTTTTTTTTCTCAAAGCATTTACCTTAAAAATGTAAAGTTTTAAATGTTAGCATAAAAGATACTAATTTTTATGAAATTTCTTAAGTATTTTAGTCATGTAATTTAAAACAATGTAGACCATTAGAACTCTAAGTTGAAGGCTGAGAGCAAGCCATTCTCTAGGAGACACGAAATTGGGTGGGGATCCGTTCAGTGAAACTACAGGGATCAGTAGGAAGTACAGCCACACAACCAGTAGAACTAAGCATGGATGTTAACGGACGCTTCAGGAGGTTTTTGAAGGATAGCAGGAGTAAAGGGAAATGAAAAAAATGATGAGGATAAGAATAACGTAAGAAGAGTAAGACAAAAGGCACATAAGGACGGGCATGAAAGGGCACCAGCAGGAACTCCTCAGAGCCACCCATGCTACAGGTTGCCTTCCCCTAGTCTCATGCCGTATTTTCTATTCAGTTTGCCATTGATTTAACATCAAAAGTCATCTGGACATAGGCCAATTTAGGGTGACATTGGTATAAATTAAAATATTCTTAAATGCAGCTAAAAGAATTAGAATTATCAGAAGTAAACATGCTGGCTTTGAAACTATGTGTACGTTTACTTTTAAAGTGTGGGTAGTTGATGCTAATAGCATTAAAGATTTCTCCATGCTTGGGCAGAACTCATAGGATTGTCTACAAACATACATGTATAAACAGATACTTAGGCAGAACTCATGGGATTGTCTACAAACATGTATGTATAAACAAATAATATATAGGTCATAAATAATATATAGTAAATGAAGTTTTTTCTACTTATGCATAGAATTTGAATCTTTTTTTTTTTTTTTTTTTTTGACGGAGTCACCCAGGCTGGAGTGCAGTGGCACAACGTCGGCTCACTGCAATCTCTGCCTCCCGGGTTCAAGCGATTCTCCTGCCTCAGCCTCCCAAGTAGCTGGGACTACAGGTGCACACTGCTATGCCTGGCTAATTTTTTGTATTTTAGTAGAGACGGGGTTTCACTGTGTTGCCCAGGCTGGCTGCAAACTCCTGAGCTCAGGCAATCCACCTGCCTCGGCCTCCCAAAGTGCTGAAATTATAGGCATGAGCCACCGTGCCTGGCCAGAATTTGAATCTTAATACAAGAACTATGCAATTCTCAGTGGAAATTACAAGTCTTCTAGCAGGGCTCTGGAGTAAGCATTGCAACTATGATCAAACAGATGAACACATTTTGAATAAAGTATCAATACTCTGGGTGGTATATTACTGCTTAAATGGATGGATCCAAGCAATATCCATTGCAATAAAATTTAACCAAAATGTTTCTGGAG
The DNA here is from genome assembly GCF_009761245.1 of Sapajus apella. NCBI lineage: Eukaryota > Metazoa > Chordata > Mammalia > Primates > Cebidae > Sapajus > Sapajus apella. The sequence goes on from NW_022436946.1 coordinate 38,450,703, forward strand.
GTTTCTTGAGTGTCTGTTACAATAGTATCTGATCTAGAGTTTCAATTAAAAAAAGTTACTCCCTTTCATGCTTTTGTTGGCCTCCAATGCAGAACCTTTTGAATTTGAGAATTTTCTGAGTCTTATCAAAAACAGGATGAGGAGATAAAAGCAGAGTTCTGACTCTGTATTCTTTTTCTTTTTTTTAACTCATCAAGCACAGATCTACAATCTATTGTCTCTGTATTCTTTTCAGAATCTCAGAAAAGTGTCTGGATTGAACACAAAAAACTGAGGCTTATGAGGTCACTTTATTGCAGCAGTAACACTTCATTCAGAAATTAGAAAGGATTTAGTTTGACTAGATTAAAACACTAACTTTTATATCGGTATTTTTCATTTTCTTTGTGTATTTTAGACTTTTAGAACTTTTCCCACAAACAACATAGTACTAAACATGCATTTATGGAATTTAGCATCTTACCTTATACGTTTTCTTCTTAACTTTATATTATTATAGCAGAGTATCTCCGTATGAGTCTATTACAATAGAGCTTTTTCAGTGTTATAGATCCAGTTTGATTCATTCCATTAAAGTGAAAATGACATATGTGAAATTTAATATACAAACACATATGCTGAGATCTAAGTTATATTATATACACTTAAGTCACTGCTATTTTAATATAGCAGTGAATGTTGAAACTAACCAAGCAAATTTCTTTTAGTTTCATATTATCACTTTTTCCCCTAAAATCAGCCAAATTTTGAAAAGAAAAACATTGTAGAGGTGTTTACAGAGTAAATTTTTCATTTTTGAATTACTTTCTGTAAAATTGGGGAGAAGGTGTTTCGAGGGGAGTCTGTGCTAACACTTTTTTAAAATTAACGTTTATTTTTTATTTTCTTTTACAGACAGGGTCCTGCTCAGTTGAACAGGCTAGAGTACAGTGGCATAGCTCACTGAAGCCTCCATCTCTCAGGCTCAAGCAATCCTTCCACTACCTCAGCCTCCAAGTAGCTGGGGCTATAGGTGGGCACCACTATGCCTGGCTAAGTTTTAAATTTTTTGTGGAGACAGGGTTTCAGTATGCTACCCAAGCTGGTCTTGAACTCCTGGGATCAAGTGATCCCCCTGCCTTGGATTCCAAAAGTGCTAGGATTACAGGCATGAGCCACCACACCCGGCCTAATTTATTTTTATTTTTAGTAGAGACAGGGTCTTGCTATATTGCTCAGACTAGTCTCAAACTCCTGGGCTCAAGTGATCTTCCCTCCTCAGCCTTCCAAAGTACTGGGATTATAGGCATGAGCCACCTTACCCAGCCAAAATTAACATGTATAATAGTGGGTTTGATGATTGGTCTTAGTTGTTTTGTTGAACTTCTCAAAAATGAGATGTTTTGTTGAACTTCTTAAAAATGAGAAAGTAATGTTTTATAAAACTGGATATGAATGAATGAAATAATTTTCTAAAAGTTTATAAGAAGAACATGAAAAGGTAGTATGGTCAAAATGTAGATGTTTCTTTCCTGCAGAAGAACCATCCACAGGCAAATTATCTAAGTCCCCTGAATATAAAATATGAAACTATTACAAGTGGTAAGGTGCAACTGCGTGTACGACAAAGTAAGTTGCTGAATGTCTTTACAATCAAAATCACTAACTTCAAGGCCTAAAGTACTAAAGTATAATTGCAGGGATATAGGAAAATGTTCTTGTTTTTATGGGTCATGGCATGACTTCAGTTTTAATTTTAAGTCCTCAAACTAACAGCTTTCTTATGATAGCTTGTATATAAATAGCAAAAAATAATGAGAATGTTAATAGGGAACACACTAGGATAAATACATCTGAGTGCAAATTTTTGCCAGAAAGTTCTGGAAATGTAGGACTTGGTTCTTTTTATAAGTGCTTTTAACCTTTTCAGACTCATTAATTTCATAAACTAATTTAAGTAATTATTTCTATCAGATACAGGTATTTTCCTCACAAACATAAAGGGTTTTGCTCCTCCCCCCTCCCACCACCACATCCTCCAGCCTCCACCAACTTGTGCCTGTAACTGCCACTTGATAACATGCTCAGTAAGACTTTGTTTAAATATCAGGTCCTAGTGCTAACAAATCCAGAAGTCAGAAAAATTCTAAGTTACAATTGCCAGAATATCTTTCATGCATTCTATTTTACTTTATTGGTACAACTTAAACAAATTCAGAAATGTGGGTGTTTCTGGCTACTTTAGTAAAACACACTGCAAACACAAAGGGAACAATGCCGTAAACTTAAATGATTTCTGAACAGCTCAGGATTCTCCTGGGGAGGACCCTTTTCATCTCACATATTGATTCTGAACACATTGTTAGCACCTGCTCCCTTGACATTGGAGCAAGTCAGAATATCTTAATATCATAGCTTATTTAACAGCAGGAAAGCAACTTTAACATAGACTTGAGGTTTAGGTAGATCTGGTATATCCAGAACCCAGGCTTAAATTTTGCAAAAAGTTTCCAAAGAGTATAAGAAAGTAAAACAGAGGTACCAGAACTGAAGACATCATTAACAAACAAAATATTTCCACTCCTAACCAAACTGCAACCCTTTCAGTATAGCTTGAGGTATTTTAAAATATTTGTACAAGCTAAAGAGCATTCACAGTTTCCAAAGTTGCTTTTTACTGAGATAGTTTCAAATTTTCACAATGTGCCTTTCAGACATGTTTTTATATACCAGAGTCTCTGCCCTCAGACTCACGGCAACATCAGAGATATTCGGTGGCAGAAAATGGTTCTTGTAGTAATAAGTGTTCTATTTCCCAATTACTGTGCTATTCCTAGGATGTGATTAAAAAAATATTAAATTTGCAATTCGTATAAAAGAAAAGGAAACTTGCTTAAAATTCAGAAAGCAAGTCCAGTCTGGTGGAGGTATATAAGACATTAAATAATAGAGTCAGATTCTTTCTTGAAGATTCCAGATGAACTTGACAGCAGAGAGTTCTGGTTTTCCAGCATTTTCTCCATCTTTTCTTTTCCAGTGGTTTTATTGACCTCTCTTTGCTTCTTACTATGGATCCATGGGATAAAACAAAGCACAGCACCTCCAATAAGGGGAGGAACTCCAGCGAGGTAGAATGCCATATCATAGGAGCCCAGCTTGTCACGTAGTAACCCTGAGAAGGGAAAAAGCTGTCACCAAGGGAGAACGAGTGTGGCTTTCTAGGGGGTCTCAGATCAGTCACACGCATGGCCTAGTCTAGCCTAATTTCACCTCAGCAGGACTGGTTCAAACATCTCAGATATCAGACTTTTTATTATATTTTATTTTAGGAAATAGATCTGAAATATAAACCTTTTTTGATAGGAAGAAAAAGAGCTCATATCCTTGTCATAAAGTACAGGCCTCTGAATTTTCATACCAAGATACTACTTGAAAAGGTAGAAAGATAGACTTTTTTTTGTTTTTGTTTTTGAGACAGGATCTCACTGTGTCACCTAGGCTGGAGTGCAGTGGCATAATCATGGCTCACTGCAGCCTTGAGCTCCCAAGGTCAACTGATCCTCCCCGCTCAGCCTCCTGAGTAGCTGCGACTACAGGTGCATGCTACCATGCCTGGCTAATTTTTATATTTTTTGTAGAGGTGGGGTTTTGTCATGTTGCCCAGGCTGGTCTCAAGCTCCTGGGCTAAAGCGATCCTCCCACCTCAGCCTCCCAGAATGCTGGGATTACAGGCATGAGTCACCATGCCCAGCTTCAAACTACTCTTTGGCCTATTTGTTTTTCATGAAATCACATGAAACTATTTTAAGTTATAATTCAAAATTAAGAAAAATTGTAAATCTAATAATTTGGATGAAAGTTTATACATTTTAGAAAGATACTAAGGTTTATTAAGTACCTGGGAAGAATATATAAGAATATAAAAATATATTAATGGCATTCTATATTTGGGTTCTGCTTCTAAAAACTATTATTTAGGGTACTCATCATTTCTAATTTGTCTATAGAATTCCAGGACTCATGGTTTTAAAAGTTATCTTAGTGTTTGTTTTTAAAGTTTTATAAGTTATACTATACAACCTAAGTTATCTAAAATGTCCAGGGAACATACTGTACTAAATATCTGACTTTGTTAAATAAACAGCTGACTGTTTGTCCAGTTAAGTACCAACACATAAAAATACGTATGTCCATTCTATGTATATAAAACGGACAATATTGGCCAGGTGCAGTGGCTCATGTCTGTAATCCCAGCACTTTGGGAGGCTGAGGTGGGTGGATCACAAGGTCAGGAGATCGAGACCATCCTGACCAAATGGTGAAATCTCGTCTTTACTAAAATACAAAAAAGTAGCCAGGCGTGGTGGCATGTGCCTGTAGTCCCAGTTATTGGGGAGGCTGAGGCAGGGAATCACTTGAACCCAGGAGGTGAAGGTTGCAGTGAGTGGAGATTGCACCAGTGACAGCCTGGTGACAGAGTGAGACTCTCTCTCAAAAAAAAAAAAAAAAAAAAAGACAATATCTGTAAATATACAAGTTTTCTATCTTGGGAATCAGACTATTCCACATATAACTGAACTCTTCATCCTTATGAACACTCATAATTATGTTTTGCTCTGATACTATGATGCCCTCAGAGCCTCCTGGTGAACCAGGGGCTTTCTGCTGCTGGTTGCTATGTGCTGGTGTTCTGCCTGCTTTAGATGTTTCCTGTTACCTCCCTTATTCTTGCTGTTAACTGTCACTTCTGGTAGCAAAACTATTTACTACTAAAATGTCACTTATATAAAATCTGCTGTGGACTTAGAAACTGTGAAACTAAGCTTGTAGGGTATAAAAAAGAGTGTATGGTATATTACCTGTGGGAGAGAAGAAGGAATAGAGGGTTCTCCTGTAGGAATACCATGACCTTTTGAACTTAAGCTGTATTTGGTCTGCTCAGTAGTAAGTCTGCTTGCTTGATTCATGATTAGGAATGCAGTTCAGGATATGAGAAGGCATTGAGCTCAACCTTCACTGAGCACCTCATGTGCCAAACACAGATGACAGTCCATACATTTAAATTTTATCACATTTATATTGAATCTTCTAATACTAATTCACACAGGCACCCAAGTAATACTGAACATGAGACATCTTTATAATACCATTCAGAGAATTTCTAGAGGTGGAATTCACATGAGCTAGAACTAACAACTATTTAAAGTAAACAAGTCAGTGGCATTTAGCGCATACACAATGTTGTGCACCCACCGCTTCTATTTAGTTCCAAAATATTTTCATCATGCCAAAAGGACACTTCATCCCAATTAAATAGTTACTTCCCAGTCCTCTTTCACTCCAGCCCCTGACAACCACCAGTTTGTTTTCTATCTGTAATGAATTTACCTATTCTGGATATTTTACATGAAATGAATCATACGATATACGATCTTTTATTTTGAGACAGGTCACCCAGGCTGGAGTGCCTGGTGCTATCACAGCTCTGCAGCCTTGATCTCCCAGCTTCAACAGACCCTCTCGCCTCAGCTTCTGGAGTAGGTGGAACTACTACTATTAGTATGTGCCACCATGCTAGGCTAATTTTTTTTATTTTTAGTAGAGACAAGGTCTTCCTATATTGCCCAAGCGAGTCTGGAACTCCTGAGCTCAAACGCTCCTCCTGCCTTGGCCACTCAAAGTGCTGGAATTACAGCTGTGAGCCGCCAGGCCCAGCTGTGTCAACTTTTATGTTTGGCTTCCTTCACTTCATATAAGGTTCTTGAGGTTCATTCACCTGGTAGCATCAGTTCTCCTCTTTATGGCTGAATAATATTGCACTGTAGATATTCTACATTTTGCTTATCCAATTATCTATTTATGGGCATTTGGGTTTTTTCTACTATGTTATTTTTCTTTTTTATTTTATTTCTTTTATTGTATTTGGGCTCTGGGGTACACGGGCACATCCTGCATCCTGCAGGATTGTCACATAGGTACATACATGCCATGGTGGTTTGCTGTCTCCATCTCCACCCCACTGTTGCCTACATCAGGCATTTCTCCCAGTGTGGCCCTCCCCGTTCTCCCTACCCACCCCCACTGTCCCTCACCTCCCCTCCCCTCCACTCCTCTACCTCGCCCTGTAAGTGTTGTTCCCTTCCCTGTGCCCAAGTGTTCTCATTGTTCATCACCTGCCTGTCAGTGAAAACGTGTGGTGTTTGGTTCTCTGTTCTTGTGTCAGTTTGCTGAGAATGATGGTTTCTAGGTTCATCCATGTCTCTACAAAGAACACGAACTCATCGTTTTTTTTTTGTTTGTTTGTTTGTTTGTTTGTTTGTTTTTTGAGACGGAGTTTCGCTCTTGTTACCCAGGCTGGAGTGCAATGGCGCGATCTCGGCTCACCGCAACCTCCGCCTCCTGGGTTCAGGCAATTCTCCTGCCTCAGCCTCCTGAGTAGCTGGGATTACAGGCACGCACCACCATGCCCAGCTAATTTTTTGTATTTTTAGTAGAGACAGGGTTTCACCATGTTGACCAGGATGGTCTCGATCTCTTGACCTCGTGATCCACCCGCCTTGGCCTCCCAAAGTGCTGGGATTACAGGCTTGAGCCACCGCGCCCGGCCTGAACTCATCGTTTTTTAATAGCTGCATAGGATTTCATGGAGTATATGTGCCACTTTTTTTGTCTATCATCAATGGGCATTTGGGTTGGTTCCAGGTCTTTACTATTGTAAACTATTGTGTTTACTGTTTACTATTGTGCCATAGTGAACATACGTGTGCTTGTGCCTTTATGATAGAACGATTTATAATCCTTTGGATATATACCCAGTAATGGGATTGCTGGGTCAAATGGAATTTCTATTTCTAGATCCTTGAGGAGTCGCCACACTGTCTTCCACAATGGTTGAACTAATTTACACTCCCACCAACAGTGTAAAAGTGTTCCTTTTTCTTCACATCCTCTCCAGCATCTGTTGTCTCCAGATTTTTTAATGATCGCCATTCTAACTGGTGTGAGATGGTATCTCAATGTGGTTTTGATTTGTATTTCCCTAACGAGCAGTGATGATGAGCATTTTTTCATAGTTTTGTTGGCTGCATATTTGTCTTCATTTGAAAGTGTCTGTTCATATCCTTTGCCCACTTTTGAATGGGTTTGTTTGTTTTCTTGTAAATCTGCTTTAGTTCTTTGTAGATTCTAGATATTAGCCCTTTGTCTGATGGGTAGATTGTGAAAATTTTTTTCCATTCTGTTGGTTGCTGGTTTACTCTAATGATTGTGTCTGTTGCTGTGCAAAAACTCTTAAGTTTAATTAGGTCTCATTTGTCTATTTTGGCTTTTGTTGCCATTGCTTTTAGTGTTTTAGTCGTGAAGTCCTTGCCTATGCCTCTGTCCTGAATGGTTTTGCCCAGGTTTTCTTCTAGGGTTTTTATGGTGTTAGTTCTTATGTTTAAATCTTTAATCCATCTGGATTTAATTTTTGTATAAGGTGTAAGGAATATAAGGTGTAAGGAAGGGGTCCTGTTTCAGCTTCCTGCATATGGCTAGAGAGTTTTCCCAACACCATTTAATAAACAGGGAATCCTTTCCCCATTGCTTGTATTTGTCCAGTTTATCAAAGATCAGGTGGTTGTAAATGTGTAGTGTTGCTTCTGAGGCCTCTGTTTTGTTCCTTTGGTCTATATCTCTGTTTTGCTACCAGTACCGTACTGTTTTGATTACTGTAGCCTTGTAGTATAGTTTGAAGTCAGGTAGGGTGATGCCTCCAGCTTTGTTCTTTTTGCTTAGGATTGTCTTGGCTATGTGGGCTCTCTTTGGTTGCATATAAAGTTTATTTTATTTATTTATTTTTTCTTTCTATTTTTTAATTTCTTTTTTCTTTTAAATTTTATTTTCCATATGAAGTTTTAAGTGTTTTTTTCCAGTTCTGTGAAGAAGGTCAATGGTAGCTTGATGGGGATAGCATTGAATCTATAAATTACTTTGGGCAGTATGACCATTTTCACAATATTGATTCTTCCTAACCATGAGCATGGAATGTTTTTCCATCTGTTTGTGTCGTCTCTTGTTTCCTTGATCAGTGGTTTGTAGTTCTTCTTGAAGAGATCTTTTACCTCCTTTGTTAGTTGTATTCTTAGGTATTTTATTCTCTTTGTAGCAATTGTAAATGGGAGTTTGCTCATGATTTGGCTCTCCGTCTGTTATTGGTGTATAGAAATGCTTGTGATTTTTGTACATTGATTTTGTATCCTGAGACTTTGCTGAAGTTTCTTATCAGCTTAAGGAGGTTTTTGGCTGAGATGATGGGGTCTTCTAAATATATGATCATGTCGTCTGCAAAGAGGGACAATTTGACTTCTTCTTTTCCTAGTTGAATGCCCTTCACTTCTTTTTCTTGCCTGACTGCTCTGGCTAGAACTTCCAATACTATATTGAATAGGAGTGGTGAGAGAGGGCATCCTTGTCTAGTGCCAACTTTTAAAGGGAATGTTTCTAATTTTTGCCCATTCAATATGATATTGGCTATGGGTTTGTTGTAAATAGCTTTTATTGTTTTGAGATATGTCCCATCAATACCTAGTTTATTGAAAGTTTTTAGCATAAAGGGCTGTTGAGTTTTGTTGAAGGCCTTCTCTGCATCTATTGAGATAATCATGTGGTTTTTGTCTTTGGTTCTGTTTATGTGCTGAATTATGTTTCTAGATTTGTGTATGTTGAACCAGCCTTGCATCCCTGGGTTGAAGACTACTTGATCATGGTGGATAAGCTTTTTGATGTGCTGTTGGATTTGGTTTGCCGGTATTTTATTGAAGATTTTTGCATCAATGTTCATCATGGATATTGGCTTGTAGTTTTCTTTTTTAGTTGTGTCTCTGCCTGATTTTGGTATCAGGATGATGTTGGTCTCATAGAAAGAGTTAGAGAGGATTCCCTCTTTTTGTATTGTTTGGAATAGTTTTAACAGGAATGGTACCAGCTCCTCTTTTGTGTCTGGTAGAATTCAGCTGTGAATCCATCTGGACCTGTACTTTTTTTGGTCAGTAGGCTATTAATTGCTGCCTCAACTTCAGCCCTTGTTATTGGTCTATTCAGGGTTTCAACTTCTTGGCTTAGTCTTGGGAGAGTGCAAGTGTCCAGTAATTTATCCATTTCTTCCAGATTTACTGGTTTGTGTGCATAGAGTTGTTTGTGGTAATCTCTGATGGTAGTTTGTACTTCTGAGGAATTGGTGGTGATCTCCTCTTTGTTGTTTTTTATTGCATCTATTTGATTCTTCTCTCTTTTCTTTTTTATTAGTCTAGCTAGCAGTCTATTTTGTTGATCTTTTCAAAAAACCAGCTCCTAGATTTATTGATTTTTTGAAGGGTTTTTTGCATCTCTATCTCCTTCAGTTCTGCTCTGATCTTAGTTATTTCGTGTCTTCTGCTTGCTTTTGAGTTTTTTTGATCTTGCTCCTCTAGCTCTTCCAATTTTGACAATAGGGTGTTGATTTTAGATCTTTCCTTGCTTCTCATGTGGGCATTTATTGCTATAAATTTCCCTCTAGACACTGCTTTAAATGTGTCTCATAGGATCTGGTACATTGTGTCTTCATTCTTGTTGGTTTCAAAGAACATTTTTATTTCTGCCTTCATTTCATTGTTTATCCATTCACCATTCAGGAGCAAGTTGTTCCATTTCCATGTGATTGTGAGGTTTTGAGTGCTTTTCTTAATTCTGAGTTCTAATTTGATTGCACTGTGGTCTGAGAATGCTTGTTATGATTTCTGTTCTTTTGCATTTGCTGAGGAGTGATTTACTTCCAATTATGTGGTCAGTTTTGGAGTAAGTGCAATGTGGTGCTGAGAAGAATATGTATTCTGTGGATCTGGGGTGGAGTGTCCTGTAAATGTCTATTAGGTCCACTTAGTCCAAATCTGCATTCAAGTCCTGGATATCCTTGTTGACTTTCTGTCTCGTTGAACTGTACAATATTGTCAGTAGAGTGTTAAAGTCTCCCACTATTATTGTGTGGGAGTCTAAGTCTCTTTGTAGGTCTTTAAGAACTTGTTTTATGTATCTGGGTGCTCCTGCATTGGGTGCATATATATATTTGGGATAGTTAGCTCTTCTTGTTGCATTGATCCTTTTAGCATTATGTAATGCCCTTCTTTGTCTCTTTTAATCTTTGTTCGTTTAAAGTTCGTTTTATCAGAGACTAGGATTGCTACCCCTGCTTTTTTTTCCTCTTCATTTGCTGATAAATCTTCTTCCATCCCTTTATTTTGAGTCTATGTGAGTCTTTGCATATGAGATGGGTCTCCTGAATACAGCACACATATGGGTCTTGACTTTTTATCCAGTTTTCAGTCTGTGTCTTTTGATTGGGGCATTTAGGCCATTTACATTCAATGTTAATATTGTTATGTTTGAATTTGATCCTGCCATTTTGTTACTGGCTGGTTGTTTTGCCCATTAGTTGATGTGGTTTCTTCATTGTATCATTGTTCTTTACCATTTGGTACATTTTTCCAGTGGCTGGTACTGGTTGTTCCTTTCCCTGTTTAGTACTTCCTTCAGCAGCTCTTGTAAGGCAGGTCTTGTAGCGATGAAATCTCTCAGCAATTGCTTGTCTGTAAAGGATTTTATTTCTCCTTTACTTATGAAGCTTAGTTTGGCCAGATATAAAATTCTAAGTTGAAAGTTCTTTTCTTTAAGGATGTTGAATATTGGCCCTCACTCCCTTCTAGCTTGCAGAGTTTCTGCCAAGAGATCTGCTGTGAGTCTGATGGTCTTTCCTTTGTGGGTGACTCGACCTTTCTCTCTGGCTGCCCTTAGGATTTTTTCCTTCATTTCAATCCTGGTGAATCTGACAACTACGTGCCTTGGGGTTGCTCTTCTTGAGGGATATCTTTGTGGTGTTCTCTGTATTTCCCAGATTTGAATGATGGCCTCCCTTGTTAGGCTGGGAAAGTTCTTTTGGATATCTTCAAGAGTGTTTTCCAACTTGGATTCATTCTTCTCATCACATTCAGGTATGCCAATCAAGTGTAGATTAGGTCTTTTCACATAATCCCATAGTTCTTGGAGGCTTTGTTTATTTCTTTTCACTCTTTTTTCTCTAATTTTGCCTTCTCATTTTATTTCATTGATTTGATCTTCTATCTCTGATATTCTTTCTTCTGCTTGATCAATTTGGCTGTTGAAACTTCTGTATGCCTCATGAAGTTCTCGTGCTGTGTTTTTCAGCTCCATCAAATCATTTATGTTCTTCTCTAAGTTGGTTATTCTAGTTAGCATTTCATCTAACCTTTTTTCAACGTTCTTAGTTTCTTTGCACTGGGTTAGAACATGGTCTTTTAACTCAGAGAAGTTTGTTATTACCCACCTTCTGAAGCCAGCTTCTGTCAATTCATCAGATTCATTCTCTTTTTTTGTTCCCTTGATGGTGAGGAGCTGTGATCCCTGGGAGGAGAAGAGGTGTTCTGTTCTTTGGTGGTTTCATCCTTTTTGCACTGTTTTTTTCCCATCTTCATGGATTTATCTCCCTTTAATCTTTAAAGTCTGTGATTTAGGAGGAGTCTCTGAGTGGATGTTTTTTTCTGTTGAGGTTGGAGCTATATCTTTTTTGGACTGTAGAGGATGTTGTTGGGCTCTCTCGGGTCCAGTCAGGTTGCTGGGTGGGTGGTCCTTCCCTGGAGTTTGTTTGCAGGTGAGATTGGCTCCGCCTTCCCAACGGCCTCTCTCTTTCCCCAGCTGGATCTTCCTGGTTGGGGTCAAGCTGGTGTATTTGCTGCCAAGCTCTTTAGCGAGGGCTTCAGTTTGAGTTCTGTGGAGGTGGGACCTGTAGGCCTTATGGTCTGTTTCCCTGCTTTCAACTCTGCCTCCCTCTGTGGGACAGTCTGGCCTGCTGGCGTTAGTCCAAACTCCCACCCAGGTCCCTGCAACCACTTGCTGCCACAGCCGTATCTGCTGCTCAGATTTGAATGGACTACCCATGGTGCCCCACCATCTGGCAGGGCTCTTGTGGACCATGGGTTGCGGGAGGGATGAGGTAAGCACAGAATCCAAATCAGAGCACTGAGGGGGTTAAGTCCCCTGACCCTCTGTCTGAGCCAGCTTCATGTTTCAGGTGGGGATGCGCCCCTCCACCCTTTCTTGATTTGCCCCCCTGGGTGGCTCTCGCCCTGTGGCTCCTTTCCTGGGCCTATTTTCAGAGCCATATCAGTCTCACAGAAACAAACCCAGTGCCTCATTTGGAATCGTGAAGTCCTCTAGCCCTCTGCCTCTCATTTGCTGGGAGCTGCATTCTGGTGCTGGCTTCTCTGGCCATCATGGTGGCCCCTCCCCCCACCACACTATGTTATTTTTCATCAACTATTCCTCAGGTGGATGTATGATCTCTTACAAAAAGCCAAACAATTTAGAAATATTTCAGAATCTTCATCTTTTTTTTAAAGATAGGGTCTTGCCCAGGCTGGGGTGCAGTGGTATGATCACGGCTCACTGTAGCTTTGACCCCTGGGCTCAAGGGATCCTCTCATCCCAACCTCCTGAGTAGCAAGGACTACAGGTGCACAGCACTATGTCCGGCTAATTTTTTGATTTTTTTTTTTTTTTTTTGGAGAGATGAGGTCTCACTATGCTGCCCAACCTTGTCTCAAACTCCTGTACTGAAGTGATCCTCCCACCTTGTCCTCCTGAAATGCTGGAATTGCAGGTGTGAGCCACCGTGTCTGGCCAGAATCTTTATCTTTTTTAAGAAAAACATGTTTCCATTCCTTTAGAGCCCATACTAAGTGAAATATAGGAATTGTGAATGCTGAAAGCCCGAAAGCTTACTGTTGCACTTTTTTTTTTTTTTTTTTTTTTTTTTTTTTTTTTTTTTTTTTTTTTTGTAGCCAGGGTTTCACTCTGTTGCCCAGGCTAAAGTGCAGTGGTTCAATCGCAGCTCACTGTAGCCTCAACCTCCTGGGCCCAGGCAATCCTCCCATCTCAGCCTCCTGTGCAGCTGGGACTGCAGATGCATGCCACCATGCCTGGCTGATTTTTTTTTATTTTTTGTAGAGATACTGTCTCACTATGCTGCCCAGGCTGGTCTCAAGCTCCTGAACTCAGGTCATCCTCCTGCCTCACCCTCCCAAAGTGCTGTGATTGCAGATGTGAGCCACTGTGCCTGGCCCACTGTTACATATTTTATTCAGTGCTTTAGCTACCAGTAACGATAAGAGGGACTCTTCAGCAAACTTTTTCAACATACCATTTATAGCTAGCCTTATTAAAAATGTTGCCGGTAAAGCACACATAAAAGTAAAAGACCAATAATCAATAACCTGTAATATGTTTCACATATAAGTGAGACTTAATTAAGACCTAAAGTAGAAAATACTATGAATTAATATAATTGCTGGAGAATCATTATATTTACCTGCAATGGGTGGGCCAACAGTCATGGGTATAGACATGAATCCGAGCAGAAATCCAATTGCTTGGGAGACATCCTGGGCACCGACTAACTCAAAGGCTATGGGAGCCATAATGGAAATGAAGCATCCGTCGAAGAGACCCATGATGAGACACACAGCAATAAGGGCCCCAAAGACGCTACACAGGGGAATCATCATGGACATCAGACCAATGAAGAAGAAGGAGAGTACCTAGGACGGACACCATAATGTCAGCTCTGCTTTCAGGAAAAGTGAATGTCACAACTACCATGCAACATGCTTAGGACTTCTAAGTGATTGCTTGTTCTCCCTTTCCCCCCGCCACTGCCTCATTCACTTTGGTTTTACATACATAGTCAGCTCCTATAGTCATCTCCTTCAAGTTCCCCCAGCACTTTCTCAATATTTCCATTAAGGGACAAGAAGAAAATAATTTTTTTTTTTTTTTTTGAGCCAGAGTTTCGCTCTGTCACCCAGGCCGGAATGCAGTGGTAAGATCTCGGCTCATTATAACCTCCGCCTCCCGGCTTCAAGCGATTCTTCTGCCTCTGCCTCTGCCTCCTAAGCAGCTGGGACTACAGGCAAGTGCCACCATGTCTGGCTTATTTTTGTGTTTTTAGTAGAGATGGGGTTTCACCATGTTGACCAGGCTGGTCTCAAACTCCTGACCCCAAGTGATCCTTCCACCTTGGCCTCCCAAAGTGCTAGGATTACAGGCATGAGCCACAGCATCCAGCCAAAAATAACTTTTTATATGCTTACTTTCCCTCCCAGCCCTTGAACTCAGAATCTGTAAAAAAAAAAAAAAAAAAAAAAAAAAAAATTTGCAAAGCACCGTGGCTTATGCCTGTAATCCCAGCACTTTGGGAGGCCGAGGTGGGCAGATCACCTGAGATCGGGAGTTTGAGACCAACCTGACCAACATGGAGAAATCTTGTCTCTACTAAAAATACAAAATTAGCTGGGCGTGGTGGTGGTCCCTGTTATCCCAGCTACTTGGGAGGCTGAATCTGGAGAATCACTTGAACCCGGGAGGCGGAGATTGCAGTAAGCTGAGATCATGCCATTACACTACAGCCTGGCCAACAAGAGTGAAATTCCACCTCAAAAAAAAAAAAAAAAAATTTATGAAGTTTAAGGATCCTATACCTGGTCAGTGCTCAATCAGCTCAAATTCATTAAACAATTGATTTTTTTTAACCTTTAAAACTATGTATACTTCACTGGCAGACATTACAAATAAATTTAAGCATCCCAGGGTTAAGGCTTATGATATTTATTTTGAGCCATTGAACACTTTCATTTCAATATTAGAGTAGTTAATAGAATCAAACACCTGATTTTGCCCACTATTTGGTAGGCACTGTGCTATGTGCTAGAGATTTCAACAATGAATAAAACTTCGTTCCTATCCCTGGGTTATGGAAAGATGGACATTTAAATAAATAAGCACAAGTGAAGTGTTTATATGCTGCTGTAGTTATACATTCAAAGTATGGGCCAGACGTGGTGGCTCATGCCTATAATCCCAGCACTTTGGAAGGCCAAGACAGGCAGATTACCTAAGGTCAGGAGTTCAAGACCAGCCTGGTCAACATGGTAAAACCCCGTCTCTACTAAAAATAAAAACATTAGCCAGGCATGGTGGCACATGCCCGTAATCCCAGCTACTTGAAAGGCTGAGGCAGAAGAATTGCTTGAGCCCAGGAGATGGAGGTTGCAGTGAGCCAAGATCATGCCACTGCACTCCAGCCTGGACAACAGAGCAAGACTCTGTCTCAAAAAATAATAATAAAATAAATAAAATGACACAAAAAATAGGAAATAAAAACAAAGCATGGTGGGCACAAAAAGGGAGAAAATAGTTAATTCAATAAGTTTTTAAAGGCACAGAACTTGTTAAAACGGAACAATTTACTAGTCAGCAGAAAAAATGTTTTTAAAAGCATCAGGTTTTTTTTTTTTAAAGTATGCGTATTACAGCAACTATCATTTATTTAGTGTTTACTAAGTGCCAAGCATTGTTGTAAGCATTTTAGATTGATTATCTCACTGGTGATCCTCATAACAACTTTATGAGGTGGTTACTAATGTTATCCCCATTTTACTGATGAAGATAGTGATGCTGGGAGAGGTTAAGTAATGTGCCCAAAACACAGAAGATGGAGCCATCCTGGAACCCATGGTCCACATAGGCAGCAGCAGGCAGTGAACAGAACTGTGCCTAGAGGGTGCCTCCCAATGACAGTGAGGCTGGGGAGGAAAGAGAGGC
Source organism: Sapajus apella (assembly GCF_009761245.1). NCBI lineage: Eukaryota > Metazoa > Chordata > Mammalia > Primates > Cebidae > Sapajus > Sapajus apella. The sequence continues at coordinate 38,466,369 of NW_022436946.1, forward strand.
CAGATAAAATAGCTGCATGCATCACTGTCTTCATCTGTTCTGTTTTTCCTAGGCTCCACTAGCACGCCTATGAACCTACGGATGCTGGAGGTTGGTAGTACACCTGGGGACAGCCACTCACAATCTGAGGGGCTCTGAAGGTGCAGAGTGTGAGTTCTGGGTGGAATTCAGGCATATTGGTTTTCACAACTTTAACACAAGTGGTCCACTGACACCAAAATAGGAAACACGCTCTTGAAAAATGTTTCATATTGGGTTAGTTCTTTTTGACACCATCATATCATATAGTTGGTACATTTTTTCTTCAATCACTAACATATGATCTTACGGTAAAATTATGGTTAGTTTAAGATTGTGAGTTGGCCATTTGAAAAATAAGCCTAGCACTTCACACTGGCATTTCTAAAGAACAAAATCTCCCTATTCTTCTGATTTGTATTTGCTAATTAAATATCCTCTTCAACACAACTTCCATGATAGCACAAGCATAACTGCTTAGCAGTAATTGCCGGGCTTACAGCCGGACAGGTTGGAAAGAACTGGGGCTCAAAGGGACATGATCAGCTTCTAAGCTCTCTATGACCTTGGGCAAGTAAAAAGACTTCCTTATGTTTCCCATTTATTGAGACAAAAAGAGATCTAAAGATAAAATGTAGAAAGGGGTTTGAAATTAACAAGTAGGTAAAGATTTAAGTAGTAATTTTTATTGAAAATCTAAGGAGATAAACCCCAATTTTTTTATTTTTTTATATTTGAAACAGGTGTCACTTTGTTGCCCAGGCTGGAATGCAGTAGTGTGATCACAACTCACTGCAGCCTCAATCTCCTGGGCTCAAAGTGACCCTCACACTTCAATCACCCAAATAACTAGGACATACTACCATGCTTGGCTAATTTTTTATGTTTTGTAGAGATGGGGTTTTACTATGTTGCCCAAGCCAATCTTGAACTCCTGGGCTCAAACAAACTACCTGCTTTGGTCTCCCAAAGTGTAGTATTACAGGCATGAGCCACTGCGTCAACTCTAATATTCTTAACAGTAGAAACATTTTCATTCTATGTACAAACATAAAAGGAGATAAACATAGAAACTTACTTAAATATTAGAAACATATCTATACTCACAAACTCCAGGAATCTAGAATAAAACTTCAGGATGGTAAGGGGCAAGATTCAATGGATTTAATTGCTAAAACTACAGACCAAACATTCCCAACCATGCCACTGTAATTATATAAGGTTTTCAGGAATATATATATTTTTCTTTTAATGTGCTTCATATTCTTTTCCTATTTTGGTCAGTACACATTTCCTTTTTTATTTTTTGTTTTTTGAATACCAGAGCCACCTGCCAACAAATTTCTTTAAAGATAAGAAAACCAGCTCTGTAGAATTTTAATACTTAGTTAATGTTGAAAGCCTAGTACAGTACTTAGCTTTGTTAACTTTTCAACTTTGCTTAAGTACTAATGTTATTTTAGAACAATTTCTGTAACATGAGTCCTGGAACTTTTGGTCTCTTCAATTTTTGTTCTTTGGTCAGTTTTGTAAAAAATTATTTATGTAAAAGTTTCTAACTTATTGCTATATATTTTGAGCATATTATTTCTTTATACTTCCCCGACGGCAAAGTTGTCCTTTTCTCTGTTCAAGCTATATTGTTATATTCTTTTTTAAATAAGACAATGATTTATGTAGTTATTTAAATGTAATTTTTTTCATTTTAAGACTTGTGTTTATGGAAATTTATACATCTATTCTTTAAGTACTTCTCAGAAAAATAATTTGCTTCTTCCACCTTATTTGTAACTACTGTAGTGATGCTCCTTCCCAGGAGATGCTACTACCTAGAATCTGGCTAAATTCGGAGGCAAGAACATACCTATTCCTTATATGCAGGGATGCCTGAGCCACAAGGAACACATGCCGACATTTGGCAAACTACACATATAACAGATTCAGTGCTTCAGCACTCACCAAAATAAATATTAATCCAGGCATCAAATGCTGATCTGGTGATGCTGGGACTCAGTGTGAAAGATGAGTAAATTCAGTATTACATACAGTCTTGTAAAACTTGCCCTCATACGCAGCAGCTCTTGTTAGATGCAAATAAGAGATACACAGCCTCCTTATTTTCTCCTAGGCTATGGCCCTGACAATAAGCGGGTGACAGTTTACACGTCTATATTGCTTTTGTTTTCTTTAAGGAAATATATCATATATCATAAATATAATATTTGTTATAATAGTACAGGCTACAGAAGAATTAACCTTCTGTGAGTTAGCGTATGTACATGAGAACAAAAGATTCCTTTTGTTCTTGCCTTTCCCATTTCTATCTCAAGGAGAGCATTGCTAGAGAAATGTCAGTTTAGGTTTTTCTCAAGAATCTTAAGTATAGCTCAAGAGGAAATAATGAGCTCCACCTGAATAAGAAGGCATCTTGGAGATGGACATCTAATTGATGTTCCTAAAGTTTAATCAATATAAAGTCTCCAGACTTTCAGAGCCTCTGATTAGGCACCTAGGACAGAAAACAGTTGGCAAAAGAGTTCTGTTGGTCCACCACAAACTAAACCCACAATACTAACTTTTAACTTACTGCTGTGTAACTGCAGACCAACATGGGACAAGCTAAGAAAGGATATATTTTCTTTTGTAAATTACTAGAAACAAGTATTAAAATGTGTTCCAAAAATATTGCAGATGATCTGTCTGCCCTATCTAGGGGAAGAGGACATTCGAAAATTGTTTTGGAATAAAATGCTGATGCATAAAATATATCATGACTTTATCTATTACAGCACCATAGTCTATCATCTCTCACCTGGACCCTGTATTGATTTCTTAATGGGTCTTCCTCCCCTCTTACACTCTTGTTTTCCCCCGTAATCCATCCTCCACACACGGAACAACCACAGTGACTTTAAAAATATAAAATCAGACCTACATCCTTCAACAAAACTCCACTACTCTGAAAGCAAAGTCTCTTCATCTTGGCTTTCAAGGCTCGGTCTAATCTGGCCCACTCTAATTTCCCAGTCTCTTCTCATGCCACTTTCCCCGTCTTCTTGGGTTTCCAAACACATTTGGCATCTTCCTGCTTCAGTCTTGCTTTAGGAGCTCAGGGACTGTGTCTGTCTTGTTTGCATCACCCTAACAGCATCTGAGCTGGTGCTTGGGGCACAGGAGGCACTCAAGTTTTTGAATGAATGAAAGCTGAAAGTCTGTAGTGCAACAAATGTCCATTAGAGGGCTCCCTTGACACTGGAGAACAAGACTGCTAGATGAGGATGTCTACAGTGAGATATTGACAAAGTGATCGTGATATAATAAATACATTTTTATTTATTTATTATTTATTTTAGAGACGGGGTTTCACCATATTGGTCAGGTTGGTCTCGAACTACTGACCTCAGGTGATCCACCTGCCTCGGCTTCCCAAAGTGCTGGGATTACAGGCGTGAGCCACTGCGCCCAGCCAATAAATACATTTTTAAAAGTAGCACATTACCAACTGCCTTCACTTCCTTCTAGCTGTGTGACCAGACTGTCTGTGACTGCCTGGACCTCTATACACACTGACATCCACAGTGAGGTAGCCTCTCTGTTCCTCAGTGTTCACATCTCTAAGTGGAAATAACAATGGTACCTCTTCTCTTAGAGGGCTGAAGCAAGGATCAATGAGATGACACATGAAGAGCACTCAGTTCATTGTCTGGCACATGAAAGTCCTCAATTAATGGTTGACTGTTATCAAGTCAATTAATGGAAGTTAATTTTATCTGTAATGCCTTTTCCAATAATTTTCCTGTGTCCATATTTAACCTCTTTTTCAAGGCCCTGCTCAAATACTGCCTCTCATGGATAATATAATTCGACAGGCTTAATCCCCAAATCCTAAGGCCCCCCTTGTGGCTCACCTTTACCTTCCTTCCACAGCCAAGCATTTGGACAAAGTTGTCTATATCTCCATTTGTGACAATGATCATGATCAATTTTCTGCACCTGCCATCCACTGAAACCATTCTCTGTAAGGTTGCTCATAGACTCCCTATTCTAAATTCGATGAAAACCTTTCAGCCTCTTTGTCACTAGCTACTGGCACTGCTGACCACTCCTGCCCCAAGAAACACTCTCGTTCCTGTTTTTCTCCCCTGCCTCTCTGGCCACTCCCTTCAGTCTCCTAGTCCTCCACTGACTTCATGTAGCCCATCAATGCCAAACTCTCAGGGCTTTTAACCCACAGGCCTCTTATCCAGACTCCTCCATGAGCTCTAAACTCAACTTGGCTTTTCTACAGGTATCACAAACTTAACATGGCAAAAATAAACTCATTGTTGGGGTAGAGGCAAGCAGGTTGGGTGAAAAAAATTTTTCCAATTAAAAAAAAAATTCATCATCATACTTAGATCTACTGAATATTGATCTTGATAAGATAGCAAAACCATCCACTCCATTACCTGAGTCACAAATCTCAGATCCAGTGTAAGTGGCTTCATTAAATTCTCATTCTCTATGTCCCTAGCTTATTCCATTTGATCTCAATATCTCTACCTTGGTTCTTCCTGTCTAGACCCCTAGACTACCTTAATATAGTTTCCAACTAGTCCCTGGGCCTCATCTCTTTTTTTCTAAATTTTAGAGACAAGGTGTCGCTCTGTCACCTAGGCTGGAGTGTAGTGGCATGATCATACACCTTTGTAACCTCAAAGCCCTAGGCTCAAACGATCCTCCTGCCTCAGCCTCCTGCATAGCTAAGACTACAGGTGTGTGCCACCATGCCTGGCTAACTTAAAAACTTTTTTTTTTTTTAGAGATGGGGTCTCACTATGATTCCAGGATTACCTAAAACTGGCTTGAAGTGATCCTCCTGCTTCAGCCTCCTAAAGTGTTGAGATTACAGACATGAGCCTCCATGCCCAGCCTTTTTAAAAAATAGCTTTATTGAGATATAATTCATATTCTATTAAATTCACCCATTTAAAGTGTACAATTCAGTGAGTTTTAGTATATTCACAATATTGTACAACCATCATCACTATCTAATTTTATAACATTTTCATTACCCCCACAAAGCAGTTACTCCCCATTCCCTCCTTCTCCCAGCCCCTATAACCACAAATCTACCTTCTCTCTCTATGGAAAGAGACAGAGATGACTATTCTGGACACTTCATATAAATGAAATTATTCATTTGCATGTGGCCTTTTGTGACTATCTCAACTCTTACCCCCTCCTCCATTCTATTCCACCCGTCACAGTTACCAGATTGATTTCCCCACCCCGCCCCCCAGAGATGGAGTCTTGCTCTGTCACCCAGGCTGGAGTGCAGTGGCACAATCTCGGCTCACTGTAACCTCTGCCTCCCAGGTTCAAGGGATTCTTCTGCCTCAGCCACCTGAGTAGCTGGGATTACAGGAATGTGCCACCACACCTCGCTAATTTTTGTATTTTTAGTAGAGATGGGATTTTGCCATGTCTAATCTCAAACTCCTGGCCTCAGGTGCTCTGCCCACCTCGGCCTCCCAAAGTGCTGGGATTACAGGCATGAGCCACCACACATGGCGGAGATTGATCTTTATAAAACACAGCTCAGGCTGGGCATGGCTTACACCTGTAATTCCTACACTTTGGGAAGCCAAAATGAGTGGATTGAGTCCAAGAGTTTGAGACCAGCCTGGGTAAGACAGTGAAACCCTGTTACTACAAAAAACAAACAAACAAACAAAAAAAACAGAAAAATTAGCCAGGTGTGGTGGCATGCACCTAACAGTTACCCAGGAGTTTGAGGTGGGAGGATTGCTTGAGCCCAGGAGGTCGAGGCTGCGGTGAGCCAGAATGGCACCACTGTACTCCAGCCTGGGTAACAGAGTGACATCTTGTCGCAAAAAACAAAAAAACACCAACCCCCTGCTTCCCCAGCTTATGTCACTCTCTGGCTTAAAATCCTTTAATAGCTCCTGGAAGATTTCAGGATAGAGTTCATGTACATAATGGCCCTTCCCAAGCTGCTTCCTGTCTATCTCCCCAACCAATCCATCCACTATTCTTCCTTTATTCCATTCAAACATTCGGTTTCCATCCACTATTCTTCCTTTATTCCATTCAAACATTCGGTTTCCCAGATATATCCTCCCATGTCACATCTCCACAGCTTTCCTATGTGTTTGTCTCTGCTCGGTGCATGCTTCTCCATTTCCACATACGTGGTCCTCACCTCTTTAACTCTGCTCAGACCCTCACAAGTGACCCAGATGCACGGTACCCGGTGTTGCCGTGGCACCCATCTAGCAAACCCACTGTTTTATCTTCTCCCATGAGACCATTAGCTACTAGCTGAGGGTATAACCATGTTTTACTTAACTCTGCAGCATTTAACAGTGTGCCGCATGAAGGAGTCACTTCAATACCTGTTTTGTTGATTGTCAGTAATGATCTTGGAATCAGCATTTGTAGTTATACTCACCCCAAAACACCAGGAGGCAATTTGCCCTAAAGAAGTTCAAAAGTCACACATATGACCAAATTTCATAAGACACCCAGAGGGCACAGGATCTGCACATGACATGAGAACTACACCAAAAAACAGTCTTCTTAGAAAAGCAATGGATGAAAAACATTCTGGTTTGGTGGAGTTCCATGACAAAACAAAGAGATTGTTGTTTCATTGCCAATTTCTCATGTTTAAACCACAGACTCATAACTGATTTTGTCCTTGAAAAACTGCCTATAGGAGTTACGTTGTAGAAAATATTTCTCATTTTTATACAGGAATTTAAGCACGTAAGGACATTTAATAAGCCATCAGGTGATGAGAATAATTTTTTGTAGAGGAAAAAAAGTTGTAAAAAAGTACCTGTAGATAAACCTTCTTCACACCAGGCACATAATCTGCAATCCGGCCAAAGAGCAGTCGTCCAACTCCTGAAGTGATGCCAATGCACGTGAGAACAATCTCTTTATTTTTTTTATCTTGAAATCTTTCATTTACATGTTTCATCTGTAGGCCAAAGAGAAAGAAACCACATTAAGTATAGTAGAAAAACTTGACAAGTTTGAGGCTTTGCATCAAATGCATTTGCTTCTCTGCAATGTTATGGGCTCACAGCTTTTTCCAAATTCGAATATTTATAAAATTTGTCCTATGATAATTTTTCATGAAAACATATGAAAAAAATTGAACATGTTTTAGCTTTCTCTTAAAAAAGCATTTTTATGGCTGGGTGCAGTGGCTCATGCCTGTAATGTCAATACTTTGGGAGGCCAAGGTGGGCGGATCACAGGGTCAAGAGTTCGAGACCAGCCTGGCCAATATGGCAAAGTCAAATCTCTACAAAAAATACAAAAATAAGCCAGGTGTGGTGGCATATGCCTGTAATCCCAGCTACTCTGGAGGTGGAGATAGGAGAATCCCCTGAACCCAGGAGGCAGAAGTTGCAGTGAGCTGAGATCGTGCAACTGCACTCCAGCCTGGGCAACAGAGCAAGACTCCATCTCAAAAAAGAAAAAAAGCATTTTTATAAGAGCTATTTTTCAACAAAGGTTTAGAAGCATGCAATTATAAGCTAACACTGAGCCATTAGCTAACGGAAGAGAACAGACATTTGAACATAATTGTTCTTTCAAGGTCACCCAAGGACTTATCTACTACTTAAGAGACAGTTCAAGGGTCAATTCTGGAGTCTCATTTCTTCTAGGAGGACCTGAACCAAACTGACACCCCTGAAATAAGTTATAACTGAGCTTCCAGAATGAAAGCATAAGGTTCTCTACCTGTAAAGTTGCCTATTTGTGTAGCATTAGAACAGATAAAGATGCAGGGGCAGTTTAACATAGCAGTTAAACAATAAACCTCTGGAGAGGCAGACTGCTTGCATTCAAATCCTGGTTCCGTCCTTATCAGCCTTGTGGCTTTGGGTAAGTTCTTAACCTCCAGGGTTTTCGTTTCTTTGTCTATAAAATGGAAATTGCAGTAGTACCTACTTCAGAAATGGGTTGTAAGGATTAAATAAAATGTCTGTGTAAAGAGCTTAGAACAGTGTTTGGCAAACAGTTAATAACAATCAGATATTAATTTTAGCCTTTTTTTAAAGGACATTTCTCCATTTACAGTGTACTTAGAACAGAGACTACAGTGACCTGTGGGCCATGTAAGCATATTTCGTTTGACCTTTCCATAATGCCCGACACTCACTGTCCCCATACAACACATTGGTTTCAGTTCTGGAAGTCTGCAAGCAAATTTCCCACCAAATAAAACTGCCCATATAGCGCCTTATGTGGCAGTGAATAGCTTTTCTAGATGATATCACTATAAAACACTTCCCATTTTGCACTGTAAAAGCCCATTTATGTATCCCAACACCATCTCCTTTCTCTCTTCTCTTTCAAAACTAGTAACTGTTCTCCCTAATTTCTGTGTTTTCATGCTGGTGCAGAATAATCCTCCTAAATATGGCTTTAATCTCATCAATTCCTTATTCAAAGGTGGCCCACTGCCTACATTTACACTCCTTAGTTTGGTATTCAAAGCCCTCCGTAACCTGTTGCTAATCTACCTTTGTACCTTTGTTACCTACTGATCTTTGACTCAGAAGTAGAAAATTCATCTGACCTATAAGCCTGGCTAAACAAACAAACAAACAAACATCAACAAGCACAAAACAGTAGAAAATTCAATGTCTAAGGGCCCAACAAAATAACATAAAAAAGTAAAACAGTTTCCTTGGAGAGAAAGGACATATACTTCAGTTGATTGTTATCATATAGGACTACCAGTGTTGCCAAATATACCCCCGGGACCCCTTTTATTTAAAAGAAAAGTCAGAAGTCTGGATTTTGTGTGGAAATGTTGGCACCTAATTTAAATTCAGAACACTGTGTGATCCAGCCCTGCAAAAACCAAACAAAACACGTCTGCAAACTGTATTAGGCCTGCTTTGATCTCAGCCCTAATCCCATCTGGCCCAGTAGGACAGGTTTATTCACAATGTCACTTAAACATGCCAAGACGTTCTTACCCATCTACATTTCTGCTGCCTCTTCTACCCTCTTTAACTTTCTAACTTCTTGTTATTGCCAACAGTTTTCATTTGGCACCTTAGGTTTTGCGTGTTCCTACCCAGCACTGTTAGTGTCTCTACACATTCTCTTAAGTAGACACTTCATGTAAAATTAGACATATCCAAAGTCAACATGCCCCATGCTGAACTCAATTCCCCCTCACAAATTGCCTGCCCCCCATTTCAGTTAATACACTACTGTTGGCCCAACTATCCATGGTAACAACTGACAGCTACCCTAGATTATTCCCTTTCCCTCTTCAAATCCAAGAGTCACTGCTGAATCTTAATGATTTACCTTCTAAATCTCTCAAACTTGCTTCCTTTGGCCCACGTTCCTCATGGCATTTTAGTTCCATTCTTATCACTCCCCACGAGGACCACTACAGCAGCCTTCTAACAGCAGTGCTTCTTGCTTGGGCCCTCACTTCTAAATCTCTCCCCTCTAACCTATGCTCCCTGAGAACACCAGCGAGCATATTTAGGGTCAAAATGAACCTGTCTCAAACAAACAAAAATAAGAGACACTCCTTAGTATTCATAAAAGACTGAATCTACCAGGCATTTTTAAAAATGAAACTAAGAACGCCTGTCTGTCAAATGGCTATTATTCTTTACCAGTGGTTTATTCCCCGTCCCCCCTTCTACTTTGTAATCCTTAAAAGGAATGATAAGGTGAAATGTTTGAGGTATTTTGAAAGAAGATAAATTGGGTAAGCCCAAATTATGCTTAAGTGGGAACTTAGTTCTTCAACTAGAAGGGGCATTATTATTTTATTTATTTATTTTTTATTTGAGATGGGAGTTTCACTCTGTCACACAGGCTGGAGTGCAGTGGCATGCTCTTGGCTCACTGCAACCTCCCTGGTTCGATTCTCCTGCCTCAGCCTCCCAAGTAACTGGGATTACAGGTGTGTGCCACCACACTTGGCTAATTTGTATACTTTTAGTAGAGATGATGTTTCACCATGTTGGCCAGGCTGGTCTCAAACTCCTGACCTCAAGTGATCTGACTGCCTCAACCTCCCAAAATGCTGGGATTACAGGCATGAGCCACCATGCCCGGCCCAGAAGGGGTATTATTTAACCAAATTTTGTTACTGTCATGATTATTTAAATAAAGCAAGAACTTTAGCTTCTACTACTCCCTCCCTGTTCCCACCAAAATCGGCAAACTAAAAAAGTTTATTTGGTCAGTACGTGAGGGAATAGAGATGCTGGATCTCTAGATCCTTCCCACTGAGGCAGCAGTACCCAAGAGGTCTGGTATGTTCTATTTGTAGCCTGGACCATCCATGACTGCTGCTAACTGTTTACAAATTTCTGCCTATCTGTCATCCTCTGGAGACTGGCATGTACTTTAGTTCGGCAGAAAGTGAATACAGGACAAAGTGGATTATTTCTAATAAACAGTTGTAGAGACATGAAAATGTTGAAGAGGTGTTTTCATACTTAACCTAATTTATTTTTTAAACCAAAGCTTATATTAGAGGCCACTGTCTACACAGGGGATATATTAAGTTGTAGAGCAGTTGTTTAAAGTTAACTTTAAAGATAAGTTAGACTTTATCTAAATGTATTAAGTGTCAGGAATTCATATTTTATTTATGTTCTTAAACATCTGTTTAATTCTGGGCTGCACACTTCCAGGGGATTAACAAAACCTTGCTAAGTGACGTCTTCAACACTGCCTGTGCCTGAAACATTTTTGCTTTTAGAGACAGAGTTTCACTCTTGCCCAGGCTGGAGTGCACTGGCACGATCATAGCTTACTGCAGCCTCCTGGGCTTAAGCAATCCTCCCACCTCAGCCTCCCAAGTAGCTGGGACCACAGGTACATGCCACCACACCCAGCTAATTTTCAAATCACTTCTGTAGAGATGTGGTCTTGTTAGTTTGCCCAGGCTAGTCTCAAACTCTTAGGCTCAAGCAATCCTCTGGCCTTGACCTCCCAAAGTGCTGCAATTACAGGCATGAGCCTCCACACCTGGCTCTGAATAACTGTTTCTGACTAGCCAACTGAAGGCAGGTTCCTCTCCCCTCACTAGAGCCCACAGGCAGATCCTGTTTTTTGAGAGGTCTCAGGCAGTAGCCTAAGAAAGTGATCATCTCACTGGAACTCAGCCCTGGCCTCTCTCCTCTCCACCTCTCTCTTACAGGGGAGCCACAGTGCAAGATATTTGGAGATATCAGATCGTGTTCTGATGAAGATGCTAAGGCAGAGTCCTCTAGCTCCGAGATATCAACCGCAGAGGAAGTTAAATGGGTGGCCACAGGACAAAAGCAGCTCCAATAAAGCTGACACACATGCATTAGACACTCAAGCGTCTCATCACCAAATGGTTTCATGGTAGAAGAATGCCCAACAGAAGGGAACCCCAAGTCACTTTATTTACAGAAACCTCTAAAACCCAGTGGTGGTACACACCTGCAAAGTAAGGATGCCAATGCTGTTGATGAAAAACATCCAATCATTACCTACTATACTGTTTCCTAAGATTGTGTACTTTGGCCATGCCTTGATGGTCACTATCTTCCTCCTTTTAAGGGGGTGAGTACTTTTTGTTTAATGTCTTTTATGTAAGGTTTATGGATGTTATTAAATATGATAAAATACTGGTGCACACAAGTTAGACTATATGTTTTTTGGGGAATCATAGTTTAAAAAGAGGGGGGATTACTAGAGACTCTTCAAACAAAAGTAACTTTATTTCTGACAGAGGACTCGGAGTGACAGCTGACTGACAACTACAAAGTGCTAACAAAGGCCCCATTACAGAGGCCAGGAAAGCAGGGCAAAAACAGGCCCAGGGGAGCAGTGCAGACGGTGGGACTAAAATAACTACAACTGTCTTCTAGGCAGAACCGAGCAAAACAACCCATCCACCCCACCCAGTACTTATCATCCACTGCTGTAGCAGTTACTATGCTCTTTGGGAGATAAGATTTCAATAACCCACTCATCACCTTACTCATTTGTAGTGATTTTTTTGATTCTCTCATCTCTGTCCTTCCTCATCAGATACACACCATCAAACTGAAAGGGGTGGACAATAGGTAGGCCTATACACTTATTTTATCTCTAGGAGAATAAACTCTTTGGGGGAGGGCGGGGATCTAAATGTTTTACGTTTACACGGTACGTCAAAATATGGGATAATAAATGCTATATAATATTTACAGCGATGATGGAATTCAAACTGATTCGACTTTCTACTTTCCAATACGAACACTAAGTTCAGAGCACGTTTACTCACTGCTGTTAATACCAGAGATGGGCAATTTCAGCTTGTTGCTTCTCATTAACATGCGTTTTGGAGTAATTTTAAGAAAATATCCATCCAACATTTGAAAAGCTATTCCAAACTCTGGAAGACCATTCTGCCTAAGTACACTTTTTTGAAAGGTAAACTCAAAAAGCCTGGCCCCTTTAAAAAATAGATGTATATCTGAAAGGGAGTAGAGAGCCTGCAAGAGCGGGTTAATGGATAATCTGAGTTTGTTGCAAATCAAAACTTAACACTACCCTTTGACTTAAAAGTAGGATGAACGGACGTCTTCTGAATGAAATGAGACAGTTTATTTTGTTTTCTTTATTTCTCTTTTAAAAGATTGTGTTTCCCTTAGCTCTGTTTTTGCTAGAGGAAGTAAATTAAAACAAGTGGGGCCCTCCCTTAGGAAGTTTTGCATGAGCACTGCACACCAGCAAGCCGAGCGAGGTGATTAAAGGTGGAAGAAAACTAACTTCATAGATTTGAGCACCTAAAATTAATCCCTTTACACCAGAAAACACTGAAATAAAACTTTATGGTCATTGACAGATATTCATTGATTAGACCAGCGTCAAAATGTCAATTTAGCTTGTTTAATCTGATCGACTGTGCCTTGAGACTAAGGTATCTCTAAGATGTGCTTGAAAGGAAAAATTTCTTTGCTTGCCAACATTTTTAGGACTGAATTTTTTGGTAGCCCCGTGTCTATTTTTTAATGATATTTCTATTGTGGCTAAACTGTGGTACAGGTACCTACTGCCTCCTCAGCAGTTGACCAGGTGGAGCGCAGACCTTTGGCCTAACAGCACTGTAGGAGGCATGGGTGGTTGGTTCTGTTTGTTTTTTTTTAAACAGCTGATCTTTCCATTTCATTAAGATGGGTTTCCATGGTGTAGATAATCACGCATGGCACTGTTAAGCTTGAAAAAGAACTAGGAAAAAAGAAGTTTCTGGAGTGCAGATTATTTATTAGCTACCAAAGGACAGAAAAGAGAAGAGTTCAGAAGGAAGAGAGGGCTGATTGTTTAAAGAACCTAATTTTGAAAACATTTCTAACTCTAAAAATTCTTTAAAAGCCTTTGTTATTTCTTTTTTTTTTTTTAATAATTTTCCCTGGATTACAAACAAAGCAAATAAATAGTCCATCTATGACATAGCATCATTTAGAAAAATCAAGATTTAGTAAAATGTCCTAGAGGAATAACCAACCAAAACCAGCTTGGATTTAGATGCCAGTTTAAATAACCCTGCGTTTTAGAAGTTTAAAGTAGACTTCATCTTAAAATAGAAATAAATCACTAGGATTTTTAGGTAACTTGAAATTATTTAGTGACTCTAAATTCTGTGCCAGATATTTCACAAGTTATCAAAAATTGTTCTGTTCCTTCCCCAACAATGAAAGATTTAATCTTTTTTTTTTTTTTTTGAGATGGTGTTTTACTCTTGTCCCCCAGGCTGGAATGCAATGGTACGATCTCAGCTCACTGCAACCTCCTCCTCCTGGGTTCAAGCGATTCTCCTGTGTCAGCCTCCCAAGTAGCTGGGATTACAGTTAGGCGCCACCATACCCAACTAATTTTGTACTTTTAGTAGGGACAGGGTCTCACTATGTTGCCCAGGTTGGTCTCAAACTTCTCACCTCAGGTGATCTGCCCACCTTGGCCCCCCAAGGTGCTGGGACTACTGGTGTGAGCCACCATCCCCAGCCTAAATTCAAATTTGATTCTGAAGTTTCTTTTTTGAAGTTTCATTCTTGGCACACCAGACTTACCACTCTCTCAGATCCTTGGTTCATGGCAAGTTTGAATGAACACAACAGACTGTGTCTATGCTGGTCATCAACATGGCTCCTGAGGGCTCAGCCATAGTTGGCAGCCTACCTGCATAACTGACTGATTCCAATACCTTAGCAGAGCACTTTGAAGATATAAAACTGGCTAGCCATGTGCAGAAAGCAGAAACTGGACCCCTTCCTGACACCTTACACTAAAATTAACTCCAGATGGATTAAAGACTTAAACATAAGACCTAACACCATAAAAACCCTAGAAGAAAACCTAGGCAAAACCATTCAGAACATAGGCATAGGCAAGGACTTCATGGCTAAAACACCAAAAGCATTGGCAACAAAAGCCAAAATAGACAAATGGGACCTAATTAAACTCCAGAGCTTCTGCACAGCAAAAGAAACAATGATTAGAGTGAATTGGCAACCAACAGAATGGGAAAAAATTTTTGCAATCTACCCATCAGACAAAAGGCTAATATCCAGAATCTACAAAGAACTAAAACAGATTTACAAGAAAAAAAACAAACGAACCCATTCAAAAGTGGGTGAAGGATATGAACAGACACTTTACAAAAAATGACATATAGGAGGCCCACAAACATACGAAAAAATGCTCATCATAACTTGTCATTAGAGAAATGCAAATCAAAACTATATTGAGATACCACCTCATGCCAGTTAGAATGGCAATCATTAAAAAATTCCTGAGACAACAGATGCTGGAGAGGATGTGGAGAAATAGGAACATTTTACACTGTTGGTGGGAGTGTAAATTAGTTCATTGTGGAAAACAGTGTGGTGATTCCTCAAGGACCTAGAAATAGAAATTCCATTTGACCCAGCAATCACATTACTGGGTATATATCCCAAGGATTATAAATCATTCTATTATAAGGACACACGCACACGAATGCTCATTGCGGCACTGTTTACAATAGCAAAGACTTGGAACCAACCCAAATGCCCATTGATGATTGGACAGGGAAAATGTGGTACATATACACCATGGAATACTATGCAGCCATAAAAAATGATGAGTTTGTGTCCTTTGTAGGGACATGGATGAATCTGGAAACCATCATTCTCAGCAAACTGACACGAGAACAGAAAATCACATACCGCATGTTCTCACTCGTAGGTGGGTGTTGAACAATGAGAACACACGGACACAGGGAGGGGAGCATCACACACTGGGGTCAGTGGTGGGGGGAACTAGGGGAGGGACAGCAGGGGCTGGGGAGCTGGGGAGGGATAACATGGGGAGAAATGCCAGATATAGGTGATGGGGAGGAAGGCAGCAAACCACATTGCCATGTATGTACCTATGCAACAATCTTGCATGTTCTTCACATGTACCCCAAAACCTAAAATGCAATAAAATATATATACGTTTTTATATATATATATATATATATGGAAATGATACTAAATTTTAGGATTTTAAATATCGCTTTTTTTTTTTTTTAGATGGAGCCTTGCTCTGTTGCTGAGACTGGAGTGCAGTGGCAGAATCTCAGTGCACTGCAACCTCTGCCTCCTGGGTTCAAGAGAGTCTCCTGCCTCAGCCTCCCAAGTAGCTGGGATTACAGGTGTGTGCCACCATGCCCAGCAAATTTTTGTATTTTTAGTAGAGATGGGGTTTTGCCATGTTGCCCATGCTGGTCTCAAACTCCTGACCTCAAGTGATCTGCCTGCCTCAGCCTCCCAAACTGCTGCGATTACAGGCATGAGCCACCGCACCCAACCTAAGATGGGCTTCTGATATGGTTTGGATGTTTGTTCCCTCCATATCTCATGTTGAAATGTAATTCCCAATGTTGGAGGTGGGACCTAGTGGGAAGTGACTTGATTTTGGGGGTGGATCCATCACAAGTGGTTTAGCGCAGCCCCCTGGTGATAAGTGAGTTCTTGCTTGAGTTCACCAGAGTTTAGATTGTTTAAGAGTGTGGCAGCTTTCCGCCCACACTCTTGCTCCCAGTCTCATCAAGTGAACTGCTGCTCCCACTCTGCTTTTGCCATGAGTAAAAGCTCCCTGAGGGCTCACCAGAAACTGAGCAGATGCTGGGGCCATGCCTCCTATACAGCCTGCAGAGTCATAGACCTCTTTTCTTTATAAATCATCCAACCTTGGTATTTCTTTATAGCAACATAAGAACCTAATACAGCTTCATTTTAAAACAGAAAAGGATACATTCAGAAAGCATTATTTAAATCACTGTGATCTGAGATAACTTGATAACAACTTATTTAATGACCTTGCCAAGAGTGTCAATAAGCAGGTATTTTGTAAATTCACAAAACAGGTTCTACTTTCTACTGTTAGCTATTGAAATTTTAACTTATTTAGTTGAAGATTTGATTTTTGAGAGAAACAAAGAAATTAGGCCACTTGTTCTTATTCAGCTTCCTAATTTTGCCCTGAATTCTGAAGTGAAGAAAAATAGATCCTTCCATGAAAATTCTGCTTCCTTCTAATCTCTCCTCACTAAGATTTAGGCTAATGATACTGGCTAAAGTGCTACTTTGCCAAAGTCTCCTATCTATCTTTCTCTTTCCCTCAGTCTTTGGCAGATATGGTGTTCAGTCTTTTCTATTAATCCTAAGAGCCATCTAATTGCTGGCTCAAATTTGCATCCACAAATTCTAATTTGTTTTTATTTGAATGAAGATTAAAATTTGTAGAGTAGGCCTAGATCAGCTTTCCTTCCACTGTTATCATTTCTACATACTTCTGATATTGTCTATCCCAAGTGTTCCTTTTCTTATTCTTATTTCAGAATTCTGGCATGGGGTTTGGGGAAACGAAATTAATATTAGTCTCTTGGTATCCATGAAGAACTGAACCTAGCACCTCCTCAGATACCCATATCTACGGATGCTCAAATCTCTGATATAAAATGGTGTAGTATTTGCATGTAACCTATGCATATCCTCCTGCATACTTTAAATAATCTCTAGATTACTTATAATACCCAATACAATGTAAATGCTATGTAAATAATTGTTATTCTGCATTTTTATATTTCAATGCTCTACACAGAGAATTCTCTAGTAACAAACTATGATCCCCAGAAATGGTTCCTGAAAGTATAGTCTCCTGTTGTTGTTGTTGTTGTAGAGATGTGGTCTTGCCATGTTACCTAGGCTGATCTTGAACTCTTGGGCTCAAGCAGTCTTCCCACCTTGGCCTCTCAAAGTTCTGGAATTACAGGCTTGAGCCACTGAGCCCAACCTGTATTGTTTTTTAATTTGTGTTATTTTTTATTGTTGTTTTTGTTTTGAGATGGGCTGTTACTCTGTTGCTCAGGCTGGAGTGCAGTGGCACAATCATGGCTCAATGCCACCTTAACCTCTCAAGTAGCTGGGACTATGGGCACAAGTCACTATGCCCAGCTCATTATTTATTTATTTATTTACTATTTTTATGGAGTCTCACTCTGTCTCCCAGGCTGGAGTGCAGTAGCATGATCTTGGCTCACTGCAACTCTACCTCCTGGGTTCAAGCAATTTTTCCTGCCTCAGCCTCCTGAGTAGCTGAAACTACAGGCAGCTGCCACCATGCCTGGCTAATGATTGTATTTTTGGCAGAGACAGGGTTTCACCATGTTGGCCAGTCTGGTCTCGAACTCCTGACCTCAGGTGATCTGCCTGCCTTGGCCTCCCAATGTGCTGGGATGCTCAGCTAATTTTTTAATGTTTTTGTAGAGATGGCATCTTACTATGCTGCCTAGGCCAGTGTTATTTTTATTGTCGATTTTTCCCCCCAAAATATTTTCAATCCATGGTTGGTAGAATCCAAGGATGTGGAACCTCAGATATAGAGGACTGCCTATATTTTAATTATGTTAGTTTTGTCTTGTTATTATATGGTGTTCAGGAAGAAAAGGACCACAACCTGGTAGGAGGACAGATAAGAAAGTGGAAGGCCTGAGTACTCTGGATTAAGGCAGCCTGAAGGGCAGACAGAAAACTTCCTTGGACTGGGAATCAGATGGCCTTGGCATGGTAGGGCAGAAATGTTTTCGAAGTCAGATTATGAACTGTTATCCTTATTGAAGCTAAAACCTTGGGCATCCGTTTCCCAATCTCAAATACGGCACATTGGTTCACAGTTTAGGCAGTACCGCCTCATTAGGGTTGTTTTGGAAATTTGTGGGGGCTATTTTTATCTTTCTGATATACTTTTGCCCAAGCAGTAACTTTTCTTAATTTTTAATTTTTTATTGTGATAAATTCCTATCTTATAAAATTTGCCATTTTAATCATTTTAAGTTTACTATATGAAGTACATTTACCTTGTTGTGCAACCGTCATCACCACTTAGCTCCAGAACTTTTTCATTTTCTCAAGCTGAACCTCTGTACCCATTAAATAACTCCTTATTTCCCTCTCCCCCTGGAAACTACCATACAACTTTCAGTACTTATGAATGTGACTTCTCTAGGTACCTCATCGAAGAGGAACCATACAGCATTCGTGCTTTTGTGCCTGGTGTATTTCACTTGGTGTAATGTTCTCACGGGTCATCCATGTTGTAGCACGTATCCCAAGCATTACCTTACTTCTTTTATTTCTCCTTTATGTAACAAGTGGACATTATTGATTTTTAAAAACATTATGTATAGCAGTAGGGTAGGTTTTGTTTCTTTTTTCTGAAATCAAAGACAAGGCCTGGAATATAGAGGTCTTCTTATCTGGGGATTTTGATTCAGGAAAGAAAAGGAGGCACTGGGTGTGACACTGCTTTGGGTACATTACAGGGTTGCTGTGAAGGTGAAAGGGATGCAGAGTTGAGAAAACGCCTCACAAGGAAACGGGGAATGTGGGGACATTAGGTGATTCCTAATCCTGGGCAATTCCAACCGCATCATTCAGAACAGATCCAAGGGCTCACAAGCCTAGCAAGGAAATACCTGGCAGAAAAAAGAAATTAATGCTTGAGGAATCAATAGGGAGCTAAGAATTGCCTTCTGAGAAAATGCGGAAAGGACAAGGTCAGGAACTGAAAAGTCCCTGGGGCAGCTCCTGAGGAGTAAGGAGCATATAAAAGAAAACATGTTCACAGAAGCCGAGGTAACAGGTTGGGAAAGGGACACTTGGTTTATTACTGAGGACATTATAATGCTTCGTAAATTCAATAATCAGTACGTGGCAGCATTCTAAATCCCACTGATATGTGTGTGGGTCAAGAGGGGCATGGGCATCTGTTAGCCTACTTGTTGGGTGATGTTCACACTCAGACTCCCTATTCTTCTGGAAGCAGCAGGGAGACGGCACAAAGCACAGAGCATTATTTCACTTCAGTAACACTGTATACCTCTTGGCATCCATCTCCATACCTTTAAGTTATTCCACATTGAAACTAGTCTAGATAATTGTAAAATCACTTTTATTTATATTATGTAAGGTTTAAACCTCATCCTATCTCTAACTATATGTGTGTGACTTGAGAAAGTCTCTTAGCTCACTCTTCCCCCTGCGAGATGGAGATAAAACTGTTCTCACCTTATAATTGAAGAATAAAGAAAAAAAGCACTTGAAGAAAATAAAGTGCTATTAGAATGTAAAGTAGTCATGAGTGGAGAACTTAGTAGATCTTGTACTCTACCAGACTATAAACTCAGCCAGCCTATAAAGTCAACCTAAAATCAGTTAAAAAAAAAAAAAAAAAAAAAGAAAGATTGAGTGCCAGGCACATGCTAGGTGCTGGGGCTAGAGCAATGAAGAGGACTCTCGCCCTACCCTCGTGGAGTGTTCAGTCTACCTTATCCATTTCTTCCTTAGCATTTCCTGAGGTGTTAGGACACTTCCCACACAAAACTCCCCGATGTACCAATGTATTTTGTGGATAAAAATCCTCAGTTTTCACCAGCCTTTCCCATACTTACATAGACTATATTACCCAATATAAGGACCTAACAAAAATACACTCCTGCTGTTTTTCAATTTAAGCTAAAATTAGATCTTTTCAAATGTTTGTGGGTTTCTTTCTCCCTCACAAATTTAAATTTTTTTAGAAGTTTGGGGCCTACATTACAAGGATAATTTCCAACCCTGAGTAATCCATGAATCATTTCTAAAAACTACTATTCAATTATCTATAAATGTTTATTTTTGGCTAAGTATAATCTGGAACACATGACAAACTTGGTCTAGCTTACTATAACCAGAAGCTCTGTTTAGTTTAATTATTTCTACATGATCAGTTCTCTAAATTTCTTCTGTATTATTACCTCTTCTCTCAAGTTCCTATGTTAGTGTATATTTTGAAAAAAAAAAAAGCTAGTTTGTTTTGATGAGAGTGTTCTGTAAATACTAAACTTCACCATGAATGAGTAAACAAGTGGTCAGAGGAATAAAGATCCTTATTCATCTCAAGTAGGAGAATGCTGGTGACTACTGCCAAGGCACAAAACTGATAAATGGGCAAATTGTCACTAACCTGAATAGTCAAATTGCAGCAGGTGTTGAGATCTGAAGGGAAATAAATGCAAGGTTAGAAAAGCTAAAAAAAAAAAAAACAAAAAAAAAACAAGAAAAGCATAGAGACATTATTGAAAAAAATCGGAGAAAAAGTAGGGACAAAGTGAAGGAGAGAAGGTGTATTTATCATTCACTGTAACAACCACATGAGGCCGGGAGTGATGGCTCACATCTGTAATCCCAGCACTTTAGGAGGCCACAATGGAAGGATGGCTTAAGCCCAGGAGTTTGAGACCAGCCTAGGCAACATACTGAGACTTCATCTCAGGAAAGAAGAATAACCACATGAGAACTTAGTAACACTAGTGTATTATTAGAAGAGATAAGTTGTTTAGTATGTAATATGGCTTGGCTGTGTGCCCACTCAAATCTCATCTTGAGTTATAACTCCCATAATCCCCATGTGTCCTGGGAGGGACCTGGTAGGAGGCAATTGAATCATGGGGGTGGGTTTTTCCTGTGCTGTTCTCATGATAGTGAGTAAGTCTCATGAGATCTGATGTTTCACAAAGGGCAGTTCCTCTGCACACACTTTCTTGCCTGCTGCCATGTAAGACGTGGCTTTGCTCCTCCTCTACCTTCTGCCATGATTGTGATGCCTTCCCAGCCATATGGAACTGTGAGTCCAATAAACCTCTTTCTGTTTATAAACTACCCAGTCTTGGATATGTCTTTATTAGCAGCATGAGAACAGACTAATACAATAAATTGGTACTGGGTAGTGGGGTGCTGCTATAAAGATACCCAAAAATGTGGAAGTAACTTTGGAACTGGGTAACAGGCAAAGGGTAGAAGTGTGGAGGGCTCCAAAGAAGATAGGAAAATGTGGAAAAGTTTGGAACTTCCTAGAGACTTGGAGGGCTCAGAAGACAGGAAGATGTGGGAAAGTGTTGGAAACTTCCTAGAGACCTGTTGAACAGCTTTGACCAAAATGCTGATAGTGACATGGACAATAAGGTCCAGGCTGAAGTGTTCTCAGATGGAGATGAGGGATTCGTTGGGAACTGGATTAAAGGTCACTCTTGCTATGTAAAGAGATGGTGGCATTTTGTCCCTGCCCTAGTGATCTGTGGAACTTTGAACTTGAGAGAGATGATTTAGGGTATCTGCTGGAAGAAATTTCTAAGCAGCAAAGTGTTCAAGAGGAAGCAGAGCATAAAAGTTTGGAAAATAAGCAGCCTGATGATGCAATAGAAACATAAAAACCCTAGAAGTAAAAACCTAGGCAATACCATTCAGGACACCGGCATGGGCAAAGACTTCATGGCTAAAACACCAAAAGCAATAGCAACAAAAGCCAAAATTGACAAATGGGATCTAATTAAACTAAAGTGGTTCTGCACAGCAAAATAAACTATCATCACAGTGATCAGGCAACCTACAGAATGGGAGAAAATGTTTGCAATCTATCCTTCTGACAAAGGGCTAATATCCAGAATCTATAAGGAACTTAAACAAATTTATAAGAAAAAAACAACCCCATCAAAGAGTGGGTGAAGGATATAAACAGACACTTCTCAAAAGAAGACATTTATGTGGCCAACAAACATATTTTAAAAAGCTCATCATCACTGGTCATCAGAGAAATGCAAATCAAAACCACAATGAGATACCATCTCACACCAGTTAGAATGACGATCATTAAAAAGTCAGGAAACAACAGATGCTGGAAAAGATGTGGAGAAACAGGAATGCTTTTACACTGTTGGTGGGAGTGTAAATTAGTTCAACCACTGTGGAAGACAGTGTGGCGATTCCTCAAGGAATAAGAACCAGAAATACCATTTGACCCAGCAATCCCATTACTAGGTATATATATTCAAAAGATTATAAATCATTCTACTATAAAGACACATGCGCACATATGTTTATTGCAGCACTATTCACAATAGCAAAGACTTGGAACCAAACCAAATGCCCATCAATGATAGACTGGATAAAGAAAATGTGACACATATACACCATGGAATACTATGCAGCCATGAAAAAGGATGAGTTCATATCCTTTGCGGGACATGGATGAAGGTTGAAACCATCATTCTCAGCAAACCAACACAGAAACAGAAACCCAAACACCGTATGTTCTCACTCACAAGAGGGAGTTGAACAATGATAACACATGGACATGGAGATGGGAACATCACACGCTGGGGCTTGCTGTGGTGTGGGGGGCTAGGAGAGGGATAGCATTAGGAGAAATACCTAATGTAGATGACGAGTTGATGGGTGGAGCAAACCACCACGACACATGTGTACCAATGTAACAAACCTGCATGTTCTGCACATGTATCCCAGAACTTAAAGTATAATAAGAAAGAAAGAAAAGAACAGAAAAAGAAAAACCCATTTTCTGGGAAGAAATTCAAGCTAGCTGCAGAAATTTGCATAAGTAACAAGAAGCCCAATGTTAATCACCAAGGCAATGGTGAAAATGTCCCCAGGGCACGTCAGAGAACTTCAAGGTAGCCCCTCCCATCACAGGCCTGGAGGCCTAAGAAAAAAATGTTCTCATGGGTCAAACCCAGGGACCCCCTGCTGTGTGCAGCTTAGGGATGTGGTGTACTGTATCCCAGCTGCTCTGGCCATGGCTAAAGGGGTCAAGGTACAGCTCAGGCCATGGCTTCAGAGTGTGCAAGCCCAAGCCTTGGCAGCTTTTACCTGGTGTTGAGCCTGCGGGTGCACAGAAATCAAGAACTGAAGTTTAGGAACCTCCATCTACATTTCAGGGGATGTACGGAAATGCCTGGATGTCCAGGCAGATGTTTGCTGCAGGGGTAGGGCCCTCATGAAGAACCTCTGCTAGGGTGGTAAGGAAGGGAAATGTGGGGTTGGAGCCCCTACACAGAGTCCCCACTGGGGCACTGCCTAGTGGAGCTATGAGAAGAGGGCTACCATCCTCTAGACCCCAGAACGGTAGATGCACCGACAGCCTACTACACTGTGTGGCTGGAAAAGCTGCAGACACTCAATGCCAGCCCATGAAAGCAGCCCAGAAGCAGGGGCTATACCCTGCAAAGCCACAGGGGAAGAGCTTCCCAAGGCCATGGGACCCCACCTCTTGCATCAGTGTGCCCTGAATGTGAGACATGGAGTCAAAGATCATTTTGGAACTTTAAGGTTTAATGACTGCCCTATTGAATTTCAGACTTGCATGGGGCCTGTTTTGGCCAATTTCTCCCATTTGGAATGGGTGTATTTACCCAATGCCTGTACCCCCATTGCATGTAGGAAGTAACTAACTTTTTTTGATTTTACAGGTTCATAGGCAGAAGGGACTTGCCTTATCTCAGATGAGACTTTGGACTATGGACTTTTGAGTTAATGCTGAAATGAATCAAGACTTTGAGGGACTATTGAAAAGGCATAATTGGTTTTGAAATGTGAGGACATGAGATTTGGGAGAAGCCAGGGGCAGAATGATATGGTTTGGCTGTGTTCCTCACCCAAATCTTATCTTGAATGGTAGCTCCCATAATCCTCACATGTCGTGGGAGCAAGTCGGTTGGGGGTTGGGGGGAATTAAATAAGGAGAGTGAGTTTTTCTCGTGCTATTCTCATGATAGTGAATAAGTCTCATGAGATCTGATGGTTTTATAAAGGACAGTTCCCCTGCTCATACTCCCTTGCCTGCCACCATGTAAGAGGTGTCTTTGCTCTTCCTCCACCTTCCACTGTCACTGTGAGGCCTCCCCAGCCATGTGGAACTATGAGTCCATTAAACCTCTTTTTCTTTATAAATTACCCAGTCTCAGGCAAATCTTTATTAGCAGCATGAGAACAGACTGATAGAGTATATGAAGAAAAAACAATGACTGGGTCCTACAGCAAAGTATATAATGCTGTGTTGCCCAGGCTGGTCTTGAACTCCTGGTGTCAAGGGATCCTCCTGTCTCAGCCTCCCCAAGTGCTGGGATCACAGGCATGAGCCACTGTATTAAAATTAACAATTTTAATTTTTGACATGCAGATTTTAATAATATATCAGATAAAAATAAGTTGGATTAAAAAATCAACTGTTGATTGGCCTTAGAGATTTGAGAAATTCTGTTATAAGCCGCGCAAGAGCAACAGAAAGCTGTCTTATTTTTGTATCTTCAAAGTACCTAATACTACCCTTCACCCGTAGGATGTAGTTACTATCAGCTCCTCAATGAGGTTGTCCCTGACTGCCCAAAGTTGTCTCTTATGATCACCTTCCATCTCATTTTGTTTCCTTTGAAGAAAATATCACTATTTGAAAACTACTTTATGAACTTATTTGTTTATTGAGCTGTGTGTGAGAAAGCATCTGTTCTTACCACTGTATCCCCACATCTAGAATGTCTGTGGTACTCAACAGATACTCAAATGAATGCTTCAATCTGTTTAACTGATTTATAATTAGAGGAAGTCACACAACAATAAATTAGGGTTGCCATTAGAATAAATTTAAAATCTATTCTAATGGCAACCTTGTCACTTAACTGTGCAACCTTAAGCAAACCTTTTAAAACCTCTCTGAGCCTCAGTGTTCTTATCTATTAGTAGGAGAACCACTATAAGCACTGCTTTCCTTATAAAAGTTTACCATGAGAGTTGAATCAGAAAATGTAAATGTGTGCAAATATCTTCGTAGCCTTTTTGGAAGTTAATTGTGAAGAGAATGAATGAATAAAGGAAACATTTCCAGGTCACATAACAACAACAACAGAAATACAAGAAATACATATAGGGGTTCAGAGTAAATTTAATCAGCATATGTGAATCTCAGTGGGTAAATTCTCATATTTAGATTAATAAAGGCTGAGTACAGTGGCTCATGCCTGTGATCCCAGCACTTAGGGAGGCTGAGACAGGAGGATCCCTTGACACCAGGAGTTCAAGACCAGCCTGGGCAACACAGCAAGAACTTTTCTCTAAATACATACATACATATATATTTATGTATATTTTTAGAGAAAGGATAGATATATATCCTTGTGTCAAAGAAATGTTATAAGCCTATTTTTGAAAGAAAAATAAAATTACTTAAATTTGAAAATCTTGATGAAAAAGCAATGTGATTACTTTTTATTTTGCAAAGTAGCAAAGCATTCTGCATAGCCAAGTAAAATGAAAAAGGCAAGAAGGGGAGGGAAGAAGGAAGGAAACAGGAAAGGAAAGGAAGGAAGGAAGGAAGGGGCGATAGAAAGTAAATGAAACTTTTAACCTCCAGTGTTTTAAGCCTCTAGGCCAAAAACAAAATTAATATTTTAAGCCTTTCTATTTTAATTGGTTGTAGTGCTAAGAAGACTGAGACAGGGCAACTCTTCAGTTAAATAACTCCATTTTAAATCAATAAAAAAATTTCCAGCACTCTGCAACCATCATCCACCAGGCTGGGGACAATGTAATGGGCCCCAAGAACTTGCTCCTGTCAGAACCTTATAGTAAACAGAGATAAACACACCAACAGGAGAGAGGTCCCCTTCAGCAGCCCATTCCTGGCCCTTCAGCAGCCATTCCTGGCCCAGTGTACAGTGACCTTTGGTTTACAAGGATACTACTGTGAGCCTTGCATAGTCAGGGACCATCTTCCACATAGCAACCTTGTACCTGAGCTCCAAATAGATCCATGAAAGAAAGACAACAAAGCCAGTGCAACTGCTGTTGGCAACTCTAAAAGCAACCTCCTGATTGGGAAATGAACCCTATGAGTTGACCAGGGTTAGGAGAGAAACTAATTTCATTCCTTTAATAATTTTGTTTCTACATACACATTCTGTTTCTACGTACACATTTACAGGCTGGGCTGTAATAAGCTTCCATTTATTCTCCGTGGATGTTCTTGGGTGTTACACCCCATTCTACTTTTATAACTGTGGCTTTTGGCAAGCAACTTAACCATTCCATGCCTTAGTTCCTTTACCTTTCTTTTTTCGTAGGGCAGGGGGAGGAGTGCAACTACATGACCTGTACAATGCCTTTTAGGTCCTAAGTCACTGTTAAACTTTTTTGGCAGGCACTTCAGTATTTTATTTAAAAGCCACACTTTGAAGAAGACCCAAGCTCAAACCCTGGCTGCACCATGTACCATCCTTACAACCCTGACAAGTTGTTTCACCGCCTCAAGTCTGGTTCTTTTCTTGCTAGATAGAAGCCCTGATATTGCCCATTTCACATGGTGGCACTGAAACTTCAATGAGCGATAATGTGGAAGCATCTTGTAAACTAAAATGTTAATAAAAATGTAGACAATCAAAAAGAAATGTGGGAAACTAGGAAATGTTAATTCGTCTAAAAGAAACTAGTGGTTTAAAGCACACCCTTGCGTGGCTTGGGGGTTGGGCAAAAATCTTGAACTATGCTCTGAAGCCTAGACGTTGCATTGTTCTTGCCATTTTACTTCAAAAAAGCATCAGTTCAATTTTTTTTTTTTTTCCGAGATGGAGTTTCACTCTTGTTACCCAGGCTGGAGTGCAATGGCGCGATCTCGGTTCACCACAGTCTCTGCTTCCTGGGTTCAAGCAATTCTCCTGCCTCAGCCTCCCAAGTAGCTGAGACTACAGGCATGTGCCACCATGCCCAGCTAATTTTTGTATATTTTTAGTAGAGACAGGGTTTCGCCATTTTGACCAGGATGGTCTCGATCTCTTGACCTCATGATCTACCCGCCTCGGCCTCCCAAAGTGCTGGGATTATAGGCATGAGCCACCATGCCCGGCCATCAGTTCGATTTAACATGGATACAGAGATACAGGGATTGCGTAACTGTCCATGTTTGCAATTACACACCTCCAAATTGGTGCGCATAGCCCTTTAAATGAACACTTTCACAATCTTTTATGAGGGAATATAAACTTCCTAATTACAAGTGAGCTGCCCAAGGGGACAGGGGCAAAGAAGCCAGAGAGATAACAATAGGAATAGAAAGCGGGGAAAGCATAGGGGGAAATAGATGCAACACAGGCAGCTGAGGGCTAACACATCAGCAATGTACAGCCCCTAGAACTTTGTTTGGGTGCTGAAGACTCTTCCTGACAGCATGAATACTTAAGAAGGCCTGCTCCCGCTTATGCTCTGTGATCCTTAGAGTTAGTGACTGCAAGGGCTCCTCCAAAAGGATGCCCTAGAAGTTGAAGGTAAGAAATGTACTTTCAATGGATCAGACAACTCTCTCCACAACCCAAAGCCACCTTGTAAATGCCAGGCAAAAGCCACAAAGTATAGCCTCACAAGGGGAAGATTCTTCAAATTATGATTTCTATTTCTATTTGCCCCATAACAATTTATTTTCTAGTTGACATAGAAACATGAAAGGACCCTTATTCAATTGGGCTGATTTAGGTTCTTCTAACTCGAACAAATTTTAATTTGATTACTAGCCCAAAGACTTTCGAGATAAGCTAATATCCATATTAGAAATGAAATCTGAGATGATTCAAAGTATACTGCATTTTGGAGAATTGCTTGAACCCAGGAGGCAGAGGTTGCAGTGGGCTGAGATCATGCCACTGTACTCCAGCCTGGCCAACAGAGCAAAACTCCATCACAAAAAAAAAAAAAGTATATATATATATTTGATATTTGATATATTTTATTATTTGATATATATATCAAATAATTTCATCAACTAAAACCTGAGACACATGCAAAACAAAATGAAAAACCTAGTGAAGGCCAGGTGCAGTGGCTCGCACCTGTAATCCCAGTGCTTTGGCGGGGAGGGAGGCAAGGCAGGAAGATTGCTTGAGCCCAGAAGTTTGAGATCAGCCTGGGCAATGTGCTGAGAACCCATCTCAACAAAAAATTTGAAAATTAGCCAGGTGTGGTGGTGGGCACCTGTGGTCCCAGCTACTTGGGAGGCTGAGGTGGGAGGATTGCTTGAGTGAGCCCAGGAGGTCAAGGCTACAGTGACGTGTGATTGCGCCCCTGCATTCCAGCCTGGACAAGACAGCGAGACCCTGTCTCAAAAAACAAAAATGAAAACAAAAAACAAAAACAAAAGCCACAAGTGAAATTTACACATTAACAAGCGGGAACAGTTTCCCAACACATTAATTATTTAGAGCTCTCTCAGGAGACTAATGATCCCTCAGTGGCCTTGGAGCGTTTACATGTAACTAAATTTCAAGCAGTTTACCTTTTTCCATTTTCCTACAATAGTATTTATGTTAATCAAATAAAGGATAGATCTTGCTATAAATTTGTACACATCCATTTTTGTTCTTCTGCTATGCTTAATGTTTAATGTAGAAAGCAAAATTGAACACAAAGCTATGTATGGTCCATGTTCTGCTTGTCACAGGTTGTGAAAAGTAACTTTGCAAGGCCTCAGTTTTCTCATATTCACAATGTACTAGAGATCAAAAGAGAAGTTAGGACTGCAAATAAGGGTAGAGATATTTTCTCATTCCCATTAATGATATCAGAACAAAAGCTGGTTTCCTCCAGAGTTTCCTCCCTCGCTGTGAAGCATGCTCTGAGTGCTGGTACAGCTCAACATGGCCTCTGTTCTTAGTTTTGAGACAACAGAAAGGAAATGCGCAAAGCAATCTTTGGTATAGGCCCAGTGTGGCTGAAAATAGCAGCACTCCTATCTCTGGATATGTAATGATGGAATGCAGACTCCTTCATAAAAAGAACATAGAGCTCAGATAATATGTCTGAAACCCGTGTTCAAATCCCAGCTTTAAGCATAACTTGAACGACTTTGAAGAAGCACAGCTTTGCAGAATTGTTTCCTTGGCTCTAAGTATGTGTTACTTATTACATTTATTACACTCATCCTTGTGCTGGTTCTGTGAGATTTTGGGGAGGTGTTTTACTCATGATCAATTCTTGGCAAATATTACCTGAATCTCCCTCTGGGGAAGCCACAGAGAGATAAAGGCTTATATGCTGTTCCTATTTGCATGGCTCAGTGCCCTTAGCTCTGGCTTGGAGCAATACTGTTGCTCTGACCACAGTGTAAATGGAGGTACGCTGGATAGCAAGGTCCAATAACTGGATTCCAGCGTTGACTGACCCTTGGCAGCATCTGGCACTACTCAAAGTTAAAAAATACCTCTTGAGATTTACACGCTCCATGTACTGACTTATTAGCCTCAAATTTTCATTTCTGGTTTAAAAATACAATTCATTTCCAATTACTAGTGGACTTGAAGTCCATAAATTGCCCTGCTAGCAAGCAAAGGATCTGCCTTTAATCATAGCATTGGGTAATTGGGATCTTTCTACCACGTCAAAGTTTCTTTCGAGAACAGTCAATTCCTATTTACCACAAAGTCAATCTACTTACAAGGGAGTTTTTAAAAAACAGACTAACGAACACACACACATTTCAACATATGAGTTAAGTCATCTTCTTGACAGAGAACTATGCGGGTCTCAAACTTAAAAACTGAAATTTGACCTAATGTCAAAGAACACAGGTACTAAGTAGCTGATTTTCAAGTTAAGTAGTAGGGGAGAGATTTGAGAGTAATTGAAACTAAATCATCAGCTTCATATTGAGGATGGAGCATTTCATGCCAATGAAAAAAGTTATCATCATTTTTGGTAACTTCATTATCATTGTCATTGTCATACTTTTTGGCATTTATCAGTTATCTCACACAGGACATCCTGTGTTCAGTGCTCAACCAAAGCTATGTAGACCCCAAGGCCTGGCTATGGTTCTGCATCCTGCATCCTATTCTTACACACACCACTCCAGACTCTTTGAGATTTTTCAGTTGATACTGAAAACACAGTTGCTTGAGGGACCAGAAATTTCTTCTATTTGTTTAAAAATTTCAGCAAAGGCATAAGTGAACCAGAGCAAAACACATCAACTCTCTCCTCCATCAACAGGCAGCATTACTGGTTACTCAATTATTCTGAGGCTTGCTTAGTTTGAGCTTATTTGTTGAATAAGTATTGAATAAATATGAACAACACCATGTCCTAAAGTACAGAATGTAAAAAATCATTATAGCATCAAAGTAGAGGATTTTAAAGATCCAAATGGTGAAAAAATGAATATTGCTTATACGATGTCACTTTAGACTGATACATAATATATTTAGTCATTCAACAAATATTTGAGCACCCAATGTGTGCTAGGCACTGTAGTAGATGCTTGGGATCTACCACTGAATGAAAGAGAAAGATCCTTACCCTTGTGGGTAAGGATCTAGCAGATGTGTAAATACCGTGTAAATACAGAGAGTAAGCAATGACCACAATAAAGAAGTAAAATAGATAATATATCAGAAAGTATTAAGTGCTACAAAAAAAAGAAAAGGAGTAATAGGAGGGGTTTGGGAATACCTGGGGGAAAGTGGATAGAGGAAGTCTCATCCAGGTAGTCAGGGCGAGCCCCATTAATAGGTGAATGGCAAAAATCAGTGGGCAAGGAGGCAGGGATGGAAGCTCGGAGAGGTAGTGGGGGACAGATTGTAGAGGACCTTATAGGCCACTGTAAGGATGTTGGTTTCTACTCTTAGAGGAATGGGAAGCCAATGAAGGATTCTGAGCAGAGTGACTTATGTTTAGAAAGAATGCCTGTGGCTTCTGTATACAGAACAAACTACACGGGGCAGGGAAGGAACAGGGAGACCAGTTAGGAACCTCTGGCAGTGATCCAGGCTAGGGAGTGGTAGCCTGGGCTAAGCTGTGAGTAGTGAGGATGGTGACAGGTGGTCGGATCCTAGGTATATTTTGAAAGAAAAGCCACTAGGACTTCCTGACTGGATCAGGACTATGGTGTGCAAGGGACTAAGGATGACTCCAAAGTTTGAGGCCTGATCAACTGAAAGGATGGCATTGTCACCTCCTGAGATGAGGATGGCTGGGGGCAGAGTAAGTTTTAGGAGGTAAGATCAAACTTTAGGGTTAGACAGGGATAAGTCTGAAACATCTAGCGGTTACCTAAGCGGAGATATTAAGTAAGCAGCTGGATATACAACTCTGGTGGAGGATTCAGGGAAAAGGTCTGGAATAGAACTATAAATTTGAAGTCATTGACATATACATAATGTATGAACTCAGGAGACTGGATGAAACCACCAGCAGAATACACGGAGAAAAAGATCAGGGGACAAGTCCTAGGACATGCTGATATTCAGGGGTCAGTGGGAAAAAGAGCAAAGAAACTAAGGAGGAGTTATGGGGATGTAGGTAGAAAGCCAAGAGAGTTTATGCTCCTGAAAGCTAAATGGAGAAAAACTGGAGTAAGAGGAGCCATAAAAAAACAAACCCAGAGGCCAGGCACGGTGGCTCACGCCTGTAATCCCAGCACTTTGGGAGGCCAAGGTGGGTGGATCACCTGAGGTCAGGGGTTTGGGACCAGCCTGGCCAACATGGCGAAACCCTGTCTCTACTAAAAATACAAAAAAATTAGCCAGGCATGGTAGCAGGCACCTGTAATCCCAGCTTCTAAGGAGGCTGAGGCAGGAGAATCACTTGAAGCCAGAAAGTGGAGGTTGCAGTGAGCCCAGGTTGTGCCACTGAACTTTGGCCTGGGAGACAGAGCAAGACTCCGTCTCAAAAAAAAAAAAAAAAAAAAAAAAGATTCCAGAAGACAAATCAAAACAACTCTAGGGAGAAGGGGCAATTCATAAAAACTGATGCAGCTGTTACTAGGAATCATTTTTAGAAAGTTAGGCCTCACTTAAATCGATCTGTAAGATTTGTACCCTTCTAAAAACATTTTAAGTGGGTAGGCCTACTTAGCTGGTGAATTAGCTTCCAGGAGGCATTCTAATTCTCCATTTCAAAAAGTAAACTACAACAAGATCAAACCTCCAACCTCACTTTGAAAGCAAGCATACATTTTCTCTCACAAATCATCATGTACAATCTAATAAGATCTTAGAATTTCTAACATAACAATGAGAGCACTCCGTTGTATTTCTGAATCTTCAAAGGCCTAAATTGGTAAGTTAGTTCCCTAGTTGATCAAATATCTGATTTGTACACAAAATCTCATGCTCAAGGCCCAATTCCAATGCTATGAAACTTTTTAAAACCACTTTTCCAAATGGATATTATCTTTCTCCTTTTAATCTTCTGTCTCATTCCTTAAAACCACTCAGTTGGCAATTGCATTGTCTTACATTAAAATATATCCCATTTTTATGCCAGAACCCAGGCAGATATTTTACATACATTTTCTCTAATCCTCACAACTCTGCAAAATTAGATTTATTGCCATAGATGAGGATACTGGTGCTTACAGAGGATGCCCAAAGTTATGCAACTAGTAAGAAACAAAACCAGGATTTAAAACCAGATCTGTCTTACTTCAGAACATTCACTTTTTTTTTTTTTGAAATGGAGTTTCATTCTTTCACCTAGGCTGGAGTGCAATGGCGTGATCTCGGCTCACTACAACCTCCACCTCCCGAGTTCAAGCAATTTTCCTGCCTCAGCCTCCCAGGTAGCTGAGATTACAGGTGTGAGCCATCATGCCCAGCTCATTTTCATATTTTTAGTAAATACGGGGGTTTCACCATGTTGGCCTGTGTGATCACGAACTCCTGACCTCAGGTGATCTACCCGCCTTGGCCTCCCAAAGTGCTGGGATTACAGGGGTGAGCCATCACACCCAGCCCAAAACATTCACTTTTAAGCCACTATTCAATAGTGTCACTTACATAAAAGTACTACATTAATAATTATCAGTCACTATCTCTGTGACCTTGAGCAAGTAACTTCTTTATTTATTACTTGTTTTTTAGAGACAGAGTCTCACTCTGTTATCCAGGCTGGCAGTGGCGCAATCATAGCACACTGCAGCCTTGAATTCTTGGGCTCCAGCCATCCTCCTGCCTCAGCCTCCTGAGGAGTTAGGACTACAGGTGTGTACCACCACACCTGGCTCTTTACTTCTTCACCTTCCATATTTAAAAGCCTGCCACTACTCAAGCCTGTAATCCCAGCACTTTGGGAGGCCGAGGCAGGTGGATCACGAGGTCAAGATATCGAGACCATCCTGGTCAACACGGTGAAACCCCGTCTCTACCAAAAATACAAAAAATTAGCTGGGCATGGTGGTGTGTGCCTGTAATCCCAGCTACTCAGGAGGCTGAGGCAGGAGAATTGCCTGAACCCAGGAGGCGGAGGTTGCGGTAAGCCGAGATCGCGCCATTGCACTCCAGCCTGGGTAACAAGAGCAAAACTCCTTCTCAAAAAAAAAAAAAAAAAAAAAAAAAAAGCCTGCCACTAGGAGGAGACAAATAAAAATTGTTCAATCTGTTCTTCCTTTAGAACACTTAAAAATTTTTTTTTTTAGAGATAGGGTCTTAGTCACCCAGGCTGGAATGCAGTGGCACCATCATGGCTCACTGCAGCTTTGACCTCCTGGGCTCATGTGATCCTTCCACCTCAGCCTTCCAAGCAACTGGAACCACAGGTATGCACCGCCATGCCCAGCTAATTTTTTAAATTATTTTTCTGTAGAGGTGGAACCTCATTATGTTGCTCAAGCTGGTCTTGAACTGCTGGGCTCAAGTGATCCTCCTACCTCGTCCTGTCAAAGTGGTGGGATTATAGGCGTGAGCCACTGTGCCTGGCTGAGCAAGTTATTTAATCTTTCAAGGCATTAGTCTTCCCAACCATGAAATAAACAGGATACATCACAGATACTCCATTGTTTTGTATATTAAATAAGAAAATGTATGTAAAAGTGCTTCATAAACTATAGCCATTTTTTATTACATGTACTAGGTTTATGCTCCTTCAGAACACATTTTTATGCCTCATATATATATATATATATATCCTCTCAACAGTCAATAAAGTGTTTAGTAGGAATTGAATATCATCTATTTACTAGTCTTTTGAAGGATAGGAGACACGTTTTCCCTGTATAAGGAGGCAACTAGTGTCCCATTCCTGGTTAAGTATCCATAATTCAAACCTTAAATTACAACAAAGTTGACAAACTCAGTACATCACCAAAGAGGAGATTTAAACACCTATATGGCATTTAGCTATCTGATCTTTCCTCTACTGTGCTGCATTCAGTGCCATAATGAGTTGAGAAAGAGAAAATCCCAAATGAAAAATATCAACACATTTTGTAAGAAGACATGCCTGGGAGAAGGGAGAGCAGAAAAAAGGCATGGTTTATTAACAGAGTTAATAGAGGCTTCATTGTTCTATGTACCATCTGATTTGCCATCTCTTGATCACAAAACTATCTATAACATTGTCTAACTCAGCTTCCACTATGAAATTTGATTTACCTGAAGAAATAGCATGTTTATTAAATTTCCTTAGGCATGTTCATTTTCCCCCCAATACGATGGACACATCCGGGGAAATGGCCCAATATGCTATTAAGACTGTGTACTAAGTTTGCTACCAGATAAGCACAGTAGAAGAGAACCAACTCCTGCTCTACCGTTTACTGACATGTAATTCTTGGAAAATCACTTAACATCTCTATTAATTTAGATCTGTTTTTCAGTCTGTAAAACTGGAGCTAATATTTATTTTATCTGCTTTACTGGTTTATTGTGAAAGTCAAATGAAGTAATGTATGTGAAACTAATTTACAAATTATAAACATATAACTAAAAAAAAACTAGACAGTCATCTACCACTTTTCCTTCGGTAAATGTCTAGTATTAGCAAAGCTGAGTTATTGATTTCTCTGGGCGTGTTCACGTAGTGGTATCAAATAGAATTTTTTTTTATGAAAGCTGGGTGTGGTGGATGGCACCTATAATCCCAGCTGAGGCAGGAGGATTGCTTAAAGCCAGCCTGAGCAACTTAACAAGATCCTGTCTGGAAAAAAGAAAAAAAGAAAAAGAATTTCTACTCATCTTTTGAGAAAGGACACAATACATGTTTTCTTGACTACAGAAGCTATGAAAGAGGTTGGTTGGTAAAGTTAATCCTGTCACAACAGATCTATATTCCAGGAAACTTAGCTTAAGGTGATTCAGCTCCTAACACTATGAAAATGGACTATCAGATCAGGATGTAACTGCATGTGTGACAGGGGGCACATACTGGGTCAATTTACTTAGTACCTCTGTCTTTGGAAAATACCAAGTGGCTCAGAGTACTAAAACCTAGTCCTTTCCCATGTCACCTCATTGGTCATCCCACTTGCCTCCTCAACTCCTAGCAAGAAGAGAATAGGAAAACTGAGAAATCAAAATTATTCTTAAACGCAAGACATTCTTACCAACTCTCTTCATGTTTCCTTGTCCTAATTCCTTCCTGAACAGTAATAATTGATGTAATTGATGTTGATAATGCAGTTACTAGCTGATTTCTTAAGCTCAGTAATTCTTTGAAGAGCTGTTACTAACTTTCACCAAAACTCTTAACTAAAGAAAAATTGTACAAATCTCCAAAAGCAGACTATAAGCTACAAAAAAATCCAAGGTCACAAACATACGAATATGTGTGCCAATGCCATTTTTGTTTATCATTTATGATGAACTGTAAATACATTTCAACCACAAAAGTAAGATACAAGGAAGAAACATAATGAACACTTTTGAACAAATGGGCAGATACTTTAGACACTGCTTCTTCCTTCTTTTATTTTCCCCCAGTAGGGATGAAGTCTCCCTATGTTGCCCACACTGGTCTTGAACTCCTGCATCAGTCTCCCATAGTGGTGGGATTATAGGCGTGAGCCACCAATCCCAGCCTAGACACTAATTATTCTTATTTCAGTATTACCAAGCTGAATTTTGCCTTTGAAATAGAAATAAACAATATAAACTGCTTGAGCACTTGAAATCCTAATTTCCTATAAAACCGTAGCTCTCTTTCCTCATTTGGTAACTTTTCTCAGATATTCCTCTGAATAGAATTCCCATTTTCCCAAAAATGTACCACAAGTAGATGAAATGTTTCTTTGTATCAAAGTCATAGCTTTTTTGCTAATTACGTAATTTCTGTACCCTTCAGTTGAAAAACAATTTGCTGATGTTAGCAAAATCTCGGTACTAGCTTTGTCCCTGATAAAAGCCATTTGAAGAAAAAGAGACCCATCAAATGTTTTATATTGAATATAATTTATTCCATGATTTCAGCCTTCCTTTTTTTTTTTTTTTTTTTAAATGTGTTTGTTTGGGGACTTTTATTTTTAGAGGTAGAGTCTTTCTATGTTGTCTAGGCTGGATTCGAACTCCTGGGCTCAAGTGATCCTCCTGCCTCAGCCTAGTAACTGGGACCACAGGCAGACACCATGGTGTCTGGCTGGGTTTGCAGGGTGTTTAAAATACCAAAGGCACACTATGAAATATACTTTCTCTGTTTAGTGGTCTGATGGATGTGTTGACATTATCTGGAGAGAACTTTCATTTTAAGAATCCCCAAATTACAACCAGGATAACGTCTGAGGCCAACTTTAACTTGACCTATCTTGCTCTACAAAGAAGTTTTTCTATATGAAATAATAATATTCATGATCAGTGAAGGTGAAGGAGCATACTCACCAAGTGAACATAAGGCACAAAGTATCCAAAAAGTGCAAGTGGTATTCCAACTGCCCACACTGCATAAGCTGTCACCTTGAAGATGGCAAAATTGAAAATTTTTTTTGGAGGACTGAACTTTCTCCTGGAAAAGAGGGAGGATCTGCTACCTCCACTCTCTTTATCTTTGGTACTGGAACCAAGAGGTCGGTAAGTAAAGCCAGCCAAAAAGAGAACAAACATGAAGATGCAGAGCACCCTCAGTGTATTAAAGAGGCCCACACTGTCAATCAGAACCCTTAAGAGCAAAGGCAGCAGAACTGTGAAGACACTGCTGCCAGCAGTGACAATGCCATTCACCAGTCCAAGGCGCTTCTTGAAATAGTGTCCCAAAATGACCAATGAAGGCTGGTATGCAAAGGAGCAGCCGCAGGCAAATATGATTCCATAGGTAAGGTACAGAGGCTCGATGGAACTGTATAAAGATGAAAAAGATGGAAAGCAGCTTTCAATATTTTTACTGTGTGCTTGGTAGAATAAAACCTTATAGTAAGAGCGGGTTTTTGTTCATCAACATATTTTCTACAAATAAAAGTTAGAAAATAGAGGGGAAATAGAGGGAAAAAACACAATAAATCAAGAATGTAGCACTAAACATATTTTAATTTAACCAGAATGTGTAAAAAATAACCATTAAGGTCATTAGCGATTTTGTTCCGCCACCTATTTCTGTGATTTCAGGTGACGCACACAGTGCTGAGTAAGAACTGTGTTTTCTACAGCGCAGAAATAAAGGTTGGTGCCAGGAAGGGTAAAATCAACAGTGATTCAACTAACAAACCAAAAACCTAGTCTCAATGAAACATTTGTTTTTAAACAATAAGAATTAACTATGAAAACTAATTATTTCTTGGAGTTTTTCCAGGTACTTACCGAACAAAGGAAAAAGTAGTAAAAGAAAAGGCCACATTTTATATTTTTTCCCCAAGGTTATTTCAGGAACATTTGCACAGAGGAGCAGTTGTGCCTCATTTTTGCTGGCCTAAGGGCTGTAGACCAACCTTCGCCCTCTATGCACTGTTCCCAGTATTGTGCAAGGTAACAAGAAATCATATTCTGATTGCAGAAAGACTAAATTAAGTGTGTTCCTTTAGTGATCCCAGTTTGTCAATTGTAAGGCCATGTATGTGTCAAAAGAATAATGGATTAAATAATCTTATAGTTTAACCAAATAATTGCATATTTCTTAGGAAGATAAAGGATCATATTATTATGTTCTTTGAAACAATTATGATAAGGAATAAAACTAGTTCACCTGGACCATCCCAAAAAAAAAAAAAAGGAATAAAATTAGTTAAAATTTTTTGAAAAGGCTATCAGTAGTAAAAGCAAACAATTTATTAGAAAGTAAGGTCGATAAAGTTGGTTAATAATTAAATTTTGGATAATAATGCTAGTCTAGCAACATGCTGAAGTAATCATAAGGAACTTTAAAATCTGATAAAATTAAGGCATGTTGGCAATCCTCTCTCTGAGATGCCCTTCCCCTCTATTAATCCACAGCTAGCACCACCTTCAAATCAAGCTTAAGAGTCACTTCTAGGCTTTCCCAGATTAATCTCACCTAACTCTGATCACCCTTTACTGAATCTCCACTCTTTGTTTAACCAATATATTAAGCAGCTGCTATGTACCAATTACATTATGGAAAATAATATTAAAAGTCTGGTCCTTGGCCAGACATGGTGGCTCATGCCTATAATCCCAGCACTTTGGGTGGCCAAGGCAGGAGGATGGCTTGAAACCAGTCTGGCAACATAGCAAAACCCCATCTCTACTTTAAAAAAAAAAAAAATGCTGAAATTAGCTGGGTGTGATGGCATGTGCCTATAGTCCTAGCTGCTCAAGAAGCTGAGGCAGGAGGATCGCTTGAACCCAGGAAGCCAGGCTGCAGTGAGCTATGATCACACAGTTGCATTCTAGCCCAGGTAACAGTGAGACCCAGTCTCCAAAAAAAAAAAAAAAAAAAAAAAAAAAGTGGTTCTGCCTTCGAGATACTCATAGTCTGCTTAGTAAAACAAGACATCTATCCCAAATAATAATAACACAGAACAAAACAGAAATTAATACTTCATTCATTCTGTATCAGTTTTTCCATCTAAGTAGTTTTCCAGATAATTGTAACTTACCCCTTGAAGCGCTAATTTGTTTTTAGGATTTTTAAAGAAAAAAAATTATGTCTATTATACGTTCCTCTGCCTTCTTCAAAGTGTATATTAAAAATATTGTTGACAGCAGAATCATCAGGAAATCAGTTGCTATGCAGTTGTACCACTGCACTGTAAGGCTCTCAGTTGGAAAACCAGAGCTTCTCCCTCCTAGAGAGTGAGGTATATGAGCTTTGTGATGGCATTTTCACTGCTGCTGAACCCTTTTCACTTCCAGGTTTTCCCTTCAGTAACAGATGGTTCCAGTTTGTGAAGTTTGGCAGCTGAATAAGTGCAATGTAAATGAGTAAGGCTGTCAGATACCAATCATATGTGCAAAACGGATCCAGAGAAGGGACAGGTGTGATCGACCTAAGGTGCTAGAGAAAGTTTTCCTCAGAAGGCAGAATGGGAACTAGAGGAAAAAAGGGCCTACCGCCTGACACTTACACTCTATACCACATTTTCCCTTGCTTCTCTATCTTACTCTCAAGTTTCAGTAGCCTTTGACCAGCAGGCTAAATAATGAAACTGAATAGAAAATATGAGAATATTACATGTAGTAAGGAAATTTTGGTTTTGAGAAATTTTGTTTTACTTAGAAGGTAGAGAAAGAGAGAACTAAGTCACATCATAAATATGTATCATAATGTTTATTGCTCAGTGGTCAGAAAAATTTGAAAAACATTGCTTTGTA
Organism: Sapajus apella; assembly: GCF_009761245.1. Taxonomy (NCBI): domain Eukaryota; kingdom Metazoa; phylum Chordata; class Mammalia; order Primates; family Cebidae; genus Sapajus; species Sapajus apella. The sequence goes on from NW_022436946.1 coordinate 38,506,273, forward strand.
TGTGTGTTTTGTTAACAAACCAGGTAGTAGATTACATAAGTTGTCTACTTCTCAGTCCCCTCTCTACCACAACTGGAGTTGTAATACATTCGGCAAGTGGTAGGGCCACAGGTACTGACAACAGGTACCTGGAAGCTTCCAGATCAAAGAAGCTATCTAATGAGGCGTAAATAACACAGTATCATGTTGCTGCTAAAATAAATGACCTCATGGATTTACCTAAACAGAATCTTATTCCAAATAAAACTTTTTTTCTTTAAAAAAAATTTTAGAAGAAAAAAAAACATAAACATACTTTAAAGATGAAATATCTATTTTCTACCAGGAAATAAATATAATTTTTAAAAATCCAAATAGGATTTCTAAATTAGATGGCAGAAAGTATGAAAGAATGAGGCTCACGTTAGAGTTGAGGAAGGGATGTGTGTCGGGGGGTGAGGGGCGGCAATGAGTAAAGCCAAGGATTCTCTTGATTAAATATTTAAAAATAAAAAGTCAAATGTAAATTTGACTTATTTTTCCTTAATGACTACATTAATGCTTTTCAACTAAAGCAACATGAAGATAGCTAGGGACAGGAAAGAGGAAATGAAGATAAACCACTAAAGTAGAGACGAAGGATGGAAATAATCTTAAGAGGTTTTCTTCTTTATCACCTCCTCTTAGCCAGAGCTACATTTTAAATCAGTGTTCCTCTAACTGAGGATTATTCTAGCAATGCAAGGAACTTACTAAGAGAGCTAGAGCTGCAGGGAGAGGTGTTCCATACAGTTATGTGCCCATCTGCTCCTTACAGTTAGTCCCTCTTCAGTGCACTGCGTCTTTTCTTCTCATACAGCAGTCCCCAATCTTTGTGGCACCAGAGACAAGTTTCAGGAGAAATTTTTCCATGGATGAGGCCAGAGGAGGGTGGTTAGGCATGATTCAAGTGCATTACATTTAGTGTGCACTTTATTTCTATTATTATTACATTGAAATGTATAATGAAATAATTATACAACTCATCATAACGTAGAATCAATGGGAGCCCTGGGCTTGTTTTCCTGCAGCTAGACAGTCACCTCTGGGTGTGATGGGAGAAAGTGACAGATCATCATCAGATCATTTAGATTTTCATAAGGGGAGTGCAACCTAGATCCCTCCTATGTGCAGTTCACAATAGGATTTGCACTCCCATGAGAATCTAATGCCGCCACTGATCTGATAGGAGGCAGAACTCAGGCAGTAATGCAAGTGATGGGGAGCAGCTATAAATACAGATGAAGATTCACTTGCTCACAGGCAGCTCACCTCCTGCTATGCAGTCCAGTTCCTAACAAGCCATGGACCTGTACCAGTCCTTGACATGGGGGTTGGAGACCCCTATTCTAACAGATACAGGAAAAGAACATTGACATTAAGTTTTGTTTTAAGGTACATTGGACCACTTGATTTTGCCATGATATTTCAAATTATTATTATTATTATTATTATTATTATTATTTGAGACAGAATCTTGCTCTGTCACCCAGGCCCAGGCTGGAGTGCAGTGGCGCAATCTTGGCTCGCTGCAACCTCCTCCTCCCGGATTCAAGCAATTCTCTGCCTCAGCCTCCCGAGTAGCTGGGACTACAGGCGCACGCCACCATGCCTGGCAATTTTTTTTTGTATTTTTAGTAGAGACAGGGTTTCACCCTATTAGCCAGGATGGTCTCCATCTCCTGACCTTGTGATCTACCCACCTCGGCCTCCCAAAGTGCTGGGATTACAGGCGTGAGCCACCATACCCAGCCAGATATTTTAAAATTTTAGCATGTTCTTTTTTTGGGTTGGAATAAATGGCCGAGTTTTGGTTTCATTAATAAAAAAATTTCATTTCAAGTCTATGAATAGCTACTTTAAAACACCACTTATTGTAACCCTTGGGCCTCAGACTGAGCTGATCTTAAACTAAGGCCGCTGTTTTAGATAACTCATTGTTATAACTTGAGTGCCTTTAGGATTTTTATGTAAATAGAAGAAAAAGATAAGGTGAAACATTCTTCTCTGTACCAGGAAACACATACATTCTGATTGATGTCCAAGTCTTAGGCATTACAAGAAAAAGCATTCAAATTCTTAAGCTCTGATTTGCTGTATGCATAACAGTTTGATTTAAAAGTCATACTGCTTAAAGGTTTAAGAAATGAAAAGAATCTTTGCTTGTAAATAGCAGAGTTTCTGAAAGTAAAACTTTAAGGTATCTAGCAGTTTTTAAAAAGCAACATGATAAAACCAAGTCCTTACCTTACAAAAGAACTGGACATGAGCCCAACAAATCCAACAGCAGCACCCACGACAGCTGTTTTCCGACAACCAAATATGTCTGTGAAGACGCTGACTATTGGACAGCAAAAGAAAATCATTCCCATGGAGAGAGAACCTACCCATGCTGTAAAAGAGGGGAAAAGGGTGGGAGGAATTATGACATGGTAAACTATATTTGTACTTATTCCACTGGACATAATACACATTTAGAAACATTTTCATTTGTAGTTATTTTGAGATGGGATCTCACTCTCTCACCCAGGCTAGAGCACAGTGATATGATTAGGGCTTATTGCAGCCTCAACCTCTGGGGCTTAAGTGATCCTCCAGCCTCAGCCTCCCAAGTAGTTGGAACTATAGGTGCATGCCACCATGCCTGGCTAATTTTCTTATCTTGAACATGGATCAAACATATACCTTTCCAGAATTGTTGGGATTAGAGAAAGTATATATAAACCTCAGCATCTGGTACATAAGCACTTAATAATTTACAGGTTTTTTTCTTTCTCTCTCTTTTTTCTCTTTTCCAAAGCATCAGAATAAATTAGTTTTAACAATAATGATGACAATGAATTTTCTGTCTTGGTAGATGACCCTAAAGCTATGCAGCTCTGGAAGTCTCCTTATATACTACTCTATTTTCTTAGTAAAGGAAGTTAAGCCCTATGCAAATGATCATTTCTTAGTAAAGAATTTCATTATTGAGTCCAAATGAAGCTTTACCATACTAATAATTTTTTGCATTTTTTTTTTTTTTGAGAAAGGGTCTTGCTCCGTTGCCCAGGCTGGAGTGCAGTAGTGCAACCTCAGCTCACTGCCATCTCGGCAGCCTAGGCTCAAGCAATCTTCCCACCACAATCTTCTAAGTAGCTGGAATCACAGGCATGCACCACCATGCCTGGCTAATTTTTGTGTTTTTTGTAGAAACAAGGTTTCACCATGCTGCCCAGGCTGGTCTTGAACTCTTGGGTTCAAGTGATTGCCTGCCTTGAGCCCAGGAATTTTTTGCCTTTTTATATTTTAAATTATTATAAAAATTATATGTATTTTAGTCAGTCATGCTTCTTTTTTGTGTTTCTTTTGTAGAGACAGGGTCTCAGTTTGCTACTCAAGCTGGTCCTGGCTACTCCTGGCTTCCAGAAGTCCTCCCACCTTGGCCTCTAAAGTGCTGGGATTGCAGGCATGAGCCATGGCCCAGTCAGTCAGCCATATTTCTATTTCCTTTCTTCCCTCACAAGAAAGCAGACTATAATCTTAAAATGCAATGAAGAGACTGTGTAAACACTGTCATCTTGACTCAGATAGTGGTGATAGGGATTCAGAAGTACACAGTAGGAAGCAGCTGATTGGCCAAATAAATTAGTATAATCCAACCAAGACATGAAGAACTTTACAACATGGGACTGCTTTTTACAACATGAGACAGGTTAAATTTTCTTTTTTTAATGAGACAGGGTCTCACTGTGTCACCCAGGCTGTAGCGCCCTGATGCATTCTTGGCTCACTGCAACCTCTGCCTTCTGGGCTCAACCCATCTTCCCACCTAAGCCTCCTGAGTAGCTGGGACTACAGGCATGTGCCATCACACTAGCTAATTTTTGTATATTTTGTAGAGACAAGATTTTGCCATGTTGCCCAGGCTGGCCTCAAACTCCTGGGCTCAAGGTATTGGCCCACCTTGGCCTCCCAAGTTGCTGGCGTTATAGGAGTGAGCCAGCACACCCAGCCTAGTAAAATTTTTTAGTCTACTACCTTATATAAAAATTTTACTAATTTCTAATAATTTAATCCCATTCAAAAAATCTAGACATCTATTGTGTTTAAGAAACAATCTAATATAAATACTAGGCAGGCTAGAATAAAACATCCTAACATCTACTTTTATTTTGTATTTATTTATTTTTTACAGTGAACATTGCCTGACAACTAACATCTACTTTTAGATAAAGGTGCTTTTATAATTAAGGGACCAACACTAAATACTAGACAACATCAAGAAACCCAAGAGCATATTCTTACATTGCATATATTGCTTATATGAGTGAAGGTATTTTCAAGAAAAAATGCCTTGGCCAGGCCTGGTGGCTCACACCTGTAATCCCAGCACTTTGGGAGGTGAGGCAGGCAGATCACCTGAGGTCAGGATCAAAACTGGCCTAGCCAACATGGAGAAACCACATCTCTACTAAAAACACAAAAATTATCTGGTCGTGGTGGCTCATGCCTATAATCCCAGCTACTCAGGAGGCTGAGGCACAAGAATTGCTTGAACCTGGGAGGTGGCAGCTGCAGTGAGCCGAGGTCGCTGTACTGTACTCCAACCTTGGGAACAGAGTGAGATTCTGTCTCCAAAAAAAAAAAAAAAGAAAGAAAGAAAAGAAAAGAAAACCACTGTACAAATTTTTGTGAATTATTGTGGATTTCAATCTACTTCTATACCAAATATTAAAAATTACAGATTTATGTGTCTATCAAATAACCACTAACAGGATATAATCAAGCACAACTTCTTGTCTTGACTGTCTTCTTAAAATTTATTCAGTGGGGAAAAAATTTCCTTTGCCAGTAGATGACCACTTCAGCAGGCCCATTTGATTCTTTTGGCCAATGTAAAAATAAAGAAAGGCCTATGGTCATTTTAGATAACAAACCAATCTTCACTAGGTAATCAAATCTTTTCCCCAGCCCCAGGGAAGCTGGGAAGGGAATGAAATCAGCTGCTTCTCTTCTCTTCTCTTCCAGGACTTTTCCCATCCCTAGATGTCGGATCTTTCCAAGGTAGGCATGGGAGACAGGGAGGCTGGGGAAGGAAGGCAAAAAGATTCCAACCTGGGCCTTCCTGCCTAAAGACCTGTCTGCTGATGTTTGAAGCTAACTATTTTTTCTCAGATGCACTTTCATGGGTTATTCAGATCTCACCTCAGAGTTCCTTCTGGCCATTGTGCCACTGACTTGGATAATTCATTCTTCTCCTGGCTTTTTGGCTGTCATTCAAGACTCACTGTTGGAACCTCACTGCTCTTTTAGGCCTCTATTGGAAGAGGAGTCAAACTCCAAGTTACCCCTCTCCTCCACTAGGCCCAGCTCTAATCTTCAGGAAATACATTTCCTTTGCCCTGACAAAGGCTGCAGTACAGGCAAATTCAACACAGCCACCTTTAGTATAATTCTTTCTGTGGGAACAGTAAGCCAGCCCATCCTTGTTGGATGTCTTGAAGAGTTAGACCCTGATCCTCCTCTGTTCCCCACCACTGGGGAGAATTTTAAATCTCTTAAGTGGTCCCTCTCAAGCCCCTCTCACTTGATACCAGGTGAGAGAACAAAGAGAGATACCAAGTAGGAGAACAAGTGAGAGTAACCTCCACTTATACCATGGTGGAGGGGACACAGCACCGTTTTCTCAAGAGTCCTCACAAAATGCTATTCCTGACTCATAATATCCTTGTTATGTGTTTTAGTGCCTTTAACTGGTTTGAAAACCTACTTTGAAAAGCCACATAAAATATCGCACTTTTGAAAGTCACATTATTGTACTGTAGTGCCCTAACGGAAATTCCAATAGATTCTGTTACAATAATAACTGGCAATAGGTGAAGTTAAGTCTGTTTTCTGATCAAATTCAAGAATAAATTAATAAATGGATTAGTTATTATCTGCTATTGCACACTCACAACATTTCTAGTTTTTGTCAAGTTTTAACGTGGCATCTAAATAATCCAGGATCCTAATGAGCTATTGCATATATGCTGCAAAAATAAAATGGACTCTTGTTCTCTTTCACCCCTTCCAAGTCTATTACTACCGTTATAATAAGAAAGACTCAACAGAGCTAGCTGTTGTGCTGACGATATATTTGTTGTACTCAGAAGATTATTTCATTTAATCCCCAAAATTCTCTAAGGTAGTACTTAATATTAATTTCATTTAACAATTGAGAAACTGAAGTACATACATAGTTACTATAATATACCCAGCATGGTAAAAATTTTATCTTAAAAATGCAAACTAGACCAGGAACAGTGGCTCATATGTGTAATCCCAGCACTTTGGGAGGCTGAGGTAGGAGGAATACTTGAAGCCAGGAGTTTAAGCCCAGCCTGGGCAACAAAGCAAGACCCCATCTCTAAAAACAAACAAACAAAAAAAACAACTTTAAAAACTAGCTGGGTATGGTGGCACACAACAGTAGTCCTAACTACTTGGAAGGCTGAGGCAGGAGGCTCCCTGGAGCCCAGGAGTTTGAGGCTGCAGTAAGATATGATCGTGCCACTGCACTCCAGCCTGGGCAACAGAGCAAGACCTTGTCTCTAAAAATAAATAAATAAATAAAATGCAATCAAGCTCTAGTCCCTCTATTCCTTCTACAAAACACCCACAGAGGACTTCATAATATATATTAACCCCCTCCAGGATCTATCCTTGAAAGTTGACAGTTGATTTGGAGACCAAAGCATGCCCCCATAGAACTCTCACCTCCACGGGGCTGTCTCAGAACTCATGCCCACTAGGAGGGCATGTCAAAGGCGTGCTTACTTGGCCACTTTTATAACTTACCTCTGCCCAAGAAGGAGCCAACTCAGGTAAATGCCCAGTAGCAGAGGGACCCTTGACCTTGCTCCTTTCCTCTCCTACCTTATAAAAATGCCCACTTTTTGCTCCAAAGGTGAAGTGGCACATTTAAAGGCAGGACGCTTTGTACCTCTCTCCCTAAGCTAGCTTTGAAATAAATACACTTCTTTCTATCAGAACTTGCTCTTGTTAATTGGACTCTACATGCAGTGAGGAACTAACCCACTTTTCAGTTACACTATTAAAATTTTAATGTTCTTTAATGTTCTAGGCTCTATCCTAGGATGTTGAAAATATAAAAGCAAATAAGAGATTTCTCTACCTTCCAATAATTTTCAGTCTAGTAACATATGCAAAAGTGGTCCAATCAGAACACCAGATAGAATGTCCCGTGTCTTAGGAGACATAGATGCCAAAAATGTACAAGAAAGGCTTTAGAATGTGCTTGTATACTCTTATTTTATATGTGTGTAAGTTTGACATCATAGACACATCCAAGAAGCTAAGAAATCTTTTTACAGAAAAATACAAGGAAGCTTTTCAATTTCCCCATCCAGACTGTATTTGTTTCCTAACACCATTCTGAGAAAAAAAGAAAAAAAAAACCCAAGGCCCTAACTGTATGACAAAAGCAGGATGCAAATCATTCAAAGTGGTTAGGTTTAATATTTAAGAAGATTCCCCTGCATGCTAAATAAAGCAAAGGTGTTCTAATTATCCAGGTATAAATGGTTGTAAGGGCAAAGTATTTACAAATAAAAACACCGAAGGGAAGATTTACTGTAGTTAAAGGTTGATAAATAGTCTTTTGTCCTTTGGTAGACCCAACCTGCGTTTCTACTCCATCTTGGCCTCTTTCAAGATTATACTCTGTGATAACCAATATTGATCTAATAGCCGTAAATTATATAAAATAATAGAATGCAAAACTGAGACTAAAATGCCAAATGTTAATATTATTTAGCAATGTCCCCGTAACTCCTGGAGCATGAAGCTGTCTGGCAGCTACATAAAAATTCAGGAATGGGTAGACTGTACTCTTGCCTTGACTATTTTATTGCCATCCTAAACGTTATTTGGCAGTTATATTGCACTTAGGAGTGGCTTTAAAAATATTTGGTAATCAACTTCTGTTAATGGCATTGGAATAAACTGGTCATGCTAACTCTACTAAAGATAAGTATTATTAAATCTAGGCTAAACAAAACTATTTAAACATACTAGAAAGTATCTTAAAACCTGATAGAAATTGGGAGAGAGTTTGAAAAGCTACAGTTGCAAGAAGAATTACAAAGCTGTGGGCTTTCTTGAGGGCCAACACAATGTGCAGGTGCTCTGTAGACTGTGCAGAAGCCAGAATCAAAAAAAGCAGCTGAAAGTTGTAAGAACAAAGCAGAGATATCAGCTGCTGCACACCACAGTGAGACAGGATTTGCAATGTGAGCTCCAGCAAGTTATCTGCTAGGAACAAAAAATAATCCTTGGATTAACAAAATGGAATCAGAATTATTTCAAAATATTATCTACATGCTCAAGTTTCAACGAAAAATTCTGAGGCATGCAAAAAAATAGCCAATCAATAAAAATAGATTCTGAATGGGCTCAGCTGTTCAATTTAGCAAACAAAGATTTCAAAGTTTCTATTATAAATATGTTAGACGAATTAGAAAATAATATTTTTCAAAGAATTAAAGACCAGGCACAGTGGCTCATGCCTGTAATCCCAGCACTTTGGGAGGCCAAGGCAGGCAGATCACAAGGTCAGAAGACTGAGACCATCCTGGCCAACGTGATGAAAATTCATCTCTACTAAAAATACAAAAATTAGCTGGGCATGGTGACTTGCACCTGTAGTCCCAGCTACTCGGGAGGCTGAGGCAGGAGAATTGCTTGAACCTGGGAGGCAGAGGTTGTAGTGAGCCAAGATCGTGCCACTGCACTCCAGCCTGGTGACAGAAGGAGACTCTGTCTCAAAATAGTAATAATAATAATAATAATAATTAAAAATAAGAAGTGATATTACTGAGTGAAGAGATAGGGAATCTCAACAACAAAATGTAAACTATAAAAAAAGAGAAAATTCTAGAGATGAAAACTAGGTATCTAAAGATTGAGTAATTTCTGTCTTCGAAGTTCCCAGACCTTTCTTATCTTTCATCTCCAATCTGCTAAGTGAACCTACTGAATGCATTTTTCAGGCATACTTTTGAAATATATTAATATCTTTGCTCTGTTATAACTCAATATTGGTATAATAGCTATAAATTATATAAAATAACAGTATGCAAAACTGATATTAAAATACAAAATATTATTTACTAAAGTCCCTGTAATTCCTGGGGCATGAAGCTGTCTGGAAACTACACAAAAATTCAGGAGTGGGTAGACTGTACTCTTGCCTTGACCATTTTATTGCCATCCTAAAGTTACATTTTACTGGTAGTTATATTTCACTTAAGAGTGGCTTTTAAAATATTTGCTAATCAACTTCTGTTTATGGCACTGTAATAAAGTGGTCATGCAAACCCTATTACAGATAACTACTGAATGTATTTTTCAGTCATACTTTTGAAGGATGAAGTATTGGAGATAGAGATTACCCAATCTAAAGAAATTACTCGATCTAAAGATAGCTGGCCTGAGCTCACATTGCAAATCCTGTCTCACTGTGAGAGAATAGTATTAAACAAAATTAACTAAATCTTAGAGACCTTTGGAACTCTAAGAAGAAATGTGGGTCATTTTGAATAAATAATGGGGCTGGGCACAGAGGTTCAGCTTATAATCCCAGCACTTTGAGAAGCCAAGGCAGGAGGATCATTTGAGCCCAGAAATTCAAGACTGGCCTAAGCAAAATAGTGACACCTAATCTTTACAAGGGAAAAAAAAATTAGCTAGTTGTGATAGCATGTACCTGTGATCCCAACTACTCAGGAAGCTGAGGGGAGGATCACTTGAGCTCGGGAGATTGAGGCTTTAGTGAGCTATGATTGCACCGCTGTACTCCAGCCCGGATGACAGAGTAAGATTTAGACATTGTAAAAAGCAAACAAACAAAAAGAAATAATGGCCCAAAATAAAAACTGCAAATTGTGTGAAAAACTTTAACTTATAGATCCAAGAAGTTCAAAGACTGCCCCCCAGCAGGATAAACATAAGAAAAAGACTCCTAAGCTCATTATAATCAAACTGCTGAATGCCAAAAGGAAAATTCTGAAAGCAGACAAAAATAATATATCTAGAGAGAACAATGATACCATTAACAGGTAGACTCTTGCAAATAATGAGGGACAGAAGACATTGGAACTTTCACATTGACAATGCTGCAAGTCGGGGGAGAGTATCAACCAAGAATTCTATATCCAGCTAAACTAGCCTACAAAAATGAAGGCAAAATAAAGATTTTTTAAATGGAGAGAATTTTTCACTGGAAAATTTACACTAGAAAAATGTTAAAGAAAGTTCTTTAGGCTGAAGAGAAATGACACCAGCTGGCAACTTGGATCCAAAGGAAGGATTAACACAAATACACACTTTTCCTTATAATTTCTTTACAAGGATAACTTTACTGTTTAAAGAAAAACTATAACACCATATATAGATGTTACAATAAACAAATATGTGAAAACAACAGCATTAAAGATGGATGTAAATGGGTATATACTGTTACAAGGCTCTTATATTTTACCTGAATTCTATATTAACTTAAAATAGATTAGAATGGCTTTAAAATGCATATTGTAATACTCAAAGAAAGCACTAAAAATTATGCACAGAGATATAGCTAGAAAGGCAATCAAGGAATTAAAATTGATAACTAAAAATTATTTGATTAATGCAAAGGCAGGCAGAAAAGAAGGAACAGAAGAACAAAAGGTAGATGAGACAAGAAAACAAATAGCAAAATGGCAGACCTAAATGATATGGCCATATCAACTTTTTTTTTTTTTTGCTTTTTTTTTTTTGCCAGCAACTTGAATTCAAATATACTCCAAGAATCAATTATTACATTAAATAAAAATTGACCTAAAGGCCATTAAATTTAAAAAAGACCTAAATTGATATGGCCATATCAATTTTTACATTAAATAAAAATAGACTAAAGACTCTAATCAAATAGCAAAGATTGTCTGACTGGATAAAGACATAAGAACTAATTATATCCTGTTTAGAGATACACTTTAAATTCAAAGGCAAATAAGTTAAAAATAAAAAGATGGAAAAAGATATCACAAGTTAATAGCCCTAAAAGTCTAAGGTGGCTATACTAATATTAGACAAGACAGATTTTGAGACAAGAAGTATTATTAGAAATGAGGGGAAATACTTCATAATGGTAAAAGTGTCAAGGCGTTGGGAAACTATAACATTTATAAATGTATATATACCTAATCACAGAGCTTTAAAAATACATGAAGCAATGAAATTTGATCCCTACCTTATACCATATAAAACATTACCTCAAGATGGATCATAGAACTTAAATGTAAAACTGAAAACTATAAAACTTCTAGAAGAAAATAATGGAAGGCAGGTGTGACGGCTCACAACTGTAATCCCAGTCTCAGGGCTCACCCAGGATCCCTGAAGGGTGAGTAAATGTGGACTTCCATTTCCAAGGCTTCTTGTCCTCAGACTTTTGCTGAAGGCAGATCAGATGAAGCACCAAACCTCTGGTGAGCCAACTAATAGCGAATGGTGCAACTACAGAGGACAGGATACTGGAGAGGACCCTGACACCCACCCTTCGCCCCATGGCTCTCAAGGGTTGGGAGTGTCAGCCTCGTTCCAATCCAGTTTTTTTCTATGGCATTTTCCTTCTTTTGGGGGGGGGGGGGTTGGCTGTCATAGCACCTATCTCTTTTACAATGTTAAGAGTGTTGTTGCAAATTACAGAGATATTACTGGATAGGATGAGCATTTGGCCCAGCCATCAGATATGCAATTCAGAACAATGCACTTTCCATCTGTTCTTAGAGAAAAGGAGGATACAGCAGTTAGAAGTGTCTTTTGTTTATTTCCTTGTTGAAGGAATCCATTTGCATAGAGCAAGAGGCTTTTTCCCCCAGGTACTTTCCCCTTCTTGTACTCAAGCTGTTTTTTGTCTCTTCTCTACAATATCAGGAGTTAAATACAGCTCTGAGAATACAGGGAACTTTTCTATGCAAGGGTGTTTTTTTTTGTTTGTTTGTTTGTTTTTTTCTCCTTTTGGAAGGCATCTTACTAGGCCAGGACCCCAGTTCATGGGACTTCCTAACTTAATGATTCCATTCACCCTCCTGAGGCACCTTTTTGTCTCAAACTCAATTTCAAGCTTTGGGTTGAAGCCCTAGAAAGAAAAATTGGATCTGAGGGATCCACAAGCAGATGGCAACGAAAGTCAAGGGACATAGCACTGATGAGTAGGACTAATTCTTGCAGATTAAACCCCTCCTTCATGGAAGGAGGCCATGCTTGTATCTATGGCATAAATGAAGTCTAGAAAACTCAAAGGTTACTAACAGCAGGGAGGATAGGCAGCACGTATGTGAGTATGGATAACTCCTCTAGGCTTCCCTGTTCCACACAGATGAAAGCTGTGTTGGCACCTGTGGGCAGTGCCTGCCAAGGTTGTTGGGACTCAGAGATACAAAGATGGAAGAAAGGGAACACCTCTTTCTCTCCCTCATGTACCCTAGATATACACTGGGATGAGAAAGGAACTAAAGGACGCTTTTTCCCCCTCTTTCCAGATGGGCAACTCGCCATCTTCAGCCTGTACTTCTTTTGAATGCATCCTGAATCACTGGGACTCTTTTGAAATAAATGCCTTCTTTTTCCTCCTCTGCTTCTCTTCATGGATGGTTAATTGTGTCCCTGTACCACAGGACACTACCCTTGGATGCATCCCCCAAATTGAGAAAAGTTTAATTTCCCCAAACCTTAAATTGCTTGGGTTAAAATTGGATTGAGAAGGGAACCCAGAAGCCTGACATGCCAGCAAAAGGTCAAAAGTTCTTACCAGTCAGACTTCTGGCCTCTTTCTCCCTGTGCAAACCAGTAAAAGGAATGATAAAAATCACTGTTTACTCTTCTGTAAAGTTTTGATTAGTGGAAAAAGGGATTTGTGAGGCTAATCTTAAACTGTAGCCAACCTGGTGTGCTTTGTGTGTCTTTCTGTATAGTTTTGTCCTAAGGGGGAAGACAGAATAGAACACAGGCCTAGGACCATATGCCCACTGTTAGCCAGCCCTGCAAACTGGTCAGTTACAAACTTTGCTACAGGTCTCTGAGGGAAAAAAACTGAATGAGGCCTCCATCTTGTTTTATGTCCTTGGGAGCTTGACCTTGTAACCACATAGCAGTACTTTCCTTTGGTCTCTGCCATTTTACAATGGCGGCCCAGGTTCCATCCTGGCTTAGGGAATGAGTACTTTCTGGCTAATATCTGTGTAACTTTTATTATTTGCTGATTCTCTTCCCCTTCATGACAACTTCTAGCTTCCTTTCTTAAATATTCCTTTCTCTGGGCTATCTTTAAAGATTCTAGATTTTGTAAAAACTGCTTTACCACCTCTTTGAAAATACCTTGTACACTCACGATTAAGTCACAACCTTACTTAAGGCTTTGATTTCACCTGTGAGGTTACTTTTGGTAAAGTTCAAAAGCCAGAAATCTTGGCCACTTGATGTGGCTAAAGTTGGGCAACAAGGGATTTAAAAGGATAGCCTCGGATCACAAGGTCAGGAGTTTGAGACCAGCCTGATGAACATAGTGAAATCCCATCTCTACTAAAAACACAAAAATTAGCTGGGTGCGGTGGCATGTGCCTGTAATCCAAGCTACTCAGGATGCTGAGGGAGCAGAATCACTTGGACCTGGGAGGAGGAAGTCCCAGTGAGCTAACATTGTGCCACTGCACTCCAACCTGGGCAACAGAGCGAGGCTGTCTCAAAAAAAAAAAAAAAAAAAAATTTTTTTTTTTAAAGTAAGAAGAGTATGGTCAAAAGTCAGCTTAATTAAAAGTGGATATCCAAGCTACCGGTATGTTTAAAAGACCTTTATGTTTTTCTCTTCTTGGATCTTGTTTCACTGGAAAAAGAATTTTGTTTTCAGTCTACTGAATTGCTTTTCTCCATTTTGTCTTGCCACTCTTAATGCATGCATGAGAGGCCCTCAGATAACTTCTGATGGCCTGGGACTCTCTGGAAAAAATAGAAGAGGTACTACCGACCCCATTTTAGAAAAAAAACCTCTGTTTTCCTCATGGAAACCCAATAATTAAAAGCATAGAAATCTCTCTCACAATCTGTTTTTGTCTTCCACCTATAACTGTTTATCAGGCCCTAGAAAGTGGATGCTTTCCTAGCCCTGTTCTTGAAGGGTTCCACCCTGAGTCTAATAATCTAATTAGGAGATTGGCCAATTTAAGTTTAATAGTAAAAGATTGGTTAATGATAACAATGCATTGTAAAACCTTCAAAATGTTTTGTGGACCATGATGATTTTCTTTTTTCACGTGTGGCAGTTCTAAGTCATTAGTTTTTAAAATCAGTACTTTTTAAAAAATATGTATATTTCATTGCACTTTAGGTTCTAGGGTACATGTGAAGAACATGCAGGATTGTTACACAGGTACACACATGGCTATCTGGTTTGCTGCCTTCATCCCCATCACCTATATCTGGCATTTCTCCCCGTCTTATACCTCCCCAACTCCCTACCCCGCATTGTCCCTCCCCTAGTCTCCCCGACAGACCTCAGTGTATGATACTCCCCAATCCCATGTCCATGTGTTCTTATTGTTTAACACCCGCCTATGAGTGAGAACATGCGGTGTTTGATTTTCTGTTCTTGTGTCAGTTTGCTGAGAATGTTGGTTTCCAGGTTCATCCATGTCCCTAAAAAGCCACAAATTTTATGGCTGCATAGTATTCCATGGTGTATATGTGCCACATTTTCCCTGTCCAGTCTATCATCTACGGGCATTTGGGTTGGTCCCAAGTCTTTGCTATTGTAAACAGTGCCACAATGAATATTCGTGTGCGTGTGTCCTTATGATAGAATGATTTATAATCCTTTGGATATATACCCAGTAATGGGATTGCTGGGTTAAATGGAATTTCTATTTCTAGGTCCTTGAGGAATCACCACACTATTTTCCACAATGGTTGAACTAATTTACGCTCCCAAGAGTGTAAAAGTGTTCCTATTTCTCCACATCCTCTCTAGCATCTGTTGTCTCCAGATTTTTTAATGATCACCATTCGAACTGGTGTGAGATGGTATCTCAATGTAGTTTTGATTTGCATTTCTCTAATGACCAGTGATGATGAGCATTTTTTCATGTTTGTTGGCCTTATATATGTCTTCTTTTGAAAAGAGTCTGTTCATATCCTTTGCCCACTTTTGAATGAGTTTTTTTTTTTCCCCTGTAAATCTGTTTTAGTTCTTTGTAGATGCTGGATATAAGTCCTTTGTCAGATGGGTAGATTGCAAAAATTTTTTCCCATTCTGTTGGTTGCCAGTTCACTGTAATGATTGTTTCTTTTGCTGTGCAGAAGCTCTGGAGTTTCATTAGATCCCATTTGTCTATTTTGGCTTATGTTGTCAATGCTTTTGCTGTTTTAGCCATGAAGTCCTTGCCTATGCCTATGTCCTGAATGGTTTTGCCTAGGGTTTTTATGGTGTTAGGTATTATGTTTAAGTCTTTAATCCATCTGGAGTTAATTTTAGTGTAAGGTGTCAGGAAGGGGTCCGGTTTCTCCTCTCTGCACATTGCTAGCCAGTTTTCCCAACATCATTTATTAAACAGGGAATCCTTTCCCCATTCCTTGTTTTTGTGAGGTATGTCAAAGATCAGATGGTTGTAGATGTGTGACGTGGCCTCTGAGGCCTCTGTTCTGTTCCATTGGTCTATATCTCTGTTTTGGTAGCAGTACCATGCTATTTTGATTACTGTAGCCTTGTAGTATAGTTTGAAGTCAGGTAGCGTGATGCCTCCAGCTTTGTTCTTTTTGCTTAGGATTTACTTGACTATGCAGGCTCTCTTTTGGTTCCACATGAAGTTTAAGGTGTTTTTTTTTTCAGTTCTGTGAAGAAGGTCATTGGTAGCTTGATGGGGATAGTGTTGAATCTATAAATTACTTTGTGCAGTATGGCCATTTTCACGATATTGATTCTTCCTAACAATGAGCATGGAATGTTTCTCCATCTGTTTATGTCCTCTCTTATTTCATTGAGCAGTGGTTTGTAGTTCTCCTTGAAGAGGTCCTTTACATCCTTTGTTAGTTGTATTCCTAGGTATTTTATTCTCTTTGTAGCAACTGTGAATGGCAGTTCACTCTTGATTTAGCTCTCTTTAAGTCTGTTATTGTTGTATAGGAATGCTTGTGATTTTTGCACATTGATTTTGTATCCTGAGGCTTTGCTAAAGTTGCTTATCAGTTTCAGGAGATTTTGGGCTGAGACTATGGGGTCTTGTAAATATACAATCATGTCGTCTGCAAATAGAGGCAATTTGACTTCCTCCTTTCCTAACTGAATACCCTTTAGTTCTTTTTCTTGCCTGATTGCTCTGGCTAGAACTTCCAATACTATATTGAATAGGAGTGGTGAGACACGGCATCCTTGTTTAGTGCCAGATTTCAAAGGGAATGCTTTCAGTTTTTGCCCATTCAGTATGATATTGGCTGTGGGTTTGTCATAAATAGCTTTTATTATTTTGAGATACGTTCCATCAATACCTAGCTTATTGAGGGTTTTTAGCATAAAGGGCTGTTGAATTTTGCCAAAGGCCTTCTCTGCATCTGTTGAGATAATCATGTGGTTTTGGTCTTTGGTTCTGTTTATGTGGTGAATTACGTTTATAGACTTGCGTATGTTGAACCAGCCTTGCATCCCTGGGTTGAAGCCTTACTTGATCATGGTGGATAAGCTTTTTGATGTGCTGTTGCAATCAGTTTGCCAGTATTTCATTGGAGATTTTTGCGTCTATGTTCATCATGGATATTGGCCTGAAGTTTTCTTTTCTTGTTGAGTCTCTGCCAGGTTTTGGTAACAGGATGATGTTGGTCTCACAAAATGATTTGGGAAGGATTCTCTCTCTTTGGATTGTTTGGAATAGTTTCAGAAGGAGTGGTACCAGCTCCTCTTTGTATGTCTGGTAGAATTCGGCTGTGAACCCATCTGGACCTGGGCTTTTTTTGGTTGGTAGGCTATTAATTGCTGCATCAACTTCAGCCCTTGTTATAGGTCTATTCAGGGTTTTCACTTCTTCCTGATTTAGGCTTGGGAGGGTGCAAGTGTCCAGGAATTTATCCATTTCTTTCAGGCTTACTGGTTTATGTGCATAGAGTTGTTTGTAGTAATCTCTGATGGTGGTTTCTATTTCTGTGGAATCTGTGGTGATATCCCATTTATCATTTTTTATTGCATCTATTTGATTATTCTCTCTTTTCTTTTTTATTAATTTGGCTGGTGGTCTATTTTGTTGATCTTTTCAAAAAAACAGCTCCTGGATGTATTGATTTTTTGAAGGGTTTTTTGTGTCTCTATCTCCTTCAGTTTTGCTCTGATCTTAGTTATTTCTTGTCTTCTGCTACAGTTTTTTTTATCTTGCTCCTCTAGCTCTCTCAATTTTGAAGTTAGGGTGTTGATTTTAGATCTTTCCATTGGGCATGTGGGCATTTATTGCTATAAATTTTCCTCTATACACTGCTTTAAATGTGTCCCAGAGATTCTGGTATGTTGTGTCTTCATTCTCATAAGTTTCGAAGAATATCTTTATTTCTGCCTTGATTTCATTGTTTATCCAGTGAACATTCATGAGCCAGTTATTCAGTTTCCATGAAGTTGTGTGATTCTGAATTAACTGAATTCTGAGCTCTAAATTGATTGCACTGTGGTCTGAGACAGTTTCTTATGATTTCCGTTCTTTTGCATTTGCTGAGGAGTGATTTACTTCCAGTTATGTGGTCAATTTTAGAGTAGGTGTGATGTGGTGCTGAGAAGAATGTGTATTCTGTGGATTTGGGGGGGAGAGTTCGGTAAATGTCTATTAGGTTTGCTTGGTCCAGGTCTGATTTCAAGTCCTGGATATCCTTGTTAATTTTCTGTCTTGTTGATCTGTCTAATATTGACAGTGGAGTGTTAATTTCTACCACTATTATTGTGTGGGAATCTAAGTCTCTTTGTAGGTCATTAAAAACTTGCTTTATGTATCTGGATGCTCCTGTATTGGGTGCATATATATTTATGATCATTAGCTCTTCTTGTTGCATTAATCCTTTTACCATTATGTAATGCCCTTCTTTGTCTCTTTTGATCTTTACTGGTTTAAAGTCTATTTTATCAGAGACTAGGATTGCAACTCCTGCTTTTTTTTTTGCTCTCCATTTGCTTGGTAAATCTTCCTCCATCCCTTTATTTTGGGCCTATGTGTATCCTTGCATGTGAGATGGGTTTCCTGGATACAACACACCTATGAGTTTTGACTTTTTACCCAAATTTGCCAGTCTGTGTCTTTTGATTGGGGCATTTAGCCTAGTTACATTTAAGGTTAATATTATTATGTGTGAATTTGATTCTGACATTTTGATGCTAGCTGGTTGTTTTGCCATTAGTTGATACACTTTCTTTATTGTGTTGATCCTTTTTACAATTTGGTATGTTCTTGGAGTGGCTGATACTGGTTGTTCCTTTCTATATTTAGTGCTTCTTACAGGAGCTCTTGTAAAGCAGGCCTGGTGGTGAGGAAATCTCTGAGTAATTGCTTGTTCATAAAGGATTTCATTTCTCCTGCACTTATGAAGCTTAGTTTGGCTGGATATGAAATTCTAGTTGAAAGTTCTTTTCTTTAAGGATGTTGAATATTGGTCTCCACTCTCTTCTGGCTTGTAGGGTTTCTGCTGAGAGATCTGCTGTGAGTCTGATGGGCTTTACTTTGTGGGTAACCCAATCTTTCTCTCCGGCTGCCCTTAGAATTTTTTCCTTCATTTCAACCCTGGTGAATCTGAAGATTATGTGCCTTGGGGTTGCTCTTCTTGAGGAATATCTTTGTGGTCTTCTCTGTATTTCCTGGACTTGAATATTGCCCTGTCTTGCTAGGTGGGGGAAGTTCTCCTGGATAACATCCTGAAGAGTGTTTTCCAGCTTGGATTCATTCTCTCCGTCACATTCAGGTACACCTATCAAGTGTAGATTAGGTCTTTTCACATAATCCCATATTTCTTGAAGGCTTTGTTCATTTCTTTTCACTCTTTTTTCTCTAATCTTGCCTTCTCATTTTATTTCATTGAGTTGATCTTCAATCTCTGATATCCTTTCTTCTGCTTGGTCAATTCGGCCACTGAAACTTGTGTATGCTTCGCAAAGTTCTTGTGTTGTTCTTTTCAGCTCCATCAATTCATTTATATTCCTCTCTAAGCTGTTTATTCTCGTTAGCATTTCGTCCAACCTTTTTTCAAAGTTCTTAGTTTCTTTGCATTGGGTTAGAACATGTTCTTTTAGCTCAGAGAAGTTTCTTACTACCCACCTTCTGAATCCTGTTTCTATCAATTCATCAGACTCATTCTCCATCCATCCTTGCTCCCTTGCTGGTGAGGAGTTGTGATCCCTTGGAGGAGGACAGGTATTCTGGTTTTGGGTGTTTTCATCCTTTTTGTGGTGGTTTCTTCCCATCTTTATGGATTTATCTACCTGTGGTCTTTGTAGTTAGTGACTTTCAGAGGGGGTCTCTGAGTGGACGTCCAGTTTGTTGATGATGAAGTTATTTCTTTCTGTTTATTAGTTTTCCTCTAACGGTCAGGCCCCTCTGCTGTAGAATTGCTGGAGGTCCACTCCAGACCCTGCTTGTCTGGGGATCACCTGCAGTGGCTGCAGAACAGTAAGGGTTGTTGCCAGTTTCATCTTCTGCTATCTTTGTTGGAGAAGGATACCTGCCAGATGTCAGTCTGAGCTCTCCTTTATGAGGTGACTCTTTGGATATACGGGGATCAGGAAGCTGCTTGAAGAGACAGTCTGTCCCTTATAGGAGCTCAAGTGCTGAGCTGTGAGCTCCATTCTTCTGTTCAGAGCTGCTGGGCAGGTACATTTATGTCTGCTGCAGAAGAACTCATAACCACTTTTTTTCCCAGGTGCTCTGTCCCCTGAAGGTAGGGCTTTATTTATAAGTTTCTGTCATGCTGCTGCCTTTTTTCAGAGATGCCCTGCCCAGTGAGGAGGTAGCCTAGTCACAGTCTGCCAGCAGAGGTGTTGCTGAGCTGCCATGGGCTCTGCCCAACTTCCTTGCAGTTTTTGTTTTAATAGGGGTATAGTTAGAACTGCCTCTGTAATGGCAGACTGTCTCTGTAATGGCGGACTGCCTTGGTAATGGTGGACTGCCTCGGTAATGGCAGACACCCTTCCCCCCACACAGCTGGACCATCCTGGATCCAGCTGTTCTTGCTGTGAAACTCTCAATCCAGAGCATTTCAGATTGCTGGTCTTTGTGGGAGTGGGACCAGCCAGATCACCTGGCTCCCTGTTTCAGCCCCCTTTTTTTCAGTTGAATGGGTGACTCTGTCTCCCAGGCATTCCAGTTGCCGGTTGAAATGGCACCCGAATTTGTGTGAGTTTTTGTCCGGAGACACCCTGTGCCAGCTGAAGCAGCTGTGCTGGAGACTTGTGGCACTTTTCTGACCAGGAATCTCCTGGTCTGTTGGCAGTAAAAATTCGTTTGGAAATACGGTGGTCACTCACCCTCTGTGTTTTTGCTGGGAGCTGCAATCCAGAGCTGTTCCTATTCAGCCATCTTGGATCTCCTGTTCCAAAATCAGTAGTTTTTAATGGAAACAACTTGACCAAAATTTGTCACAGAATTTTAAGACCCATTAAAAAAAAAAAAAGAAGATTGGGCAATGAAAAATCTTACAAGTACTGGATTTTCTCTCTGTGTAGTTATATATGTGTAATGTATGTGATGTTTGTATAAAAAGAGCTCTAATTAATAGGCTTAGAGAAAAATAAGCACTTAGATCAAATATTTTTTGAAGGAAAAATAAAAGCTGTAATGCCTTTTAGTTCACATGATTTAAAAATATATATATTTGATTGCACTTTAGGTTCTGGGGTATACGTGAAGAACATAGTTCACATAATTTTAATCTTTGAAAAATAGAAATTTTTAGAGATTATTGGTAAAATACAAATGCCTTCGAAATGTAAATATGTGATCTAAATTATGCAGGTCAGTTACTAGGTTTATTAAATGCTTTAAAGTTATAAATTGCTTCTTTGGGTTTTTCTTCTCTCTTTTTTTTTTTCAACAGTCTTGCTCTGTTGCCCAGGCTGAAGTGCAGTGTCATGATCTTTGTTCCCTCTGCCTCCTAGGTTCAAGTGACACTCCTGCCTCACCCTCCTGAGTAGCTGGGACTACAGACACATGCCACCATGCCCAGCTAATTTTTGTATTTTTTTTAAATAGAGACAGGTTTTCACCATGTTAGCCAGGCTGGTCTGGAACTCCTGACCTCAGGTGATCCACCTGCCTTGGCCTCCCAAAGTGCTGGAATTATAGGTATGAGCCACAGCACCTAACCTGCTTCTTTGACTTTTGAAAATTGTTCACCTTGCTTGCTTTACAGTTTGGTAAGGTCTGCGGACACATGGAATTAACTACACCCCTAACTATACTGGAAAGTGTCAGACCTTATCTGTGCCTAGCACATAACTAAAATAACTTACCAGGCTTTACATTAAAATTAAAAATTGCTATTTACAGATTCAACGCTATCCCTATCAAGCTACCAATGACCTTCTTCACAGAACTGGAAAAAAACACCTTAAACTTCATATGGAACCAAAAGAGAGCATGCATAGCCAAGTCAATTCTAAGCAAAAAGAACAAAGCGGGAGGTATCACACTACTGGACTTCAAACTATACTACAAGGCTACAGTAATCAAAACAGCATGGTACGGGTACCAAAACAGAGATATAGACCAATGGAACAGAACAGAAGCCTTGGAGGCAACACAACATATCTACAACCATCCAATCTTTGACAAACTTGACAAAGACAAGCAATGGAGAAAGGATTCCCTGTTTAATAAATGGTGTTGGGAAAACTGGCTAGCCATCTGCAAAAAGCAGAAACTGGATTCCTTCCTGACATCTTACACTAAAATTAACTCCAGATGGATTAAAGACTTAAAAATAAGACCTAACACTATAAAAACCCTAGAAGAAAATCTAGGCAAAACCATTCAGGACATAGGCGTAGGCAAGCACTTCATGACCAAAACACGAAAAGCATTGGCAACAAAAGCCAAAATAGACAAATGGGACCTAATCAAACTCCACAGCTTCTGCTTGGCAAAAGAAACAGTCACGGCCGGGCGCGGTGGCTCACGCCTGTAATCCCAGCACTTTGGGAGGCCGAGGCGGGTGGATCATGAGGTCAAGAGATCAAGACCATCCTGGTCAACACGGTGAAACCCCATCTCTACCAAAAATACAAAAAATTAGCTGGGCATGGTGGCGCGTGCCTGTAATCCCAGCTACTCAGGAGGCTGAGGCAGGAGAATTGCCTGAACCCAGGAGGTGGAGGTTGCGGTGAGCCGAGATCGCGCCATTGCACTCCAGCCTGGGTAACAAGAGCGAAACTCCGTCCCAAAAAAAAAAAAAAAAGAAACAGTCACTAGAGTGAATCGACATCCAACAGAATGGGAAAAAATTTTTGCAACAAGCCCATTCAAAAGTGGGCGAAGGATATGAACAGACACTTTACAAAAGAAGACATACATGAGGCCAACAAACATATGAAAAAATACTCATCATCACTGGTCATTAGAGAAATGCAAATCAAAACTACATTGAGACACCATCTCACGCCAGTTCGAATGGTGATCATTAAAAAATCAGGAGACAACAAATGCTGGAGAGGATCTGGAGAAATAGGAACGCTTTTACACTGTTGGTGGGAGTGTAAATTGGTTCAACCATTGTGGAAGACAGTGTGGTGATTCCTCAAGGACCTAGAAATAGAAATTCCATTTGACCCAGCAATCCCATTACTGGGTATATATCCAAAGGATTATAAATCGTTCTACTGTAAGGACACATGCACACGAATGTTCATTGCAACACTGTTTACAATAGCAAAGACCTGGAACCAACCAAAATGCCCATTGATGATAGACTGGACAGGGAAAATGTGGCACATATACACCATGGAATATTATGCAGCCATCAAAAACGATGAGTTTGTGTCCTTTGTAGGGACATGGATGAACCCTGAAACCATCATTCTCAGCAAACTGACACAAGAGCAGAAAATCAAACACTGCATGTTCTCACTCATAGGCGGGTGTTGAACAATGAGAACACATGGACACAGGGAGGGGTGCACTACACACTGGGGTCAGTTAGGGTGAAATGGGGAAGGATAGTGAGGAGTGGGGAGTTGGGGAGAGATAGCATGGGGAGAAACGCCAGATATAGGTGAAGGGGAGGAAGGCAGCAAATCACACTGCCATGTGTGTACCTATGCAACAATCTTTCATGTTCTTCACATGTACCCCAAAACCTAAAATGCAATAAAAAAAAGAAAAAAAAATTAAAAATTGCTAAGGTGTACCATTATACCATGTAAATGAGACTACTGAAAACAGATTTACATCAAGGTGTTTAAGGAAAGTAAAATGTGTTTTTAGCAAAGGAAAAGAAATAGAAAGCATGGGAATGTACATTTTTGTCTAGTTTACAGAATTAAAGAATTGTTTTAAGTTGCATAAGATAAAGTTCAAGGTTTAAACAAGTTGTGGAAGGTTTGTAAAAATTAATCTTGCAAAAGAAATTCTGTATGTGAACATACTGACTAAATTCAAAAGGGTATTATATGGCTTTTCTGTAAATTGAACATTAGAATAAAAGCACAATAAGGTTCTCTTAAGGCACTGATCTGCTCTTTAACAAAAATTTGTAAAGGTTTATAAGAATCTCACCTCATGGTCAAACTGGTTAAGAATGGACAGAATTATCTATGAGGTTTCATCAAAACATAAAGGGTATGGGGGAGACCAGAGACAGATTGTTTGGAAAGCTGTATTCCCTCTTTTTTTTTTCTTTTATTTGAGACAGTGTTTCGCTCTTGTTGCCCAGGCTGGAGTGCAATGGCACAATCACGGCTCATCGCAACCTCCGCCTCCTGGATTCAAACAATTCTTTTGCCTCAGCCTCCCTCCCTAATAGCTGAGATTACAGTCATGCACACCACACCCAGCTAACTTTTGTATTTTTAGTAGAGACAGGGTTTTTCCATGTTGGTCAGGCTGGTCTTAAATGCCTGACCTCAGATGATCCGCCTGCCTTGGCCTTCCAAAGTGCTGGGATTACAGGTGTGAGCCACTGCACCCAGCTTCCCTTTTAATGAGTAAAAGTTTTTACCTTAAAAAATTTTTTTGAGTCATTATTTTGGCTAAATAAATGAATATGGTAATCTGGAATTCTATTTCATAATATAAAGTGTTTGAAACCTCTAACATAATTAACAAGCTTCCCAAAATCAAACTTCAGTTTCAAGGTTGTCTCTTCTGACCCCTTACTTTTGGATGCTGCAGAGGGCTTTTGGAGCTTCCAAAAGAGAGGTAAACAGGATTAACTGACATGTTTAGTTATGTGGCATTGCCAAAATAAAAATAATGTTTAATCTTCTTCAGGTTATATTTTAGTAAAAATACTATTATATGTTCCAAAATCGTATGGTATTTCTAAAATTCTAATGTCTGAATATATGCTATCAATCATAACTAAGATTATTATGTTGTTATTGTAAACCACAGAAATAATCAAATTTCTTTGTCAATCATGTTTTTTACTGTGACACCCAAAGACATTTTGTCATTCACAGACAACTGTCTTATTTTGATCCTTTTTAAAAGATGGTTTATAATCAGCTATAGGACTTTGACAGGTGCTCTCAAATGCAGGTTTCTGATAACTTTGAAGATTGTCACATTGGAATAGAGCAAAAATGTACAGGACTCATGAAGAGATGAAATGCTCACGAACATCAAGCAGAGGAAGAGTTAACAAAATGTACTGAACTAATAGAAAGCTTAAGTAATCTTTTTTAACTTTTCGCTTAAAACATTGCTGATCCTTGTTTTGTTTTTCAGAGTCAGGGAAACTTATTTTGAGGTATTTACAGCTTTTAACAATTGAGTAAGCTATACTCCAGTGAACAAAATAAATTTGAAGCACATTTATTTCTTTCTGCCTAGTTTCTCCAGAATTTGGAAATTATTTGTGAGTATTTTTTTTTTTTTTTTTGAGATGGAATCTCACTTTGTCACCCAGGGTGGAATCTAGTGGAGTGATCTTGGCTAACTGCAACCTCTGCCTCCTAGGTTCAAGCGATTCCCCTACCTCAACCTCCCAAGTAGCTGGGACTAAGGCACATGCTACCATGCCCAGTTCATTTTTGTATTTTTAGTAGAGACAGGGTTTCACCATGTTAGCCAGGATGGTCTTGATCTCCTGACCTCATGATCTGCCCACTTCAGCCTCCCGATGTTCTGGGATTACCAGTGTGAGCCACCGCGCCAGCATGAGTATTCTTAATTTGCAGCAATACAGTTATTTGCATCAGTGCAATAAGAATCCATTTTCTTTTGCAACAGGACACGATTGGAGAAACTGACTGTTTTGCCAAGGCTTTGACTGGAAGGGTGTGCTTACATTTAAGAAATCAAGTTCGACTCGCAGAGCCAATAAAAGCCCCTTGGGAAAACTGGCCTCATACTTTGTCTTCTACACAATCCCTGTACAGGGTTCCCAACCTGTGGTGAGTAAAGAATAGGCGCAAGAACCCCATGATATTTTGGGACCTAAAGAGGAGAAGAATTTACCCAACTCATAGGTATTTGAGGGTAAAAACCCATGGCTGGGCTCAGCTTTGAAAAGTTTTATCTTAAATTCCTTGTGGAACAGAGTTCCATCAAAGCCAATTTAAAAAGCCTGTGTGAAAAATAATTATTCTTGCTATACTTTATGCAAATAACCAGGCCAAATATAAGACTAAAGTTTTATTTTGCAAACAACTCAATCATATCATGATTTGTTTTTGACAAAAATGAGGACTGGAGAGAGAAAAATTATGTTTCAAAAGTTATCATATACTTGTCATTAAATTCTAGTCTCGTTAGTTGTTTTTAAGTTTTTGTCTGCATTTTAGACTAACCCTGCTTATTTCTGTAAACCAACCAGTGATCATCAGCTGTAGCTCAGAAGAAACAAAAGGGATGGGTGATGTAAAAATCTGGATCAATATTCTAGTGATGCTACTGGAGCCTCAGACAATGACTCCCTTTTACCAGGGAACCTTAGATAGGCCTCTGAGGGAGAGCTGACTGCCGTTTTCCCAACACAGCACCCCCCGGTTAATATCAATCATTATACCTATTCTAATGGCCGTTAGACATACCTCTTCAGAGGAGAGAATTGGTAGTAGCAGGAG
Organism: Sapajus apella; assembly: GCF_009761245.1. Classification (NCBI taxonomy): domain Eukaryota; kingdom Metazoa; phylum Chordata; class Mammalia; order Primates; family Cebidae; genus Sapajus; species Sapajus apella. The sequence goes on from NW_022436946.1 coordinate 38,532,605, forward strand.
GCAGACAAATGCCTAGGCAAATCGGATGTAGGGACAGGTCCCTAGTGAAACCCAACCTTCAAACTAAAGACAGTTTTAAAGCCTAGCTACAAGTCCCAGGTAAATCCATGGACTGGATTGAGAACCTGTCTCCCTGTTTGGCATGCTTTCCTCTAATTGATCCCCACCCTTCACCTATTTTATGCATACCTACCCTTTGTTTTTTCTTTGAGACAGAGTTTCTCTCTGTCACCCAGGCAGGAATGCAGTGGTGCAATCTCAACTCACTGCAACCTCTACCTTCCAGGTTCAAGTAATTCTCCTGCTTTAGCCTTCCAAGTAGCTGGGACTACAGGTGTGTGCCACCACACCTGGCCAATTTTTGTATTTTTAGTAGAGACATGGTTTCACCATGTTGGTCAGGCTGGTGTCAAACTCCTGACCTCAGGTGATCCTCCTGCCTCGGCCTCCCAAAGTGCTGGGATTGCCTGCATGAACCACCATGCCTGGCCACATACTACCCTTTCCTAATTGGTTTTCTATACTATCATGACCACCTTTGAGTGTTGTCTTCACTTTAACCTTTTTTGCATACTCACAAACCAATCCACACGGACTCCCCATTCTGAGTCTATAGAAAACCCCAGGCCCAGATGCAGAGAGAGAGAAACCACCTGACTGTGGTGGGAGACTACCCCCTGCATCCCCTCTCTGCTGAGAGCTGTTCCATCATTCAATAAAATTCTTCTCCACCCATCCTCACACTTCAAGCTGTCAGCATATCCTCATTCTTTTTAGATGCATGATAAAAGCTTGGGAACCACTAAACATGGGTACAAGCTATAGCACAGTTGGGCCAAGTGGGTGGGGGCCAGAGGCAGGCCCATGGCCGAGCAAGTCCCTGGTTGGCAAAGTAGCTGAGAAAAATCCTGCATCATCAGCACTTTGGGAGGCTGAGGTGGGCAGATCACTTGAGGTCAGAAGTTCAAGACCAGCCTTGCCAACATGATGAAACCCTGTGTCTACTAAACACACACACACACACACACACACACACACACACACAAACTAGCTGAGCATAGTGGCACACGCTGCTGATCCTAGCTACTCAGGAGGCTGAGGCACAAGAATCACTTGAACCCAGGAGATGGAGATTGCAGTGAGCCAAGATTGCACCATTGCACTCCAGTCTGGGTAACAGAGTGAGACCGTGTCTGAAGAAGATGGAAAAGGAAAAGAAAAAAATAATATTGGAGAAAATATTTGTGATCTTGGTTTAGGCAAAGATTTCTTAGACATATCAAAAACCTAAATGCCCATGCTAGAAAATGTTGATAAACTAAACTTCATCAAAACTAAGAACTTCTCTTTGAAAGGCACTGTTAAGAGAATAAAAAGATAATCTACAGAGAGAAGATCTGCAAATTACATATCTAGTAAAGAACCTGTATGCAAATTGCATATAGAATTCTCAAAACTCAAAAAAACAAATCAAATCAGTTTTAAAGATTTGAACTTTACAAAACAGATATATAAATGGAAAATATGCATATGGCACCCAATATCTTTAGTCATCAGGGAACGTCAATTAAAACAATGAAAACCCACACACACCACAGGATGTCTAAAAAGGACTAATCATACCAAGTGTTGGTGAGGATGTAGAGCAACAAGAACTCTCACATACTGATACTGGGAATATAAAATAGTCCAAACACTTTGGAAACCAGTTGAGGAATTTCTTAAGTTAAACATAAGCCTACCACATGACCCAGCTATTCCTCCATTCCTAGGCATTTGCCTAAGAGAAACCAAAGCATATGCCTATACAAAAACTTATATCCAAATGTTTATAGCTGCTTTATTTCTAATAGTCAAAAAAACAGAAAGAACCCAAATGTCTAGAAATAAGTGGTTAGATAAACAAATTATGGTATATACATGTAATGGAATACACAGCAATAAATAAGAGTTAACTATTGATCAATACAACATGTACATGCCCCATATTCTAGCAATTCCACTCCCAGGTGTGTACTCCAGAGAAATTTTGCACATGTGCACAAGGAGAAATGAATAAGAATGTTCACAGAAGTATCTGTAATAGTAAAAATCTGGAAACAACCTAAATTGTCCATCAGTAGTAAAATGAATTAAAAATGTTGGCATTAACATACAATGGAATATAGATTCACACATTTGTAGTCGTAGCATAAAACATGACGGGAATAATTAAAGCAAATTTGGGATAGTAATTACCTGTGGGAAAGTATGCATGAAGGGGATTAGGAACGAAGAAGGATCCACGGGGACCACAGCTTGGCCTGTAAGGTTTACCTTTTTTTTTTTTTTTGAGTGAGGGTCTTGCTTTGTCACCAGGCTAGAGTGCAGTGGCAGGATCACAACTCACTATAGCCTCTGGTCAACTGATCCTCCCACCTCAGGCTCCTGAGTACCTGGAACTACATGCCATAACACCTGGCTAATTTTTGTAGAGACAGGGTTTTGCCTTATAGCCCAGGCTGGTCTCTAACTCCTGGATTCAAGTGATCTGCCCACCTTGGCCTCCCAAAGTACTGACATTACAGACATGAGCCACCATGCCCGGCTTACATCTTTTCAAAAATGAGGATGTTAGGATCTGAGTAAAGAGTAGTGGATATGCAGAAAATACATGTGTTATGTTATTCTCTAGATTTTTGTTTGTTTAAAATATTGAATAATACAAAAAAGTACTAAAGTTAATTTGCAGATCTTCAAAAGGTTATCTACAGCAGGAGTTCCCAACCCCTGAGCCTGTTAGGGACCAGGTCACACAGCAGGAGATGAGTGGCAGGTGAGTGAGCATTACTACCTGAACTCTACCTCCTGTTGGATCAACCGCAGCATTAGATTCTCATAGGAGCACAAACCCTATTGTGAACTGTGCATGCAAGGGATCTAGGTTGCACATTCCTTATGAGAATCTAATGCCTGATGATCTGAGGTAGAACAGTTTTATCCTGAAACTATCCCCCACCCCATTCGTCAAAAAGTTTTCCTCCATGAAACCAGTCCCTAGTGCCAAAAAGTTTGGGGACTGCTGATCTAGAAGAGATAAAAATCACTTTACCTCCAAAAAAAAAGCTAAAAATAGGGAAAATGTGCCATGTAATTGTCATGGCAGAAAAGTAAATTTTACAAATAAATAAATAATAATACAGAAAACAATTTCAAACTCTTTTCATTATAAAGTTCACTTTTAAAATAACACACTGTATTTTGCAAAATTAAATCTTAAAATCCAAACATCCCATTCCTCTGAAATTAAAACTTCTCTTCACATTATATTATTAACAGTTCTTTTAAAACATCAAATAAAAATACAATAGAACAGCTCTCTGTTATCTCCTCTCATTTCTGCATACTGATAACATTTCATGATGCTTTCAAATAAGACAGTTATCTTTTTTTGGCTATAAGTCAACATCGGCAACTAGGACCACAGTTATTTTTCTTTCTTGTAGTCAGATATAGCACTGTAAGAAGGATCAGAGTTCTGATACTCTCTGTGGCATAGATCTGCCTTAAAACCACAAGTAGTGTGAAGTTATATTCTATGGTTTCACTGCTACTGACTACTTAGCTAACTTGTATCTTCAATTCTTGGAAACCTCATTCTCAGATAAAAACACCAAGTTTTATCTCAATAGTACAATCAAAATGTGAGCCTTTCCTACCTTTTAAAAAATAAACTTTCATTTTAGAATAGTTTCAGATTTACCTAAGAATTGTGAAGACAGTACAGAGAGTGCCCATATACCTCACATCCAGTTTCCTCTATTATTAATGTCTTACAAGGGTATGTTACATTTGTCACAATTAATGAACTAATATTGATACATTATTACTAGCAAACGTCTATACCTTATTCAGTTTTAACGAATATCCTTTTTCTATTCCAAGATCCCATCCAGGATACCACATTATATTTAGTCATCATGTCTCCTTAGACTCCTCTTGACTGTGACAGTTTGCCAGAATTTCCTTGTTTCAGATGACCTTGACAGCATTGAGGAGTACTTTCCAGGTATTATATAGCATGCTCCTCAATTAGGATTTGTCTGATGTTCTTCCCATGATTAGTCTAAGGCTATGAGGGTTTTCTGGAAGCATGACTACCCAAAAGTGCCATTTCATCCCATTAGATCCAGAGAACACAGTGCAGTATCAACATTGCTTAGTGCTTTCAATGTAAACCTTGATCATCTGGGCGGGATAGTTTGCCAGATTCCTCCACTGTGAAGTTGTCTTCTTTTCCGTGTTTACACTGTACTCCTAGAAGTAAGTCACTAAGAACAGTCCACACTTAAAGGAGTGGGGAATTAATTATGCTCTGCCTCTTTGACAGTGAAGTATTTACCTACATAAATTATTTGGAGTTTTTCTGCATAGGAGATTTGTCTAGACTCCCATATTTATTTATTATTCAATCACTTGTTTATATCAGTATGGACTCAAAGATATTTATTTTATACTTTGATTTAAATTCAAATACTTCTCCATTTTGTTGGCTATTGTGAACTCTTTCACATGGCTCCTGTGACCCTTTGACATACTCCCATTACTGAGGAGCAGTTTTATTGTTTTTAGTTTTAGAGTACTCTCTTGCTTTCTGATATATAAGATGCTCCAGGCTAATCTTACATATTTTCATTAGGCCTTTCTTCAAGGAGCCCTGGTTGCTTTTACTGAAGAATAGTATTACAAACCAAGATAAATGGGTACTAGATGTGCTTGTTGCTACAGGGATGACATGGCTTCTGGGCCCTCTTAGCCAATGGAGCTAGGAAATACACATGCATGTACCAACCTATCTATCTATGCATATCTATAAATATTTGTCATGTGTAACCATCAGTATCTATATTAAGCTAAATATAAATTCACACTGAGTATACTTAACATACACCTCCAACTCTAATTCATTATCACATGGGTAATTCTAGCTCCTTCCTTGCTTATCTAAAATCTTCCACCATTACAACAATGAAAAATCTGGGAATTTTCTACTTTTCACCTCAGAAAATTACAAAAGTAAAAGAAGAAATGAATTTATGTTTTGAAAGGAAATCACTTCTTCAAATAACCATATTATTATGTTTTTTTGGGCCAGGCGTGGTGGCTCATGTCTGCAATCCCAACACTTTGGGAGGCCAAGACTGGAGAATTGGTTAAGGCCAGGAGTTTGAGACAAGCCTGAGCAATATAATGAGATCCTGTCTCTAAAAAAAAAAATTTTTTTTTAATTAGCCAGGCATGGTGGCATGCACCTGTTGTCCCAGCTACTCAGAAGGCTGAGCTGGGAGGTCAACACTGCAGTGCGCCATGATCTGATCATGACACTGCACTCCAACCTGGGTGACAGGGCAGGGCAAGACCCTGTCTCAAAAAAAAAAAAAAAAAAAAGCTATTAGATGAGGCCAGAGATAGAATCTATAACCCAGATGCGATCATCCTGGCCCCTGGTAGAACCAATTACGACTTTCAGAATTGTTTTTTTTTTTTCCTTTTGAGACGGAGTCTTGTTCTGTCACCCAAGCTGGGGTGCAGTGGTGTGATTTCAGTTCACTGCAACCTCTACCTCCTGGGTTCAAGCAATTCTTCTGCCTCAGCCTCCCAAGTAGCTGAGATTACAGGCACTGCCACCATGCCCAGCTAATTTTGGTATTTTTAGTAGAGACAGGGTTTCCATGTTGGTCAGGCTGGTCTCTAACTTTTGACTTCAAGTGATCTGCCCACCTTGGCCTCACAAAGTGCTGGGATTACAGGTGTGAGGCACCGTGCCCAGCCTCAGAATTGTCTCTTGATGTCACAGCCTCATCTTTCATCAAGAGATGCTTAAAGAAACTGCCTGATAAAATCCATTATTACATCCACTATATGGCCAATGCCAACATTAGTTCATTACTCATTGCTTCCATAAGAAACAAAGGGGCAAAAAACACTTGCCTCCTTGAGTAAAGTAACATGTAAATTGTGTCTTATTTAACCATATCCATCATGCTTCCCTTTTCATGTTGCTTGCCAGAAGCTTAGAGTCAAATTTGCCAAATTTGCTATTGCAACTATATAGGCCCTGATTAGTTATGTGTTTATATTCCCCCAGTCTTAACTACACATACTATGTGATATTTTCCATGGTTACTGAAATTTACTTTCTACTCCTATCCTACCATTTTATTTGTCTATGGTTTTATGCTTCTAAAAACTACCTCAAATCCTTTGTGGAATGAAGTAATATAAATTAATGCACATATAATCCTATTATTACTATAGTTGTTTAATCTTTGAAATAATAGCAGGATTAATGGCCTATAGTGGGAAACCCGTTAAGAAGAAAATTTTTTACTAGGTTCTTATTAAGATATTGAAAAATATTCTCCAAAATAGAGAGGAAATAATAAACTATTCTTAACCTGAACATTATCATTTTCTCATAAGATTCTATGATGTAATGTTAAATTCTGGACCATCAGGAAAAATACTTTCCTAATTAGATCCCCTTCAAACATCTATTTTCTCTACACCCATTTCTGTACACCTCCTTTCCCCCGGTGGTGAACCTTTGCCTCTTTTGTTAACTGCAGGAACCATATGGGTGGTGGCTGGACCAAGATTTAAAATCATAACCATTAATATCAGGAAGCCTAAAAATATACTCAAAGCAAGCATCTTATCTTTGTCAGGAGAAAGGAAAACTAACATTTCTTGAGAACCTGCCACATGGCAGATAATGTGTAGGGGCTCTTTAGATATACAGTTTCATTCAATCTTTGAAGCAACCCCAGGTGAAACAGGCAAAGCTCAAAGGCTAAGTGATTTGCCTAAGGGCTCCCTACTATTTAAATGGAAGCTTCTAGATTTATACCCCTAGCCTTATCTGACTAGCGCAAAGACCTACTCTGTCTATTCCATCACTCCTTATAAGCAACCACACTGCTTTTATTGTTTGTATTTATTCATTTATTGCTCTGTTGCCCAGGCTGGAGGGTAGCAGTGCAATCTCAGGTTACTGCAACCTCCACCTCCTAGGCTCAAGCCAACCTCCCTCCTTAGCTTCCTGGGTAACTGGGGCTAGAGGCACATGCCACTGCTCCAAGAAGTTTTGTATTTTTTGTAGAGGCAGGGTTTCACCATGTTGCCCAGGCTGGTCTCAAACTCCCGAGCTCAAACAATCCTCCCACCTTGGCCTCCCAAAGTGCTGGGATTACAGGCATGAGCCACTATGTTTGGCCATGCTGCTTTTATAATTTCTTGTCAGTGCACCTAAGCTAGGGAACCTTCTAAAGATGGGAGAACAATTTAATAATGCTTAACAGAATAAGGACAGAAAAAAAGCTATTTAAAATGCCTTTCTGTGGAGGAATATATCAGAACCCAGCTCTTCCAAAAATGTTCCACCCTATTGGCTCTCAGCACTCTCTCTTCCTTGAGCTTTTCCAGCACTTACTTACCACCAGTGCCACTCACTATCACTAACCCAAGGTTCTTTACCCTGTGCATTCTTTTTAAATGTACACACATGCACATATACACACACACCTTGTCTCCCCAAATCTGGGTTTCTTAAATGCTGCCAGCATGCCTTATATGTGCATTTCCCTCTTCTATTCTTCACATTGTAATAGATACACAAAAAGTATCAAATGATTGAATGAGAACATTCAGTCTTTGAAAGGGAAGTCACGGCTGGATATGTAATAGTTGACCCCTCTACCTTTCTCAGAGAAGGCTGTATCCAAATCTATCCCCTCTGTCCTCAATAAGGCATTCCTCTCTTACTCCAGCAGCATGTTCTGGGAAACCAGAGAAGAGTACTTACACATAAAATAAAACTACTTACAGCATACTATCAATCATTTCTATACTTTCTCACAATGAAATAACCCTGATTCATTCAGATGTTCCTTGAATTTCTCAGTATAGCCTTGTTCTGTAAGATTCACAGAACTCTTATGTGACAAGGAAGGTATTTTATGGTTATCTCTAATAAATATATTGAACTGAGTGGAGCTAAGGATTAATATTTGAAAGAAAATCTAAGTTTTATTTGTCAAATTTGTATGTGATGCCTTCATTCATTCAACAAATACTTTTTGAGTATCTATAATATATGTGCCAGCACTATTCTAGATGCTGAAAAGACAGTGGTGAACAAAACAAACACTAGTCCCTGTCTTCATGGAGCTGCCATTCTACCAGGTGACAAAAAGCTAGAAAGAACTGTCGATATGCTGGTTGACAAAATTAGGACTCAAAATCCATATAAAGAGGAAGCTGAAACCAATAAAACCAAATTTAATGAAGAAAAATACAGCATTTAGAGTTCAGAAATTAAATGGATAAGTATGAACAGGAAGAAGATATATAGCTTTATTCATGCAATACACGTTTATTTGTAGGTTCTCTTCCCCAGGAGTAGTCACTGAGGGAGTGGAAACAGGCCCTGCTCTGCTGGGCACTGGAGATCTCAAGTCCCTAAGTCCCTAATCTCAAGAAACTCATATTTGAGAAATACAAACAGCAAGGGCAGAACAACGAACAGTGTGATAACTGACCAAGGTGTGTACTGTGTGTTGTGGGACAACTTAGGAGGGGTATCCAGCCCAGATGGGCAATGAAAAGGTAACCACACTTTCCTCAGGGTAACACCGAAAGTGAAATGAAGAATGAATAGACTTTCATCACGCAAGGGATGGGGGAAAGAGGCAGGAACATTCCATGTAAAGGGAATAGCACAAGCAAAATTAATATCTGCAAGTGATTCCCTAAGGGTGCAGCCAGAATCACAGCAAAGCCAAGTCAGTCACTGCAAGAAACACAGACTTTATTATTTAAATGTTAGAGAGTCACAGTGGATTTTTAAAACCTGGGAATTACATGATTAAATGGGATTTTATAAACTCCTCTCTGGCAACAGTTTGAAGAACAGAATGCTCATGGGAAGACTGGGAGGAAGACAGCTGGAAGGCTGCTGCAAGTGACAAATGACAATTGTCTGAAATCAGAAGTGGCAAGGTATCCAAGGAGACAGATTTGAGACGTGAGTGATGGAATCAACAGAACTTATGATCGATCCATTAGATTAAAAAAGATGAAGGGAGTGGCAATAGATTGACTCTTAAGGGATTTAGCTAGGTAGTAAAGTGAGGGGAAGACAGATGCCAAGTTTAAGCATGAAGAAAATGAACAGGTTTGGGGAATGGGGAAAGGAAAAGGTGATGAATTTGTTTGAAAATGAAAGCAACTTAATATGCCTGAATACAAGCAAATTTATTTTCCCAAAATTATTCATCAGAGGAAAAAATAGTTACTTTACATTAAATCCTCTTTCAAAACTTTCTCATCATGGGGTACTTTCCAAATTTCTGTATTTTGAACAAATTATTGTTTGGGAAAAACAAGCCAGAAACAACCTTTAATTGTTGCTGAGTATGTATGCTACTAGAGGTCACCTGATGGATGGAAGTGGCCTAAAAGGAATAAAGAAATGTAACAGATATATAATTTTCCTGAGAGCATATCCTACATTTGCACATTTAGATGCTATAAATTTCAAAAAGCAACACAGTGAGTAAGTAGTGGAGATCAAAAATATGTACCCATAGAACAAATTAATAAACAGGTGTCCTAATATTGTGCAAGTAGAGACTTGCCACAGGGAAACTCAATTCCCTGGCTGCTATCCATTCAGGGACTTCCCAGTGGAGTCAACGCAGAGCCTGTTTCCACCCCCTTAGTGTCTGCTCTTGGGAAAGAGAATCTGTCTGACTGACGCCTTTGGTAAAAGAGCTGAACATGCTCAGTCAGCTCTCTCTGGGCTTTTTTTGTCTTTAGCAGTGGCCTGTCATTAGGAGGTCCAAATTCTCTGATTATCTAAGACATAAGTTTATGGCAAACCCTATAGGAGAGGTTTACAGCCAACTAGCTCATTTGTATTAATAACTGCTATACCAGCCTTCATCCTTTAAATGCATAGGGAAGTCAACCACAGATCATGATGATGATGATGATGATATTGGTGACACTGAAACCTGGAATTTAAAATGTACCATGTGCCAGATAGTATAGCTGCTTCATTTTTATTAAGTGTCTTAGTCTGTTTTTTGCTGCCATAACAGAATACCAGAGACTGGATAATTTATAAAGAAAAAAAAACTTTTATTTCTTATAGCTCTGGAGGCTCAGAAGTCCAAGATCAAGGAGACAGCATCTGGTAAGGGCCTTCCTGCTGCATTACATGGCTAAGGCCATCACATTCATGAGGTGGCAAGGAAAGGGAGTCAAACTCTTCCTTTTTTAAATATTTTTGGAGACAGAGTCTTGCTTTGTCGCCAGGCGCCAGGCTGGAGTGCAGTGGCACGATCTTGGCTCACTGCAACCTCCACCTCCTGGGTTCAAGCAATTCTCCTGCCTCAGCCTCCTGAGTAGCTGGGACTACAGGTACACAACACCACACCCAGCTAATTTTTTTGTACTTTTAGTACAGACGAGGTTTCACCATGTTGGCCAGGGTGGTCTTAATCTCTTGACCTTGTGATCCACCCGCCTCGGCCTCCCAAAGTGCTGGGATTAAACTCTTCCTTTTATAAGGAACGCACTACTGCAACAATGGCATTAATCCATTCATAAAAGCAGAGTCCTCATAACCTATTCACCTCTGAAAGGTCCCACTTCTTAGTACTTGCATTGGGGATTAAGTTTCCAACAAATGAACTTTGGGAGACAAATTCAGCCCATAAGATTAAGTCACTTAATATCCACAGCAATCCTATGAGGTACTACTCAGTTGACAAAGCTGAGGTACTAAGGTTTTAAAGCTTGCTCAAAGTCATCCAAAGTAGTGGTGGTGAGGCTGGAATTTGAGGTCAGCACCCTCACTCTTAAGCCACTATACTATACTGCCTTTTAATTGATTTAACCAAAAATTTTAACATAGCCCACATTAAGAGATGAGAAAAGTAGTACAAAAAGAGCTAAATATTCGTCTTCCATAAGGAAATCTGTAGATAAAAATCTAAGTTTGAAAATTCAGAATACAGCCATATAAGCATGCTGTTTTGAAATATGAAGATAACCATAAGAAATAGCTAAAAGAGTTGAAGGCAGTTGATTTTGGAGTAAGGCGCCCAGTATGAGAGGGGAGTAGGGCGAAGGAATGCTGCTCTTTATTATAAGCCTTATAGAAATCTGATATTATATACTGTATGCATATAAAACTTTGATAATCATAAAAAATTAATTTTAGGAAGAAAACATACCAACTTTGTCGAAATTAATCTGGGCATATGCCCAAGTTCCTGCTTTTAAAAATCATATGATCCATTATGATGAAAAGACTTCATAAAACCACCTAGCAAATAGTTTTATCATCCTACACTGAGAATGATACTAGCGGGAACAGGAGAGTCATTACAGTGCCATAGCCTTGCTCAGGATTTGAGAATTCTCATCAAAATTCCTGGGAATAGATTGGATCTGTAGATCAGGTATCAAAGAAAGAGGCAGGTTCTTTAAACCAATTCAGAACATAGTTTCTCCTGATTAGGGTGGGGTGGTGGGGGGACCAGGGAGAAGATAAAAAAGCCTTATGTTCATAACTGGGTTTGTCTGACCTAGAATCATAGCGGAATTACTAATTTGCCAGAATGCTTGAAAGCAAAAAGACATCTTTCATTTATCAATGAGAATATCTGTAGTGTGAAGGCTATGGCAATAGCTACAGAGGAAACTAGAGAAGGGTCCTGACTTAATAGGCTGCTTTGTCAAGCAGTATCAATTCTACCAAGGACAATCAATAACAGGCCAGCATAAGTAAAGGAAAACAATTATTTAAAAAAAAAAAAAAAACTTTGCAAGATTTTGAAAATTTTTAAAGTGATTTGAAATCATACACGTAATCTTGCTGTTTAACACTTAAGAACAGCATGTGTTGTTTTCAAAAGCCAAAAGAAATACCTTTCAGAGTTCAGAGTAACAAAGAGTAAAAGAAGTCATTCTAGACAGCTACTATATACTCCTCCTGTTCAAGTGGGAAGAAAGAACTGTTTATTCCCATTTAAAGAGGTTTATCTGAGTACAAGTAATTTAGGTAGGTCTAGGACAAACTCCAAGGTAAAATTTCCAGTTTATCTCAAAATGTCATCCCCTCTGTAGCCCAACATAGAACATTTGTACGCATTTTCCTTCATTTTGTGCTAAGTAACTTCATTAAGTACTTAATATGTGCCAGGCACTGTTTAAGTGCTTTATATGCATTACTCCTATTTGACATCATTTAATCCTCACAACAATTCTGATTGAGGTATTGTTTTTTGTTTGTTTGTTCTGTGTGTGTGTGTATGTTTTTTTGTTTTTTTTTTTTTTTTTTTTGAGACGGAGTCTCGCTCTGCTGCCCAGGCTGGAGTTTGGTGGTGCAATCTTGGCTCACTGCAACCTTTGTTCACTGCAACCTCCACCTCCTGGGTTCAAGCAATTCTCCTGCCTCAGCCTCCCAAGTAGCTGGGACTACAGGTGCCCACCACCACGCCCAGCTAATTTTTGTATTTTTAGTAGAGACAGGGTTTAACCACATTGGCCAGGCTGGTCTCCAACTCCTGACCCCAGGTGATCCATCCACCTTGGCTTCCCAAAGGCTGGGATTACAGGAGTGAGCCACCATGCCCAGCCTGATTGAAGTATTCTTATTCTCCTTGTTCCGATGAAGAAACTGAGGCAAAAAGTGGCTTGTTAAACAACTTGCCCAAAGCCACACAGACACAGAATGGAGGAAGGGAACCCAGTCTGGATCAAGGGTTATTAATTGTTACACACGGTCCACCAGGAACAGCTCAACTTCTATAAAGAGCTACAGCAAAACTTTGGAGACATTCGGAGTACCCCTTCCTAAAGCTGTCATGTACAAACAAGCCTTAATATTCTAAAAACATATCAACCCACACAGACAAGTTTCCACCTAACAGGCAGATTTCTATCTTGATGAATCAAATGCCTCCTTGCTTATAATTGTTGGACAGTCAAATAGGTGACACCTTCTGTTCTTAGTACCAATTAAACAAAAATGCTCTAATAACAGCATTCTCTAGCCACAAGTAATTCTGCCAGGGAGTTACTTACTATTGAATAGCAAGAATTTAAGCGATAAGAACATTAAATGTGCTAAGAAAAACCATAAGCTGCATACACAGGCTGAGTTGCAAGCCAATCCTCTCACTTACAATCCTCCTTGACAGTGGATGTGGGACCTGGATCCTCTTTTATATAAAAGAGTTCATCAGGACAAATTGAGATAGATGATGAATAATGAGAGAGAAAAAACAGCTTAGAAGAAAAATGGGATACCAATACCATTCATCTTTTACTCCATTCTACTGTGTCCTAGAAATCTTGATCTTCCTACCATAGCATGAAAAAAAGATTTGTCTCAAAATTGTCTCTACCACTCTGTTTAATCTCAAAATGAAATTTAAATAACAGGCATCTATTTAAAGTATAGCAGTGGGAAGGTAGACTGACGATCAAGGGAAACCTCTGCCAATCGCAAATACACGCTCTCAAACAAATCAAAGAACACAGGGACACTCAGCACTGACGTAATGAGATTCACAGATCTAAACGGCTGCGTTTGTGCTGGCCCCAGAGAAGTACATCTCCACATCTGTTGTTCTATGTCCACAAAACAAAAAGGAAATTCATTTAACTGCCATAAAGTTGTGTGTCTGCCACTGCCAGACTCAGAGACTGACACCGCATTAGTGTGTGTAGAGGATTTGAGCAGCAGAAGCTCTTAGGTAAGTAAAATATTAATTTATCAAATCCTCCCCCCGAGAGAGCATGCATGCAATGAATTCTTGCATAATGAGGTTTTACGGCCAAGTAGTGCTGAGTGTTCATTTTCTTGCTCTTCTTCCTGTTTCAATTCATAGTTCTAGTTATACTAATTACTATGGTACTCATAGCCACTGTACATGAAGAGAAACATTTTACAGTATTGACCACATTATTCTTAAAACATGATATTGTTTATGTATTGCAAATTAATAAACGCTGAGTGCTAGAACAGCTTTGATTTAATGAAACTATTTAATAAGACTATTACATTTTTTAAATAAATCAAATTTGGTTATAAATACTTTACATTTAAAAATTAAAATTCTTGAATTATACTCTATTTTGCCTTTGATGTTTTTTCTCATGTAACTATTTTAATGAGATATAATTCACATACCATAAAATTCAACCTTCTAAAATATACAATTCAGTGTGTTTTAGTATATTCACAAAGTTATACACCTATCACCGTTATGTAATTCCACAATACTTTCTTACCCCAAAAAGAAATCCTGTACCCATTAGCAGTCACTCCCATTCCTCCTTCCCTTAAGCTCTTGGCAACTACTACTTTCTGTCTTTATGGAATTGCTAATTCTGGACATTTTATGCAAATGTCCTTCTGTACAATGTGGCCTTTTGTGTCTGGTTTCTTTCATTTAGTATAATGTTTTCAAGGTCCATCCATATTGGATCGTGTATCAGTTCTTTGTTGCTTTTTGTGGCTGCATATTTCATTTATTGATATACCACATTTCGCTTATCCATTGATAAGCATGTGGATTGGAATACTACTAGACCATCCATGTACAAGTTTTTCTGCATATATATCTTTTTAATTCTCTTGAGTATACACCTAAGAGTAGAATTGCTATGTCATATGGTAAATCTTTGAGGAACAGCCAATTTTCCAAAGTGTTTGCACCATTTTACATTCCCATCTGAAGTGTATGAGGATTCTGATTTCTCCACATCCTCACCAACATTTGTTATTATTCATCTTTTTTTATTTTAGCCATCCTAGTGGGTATGAAACAGTATCTCATGACTTCTATTTATATTTCTCTAATGACTAATGAAGTTGAGCACATTTTCATATGCTCATTGGCCATTTACATATCTTCTTTGAAGAAATGTCTACTCAAATCCTTTGCACATTTTAAAATTGTGTTACTTGTCTTTTTATTGTTTTTTTTTTCTTTTTTTTTCCCCCATTTATTTATTTTATTGCATTTTAGGTTTTGGGGTACACGTGAAGAACATGCAAAATTGTTGCATAGGTACACACATGGCAGTGTGATTTGCTGCCTTCCTCCCCATCACCTACATCTGGCATCTCTCCCCTTGCTATCTCTCCCCAGCTCCCCACCCCCCACCATCCCTCCCCTATTTCCCCCCAACTGACCCCAGTGTGTAGTGCTCCCCTCCCTGTGTCCATGTGTTCTCATTGTTCAACACCCGCCTATGAGTGAGAACATGCGGTGTTTGATCTTCTGCTCTTCTGTCAGTTTGCTGAGAATGATGGTTTCCAGGTTCATCCATGTCCCTACAAAGGACACGAACTGATCGTTTTTGATGGCTGCATAATATTCCATGGTGTATATGTGCCACATTTTCCCTATCCAGTCTATCGTCGGCGGGCATTTGGGTTGGTTCCAGGTCTTTGCTATTGTAAACAGTGCTGCAATGTACATTCGTGTGCACGTGTTCTTATAGTAGAACGATTTGTAATCCTTTGGATATATACCCAGTAATGGGATTGCTGGGTCAAATGGAATTTCTGTTTCTAGGTCCTTGAGGAATCGCCACACTGTCTTCCACAATGGTTGAACTAATTTACACTCCCACCAACAGTGCAAAAGTGTTCCTATTTCTCCACATCCTCTCCAGCATCTGTTGTCTCCAGATTTTTTAATGATCACCATTCTAACTGGCGTGAGATGGTATCTTTTTATTGTTGAGTTGCAAGAGTTCTTTGTATATTCTGGACACTAGTCCTGTAAAATACATGATTTGCAAAAAATTATCTCTCATTGTATGGATTCTCTTCTCACTTTTTGGTGTGCCCTTTGAAGCACAGAGGTTTTAATTTTGATGAAGTCCAATTTATCTATTTTGTTGTTGTTTGTACTTTTAATGTTATATCTAAGAAACCATTGCCTAATCCAAGGCCACAAACATTTATATCTTTATAGTTTGTGAAGGAGGGGAAGGGGAGACAAGTTCTCACTCTTTCATCCAGACTGGAGTACACTGGTGCAATCATGGCTCACTGCAGCCTCTAACTCCTGGGCTCAAGCGATTCTCTGGCCTCAAGCTTCTGAGTAGCTAGGAATACAGGTACTGTATCTTTTTTTTTTTTTTTTTTTTAAGAGATGGAGGTGTCCATATGTTACCCAGGATGATCTTGAACTCTAGGCCTCAAGTGATCTTCCTGCCTCAGCTTATACTTAGGTCTTTAATCCATTTTGAGTTAATTTTTTTATACGGTATGAGGTAGGGGATCTAACTTCATTCTTTTTCATGTGGCTACACAGTTGTTCCAGCACCATTTGTTGGAAAAACTATTCTTTCCCCACTAAATTGTCTTGGCTTGCTTTTTTACTTAATAATATTCTTTTTAAAACACATCTATTACCTATCTATTTGTTTTGAGACATGGTCTTGCTCTCTCACCTAAGCTGGAATACAGTGATGCAAACATGGCTTATTGCAGCCTCAACTTGCCGAGCTCAAGTGATCCTCCAGCTGTAGCCTCTTGAGTACTACAGGCCACCACCATGCCCAGCTAATTTTTAAGCTTTGTAGAGATGGGGTCTTGCCATGTTGCCCAGGCTTGTCTCATGCTGGGATTACAGGTGTGAGCCACAGTGCCTGGTCCTTACTTTTCTTTTAAATATTAAACATTATTAAGATGGCCAGGTGCAGTGGCTCATATCTGTAATCACAGTACTTTGGGAGGCCAAGATGGGAGGACTGCTTGAGCCCAGGAGTTCAAGATCAGCCTTGGTACCATGGCAAGACCCTATTTCTACAAAAAATAATTTAAAAATCAGCTGGGTATGGTGGCATGCACTTGTGATACCAGCTACTTAGGAAGTTGAGGCTGGAGGATCACTTGAGCCTAGGAGGTCGAGGCTGCAATCAGCACTCGAGTCTAGGTGATAGAGGGAGAACTTGTCTCAGGAAAAAAAACAAAAAACAATGTTTTTAAAACAAACAAATTTTTATGACGTTTATAGCCTTATAGAATAATTGTTATACAATAAACTGTATATAAAGTATTCAATGAGAAATCCTGACATATGGATGTACCTGTGCCAATATCACTACAATCAAGATAATGAATTTATTTATTTATTTGGGACAGAGTCTCGCCCTGTCACCAGGTGCCAGACTGGAGTGCAGTGGCACAATCTCGGCTCACTGCAAACTCCGCCTCCTGGGTTCAAGCAGTTCTCCTGCTCAGCCTCCCGAGTAGCTGGGGCTACAAGCACGCACCACCACACCCAGCTAATTTTTCTATTTTTAGTAGAGATGGGGTTTCACCACATTAGCCAGGATGGTCTCGATCTCTTGACCTCGTGCTCCGCCCACCTCAGTCTCCCAAAGTGCTGGGACTACAGGCATGAGCCACTGCACCCAGCCGGATGATGAATATATTACCACAAAAGTTTTATTACACATCACTGCAATTCCTCCCTGCTGCCCCTCCCCAGGTAACTGCTGATCTATAGAGCAGTTTGCCATTATAAGTTAGTTTGCATTTTCTAGACATTTATACAAATAGAATCAGACAGTATGTGTTTTTTTATTTTTACATTTGTTTTAATTTACATCTTTGGTAAAAATCATTCAAATATTTTACCTCAAATATAATTCTATTTATATATATATATATATATATATATATATATATATATTTATATATATATATAAAATTCTATTTTTAAAGAATTTTTTAAAGAGAAGTTTTGGATTCACAGCAAAATTTAGAGGAAGGTAAACAGATTTCCCATATACCTCCTGCCCCCACACATGCATTGCCTCCTCTAGCATAAACATCCCTCACCAGAGTGGTACATTAGTTACAAATGATGAACCTACATTGGCACATCATTATAATCCAAAGTCCACAGTCTATTTATTAATTTTTGTAGTGATAGGGCCTCACAATGCTGACCAGGCTGGTTTTGAACTCCTGGCCTCAAGTGATCCTCCCATCTTGACCTCCCAAAGTGTTGTGATTACAGGTGTGAGTCACCATACCCAGCCCCAAAATCCATAGTTTATATTAAGGTTCACTCTTACATTATACAGTCTATTGATTTAGACAAATATATAATAACATGTGTCTTCCATTACTGTGTCAGAGCCATTTCACTGCCCTAAAAATCTTCTGTACTCCACCTATTCATTCTCTCCTGACCAACTCCCTGATAATTCATCTTTTTATTGTTGCCACAGTTTTGCCATTTCCAGAATGTCTTATAGTTGAAATCACATGGTATGTAACCTTTCAGACTGGCTTCTTCACTTAGAAATATGCATTTAAGGTTGCTCCATAGCATGGGCAATATAGCAAGACTCTGTTTCTACAAAAATTAAAAAAAAAAAAAATTAGCTGGTCTCCCACTTGAGCCCAGGATCTTGAAGCTGCAGTGAGCTATGATTGCATCATTACACTCCAGCCTGGGCAACAGAGCAAGGCCTTGTCTCTAAAAGAAAAATAAATATATTTTTTAAAAAGCCAGGCATAGTGGCTCACACTTGTAATCCCAGCACTTCAGAAGGCTGAGGCAGGAGGATCACTTGAGCCCAGGAGTTCAAGACCAGCCTGGGTAACATTGCAAGACCCAATCTCAAAAAAAAAAAAAAAAAAAAAAAAAAAAAAATTAGCCAGGTGTGATGATATGCTCCTGTAGTCCCAGCTACTTGGGAGGCTGAGGAAGGATGATGGCTCAAGCCCAGGAGGTCAAGGCAACAGTGAGCCATGATTGTGCAATTGCATTCCAGCCTGGAGGACAGATTAAGACCTTGTCTCTAAAAAAATAAAAATATAAAGTTTCCTCCATATCTTTTCATAGCTTGATACCTCATTCCTTTTTAGTACTGAGTAGTACTCCATTTCAGGTTATACTACAGTTTATTTATTCATTTATCTATTGAAGGACATCTTGGTTGCTTTTTAGTTTTGGTGGTTATGAATAAAGCTGCTATAAGCATCCATGTGCAGGTTTCTGTGTGAACATAAATTTTCAACTCCTTTGGGTAAATACGAAGGAATGCAATTGTTGGATCATACGATGAATGTGTTTAATTTTGTAAGAAATTGCCAAACTGTCTTCCAAAGTGGCTATACCATTTTGCATTCCCACCAGCAGTGAACGAGAGTTCTTGTTGCCCCACATCCTCACCAGCACTTGATGTTGTCAGTGTTCTGGATTTTGGCCATTCTAATAAGTGTGTAGTAGAATATCATCATTTTTATTTTCATTTTTCTAATGACATGATGTGGCACATAATTGCATATGCTTATTTGCCATCTGTACATCTTCTTTGATAAGATCTCTATTAGGGTATTTGGCATATTTTAAAATCAGATTTCTTTTTTTATTGTTCAGTTTTAAGAGTTCTTGTATATTTCAGATAAGAATCCTTTGCCAGATGTGTCTTTTGCAAGTATTTTCCCAGTCTGTGGCTTATCTTCTCATTCTCTTAGCATTATCTTTCATAGAGCAGAAATTTTTATACTTTTT
Organism: Sapajus apella; assembly: GCF_009761245.1. Lineage (NCBI taxonomy): Eukaryota > Metazoa > Chordata > Mammalia > Primates > Cebidae > Sapajus > Sapajus apella. The sequence continues at coordinate 38,552,215 of NW_022436946.1, forward strand.
TGTTTCATATTTAGGTTGATGATCTATTTTGTGTTCATTTTTGTGAAAAGTATAAGGTCTGTCTCTAGATTCTTTTTTTTTTTTTTTTTTTTGCATGTGGATGTCGTTATTCCAACATCATTTGTTGAAAAGATATTTGCTCCATTCCATTGACTTTATTCCTTTGTCAAAGATTAGTTAACTATATTTGTCTGGGTCTATTTCTGGGCTCTCTATTCTGCTCTATCAATCTATTTGTCTGTTCTTTCACCAATACCACGCTGTTCTGATTACTTTAGCTTTACAGTAAGTCTTGAAATAGGACACTGTCAGTCTAGAGTTGACTTCATATTGAAGAAGATGAGTTGCCTTCATATTAAAGAAAATCATATTGAAGAAGAAGTAGAAACTTTAACTTTATTCTTCTTCAACATCATGTCACCTATTCTGAGTCCTTTGCCTCTCCACATAAACTTTAGAATCAGTTTGTCAATATCCACAAAATAACTTTCTAGGATTTTGATTGGGAGGGTACTGAATCCCAAGAACTTACATAGTGACAATATTGAGTCTTCCTATCCTATTCACGAACATGGAATATCTGTCCATTTATTTGGTTCTTTCATTTCTTTCATCAGAGTTTTATAGTTTTACTTATATATCTCTTATGCATATTTTGCTGGATGTATACCTTATTTTGAGAGATGCTAAAATAAATGGTATCATAGGGTTTTTTGGGGGGAAGGGGGGCAGAGTTTCACTTTTGTTGGCCAGGCTGGAGTGCAATGGCACAATCTCAGCTCACCATATCCTCTGCCTCCCAGGTTCTAGTGATTCTCCTGCCTCAGCCTCCCGAGTAGCTGGGATTACAGGCACGTGCCACCATGCCCGCTTATTTTGTTATTTTTAGTAGAGATGGGGTTTCTCCATGTTGGTCAGGCTGGTCTCAACTTTCTGACCTCAGGTGATCCGCCCTCCTCAGCCTCCCAAAGTGCTGGGATTATAGGAGTGAGCCACCTCACCTGGTTGGTGCTGTGTTTTAAATTTCAAATTCCACTTGATTATGCTGGTTTCAATTATATTTTATTTATTTATTCATATATATATATATTTTTGAGACAGAGTCTTACTCTGTCGCCAGGCGCCAGGCTGGAGTGCAGTGGCACAATCTCGGCTCACTGCAACCTCCGCCTCTCAGGTTCAGGCAATTCTCCTACCTCAGCCTCCTGAGTAGCTGGGACTACAGATGCATGCCACCACGCCCAGCTAATTTTTGTATTTTTAGTAGAGATGGAGATATTTTATTTTTTAATCCTTACATCATTACTGTGACTAGATCTTGTTACTAGAACACCAAAATATCTTGATTATGGTAATATACTGATTTTGCTAAAATAAAGGTAAATAATTAATTTTGTAGAATAATTACATAATAATTTTTAAAACATGTCTTTTACTTTATTATTCACCCAAACATCACAACCCTATCAAAAGAATACTAAAACATGCGAAATATTAAATAATTGAATTCTGTTGGGTGGGTGCAGTGGCTCCCACCTTAAATCCCAGCACTTTGGGAGGACAAGGGAAAAGGATCTCTTGAGCCCCTGGAGTTCAAGATCAGTCTAGACAACATAGCAAGACCCTTATCTATGTTTTTAAAATTTTTTTAATTAGCTGGATTTGGTGGCACATGTCTGTAGTCCCAACTACTTGGGAGGCTGAGGTGGGAGGATCACTGGAGCCCAGGAGGTTGAGGTGGCAGTGAGCTGTGATTGCATCACTGTACTCCAGCCTAGGTGACAGAGCATGACCCTGTCTCAAATAAAACAAAATAAAATAAAATAAAATAAAATAATTAAATAAATTCTGTCATCTTTGATATTTTGCTTTTAATTATTTAATGCTATAACATTAAATATTTTCTAATTTTTTTATAAAAGTTTGTCAGGGTAGAAAGTATATTTTAATGGTTTTTTTAATTTAATAACCTTAAATATTTAGACATAAGGTATATAAGTCTCCACTGGCATACCTTAGTCTCTACTGTCATACCTCCATTAGACATAGGATTATGTGAGTACTTTAGAAGTCCATTGGTGATGACTTCATTAAAGTGGTGGTCGGGGGGGAGCGGGTGAAGAAGTGGGTTGGGCTGGCAACATTCTGTTTCCTTTCTTTCTTCTTCTTCTTCTTTTTTTTTTTTTGGATACAGGGTCTTGCTGTGTCTCCCAGGCTAGAGTGCAGTGACATGATCACAACTCAATGCAGCCTCGACCTCCTGGGCTTAAGGCATCCTTCCAGCTCAGTCTTCCGAGGGGCTGGGGCTGGGACCACAGGTACATGCCACCACGCCCAGCTAATTTTTGTACTTTTTGAAGAGGTGGGGTTCTGCTATGTTGCCCAGGCTTGCCCCAAACTCCAGGCTCAAGTGATCTGCCCACCTCGCCCTGCCAAAGTGCTCGGATTAGAGGCAGTTAACCTCCGTGCCTGGCTGGTGTTCTGTTTCTTTAAAAAAAAAAAAAAAATTAGGTTTAGGGGTACATGTGAACATTTGTTACACAGATAAACATGTGTCACGGGGGTTTGTTGTACATATTACATTGCCCAGGTATTAAGCCTTGTAACCAAGAGTTATTTTTTTTGCTGCTCTCCCTCTTCCCACTCTCCTCAAGAACCCAGTGTTTGTTTCCTTCTTTGCATTCCTAAGTTCTTATCATTTAGCTCCCACTTATAAGTCAAAAAATAACAGATGCTGGCAAGGTTGTAGAGAAAAAAGAATGCTTATACACTGTAAGAGCATAAGTTAGTTCAACCATTGTGGAAAGCAGTATGGAAAGTCCTCAAAGAGCTAAAAGCAGAGCTACCATTCAACCCAGCAATCCCATTCCTGGATATATACCCAGAGGGATATAAAGCACTCTACCACAAAGACACATGCATGCGAACGTTCACAGCAGCACTGTTCACAATAGCAGACATGGAATCAACCTAGATGCCCATCAATGATAGAATGCATAAAGAAAATGTGGTACATATACACCATGGAATACTATGCAGCCATAAAAAAGAACAAGATCTCTGCAGATCTAGATCTGGAAAAGGGCCAAAATAAAGAAAGAAAAAAAGAACAAGAGTACTGCCAAAAAAGTTACTGTCAAAAAAGTTACAAAAGTTACTGTCTTTTGCAGTAACATGGATGGAGCATTCTGTTTCTTAGTAAGACTGTAAATAATTATTCTTTGAACTATACCGGTATGCTTTCGTACTATTCTGTATATAAGTTGTATTTCACAGTTTTTAAAAAAGCCAGCAGAGAGAAGGAAAGGGAATGGAGAGGGAAAAGTATCTCAGAAGGTCACAGTATGTGAGCCTGATGGACACTATAAATCTTCTAGACTTTGTGTAAAGTATGGGTGAAGTGGAAGCAAAATGCTCACCTTGTTTACTTATTAATTCGGCTTTTGGAGGATTTGAGGTGAGCCATGTAACTGCTGGATCCTCTCACCCTGAGGCAACCAGGTCCTTCATATATATATATATATATTCCAAAACTGTCAGAAGAGCTAGGAAGGAACTAAGGAAAAAGAACATTCAAAGAGCAGCCAGGCACAGTGGTACATGCCTGTAGTCCCAGATACTTGGAAGGCTGAGGCAGGAGGATCACTTGAGCCCAGGAGTTTGAATCCAGCCTGGGCAAGATGCAAGCAAGAACCTGTTGGATAGAAAAGAAAAGAAAGGGAAGGAGAGGGGAGGGGAGGGGAGGGAAAAAAGAAGGAAAGAAAGAGAAAAAAGAAAAGCACCAAATGGGCCAGGCACAGGACTAAGTGCTTTGCACATACATATGTTGCTAAATCCTTGCAGCAACCCTGCAAGACAGGGAGGACCAACTCCATTTCACTGGTAGGAAAGCTGAGGTTTACAAATATTAAGTAATTCTCCAAAGGACCACTGAGCTGGTTAGTAGTAGAGCTGGCTCAAGGCCAGTTCTCTGAAGATTCATCCATCAGATATAACAATTTATTGCTTTGTCAATAGCAGAGGAGTGATTTAGAAATTGGAAAAATAAGCAAATCATTATGATAAATAAGACAACCAGGCTAGGGGTTCAAAGACCAGATTCTAGTTTTAGTTCTTTCTGCCTGAAACACATGCCTGCCATCCTCACCACACACTTACTTATTCATTCCAACTCTTACTAAGTAATAACATTTCTGAATTCCCCAAGTTTTCTGCAATGTTAATGTATTACTTTTATAATTAAAAAGAAAGTATTTGGTTTACTTTATGCTTATATGATGTTTACCATAAGTCAGTTACTGTTTTAAGTGTTTTACAAATACTCATTTAATCCTCATACCTACCCTATGAGGGCACAAGTAGTATCTGCTTTATATCTAAGAAAACCAAGGCACAGAGAGATTGAGTAGTTTCTCAAGATTACTAGTAAGTAACTCAGCCAGGATTCAAAATCAGACATAGTTTGGATCATGCTCTTAACCATTATACATTGCTGTATGTCTATTTAAAAAAAATCCTGGTGGGGAAAAGCTACTTTATTATCCTAGCAGATTCTATCGGAGCAGAGATGGGCAGGTGGTAGCATGGGTAATGGCTCAATGGACCCAGGTCCAAGGCCCAGGTGGTGGGAGGGTACCTGCTCCAGGAAACAAAGGTACAAAGGAAACAAAGGTAAGTAGCAGCAGAAGTGAATGGCCCTTCTGGCTGGTGAAGCTGAAGCACATAATGCAGAGGTAATGCTACCAAGCCACAAGGAAGCTCCACACACACACAACAGGATGTCTAGTGTTGAGAGTACAACAGTGCTCATTCAACTGATACTCCCACAAAAAGGTAGAGCCCATCAGAAAAAGAACAGCTTGGGGAAAGATGCTTCTAAACTATGTTTACATGTAAACACAAAGGAACTAGCAACATGTCAGTGAACAGATTCACTGAAGACTATCTCAGCTGTCTTCTAGAAGCTACATAAACAAGTTCCCATAGTAGAGAAGAATGCCTTCACATGAGTTTAACAGGAAGACCTTCTCCCCTAGAAATATTGTGTTGACGCCACTGTGGCAGCATGTTCTAAACTAAGAACACATTCCCCATGACTACACATGCTGTAGTACTAACATTTGTCTCCTGTTTTTTATGATAAAGTGTGGCGGGAGCAGGTCTTAAAAGCATACAAATAAGTGTTAAGAAGGAAACTACATACTCTGACATGACTGTGTCTCATAACCAAACATTCCAGTTCACAACTCCAGGGTAGGTTTTCTTAAAGAAATGTGATAGCTTGAACTTAATACAAAACCCAATTTTGGAATTCTAGTTGTGTAAATTATTTTCTCAGGATTTTGGGTTTTGCTGTGTAAGATGACCTCAATCAGATTGAATACAATGTGTCAAAGCAAAAAAAAAAAAAAATCACTTTAAATTTTACTTATTTTATGAGGAAGAAAAAAGAAACAATTGTCTCTATCAATTGTCTCAGGCCTTCTGCACTGAGATTTAACAGCATCTCTACTGTGTCCTGTGGCCTTTCACTCAAGTAATCCCTTGTCACATCCAGAGGCCCAAGAGAAAAAAGGCAATTTCGTGAGGGAGCTGTTAGAAAAGATTCTGAATATGGGATTCCATCCTAAGGGTGCCTGGAGTTATATCTTGGAGGCCTTTGAATGCCATATGGCTAGTCTATAGTTATACAAATGTAAAACTTAAAAACCACTTTGAGTTAAACTGAATTTAAATACAGAATAACAGCTTTATCACTAAAATAGCATTTGTCAAGAACTTTGTTCTTTAACTGGTAAAACTGGTTTTATAACAGGTAACTATTAGATATAAGGCCACTGACGAGAACAAAATATTGGTAATTCTGACAAATTATAAGGCATTGCCTATTCACTAAAGCTCTAACCTCAATTGAAGTACAATATCAGATAGAGATTGTTTTGTTTTTCCTGTTTTCTAACACTGAACTCAACCAGCTTGATAGTTTCACGTCGGCTCCAAATCACTGTATTTTTCCACTTGTCCCCCCAACCCCTACCCATTCTTTGCCCACTTTCTTGGAAGCCTGACAGACTGCTCCAAGGTCCAAACACACAGCTGTTCCTTCCAAGGCCAGCTCCAAAACTGACGTGGGCTGCCTGGTAGGCATCATCCCAATCAATTAGTAATGCCTCATAACCTTTTCATATTTCGGTCTTTTCCTTTTCACTGAAAAGACTTACTGCTTAACTTTAAAACTGTTACAGTGCAATGTTAAGTGAAAAATAAGTAGATACTCTATAACTGTGTACAACTTATACACATATAACATAAGAACTGGAAGTAAATATAAAAAAATAAAAACAATTTGTTGGGGGTAAAGATTTTTATTGATTTACACATTTTTATAATTATTATTATAGTCTGTGCAATAAAAAGTCACGGAGGTAATCATCATAATCTGCCACTGGCAAGCCCCCTTTTATCTTCTATAAGGAACAACACACTCTTTTTAACACAGAGGTATTCGTTCTCTCCACAAAAAATAACCTTCCTTAAGTGATTTGACTTCGATGGCACACAGGTGGAACTAGAGTGTGGTGTTATGGAATTAACATCTATATTTTTTCTTCAAACCAACCAGTGTATCTTGATCAGCCAGTCTTTCTTTTCCAATGGAAGAGCACCACTCCCTCTTCTTATCAGACCACTAAATAACCAATAAGTAATTATTAAACATATGATTGTGAAGAAACAATTAACAAAACAGTCTCTAGTGTAGAGTTAAGAGTGAGTTTGAACCCTAGTATCACTGATCTGCTGCAGGAACTCAAACAAATTAATTGACCACTCTGTGCCTCATTTTCCTCATTGGTAAAATGGGAAAGAGAGTAGCAGAATAATGGAGATAAAACAGCTTGGAACTGGCTCTTCGTAAGCACTCAATAAATGTTTGCAATAATTATAATTATTATTAGAATGCTAACCAATTGATGGTAAAAGTTAAACTGACAGAATGATGCAAAGAAACAAACTTACAAGGAAATGAAACACTGTTTTTAAGAAAAAATCAAGGGTATCACTGCCCCTTTTGGCCTCAGTGGAGATGAGAAAAGCTACTAACAGTCTAAAGCCTCAGAGCAAAGGCAGCAGTATCTTGGGTGGCACTGCCTGGATTCAGCTTGGTGAATAGGGAAGACATGACCCAGTCCACACAGGTTCACTCATGTAATCTCAAGAAGCCACAGTTTCAACAGGGTCCCTCTCCATGTACAACAGGATTTTGCTTCTCCCCCTCACTCCCCCTACTTCTTAATCTATTTTGTGTCCAGTGTTCAGAAACAGCCTCTTCACCACTTTCCCTCTACTCTGTCTCCACCATTCATGCCCCTTCAGACTGTTAGAGCAAACAGATTCATTGATAGGTAACAAGAACCATAATGCCACTTCAGAGATGACTGCTGCGAGAACACGTGATAAATGTCATCCAATGATCAGATTAGGAGTACACCAGCAGGAACACTGCAGTTCTAATTGCTGATCAGCCACCACTAGTTGAATGACACATAAGATTCTAGCAAGAAAGACATATTTCTTCTGTACCTTTATTTCCTTCACAGTACCTGGCCTAGCACCTGCCCAAAATAAGACACATCACTCCCCTGCTCAAAATCCCACACTTAAACAAGAAATCCAAGCTCTTTACCCTGACCTACAAACTCTACACAATCCAGCCCCTCTACCTCCACATTGTACCAATAAAATGTGCCGCCTGTCATTCTGCCTCTTGGTTAGTGTGCTTCTGTTCCTCCTGGAAAGTGATTCCCGAAGTCTTCATGTGGCTATGGTCACTCAGGTCTCAGATCAAATGCCACTTCCTGTGATAGGACTTCCCAACTTGCACCCGTCTCAAGTATTGTCCGGTTTGACTTTCCTCAAAGTCCTTGTCACTCTATAAAATTCTTGTTGACTCATTTACCATTTCTACCACTAAAATGTAAATTCCATCAGAGTAAGCAACCCTGTCAGATTTGCACACTGACTAGCATATAAAAAGGGATCTCAATTTGTTGAGTTAAATGAGTAATAACCACTGAAAATAATACTATCAATATTTATTGATTGCCTACTATATGCCTCCACTGTTCTAAATATCAGGTTGGTGCAAAAGTAATTGAGGATTTTGCTGTTACTTTTTATTCTACCCATTATTTCATTTAAGCTACCCAACAATGTACAAGGTCCTCCATTTTACAAGGAGAAAACCAAGGCTTTGAGAGATTAAGTTGCTGCAAGATCACTCAGCTAGTAATCGGTAGAGCTGGTATTCTGGTCTGATTCATAATACATAATTCATATAAAAATATAAGAACTTCTATTCTTAACCACAGTGCTATACTACCTCCAAGTCAGATTTCTTCATTTGTAATATATTAATAACCATGTCATCTCACTAGACTTGACAGGCTTATAGTGAGGACAAACATATAAAAACAAATTGAAAAGTATAAAGTGCTATGTGGATATATTATAACATCCTAAAACAGTCATGGACTGCCTCACATGACTCTAACTATATGAAAAAGAAATGTGGTAAGCAATAAAGTTCTTTAATCTCACACTTCATCTAGGGCACAGGGATCAGTAGGAGCATGAATATGACGCTCCTAGATACATTTCAACATTAGTCAATGCATATTTCTACGTACTTACCATTCAGTTGCAACTGTATAAACATGAAATACAAGAAGCTAACCAAAGGATTCATATGAAAAAGAGGACCCATAAATACCAAGAAACACCTCCTGGTGAAGTCAACCTCTTCTTTACAACCAAACACCAGCCCCACTGGCTCCTCATTCATTACATGGAAAAAACTAAGGTAATACCCAGCCTGGAACACTGTTTTGACCAGTCTTCAAAATCTTAATATTATTCTAGGACTTTAAGATAATTCCTACTGAAGTAGTTAGAGGTTTCAACTATAAATCTAGAAATAGGGACTATCAATTATAAATCTGACATTTATGATAAATATTACATACATATAAACATATGCCACAAAATATGCACGTGCCTATGTTTGAACAAAGCCACTACTGAATCAAGTTACTAATTCCTGTGTCTGTCTTCTCTAAGAATTTATAATAGAAATCAGTATATAACTGTAATTCAGTGCAGAGCAGTAAAAGAAACATCAAGTTGAATCCAAAGATTTAAGCTTGCGTCCTAGGTTTTCCAGACACCTCCTGTTTGATTCAGTCAATCTGAGCCTCAGTTTCCTCATCTGTACAATGAGGATAATAATAATACCATCTACCTGTTGGCCAAGTTAGAATTAAGGGTGTTACCTTATATAAAAATATACCAGAAGGTATAAGGCAGTAAACAGACTTTACATTTTTTATATAGCAACTAAAAGAAATTCTAATAGCAAATATACAGTATAAATATAAGCTCTTACTGATATTCAAGAACAAAGAGAGTTGTAAAAGATACTTATTTAACCACAGAAAAATCAAAAAAAAATTACATGCCCCTATTCAGACTGTCTAGAAAAATTTAACAGAGACAAAGGAATTTCAGGGGCAGTTTGATGAGATGCGGTTAGAACAGTTTTTTGGTGAACTCATTAAATGAGAGTTTTTCAATGAGCCTTAATCATAACATCTTACCATAAATGTGTCCCGGTTTTCCAGAACACATCTTTCCAGAAATTTCACAAGGAGGTAAGTGATAACTACTCCATACCCATATGCATTTATGAAAACATACTATTGTTTCTACAAAGGTTTACCCAAAACCACTCCCATTAGCCCTGGAGATGAAGTAATGTGTCTATAATTTAATGATAATGCTGCTTTTAATGAAAATGTGAACTTTGGTGTGGTAAATTATAGACGCAGAAAGATCTTTGGATTAAAATACGTCTTTTGGCAGAATTCACAGATCTACTAAGATGATACCGAAGATTTGGAAACAAAAATAAAGACTAATTCAAGGTTTAAATAAATTTATTAGTAAAATGCAAAATACTTTAATAAGATACTTTCCTAGTTGTAGTTCACCTTCCCATAAAACTGTACTAAGGTTAAAGTATGACTGTCTTTAATGATTGTGCCATGTGGCCTTCAGCACATAATGATTCAAAGTCTTACTAAGTAACAGTAAGGAAAATTCCCAGAAACTGTACAATGAACTGAACTTGAACTCTGACAGTTATCAATGGATGAAACTGCAGAGGTAGGAAGAACAAACAGTTGATAAGCAGACTCTATAAACATTTATTTTTCCTATAGAAAGTCTGTAAAGAACATTTTCTATTTCATGTTTGTAGAGATTTGCTTTTATGTAATGCTAAAGATTACACTTAAAATAATTACTCTCTGCCATTCCTACTCAATTACCTAAGCCAGAATAAAGTTTTTAAGAATTCAACAAAGGAAAATCACTCTGGCTGGGCATGGTAGCTCATGCCTGTAATACCAGTACCTGAGGCCTGAGCCCAGGATGACAAAATCTCATCTCTACAAAAAAAAATACAAAAATTATCCGGGTGGGATGGTACATGCCTGTAGTCCTAGCTACTCAAGAGGCTGAGGTCGGAGGGTCTCTTGAGCCTGGAGGTCAAGGCTGCAGTGAGCTGTAACCACAATTGTACCACTGGACTCCAGCCTGAGCAACAGAGAGAGACTCCATCTCACACCAGTTAGAATGTCGATCAGTAAAAAATCAGGAGACAACAGATGCTGGAAAGGATATGGAGAAATAAGAATGCTTTTACACTGTTGGTGGGAGTGTAAATTAATTCAACCATTGTGGAAGACAGTGTGGTGATTCCTCAAGGATCTGGAAATAGAAATTCCATTTGACCCAGCAATCCCATTACTGGCTATATACCCAAAGGACTATAAATCATTCCATTATAAAGACACATGAACACATGATGTATATTGTGGCACTGTTCACAATAGCGAAGGCTTGGAACCAACCCAAATGCCCATCAGTGATAGACTGGATAAAGAAAGCGTGGCACATATACACCATGGAATGCTATGGAGCCATAAAAATGGATGAGTTCATGTCCTTTGCAGGGACATGGATAACGCTGGAAACCATCATTCTCAGCAAACTGAAACAAGAACAGAAAACCAAACACCACATGTTCTCACTTATAAGTGGGCGTTGAACAATGAGAACACATAGACACAGGGAGGGGAACATCACACACCAGGGCCTGTCAGGGGGTGGGAGGCTAGTGGAGGCAGAGCAGGGGGTGGGGGGTTAGGGGAGGGACATCAGGGGGTGGGGGGATAGGGGAGGGATAGCATTAGGAGAAATACCTAATGTAGTTGACAGGGGATGGATGCAGCAAACCACCATGGCACGTGTATACCTATGTAACAAACCTGTACATTTTGCACATGTACCCCAAACTTAAAGTATAATTTTAGAAAAGAAAAAAATGTAAAGTTTTCCAAACATTAAAAATAAATAAATTTTTAAAAAATCACTATACTGGGGAAGAATTAATAAAAGTTCTTTAAATTTTTTTTTTCTAACTATAAGTAAAAAAGTTAACTTCTCAGCCACCAACGAACCCGAAACAATTTGGTTCAGTCCTAACTTCACAAGAGTTGAAAGCATAGAGTTCCCTATATTTCTATGGCCAATCCTATTACCTACAGTTTACTTACTTCCTGCCAATCAAAAAGCCTATTACTAATCATGAACTCCTTCATCTCATGTCGTATGATGAAATCATCCTGGATTTAGAGCAATTTTCTCTCAGGACTTCAGAGTATTTGGTTTGTTCTTAATGTGGCTCTCAAGCCCTCTGAAGTAGAACACTGGAACCCAAGGCCCCTTTCTCACCTTTGACTGGCTGACTTTTCTGTCTCTTCTGATCCAGGACTGACCCTCAATTCTGAGGATTCTTGAAAATTTTAAAAGGTTTGCTGCATTGCCATATATGTACCTATGCAACAATCCTGCATGTTCTTCACATGTACCCCAGTACCTAAAGTGCAATAAAATATATTTTAAAAAATTTTTTAAGGAAAAGAAGAAGGGAGAGGATTAAAGCCAGTGTCTCCCTGATGGTAACATAACACAAACCCTACAGCACTTTCTTCAGGAGGGTATTTAGGTTAGAAAGGACTCCTTGAGCCAAGGGTCACAGAAGTTAGTATGAAGGAGGACAAAGACTCAAATCCAGTAACCCAGGGAAACCATTCCTGCCAAGGGGCTCAGATTCAGGCTCCTATTGCCCCTTATATCTACATCAGAATATTTAGGAAGTGTTCCTGGTTATCCATCTATTGGAACATAAAAGAATCAGGCAAAGATTACTGTCATTTCCTGGCTCAAGGACTTAAACAGTAAACCAAATAACTGAGGCAGTAGCAAGTCTCAGCCAGTAGGTCTTGCCCTGATTCTGTCCTCACGAAATTAGACACTGAACAAGTGGACTAATACCAGACAAAGACCCTTGTATAGAGGGAGCCACAGTCTCAGAGGAAAACCAAACATATATCTGAGCATGGATGTGAATTACACAAGTAAATAAATAATTGATCCAGTAAGCAATGAGAGGTTGAAAGGGAACAGATTCTTTTACACTGTAGTAATCTGAAGAGACTTCCTTGCAAGCATTAAAACAACCTGGGCTTTGGCCTATACATTGGGATTGTCAGGCACAGTTGCTTATGAGACAATTATATCTGACAGGGGAGAGAAGGGTGGGTTAGAGAAGAAATAAAACTCCAAAAGCCAAGTTACTGTGGAACCAGGCAGAGATCAACCTGATAGGATGATGACAGGTGGGAAAAATGGGCCAGAGTCCAAAGCAGCACCTGATGATAAAAATCATACATGGTAATAAGATCCAGATCACATTAGGCTCCAAGATCATGTTGATCTTTTCAGAAGGCAAGTTAATATGCAACATGTGAATGAAAAGCAAGTATAAAAATATACCATGAACAGATGAGGCAATGTTTATTTTCCAAATGAAATGAGTCTCGGTAATGATGAAGAACTGGCAGTAAATAAAATACCAACAGTGATTTTGCTCAGTATCATTGTCGAGAGGGTGGATGACAGTCAGCAACTAAGAGTAAACTTCAACCATGCAGAAAAGCCTAAAACAGTTTTCAGCACCTGCATGGCAGGGCCTGGGAGGTGAGCTCCTGGTCTGGCCAAGGACGTTGCATCTCATCTTCCTCACCACTGCTTTATCAACCCCACTCCCCTCAATAATGTGGTTTGACACCGCCCACCACCACCAAAACAGAAAAGCCTAAAACAGAACCCATTAGTTCTCTCTGAGGAAGCAGGAAGCTGTGCTGAACATGATAAGAATCCAGTCAGAACTCAATAACAAGAGCCCTTACCTAAAGCAGGTGCTAGGTCTGCATGGAAGAACTGTACCTCAAGGATCTCAATTGTGCCCTGGAAGCTTTAAAGAGCACAGAGTTCTTTAAAGGCAGGCGTTCCTCCCCAGTCAGCCCACAGTGGAGAAACAGCGCTAGCAGGTCCAACAGGCATTAAAGTTCCACTTGCCTGGAAAGTCAGTGATTTAACCCATCCAGAATCTGAACTCCTTTCCAATTGATAGTTAGCATACTGGGTTCCATCTTTAAAATCCCTAAGCATATACTTCTTTGTCTCTGCAGTTTAGGTGGGCTTCCAAGGAATGCTGAGAAGTGGACTAGATTAAAGCTAAGATACAGAGTCAGGTCCAGGTTCAGGTGACCCAGTTGTCACCTCAGGTGAGGGCAACAATGAACATGGGGTGGGGGTCGAGAAGGGCCTGGGGTACAAGGGTACAGGAAGCCAGCTACCAAGAGCCCATCCTGGGGAGGTAAGGAGGAGGTACCTCACATGAGCCAAACCCAAACCCCTAGAACAGCCTCCATTGGCCCACTGGGCTTAGCTTACAAAACAAGACTAAATATAAAATTATTAAGAATTTTCAAGACGCTGACAGCAGAGCATTAATTATGAGACCTTTCTGAGAAGAGCCCTGCTCTATTGTAGAGGTCACATGCCCAGAAATCTGGCCCTGGCTGGTTCTCTGCTATAACATGGAAAAAATCAAAGGAAAGGAAGGTTAGTCTGTAGCTTTCCATAAAGTTTCTTTAAACCAAGCTGTAAATGGAAATAAAAGAATAACATAGACTTTCTCTAAAAACTATGTATTTCAAAACACAATACAATCTTTTTTGTTTGTTTGAGACAGATTCTCACTGTATCACCAAAGTTGGGGTGCAGTGGCACAATCACAGCTCACCACAGCCTCAACCTCCTGGGCTCAAGTGATATTCCTGCCTCAGCATCCCAAATAGCTGGGACTACAGGCACGTGCCACCATGCCCAGCTAATTTTTATATATTTTGTAGAAACAGGGTTTTGTTATGTTGCCCAGGTTGGTCTTGAACTCCTGGGCTCAAGTGATTGGCCAAACTCAGCCTCCCAAAGTGCTGGGATTACAGGCATGAGCCACCGTGGCTGACCACAATAATATCTCGATAACGCTGGTACCAATGAACTGGACTAATCCAGGCCTACAGGGTTACTAGACTGCCTCAATTTCTCCAGCAGGGAGTGAGAGGCAAATGTGTCATTATATTTTGCTGATCATTATTTGACCTATGGCTCACTTAAAGTGGAGTTATAAGAAAGTGGTTGTATTATATATTCCAAAATTTCCTGGAAATAAACATTCCAAATATACTTTGAATGAATGAATGCAACAGAAATATTTGACAAAAATACTTTATATATATTTTTTCTATTAGGGAAATAAAGTTCCTACTTGACTGCTATCTACCCATAGACTTATAAAAAATAATTTTAAAAATTATATATCAAAATAAGCTCTATTTCAGTGGGGTTCAGTTTATACCATAAGTACTAAAGAATAAAAAAATCCTAACAACTTAAGATAAATGTTTCCAAATCATTTCTTAAACACACACACACACACCACTCTGCAATGATTGAGACATTGAGACAACCCTAATATCTTGCTCAAATATTAATAACCAACACTACAATATGATGTTCATTCTCTTTTTCCCCCCCATTTATTTATTTTATTGCATTTTAGGTTTTGGGGTACATGTGAAGAACATGCAAAACTGTTGCATAGGTACACACATGGCAGCGTGATTTGCTGCCTTCCTCCCCATCACCTACATCTGGCATTTCTCCCCTTGCTATCTCTCCCCAGCTCCCCACCCCCCACCATCCCTCCCCTATTTCCCCCCAACTGACCCCAGTGTGTAGTGCTCCCCTCCCTGTGTCCATGTGTTCTCATTGTTCAACACCCGCCTATGAGTGAGAACATGCGGTGTTTGATCTTCTGCTCTTCTGTCAGTTTGCTGAGAATGATGGTTTCCAGGTTCATCCATGTCCCTGCAAAGGACCCAAACTCATCGTTTTTGATGGCTGCATAATATTCTATGGTGTATATGTGCCACATTTTCCCTATCCAGTCTATCATCGATGGGCATTTGGGTTGGTTCCAGGTCTTTGCTATTGTAAACAGTGCTGCAATGTACATTCGTGTGCACGTGTCCTTATGGTAGAACGATTTGTAATCCTTTGGATATATACCCAGTAATGGGATTGCTGGGTCAAATGGAATTTCTGTTTCTAGGTCCTTGAGGAATCGCCACACTGTCTTCCACAATGGTTGAACTAATTTACACTCCCACCAACAGTGTAAAAGTGTTCCTATTTCTCCACATCCTCCCCAGCATCTGTTGTCTCCAGATTTTTTAATGATTGCCATACTAACTGGCGTGAGATGGTATCTCAATGTTGTTTTGATTTGCATTTCTCTGATGACCAGTGATGATGAGCATTTTTTCATATGTTTGTTGGCCTCATATATGTCTTGTTTTGTAAAGTGTCTGTTCATATCCTTTGCCCACTTTTGAATGGGCTTGTTAGTTTTTTTCTTGTAAATCTGTTTTAGTTCTTTGTAAATTCTGGATATCAGCCCTTTGTCAGATGGGTAAATTGCAAAAATTTTTTCCCATTCTGTTGGTTGCCGATTCACTCTAATGACTGTTTCTTTTGCTGTGCAGAAGCTGTGGAGTTTGATTAGGTCCCACTTGTCTATTTTGGCTTTTGTTGTCAATGCTTTCAGTGTTTTGGTCATGAAGTCCTTGCCTACACCTATGTCCTGAATGGTTTTGCCTAGATTTTCTTCTAGGGTTTCTATGGTGTTAGGTCTTATGTTTAAGTCTTTAATCCATCTGGAGTTAATTTTAGTGTAAGGTGTCAGGAAGGGGTCCAGTTTCTGCTTTCTGCACATGGCTAGCCAGCTTTCCCAACACCATTTATTGAACAGGGAATCCTTTCCCCATTGTTTGTTTTTGTCTGGTTTGTCAAAGATCAGATGGTTGTAGATATGTTGTGTTGCCTCCGAGGTCTCTGTTCTGTTCCATTGGTCTATATCTCTGTTTTGGTACCAGTACCGTGCTGTTTTGATTACTGTAGCCTTGTAGTATAGTTTGAAGTCCAGTAGTGTGATGCCTCCTGCTTTGTTCTTTTTGCTTAGAATTGACTTGGCTATGCAGGCTCTCTTTTGGTTCCATGTGAAGTTTAAGGTGATTTTTTCCAGTTCTGCGAAGAAGGTCATTGGTAGCTTGATGGGGATAGCATTGAATCTGTAAATTACTTTGGGCAGTATGGCCATTTTCACGGTATTGATTCTTCCTAACCATGAACATGGAATGTTTCTCCTTCTGTTTGTGTCCTCTCTTATTTCGTTGAGCAGTGGCTTGTAGTTCTCCTTGAAGAGGTCCTTTACGTTCCTTGTTAGTTGTATTCCTAGGTATTTTATTCTCTTTGTGGCAATTGTGAATGGAAGTTTGTTCTTGATTTGGCTCTCTTTAAGTCTGTTATTGGTGTATAGGAACGCATGTGATTTTTGCACGTGGATTTTGTATCCTGAGACTTTGCTGAACTTGCTTATCAGTTTCAGGAGATTTGGGGCTGAGACGATGGGGTCTTCTAGATATACAATCATGTCGTCTGCAAATAGAGACAATTTGACTTCCTCCTTTCCTATTTGAATGCCCTTTCTTTTTCTTGCCTGATTGCTCTGGCTAGAACTTCTAATACTATATTGAATAGCAGTGGTGAGAGACAGCATCCTTGTCTGGTGCCACATTTCAAGGGGAATACTTCCAGTTTTTGCCCATTCAGTATGATATTGGCTGTTGGTTTGTCATAAATAGCTTTTATTATTTTGAGATATGTTCCATCAATACCTAGCTTATTGAGGGTTTTTAGCATAAAGGGCTGTTGAATTTTGTCAAAGGCCTTCTCTGCATCAATTGAGATAATCATGTGGTTTTTCTCTTTGGTTCTGTTTATGTGGTGAATTACATTTATAGACTTGCGTATGTTGAACCAGCCTTGCATCCCTGGGATGAAGCCTACTCGATCATGGTGGATAAGCTTTTTGATGTGCTGTTGCAATCGGCTTGTCAGTATTTTATTGAAGATTTTTGCATCTATGTTCATCATGGATATTGGCCTGAAGTTTTCTTTTCTTGTTGAGTCTCTGCCAGGTTTTGGAATCAGGATGATGTTGGTCTCATAAAATGATTTGGGAAGAATTCCCTCTTTTTGTATTGTTTGGAATAGTTTCAGAAGAAATGGTACCAGCTCCTCTTTGTATGTCTGGTAGAATTCAGCTGTGAACCCGTCTGGACCTGGGCTTTTTTTGGGTGGTAAGCTCTTAATTGCTGCCTCAACTTCAGGCCTTGTTATGGGTCTGTTCAGGGTTTCGGCTTCTTCCTGGTTTAGGCTTTGGAGGAGGCAAGTGTCCAGGAATTTATCCATTTCTTCCAGGTTTATTAGTTTATGTACATAGAGTTGTTTGTAATAATCTCTGATGATGGTTTGAATTTCTGTGGAATCTGTGGTGATATCCCCTTTATCGTTTTTTATTGCATCAATTTGGTTATTCTCGCTTTTCTTTTTTATTAATCTGGCTAGTGGTCTGTCTATTTTGTTGATCTTTTCAAAAAAACAGCTCCTGGATTTATTGATTTTTTGAAGGGTTTTTTGTGTCTCTATCTCCTTCAGTTCTGCTTTGATCTTAGCTATTTCTTGTCTTCTGCCAGACTTTGAGATTTTTTGATCTTGCTCCTCTAGCTCTTTCAATTTTGACGATAGGGTGTCAATTTTTGATATCTCCTTGCTTCTCATGTGGGCACTTATTGCTATATATTTTCCTCTAGAGACTGCTTTAAATGTGTCCCAGAGATTCTGGTATGTTGTGTCTTCATTCTCGTTGGTTTCGAAGAACATCTTTATTTCTGTCTTCATTTCATCATTTATGCAGTCACCATTCAAGAGCAAATTGTTCAGTTTCCATGAAGCTGTGCAGTTCTGGGTTAGTTTTTGAATTCTGAGTTCTAACTTGATTGCACTGTGGTCTGAGAGACTGTTTGTTACGATTTCCATTCTTTTGCATTTGCTGAGGAGTGATTTACTCCCAATTATGTGGTCAATTTTAGAGTAGGTGTGATGTGGTGCTGAGAAGAATGTATAATCTGTGGATTTGGGGTGGAGAGTTCTGTAAATGTCTATTAGGTTTGCTTGGTCCAGGTCTGAGTTCAAGTCCTGGATATCCTTGTTAATTTTCTGTCTGGTTGATCTGTCTAATGTTGACAATGGGGTGTTAAAGTCTCCCACTATTATTGTGTGGGAGTCTAAGTCTCTTTGTAAGTCATTAAGAACTTGCCTTATGTATCTGGGTGCTCCTGTATTGGGTGCATATATATTTAGGATCATTAGCTCTTCTTGTTGCATTGATCCTTTTACCATTATGTAATGTCCTTCTTTGTCTCTTACGATCTTTGTTGCTTTAAAGTCTAATTTATCAGAGATGAGAACTGCAACTCCTGCTTTTTTTTGCTCTCCATTTGCTTGGTAAATCTTCCTCCATCCCTTTATTTTGAGCCTGTGTGTATCCTTGCATGTGACATGGGTTTCCTGGATACAGTACACCGATGGGTTTTGGCTTTTTATCCAATTTGCCAGTCTGTGTCTTTTGATTGGGGCATTTAGTCCATTTACATTTAGGGTTAATATTGTTATGTGCGAATTTGATACTGGCATTTTGGTGCTAGCTGGGTGTTTTGCCCTTTAGTTGAGCTGGTACTTGTTGTTCTTTTATATGTGTAGAGCCTCTTTCAGGAGCTCTTATAGAGCTGGCCTGGTGGTGACGAAATCTCTGAGTACTGGAATGTTCCCAAAGGATTTTATTTTTCCTTCACTTATGAAGCTTAGTTTGGCTGGATAGGAGATTCTGGGTTGAAAGTTCTTTTCTTTAAGGATGTTGAATATTGGCCCCCATTCTCTTCTGGCTTGTAGGGTTTCTGCTGAGAGATCTGCTGTGAGTCTGATGGGCTTCCCTTTGTGGGTAACCCGACCTTTCTCTCTGGCTGCCCTTAGTATTTTCTTCTTCATTTCAACCCTGGTGAATCTGACAATTATGTGCCTTGGGGTTGCTCTTCTTGATTAATATCTTTGTGGTGTTCTCTGTATTTCCTGGACTTGAATGTTTGCCTGCCTTGCTAGGTTGGGGAAGTTTTCCTGGATAATATCCTGAAGAGTATTTTCCAGCTTGGATTCATTCTCTTCGTTGCATTCAGGTACGCCTATCAAATGTAGATTAGGTCTTTTCACATAGTCCCACATTTCTTGGAGATTTTGTTCATTCCTTTTTACCCTTTTTTCTCCAGTCTTGCCTGCCCGTTTTATTTCATTGAGTTGATCTTCAACCTCTGATATCCTTTCTTCTGCTTGGTCAATTCAGCTGTTGATACTTGTGCATGCTTCGCGAAGTTCTCGTGTTGCGTTTTTCAGCTCCATCAATTCACTTATATTCCTTTCTATTTTGTCCATTCTTGTTAGCATTTCATCAAATCTTTTTTCAAGGTTCTTAGTTTCTTTGCATTTGGTTAGAACATTTTCTTTAAGTTTGCAGAAGTTTCTTACTACCCACCTTCTGAAGTCTGATTCTGTCATTTCATCACACTCGTTTTCCCTCCAATCTTGTTCCCTTGCTGGTGAGGAGTTGTGATCCCTTGTAGGAGGAGAGGTGTTCTGGTTTCGGGTTTTTTCATCCTTTTTGCGCTGGTTTCTTCCCATCTTTAAGGATTTATCCACCTGTCGACTTTGTAGTTGCTGGCTTTCAGATTGGGTCTCAAATCTTTCAGATTGACATTCTGCTTGTTGGTGGTGAGGCTATTTCTGTTTCTTGGTTTTTCTTCTGACAGTCTGGCCCCTCTGCTGTAGGTCTGCTGAGGTTCACTCCAGGCCCTGCTTGCCTGGGGTTCACCTGCAGCAGCTGCTGAACAGTCAGGGTTGTTACCAGTTTTCTTCTTCTGCTATCTTTGTCCCAGAAGGATACCCGCCTAGTGTCAATCTGATCTCTCCTTTATGAGGTGGCTTTTTGGTTATATAGGGATCAGGGAGCTGCTTGAGGAGACGGTCTCTTCTTTATAGGAGCTCAAATGGTGAGCTGTGAGCTCTGTTGTTCATTCAGAGCTGCTGGGCAGGTATGTTTAGGTCTGCTGCAGCAGAACTCCTAAACCGCTTTTTGTTCCCAGGTGCTCTGGCCCAGGGATTAGGGCTTTATGAGTTTCAGTTATGCTGCTGCCTTCTCTCTTTTTTTTATTTTTTCCTTCAGAGCTGCCCTGCCCAGCAAGGAGGCAGCCTAGTCACTGTCTGCCTGTAGAGGCTTTGCTGAGCTGCTGTGGGCTCCGCCCAGCTGTCGAGTGAACTTCCCTGCAGTCCTGTTTATATGGGTGTAGTTAGAGCTGCTTTGGCGATGGTGGCCCGCCTCTGTTGAGGCGGAGCCTCTCTGCTGTGGCGGGTTGCCTTGGAAACGGCGGGCTGCCTTGGCAACGGCGGGCTGCCTCAGCATTGGCTGACTACCTCCGTAGTGGCTGGCTGCCTCGGTAATGGCGGACGCCCCTCCCCCACAGAGCTGGACCGTCCTGGGTTCAGCTGCGCTTGCTGTGAAACTCTCAATCCAGAGTTTCTGGTTGCTGTTCTTTTGTGGGGGTGGGACCAGCCGAGCCTGATCGCCTGGCTCCCTGCCTTAGAGCCTTTTTTAAGTTGGTGTTCCAGTCGCCTGTTGAAGAGGTGCCAGGGTCTGTTTGTTTTCCCCTGCGACCACTCACTGCGCTGGCTTAAACAGCGGCACTGAGGTTTGTGGTGCTTTTTTTTTTTTTTTTTGCCCTGGAGTCTACTGTCCTGGTTCCCTGCTCAGTCCCCTTTTTAAACAGACGAATGGGCGACTTCCCGTGGCTCCAATCACCAGCCAAAAGGGCACCCGGACCGGTGTATTTTGTATGGAGAACCGCTGCTCCAGGGTGCCGACAAAGCAGCCCCGCGGGGCAAAGCAGCGGCACCGTCCGGCACAGCTGCGCTGGCCGAAACAGCCGCGCTGGTGACTCGTGGAGCTCCTCTGCCTGGGAATTTCCTAGTCTATGGGCAATAAAAATGCGGCGTCCACTCACCCACTGCGCTTTCACTGGGAGCTGCAATCCTGAGCTCTTCCTAAACGGCCATCTTGGATCCTCCCCCTCTTCATTCTCTCTTTTAAAAACAGCCAAATAATCTACAGTATTCTTCTGGCTTGTGGTATAAGTGAAAGTCATCTAGACCAATGCTTAAAGTAGATCATGGACAGGTACCAGTCTGCAAACTATTACCAGTTCACAAGATAACTAAAGAAACAAAGAGTGCTTAGAAAGATCAGTTTAAAAGAGCAATTTTATATCTGATAAATCTAATAATATAAAATACAAATGAAAGGCATTATGTCTGATTTTTTTTTTTTGGAGTTCTGGAATGGAGGGATATACACATTAACAGAATCTGCTGCCATTTTGGCATTTCACTTCCATTTTGGTTATGAAATGTATGTTGTATAGAAACTCAACTATAAAAAAGCATATTTGAAAGTGCAAAGGCTTTCATAGTTATCTAAGCCTGAACTAGTCCATAATCTAAGTTAAATTTCTAAAACATGACACATGAAGAATTGCCATTTGACAACTCTAATAAGTACCTCTGATTTTAGCACACTTCTTTTTGCATACTTATATATATTTTTAAACAATGTTGATGCAAGGTTTTTTTTTAAGTAAAACAATGTTGATGATTACTTTTCAGACTAGATACATGCCTATTATTATAAATATACCTCCAGAAAAAAGTCTTGATTATTTTTCCAAGAATCTGAGAAAGGATTACATTTCTCTGACAAAAAGGAGAAATGGAAAAAATGCTTCATGAAACCCAAACTAAGGATGTTGGAAGAATGACGTCAGCATGTTTCCCTGGGTGTCAGTGTAGTTCTGCAATGTGAGGACATGTACAAATCCCTTTTTTGAGAAATGGATACAGGCATTAGTCATGACCACATTTTTTATATTTCTAGTCTACATTTCAAGTTAATTTCTAAGAAGAATGTCCCCATTAATACTACTTAATGGTTTAAGCCAACTTCATAATTAAAGACTTCACCTAACAGTTCAAAAGAAATTTCCTTATCATAAAAATTGGGTCTGGATACATAAAATACTTGAAAGAAGACATTCAAAATAAGAAAAATGAAGACCAGCAAGCCTGCCAGTATTATGTTTTCCAAACCAGCAAGGTTACAATGTTCTGTATTTCCTCAATGAGTGTATCTGGTGTTTCTTCTTATAAGGACACTAATCCTATCAGATCAGGACCCCACCCTTATGACTTCATTTAACCTTAAGTACATCCTTCAAGGTCCCATCTCCAAATATTGCCACACCAGGGGTTTGAGCATCAACATATGGATTTTGAGGGTTACAGACATTTAGTCCATAACACATGGTCAGCATTATATTTCTACTGGCAGTGATGCTATAGAGCAAAGATCAGCAAAATATGGCCTGCAGGCAAAACATGGCCCACTGCTCATTTTTGTACACCTCACAAGCTAAAAATGCTTTTACATTTTGAAATTGTTAGAAAAAAATCAAAAGAATATGTCAAAACATATAAAAATGGTGTAAGATTCCAATGTTAGTATCCAACAAAGTTTTACTAAAATACAGTCACACCTATTTGTTTACACGTTATACGAAGCTGAGTAGCTGCAAAAGAGACTATGCAGGCTACTCTAAAATATTTACTAAATGGCTCTTTACAGAGAATATTTTTGCCAATTCTTGCTACAGAGGATTAAAATGAAGCATCTCTATATGATCTGACTGACCCACCAATAAAATATATAATCAACTTTAAAAAGCAACACTATCACATTTACCCTGTTTACTTCCAAATAGGATCTAAGAAAGCCTGTGTTTGTGTCAGCAATATTAAGTTCAGAGCTCTTATCAGAACTCCTGGGCTAGCTTAGCCCTTCACAGATGTGGCACATTGCTTGCCAACAACAGAAAACCCACTCAGTCCCCTTAATCTTGGCTTTACTGGAATGCACTTGGCTTCATTTCAAAGTCCCATCCCTGCCTCCTTCAGCACAACACCTTCCAGTGTGACCTCAGACTTTTGGTCCTCTTCCTACTTTGACTGTTCTTATTCTTTGGATTTGTCTTCCTGAGAACACTGCAAAATCTTCTGAAGAAGCGTGAAAATATTTCCTCAGTCAGAGATGGACCAGCTTCTCTGGTTGTGTGTGGCAGGAAAGGCAGGTAAAATTAAGTCGTGATACCCATTCTCAACTGCTTTGAGCCCTTCACAGCTTTCTTCATAGTGGTCCATCAATGCCATACACAACCTGAAATAATTCATCTTTATAGGTGCTAGACAGAACTGGAGGTAATGAATAAAGAGAGGTTTAAAACTACCATAACTTTCATAAAATTTATTGAGCAGGTCATACTTCGTCTTTTACTATTTGCATTCATTTATTTCCTGTTACAATTACATTTTCTAAAATTAGGGTAGATCATCAACAAGAAGCCTTTTGAGGCCAATGGTCTGAATAATAAAGCTCAGAGGTACAGTAAATGTTTTCTCTTGAGATACCAATAGAAATTTGCTACTTACATTTCTTTAATTATGTTGGGTATTCTTTCATGTCTATTGTATTTCTTTTTTGGTGAATTGCCTATTCGTATCTTTTACCTATTTTTGTTTTGGGATGGTAGCATTTTAAAAAACTTTATAACTTAACATGATAATGACACCAAGTCCAATGTCCTATCCTTCCTTAAAAAGCAGCTCCTAAAATGTCAATAATTTGGCTTCGCTGTCCCTCCTGTTCTCTCTTTGAAGTACAACAGAAAGGGCACTAGATTCGAAGTCCTGCGACACAGATTCACTGCTGAGCCCCCAGGGCTTGTTTACTTACCTATAAAGTGAAGGGGCTGGATTATTGTTCAGCAAGGCCACAGCGGTCTAAAAAGCTTGTGGTCTATTATTTTTTCTATTCTCCATTCATCACCAGCTCCCATTCTATCTATGGTGGCAAGATGGCAGCTGTGAGTTAATTACGGAATCTGTAGGGTTTTGGTAGTCATAAATTGGTGGTGAAGCAAAACCCAAAAACAAGAAGTACAGAGAAAAGAAATAGTACTTCATGCCCTCAAAGGGTTCAATTTCTATAAAAAAGATAAAATTAGTTAAGATTCTACCATTTCACGATCAGACTTTGGCTCTGTTGAGGATGTTAATGGCTTTATTACAAACAAATAGCTTCAAAACAAATAACCAAATATTGACTAAAGTAAAGCCAGTCCAAAAATTCGGTGTATTTGGTGGTACAAAAGAATAAACATGCACATTGGCTTTGATCCTCCCACTTCTTTTACCAATCCTCTTCAATATCCCAACTTCCACGTAATTGTCCTGGGCCAACTTTCTTCTAAAGGACAAAATTAAACAATCAATACGTGTACTGCTAAAGCAATTCCAAGCTTAAACTGCTTTAGTTTTGTCTTCAAAAGCCACACTACTTTTAGTTTTCTAGTATCCCCCATCCCACCATCTGCCATTTTCTTGAAGAGAAATTCAAATTTACCTTTAAAAGATCTGGCTACCCACAATGAATTAGGTACAAAAATTTTTACCAATAGCAGGAAGAGAAATCCATTCAAAATTCTACCATCCTAATACAACCACGTCTTCATTTTTCCATATTCCCTTGGTCTCTCCTCACATGCATGCCCATTTTTGGAGTTACAGTCATGTGGTATATCCTGCTTTCACCAAGCTTTTCCATGTTGCTGCACAGCAACCATTATCATTTGCATTTTCATGACAGTACATGAAGTAGGTCATCAGTGTTTAACCATTTCTGTATTGGGGGGCATTTAACTTGACTTCAAATTTCTATTTTTTGTGTCCAGGAGCAGCAGCTCATGCCTGTAATCCCAGCACTTTGGGAGGCCAAGGTGGATGAATCACCTAAAGTCAGGAGTTCAAGACCAGCCTGGCCAACATGGTGAAAGCTCATCTCTACTAAAAATACAAAAATTAGCTGGGCATGGTGGCACATGTCTGTAAGTAATCCCAGCTACTTGGTAGTCTGAGGCATGAGAATTGTTTGAACCCCTGGAGGCAGAGGTTTCAGTGAGCTGAGGTTGCAGCCCTGCACTCCAGCCTGGGCAACAAAGAGAGAATCTGTCTCAAAAAAAAAAAAAAAAAAAAAACCCAAAAAAAAAAATTTTTACATTTTTGTAGTAATGGTATAGTGAACCTCTTTGGGCATTTAGAGTTTTTTTTGTGTGTGTGTTTTTTTTTTTTTTTTGAGACGAAGTCTCGCTCTGTCGCCCAGACTGGAGTGCAGTGGCGTGATCTCAGTTCACTGCAACCTCCATCTGTCAGATTCAAGCAATTCTCCTGCCTCAGTCACAGAGTAGCTGGGACTACAGGTGCACACCACCATACCTGGCTAATTTTTTGTATTTTTAGTAGACACGGGGTTTCACCATGCTAGCCAAGCTGGTCTCAAACTCCTGACCTCATGATCCACCTGCCTCAGCCTACCAAAGTGCTGGGATTACAGACGTGAGCCACCATGCCTGGCCCCTAGCCTTTTCTTTCTTATGAGTCATTACACAAGATGCTAGGGAAAGAGATTCTGAATCAAGTGATGACTGTATTTGCCATTTTAAAAAATTGGTCTTACCCAAATTATTTTAATCTAACAGTAAGGACATTAAAACCTAAGTGTGATACTAAAAGAATATTATGGGATTTAATAAATATTCCTTTTTCCTGGGTATAGGAGGTAAGGGGTCCCTATAAGTAGTATGATAAAACAAATGCCCTTCAGTCCTTTGATTCCTCACTGCTTGAGGAATAAGCAAACATGGCTACAGCCCTTTCATTTGGTGATAGGAAGGCAAAACTAAAGACCTCTTTTTAGGTTTCAGAAAAGGGGTAAAAAAAAGTTTGCTAGCTTCAAGGCTCTATTTTAAAAGTGCCTCTTTATCAGATTTTAAGGCATGATACCACTGAGTTTTGTTCAACTTGCACAATAATTCTTTTTATTAAGGTATTCCATGAACTGACCCTCTCTAGATACCACATGCCTGAGAAAGAAAGAATAAGGTAGCAACCAGAAAGCTGGCTTCAAAGAAACATATAATGGAAACATTTCTTACTGCTTATTGACAGCGAGAAATAATGCCAGCCAATCCTATTCATTCCATGACATCTTTACCATTAAAAACTTTTTCCAGGCCTGGCACAGTGGCTCACGCATGTAATCCCAGGACTTTGGGAGGCCAAGGCAGGTGGATCACCTGAGGTCAGGAGTTTGAGACCAACCTGGCCAACTTGACGGAACACTGTCTCTACTCAAAATACAAAAATTAGCTGGCACATGCCTGGTAGCACATGCCTGTAATCCCAGATACTTGGGAGGCTGAGGCAGAGAATAGCTTGAACACAGGAGGCAGAGGTTGCAGTGAGCCAAGACTGTGCCACTGTGCTCCAGCCTGAGTGGAGACTCCTTCCCAAAAAACAAACAAACAAAAAACAGCCTTTTTCTTGTTTGATCACTGCTAAGATAAATGATACTGGTACATCTTTTAATTTAGACACGAAAATGGAGATGTGGAAAGCAATCTGTCCCCACTTCCACCAAAAAAGCCACAGCTATGGTATGATGAACATAGAAAAAATGTGGAAGAACATACAATTAAATACTATTAGAAAAAAATAGAGCCCACTATATACAGGCTTCCACAACTTGCTTTGCATGTACCTTTTAAATAACGTAACTTTATAGAGGCTGCAGTGAGCCATGACTGCACCACTGCACTCCAGCCTGGGTGACAGAGTGAGACTCTGTCTCAAAAAAATAAAAATAAAAGTAAATAAATATTGTACCTTTAAAATATACACTTTTCATTATTAAGTACTGAAAGCATTCAGAAAAATTGTACGTGCTTACCAATCAATTTTGCCAAATCTTAACTGTAGCAATGTTTGCTTTATGATTGTAAAAAACAAACTATAGAGATGAAGCTTCTCTTTTGGCCTCCCCCTCCATGCCCCTCCCTCCCTTTATGGAGATTACCACATCCTGTATTGGCTGAATAGCATTCCTATGCATGTTTTTATGTTTTTATTACATAACTATGCTTCAATAAAATACATTTACCTTATTTCCTTTGAAATAATGTAATTAAATTTACCTTCAATTAAAAAATGCATATTTTTTGATATACCATTTCTAAAATGTAAATGTATGTTACCATCCATCATGAGACATTACATCATAATTTAATTGGCAATTTTCCCCCTTTCTCAGTGCATATAAAATAATGGTGCATCTTAGCATCAATATAGCCTTTTAGATTGTATGAGATGTGGTAGGATTGCTTTACATGACTTTTTAAGGAAATATAAATGGCATCATATTAGACATTTCACAACTTTGTATTTTCATTCGATATGATGTTTCTGAGATTTATCAATGTTGTCATATGTATGCAACATCTTTAATGTCTTAACTCACTGTGACACACCACAGCATTAGAAGACATTTAAGTAAGGCAGAAGTCCTACGCTTGCTAATGGAAATGGTAACTACTGATGTTCAAATGCGAGTGCTTGACTTAAAGAAAAGGTATACCAAACAAGATGGAAATAAGAAAAAAAGGAAGGAGAGAAGAGAAACAAGAAAAAAATTCCCTGCTTGTTTGGATTTGTGTGTATCTGGGAACAGCAGACTAGTGAATAACTAAACTTGATGACTCAGGAATAAAAATGACAAGAGGAACTGTTTCCTGGAAATCTATGCTGTTGCTACTCCAGGGCCTAGTCAGAAATGCAGGCTGCTCATATCAGCCACGCAGGCCCTGAAACTCCAGACCCTGTTTTTACTCACTCAAAGTTGGCTGAAAACCAGCATCATCATAAGACAGGCGACAACAGTGGAGGGACAAAGAAAGGGCGTTTACACGACTGAGACTGCAGCCTCATTCACTGTTTCCTGTAACTCTGCTCTTCCCTGTCCCTCCTCATTCTTCATTTATATTCCTCTTTTTCACTATTACTTTAGTCAAGAAGTCCATTTCAAAGACCCGTACCCACTGTCTGTTTGCCCTACACACTTAAACACACAAGCGCACACATGCACACACACACACACACACACACACACACACACACTCCCCACGATGAAAAGCCAAAGTAACCACTCAGTACTAGATTTTGCTGAAGGTACATAAGAAATTTTCTATTACTGGTTTCTAAAATGAAACTCCAGTTTTAGCTTTAGAGTTAAAAGTGGAGGAAAAAAAAAACTAGAGCTCCTGACAGCTTTTTCTTCCCTTTTTCATTCAATCAAAAAACATCTTGCTGGAGGCAGACTGTATTTTTAAAAAGGGCCTCCAGTGGCCTTCTTCACAAACACACACGGAACCCTTATCTTTCATAGAGGACATACTGTGATAATTCTTACAGGGATGTATTAAATATTATACTACCAATTCTTACATGTGTAGTTTGCCCCTTTACCTCCATTTACCATAAGCCAGTTGAAAAAAATGAATATCTAATTCCAGCTAACACATAAATGCCCATATTTACTCATATTTATTAAATAAAGGTATTACTGAACTCATTAATAAATGTAACCATCAAAGAAAGGTAGAATTCCTAAGTTATTTGATTTGTTAATAGGTAAACTACATCTTTTGATCTTTTACAGAGGTAATATTTTAAATTCTAGTATATTTTATTTAATATAGAGTAATGGAACAAAATGACCCCAAATCATTTTATCGGTTTTTCTTCCTCCAAAACATTCCTGGAAGCCAGAAAATCCACCAGGGTTCTGGTATTTTGGGGCATTCTGCAACTAAAGTTCCTGTTACCTGCTGATATACTTGAAGTGTGTCTGAACATAAATTATTGGAACATTAAACTCTAAATTTGATTAACTCACTTTCTGTCACGTTATCCTAATTAACCTACAGCCTTCAAACTTGGGGATTATTGCTGCCAATTCTGTACAGCCATTTGTTTAGTGCACAGTCTGTTCTAATACCCTGTAAAGCAAAATTGCAAATAAAAACTCTTTTTGATTTCTACTAATTAAATAGACATTGGAATGTGCCATGCCTATAATCTGTATTAATATGTGAATACAAATTTTGCCTACTTCATATGAAGCAGTCAGAAAGAATTTATTAAACTAAAATAAATTCTTCATGTGGTAAAGGACTTTCATTTGCTCAGAAACATCAGTGAATGCCTACTATGTACCAAGCACTGTGCTGGCCAGTGCAAATATAGTTATAAACAAGACAGACACAGCCCCTGAACTCATGGACTTTCCATGACTAGGAAGGAAGACAGACATTAACAAATCATTACAACCAAATAGTTAGAAAGCTAATGCAACAATGTGCCTTGCACAGCACTTGCCACAATTAAGCTCAGTATCAAAAATACAAATGCTGGCTAGGCCCGGTGGCTCATTCCTATAATCGCAGCACCTTGGGAGACCAAGGCAGGAGGACTGCTTGAGCCTAGATGCTTGAGGCCAGCTTGGGCAACATAGGGAGACCTCATCTCTAGAAAAAAAAAATTTTTTTTTAATTAGCTAGGCATGGTGGTGCATGCAGGTAGTCCTAGCTACTCAGGAGGCTGGAGTGAGTGGATTGCTTGAGCCTGTGTGGCAGAGGCTATAGTGAGCCATGATCATGCCACTGCACTCCAGCCTGGGCAACAGAGCAAGATTCTGTCTACAACAAATACACACACACACACACACACACACACACACACACACACACACATACACACACACAAATAGTCACTCAGTTACTGACTTTATTGAGTTTATAGATCAAGAATGATACAAAGGATAGAAGAGAGATGACAAAGTTATGCCTCAAATTAAAATTGTAGGATAATAGTAATGGGTAAACAGCATTCTGTGTGTAGTTAATGCCACTAAATTGTACACTTTAAAATGGTTAAAATGGTAAAACAAGCCAGGTACAGAAAGACAAATACAGTACGACCTCACTCACATGTAGAATCTTAAATAGCTGATTTCACAGAATTTGAAAGTACAATGGTCTCAGAGGCTGAACTGGTTAGAGACGAGGGGGAAATGGGAAGATGTTGGTTAAAGGATATATAATTACAATTAGGTAGGAGGAATAAATTCAAGAAATTTAGAAAATATTGCTTTTCTTTTCTTTTTTTTTTTTTTGTAGAGCCAGGGTCTCACTATGTTGTCTAGGCTAGTCTAGAACTTCTAGCCTCAAGCAATCCTCCCTCCTTGGCCTCCCAAAGTGTTGAGATTACAGGCATAAGCCACCATGACCAGATGATAACATTTTATTCTTGAAAAATGCAAAGAGAATGGATGTTAAATGTTCTCACCACAAAAAATGACAACTGTGTGAGGAAATGCATTTGTTAATTACCTAGAGTTAACTATTCCACAATGCATATATTATGTTATTCATGATATATACATCATGTTATGCATGTTAAATAGATATAATTTTATCTGTCAATTTTTCTAACAAAACATATTTTAAATGTAAAAACAAAAAAAAAAGTATAGCATAAAATTTGTCCTTTTGATAAATTTACCAAAAATTTACCAAAATTAAGTAGAAATCAAAAAGTTTTTATTTACAATTTTGCCTTGGAGGGTATTAGAGCAGAGTGTGCACTAAATAAATGGCTGTACAGAATTGGCAACAATTTACAGTAAGTTTACCAAAATGGTAAACTTATGCTATAAATGGGTTTTGATAAATTTACCAGAATGGTAATGGTAATTTTATGCTATATATGTTTTGTCACAAGAAAAAAATGTTAAAAAAATTGTTAAGTTGTTAAATGTTAATCAACTTCACCAAAAACTTAAAACATATGAGTATTTCCAAGTCTCCAGTGGTGGTATAAAAAGAGAGAAGCTATACAGCACAGAAGTGAAAATAGAAAACATGAAATTGCTTGGCTTTGATTATCTGCCAACCTTACATCAATTGTATAGTTCACCTATCAGATCACAGCTGGAGGTGAGTAAGGGCACAATCTTAGAAACAGGTTTCACTGCAAATGCATGGTTTCTAATCTTTGTTGGATTCTCAAACTTTTTCCTTGTCACTCCTCAGCTCCCAAACTTTTGCCATTGTCTATCAATCTGCTGCTCAACTCCAGAGCCACATTTAATGACTTCTTCCCCTCCATTTCCTGATCTTCATCAAACCTACCTGCATTTGCTCCCATTCTTACTTTCTTCTCTCCAGGTTCTGAACAGGTGGCTCCTCTAGCAAGAACCTTCCTTGCCAAGTTCTGACCTGCTTATAAACTGTATCCCATCAATTAGCCCTTTAGTAACTTCACCTCCTCCCTCTCTACAGGCTCCTTCTTTAAGCTACTTCTCAAGCTACTCCTACCTTTAGAAAAAAAAAAAATTGTTACCCTCCCTTGACTCTAATCTTCCTCTAGCTACCACCCTACATCTCTCTTTGACTTGGCTTCCTCCCTGCTTAGCCTGCACCCCATCTCTTCCTCCCATTCACTGCTCCACAGACTATAATCAGACTTCACTTTCCATATACCCAGGCCAATGAAAGCATGCTGGCTGAAATCATCAGGGATTTCCCACCGACTCATTTCAATGGACCCTTTTTGGTTTTTTTTAAATATAGGAAATCTCAGCCATATTTAAATCTCTTGATTGGCAGCACCACTATTCATCCAATCCCCTGAACCAAAGCCCTGTAACTCTTTCCAGGGTCCTCTCACTCCTAACTTTTCTATCTCCTTGTTCTTCAGCCACAATTTTTTTAAATTTCAAAAAAAGTACACAGTATAACCCACCTGAGAAATTTTAAAATACAGATAATTCAGAACAAAATTTAAATTTAAATTTAATGTACACAAGAGAAATAAAAACATATGTCCCAACAAAGATTTGCACACAAAGGTTCATAGCAGCAGTATTCATAATAGGCAACAACTGAAAACAACCCAAATATCCATCAGTATGTGAATGGATAAAAAAGTGTGGTAGGCCAGATGCGATGGCTGATGCCTGTAATCCCAATACTTTGCGGGGGCCAAGACAGAAGGAAGGATTGCTTGAGGCTAGGAGTTTGAGACCAGCCTGGGCAACATATGGAGACCCCGTCTTCACAAATAATTTAAAAATTAGACAGATGTGGTGGCACACACCTGTGGTCCCAGTTACTCAGGAGGCTGAGGCAGATGGATCACCTGAGTCTAGGAAGTCAAGGCTGCAGTAAGCCATGATCATACTACTGCACTCCAGCCTGGGTGACAAAGCAAGACATTGTCTTAAAAAAAAAAAAAATGTGGCATAGGCATACAATGGAATACTACTTAGTAATAAAAAGAAATAAACAACAAATACATGCCACAACAAGGAGAAATCTCAAAAGCCTCATGCTAAGTGAAAACCAGATGCAAAAGAAAACACACTGCATGATTCCATTCACATAAAATTATAAAATTTTAGAAAAGGCACAGCTACAGTGGCAGAAAGCAGATCAAGTTTCCAGGAGCCAGAGTATAGGGGAAAAAGACTAACTGCAAAAAGGATCATGAGGGTACATCCTGGGGTGATGGACACACTCTGTATTACGATTGTGATGGTGGTTACATGATTGTATATATTTGTTAGAACTATCAAACTGTACACTTAAAATTTGTGAATTACATAATACGTAAGTCATCCCTCAATAAAGCTGATTTTTAAAAATTAACTAAATTTAATTGAGCCTTCTAAAATAAGATTTTTTAAATCTATATTTATTTTCTAAAGACCTAATTTGTGGCCGGGCGCGGTGGCTCACGCCTGTAATCCCAGCACTTTGGGAGGCCGAGGCGGGTGGATCACGAGGTCAACAGATCGAGACCATCCTGGTCAACACGGTGAAACCCCGTCTCTACTAAAAATACAAAAAATTAGCTGGGCATGGTGGCGCATGCCTGTAATCCCAGCTACTCAGGAGGCTGAGGCAGGAGAATTGCCTGAACCCAGGAGGCAGAGGTTGCAGTGAGCCGAGATCGCGCCATTGCACTCCAGCCTGGGTAACAAGAGCGAAACTCCGTCTCAAAAAAAAAAAAAAAAAAAGACCTAATTTGTATTTCAGTCCTGCAGTGAATGAATTCCATATATAGTATTGTGTTGATCATAATGACACAAAGTTACGATTGGAAATAATACTTAGCGAAATTGCTTTATTTCCAGAAAGCTTATCGAGGCAACAATTTACAATGTACATAAGCAGGTGAATTTTTGTATGCAAATGGAATTATTCTGATTATGATAAATAAGCCATGTGTTCTTTGATTCTACCTGCACAGCAATCTCATTTATTCTCTTTGAGAACTTCCTGAATGG
This sequence comes from Sapajus apella, assembly GCF_009761245.1. Classification (NCBI taxonomy): domain Eukaryota; kingdom Metazoa; phylum Chordata; class Mammalia; order Primates; family Cebidae; genus Sapajus; species Sapajus apella. The sequence goes on from NW_022436946.1 coordinate 38,586,098, forward strand.
AAACCTCAAATTAAAGGGCAAATACTGGTCTGCCTTTGAGACACTGTACCTACATGGAAAGCACAGGGCTGGGACTTCCTCCTTTCTTTATTACCTTGGGATTAAAATGTACACGAGGCGACTTCAAAAAATTCATGAAAAAATGAAATTAAAAGATAATGAAAGTTTATTTCTCAACATAATCTCCATCGAGCTCGAAATGCTTTTGTAGGTAATGGTAACAGCCATTAGTCCATCCCTAAAGAATTGAGGGTCCCAGGAATTTAACCATGTCAATGCAGTCCTTTTTACATTATTAAGTGAAGAAAAATAGGTGCCTTATAAAGATTTTTTAAGATTATGAAAGAAAAAGAAGTCAGATAAAGCCAAATCAAGACTGTAAATCAAGCCAGGCATGGTGGCTCACACTTGTAATCCCAGCACTTTGGAAGGCTGAGCAGGGCAGATCACCTGAGGTCAGGAGTTCAAGACCAGCCTGGTCAACATGGTGAAACCCCATCTCTACTAAAAATACAAAAACTAGTTGGACGTGGAGGTGCACACCTGTAGTTCCAGCTACTCAGGAGGCTGAGGCAGGAGAATCACTTGAACGTGGGAGGCAGAGGTTGCAGTGAGCTGAGATCATGCCACTGCACTCCAGCCTGGGTAACAAAGTGAGACTCCATCTCAAAAAAAAAAAAAGACTGTAAGTGAATGCCTAATAATTTCCCATCAAAACTCTAGCAAAATTGCCATTTTTTGATGAGAGGATGAGCAGAAACATTGTCCTGGTAGAGAAGGACTCTCTGGTAAAGCTTTCCTGGGTGTTTTTTGGTTTGTTTGTGTTTTTATTTTTTTGGCTAAAACTTTGGCTAATTTCCTCAAAACACTCACAATAAGCAGACATTATCATTCTTTGGCTCCCCAGAAAGTCAACAAGCAAAATGCCTGGAGCATTCCAAAAGTCTCTTGTCATGAACTTTGCTCTTGACCAGTCTGCTTTTGCTTTAACTAGACCACTTCCACCTCTTGGTAGCCATTGCTTTGGTTGTGCTTTGTCTTCAGCCTCATATTGGTAAAGACTTGTTTCATCTCCTCTTACAATCCTTGAGACATATGCCACAGGATCTCAATCCCACTTGTTTAAAATTTCTATTCAAAGTTCCCTCTACAATTAAGGCATGAACAAGATTAAATTTTTTCTTGAAAATTGATATGGATGATCTACTGCTGTGGGTTTCATCTTCAACATCATCTCATCCCTTCTTAAAGGATGTTAGCCATTTGTAAACTGCTGGTTTCTTTAGAGCATTGTCCCCATAAACTTTTTGTAAAGCATCAATGATTTCACCATCCTTTTACCCAAGCTCCACCATGAATTTGATGTTTGTTCTTGTTTCACTTTTGACAGAATTCATGTTTCCCTGATAGGGGCTTTTTAAAAACTGGTGCCATATCATTCCTTAATGTCTCAAACTAGATCTTGTTCAGGTATGTTATAATAAGTTTGTACAAGTTTATTTTAGTTCAGAATATTCTGAAATCCATGCACGGTTTTTTTGCATAGTGTACATTTCTTCCATGAACTTTTCCAAGACCCCTCATACATTTTTTTACTCCCATGCCCACCCACTGCATCTAATAAATACAGTACTTAACAATGTTGACTAGTTCACAATATGTATTTGTTTAATGCATAACAGAATTGCTGCCACCAAAAGACTCACTTCCTAAACAATCCATATTCAAACCAATTTTATCACATTAACTTGCCTAATTCTAGTAACCTAAATGCATACACAGGGTGCAAACCTTTACCTATGAAGGCAGCTCTGTTAATCCCTGGCTAGAGGAAAGGCTCTGAACTTTGTCTAGTGTCTATCTGAAAATCTACCACAAGATAGTTTATCATTGTATTTTCCCTGTTGCTCCATAAACCATTTCCAGAGTTACAGAATGTTCATGCTAAAATGCAGGGAGGAAAGGGTTAAAGGCAACTCGTTTCTATTCACTTATCATTAAGCTTAGAAAAGCTGATCAGTTTTGACAGTTCTAACTCACTGACTTGCTTTCCAAAAAACTAAGGATAGTTTCAGCTCAGTAGAGTGATTATCCAAAGATTAGTGACCACTGATTATCATCTTAAGTAACCATAAATAATAGGGATTACATTGCCTTGACATTCTTCCATAACCCATTCTCAGTTGCCACCAGACACTGAAAGTCATCTTGATGAATTAGAGAAAGAAGACAGATTAATTGGATTAAGCATTACTTTTACCAGATTTTTTTTTCAAAAATAGTCTGCCTCTTGAAGTGGCTCAACATTTGTTTTTTAATCAAAGTGCAAAAAATAACTACCACATATACAAAACTAATTATAATAGCACACACATAACATATAAACACTAAGTTCTAGAACACCATGTTTTGAAGTCAACATCATAAACTTACATTGCTCTTTTGATTCCCAACCTTTACTGTTATCAAGTCTCTTATTGTCTGGTGTGTTGGCATGGAATTTAAAAGATTGTATGACTTTTATTTTTCAAACTCTGAGGAGAAAAATGCTTTAGTTGGACTTTCCTTTTCCTCCCTTCCCTATAATTGTTAGAAAACAGATTTACTAGTCAGCAAGCCAGTACTTCAGTTCAGCCAGAAGGCATAATAGCAGACAAGTGTGGTCAACATACCACTTTACACGCTGAACTTTGTTTTAATACAGATTTTGTAAACGAAGGCAAATGATATTAAAAGATGAAACAATGACTAGAAGGGTAAAGGTGTCTTGGCTTGCTAAAAAGGGCAGATAACTCTTCTTGCACAACTATCAATTCCCTTTCATCCACCCCCTGCTGTTACTGGTTCTTCCTCCAGGGTCACTGCACTTCCAGCACCTTCAACTGGGCTTCAATTACCAGAGAGCAATTCAGGACCTGAGTCCTGAGAGATCACAGGACAGCAAGTGAGTCAATACACACACCCGTACACAGGCACTGTGCCGACCTGCTTGGTGTAGGACGTACCTGTAGTGCTTTATGCACTGAAAAGTACTTTGACACTCTCTTACTTGAGACTCAGTGCTTACTGTGTGAAACGAAACTAAGGCAAAATGTACTTGTGTGTGGCCAAGTGGACAGTTATTTATTACCTCAATTAGGACTAACTTCCTTACCAGCCAGAAAGTGCCATAAAGATGACACCTCCTCCGCTAACAAACCTCAGATGTCCATTATGAATGTGCAAACACAGGCCATATTTTTCAATAAACTGTGCAATACCCCACCCTAGTCCTAGTCAGATAACTTAATTTCACTTATTCTATAATAGTATTATAGTAGACCTCCTAGATAACTTTTTTAAAGAGTAGAATCTACACTTACTTAAAAGAATTAGCTGTTTTCATTTTGAATTATGAATGAAGTAGTTGGCTCAGTTACTAAACTCTGTGAATATATAAGATAACATCATCTGCTTGTTGAACAGGTTTTCATCACTGTCAATACTTTATATTCAAATTTGAAATACATAAATTAATTGAAATGAATCTAAGCTATTCTCACAGTCTCTCAGTCTAGAACATCTTAAAAATAAGACTTATACAGACCAACTTAATTACATCACAAGTGAAAGGAGGATAAACATGCCCAAAGTCTTTAGGGGTCATGTCAAATTGAAGGGAAAAAGCAACTAAGTTTTAAGACTAAGTTTTGGAAATACATAAGACAGGGATAGTTAAAATTCAATTCTGACCCTTGGAAAGATATAAATTTGAATTAGAGAAATCTAAAGGCTAGAAAGACATTTTAAGGAATTTCTATTCCTTTTTTTTTTTTTTTTAAACCAAAGCTAAGAGGTGGCAGCAGCTACAGCGGCCATCCCACTGCAGCCATACTTTTAAATATAATGATTTCAACAGAAATGAACTAAACAACTCAGAAGCAGCCCCTAAGTCCACTCAAGGCAGGACTTCTGGGTTTCTATTATGTCATGTTCCTCTTAGAGACATATGTTCTTTACAAAGCTCCAGCACTGGACTCAGCGTCACCCTGAGAGGCCCAGTTTGCATTTCCAGTTACCTGCCTGACACCACCCTTGATGTCCTCCTGACCTTTAATGCTCCACATATCTAAAATGTGAGCCAGCCTTTCCCTGGCAGCTCCTTCTCCTCATGCCCTGCACCTGTCTGTGGCACCATCTAGGGTTGTCAACATAATTCTGTGGGGCCCAACACAAAATAAAAATGTTGGTCTCCCTGATCAAAAATTATTAAGACACAGGCTCCAGATGTAGGCATCAACTCTGTTTCTGTGTTCTTCATCACTGTCCACACCCACTCTTTGCTGGAATTCCTGCAGTCTATCCTTTGAATTCCCTCATATCTGCCCCTTCATTCCCATTTCCATGGCTGCCCCTCAAATCTCACTCAGCTTTCAGTCAGGGCTTTGTTATTGGTGGTTCTCCTATTTCTTGCCTCTGCAATCCAGACATCTTTTCAAAGCACTACTTAGAAACCCTCTTCAGAAATCCTCAGTATCTTCCCATTGCCTCTATAAAATAATGTCCAAACTAACTTGGCATTTAGAGCTTCCATTTCCCAGCTCCACCATTCTTTTCCAGCCTTATAGTCTATGACATTTCACTACATATCCTGGGCCCTAGACAAACCAAACTCCTTGTCACATTCACTTAATAAGCCCAGTGTGTAGTCAAGTATAAAGAACCTATGTGATAAAATCAGAGACTTAAGTTTAAATCCAGCCTCACTACTTACTAGCTTTAGTAGACCCACCTAAAACACACAGATCAGAATAGTTACATGAAAGGATTACTGGATAGATAAAATAACCTAAAATACATAGTAAACCACAGTCAAAACATTTAGGATTAACACTGCCTCCTAGCCCTTGCCCAGGCCTTACACTCTCACCTCGGACACCCGCTTCTGTTAGATATGCTGAGGAAAGTCTCCCAATCTCACAATGCCTAACTCAAAAACTGAAGCTTTCTCTAGTCAGCTCAGTCACAATTCATTCTCCCTTCCTCTAAAATCCTATATCTTGCTTGCCCAGCATTTAGCATGTATAGCATATTCTTTAAGTAAATATTGTTCTGTTTCCCCTCATAACCTCTCAAGAGCATGGAATAAGTCAAATTTGTTTGTTTCTTATGTGGCTGTTAGTACATATTTTGTGCTCAAAAAATTAAATGCGTGGCCGGGCATGGTGGCTCACACCTGTAATCCCAGCATTTTCGGAGGCTGAGGCAGGTGGATCACCTGAGGTCAGGAGTTCGAGACCAGACTGACCAACATGGTGAAACTCCATCTCTACTAAAAATACAAAAATTAGCTGGGCATAGTGGTGTGTGTCTGTAATCCCAGCTACTCGGGAGGCTGAGACAGGAGAATCGCTTGAACCCGGGAGGTAGAGGTTGCAGTGAGCAGAGATCACACCATTACACTCCAGCCTGGGTGAAAAGAGTGAAACTCCACTTAGAAAACAACAACAGGCCGGGCGCGGTGGCTCAAGCCTGTAATCCCAGCACTTTGGGAGGCCGAGGCGGGTGGATCACGAGGTCAAGAGATCGACACCATCCTGGTCAACATGGTGAAACCCCGTCTCTACCAAAAATACAAAAAAATCAGCTGGGCATGGTGGCGCGTGCCTGTAGTCCCAGCTACTCAGGAGGCTGAGGCAGGAGAATTGCCTGAACCCAGGAAGCGGAGGTTGCGGTGAGCCGAGATCGCACCATTGCACTCCAGCCTGGGTAACAAGAGCGAAACTCCGTCTCAAAAAAAAAAAAAAAAGAAAGAAAACAATAACAAAAAAATTAAATGGGGAGCCAGGCATGGTAGTTGACACCTATAATATTAGCCCTTTGGGAGGCTGGTGGTGCAAGCAGATCCCTTGAATCCAGGAGTTTGAGACAAACCTGGGCAATGTGGCAAAACCCCATCTCTACAAAATTATGAAAATTAGCCAGGTGTAGTGACATGCACTTGTAGTCCCAGCTACTCGGGAGGCTGAGGTGGGAGGATCATTTGAGCCTGGGAAGTCAAGGCCGCAGTGAGCCATGAGTGTGCAACTATACTCCAACGTGGACAACAGAACAAGACCCTGTCTCAAGATAAATAAATAAATAAATGCAAAAAATAATTTAAAACATACCCCTAAGATATTTTCAACAGAATTAGCTTGAGTCCAGAGGTTGATGCAAGGTGATAGCACTAAAAGAGATTAAGATATGGCTACTCTTGCAGACTTGATCCTCTGAAGGATCAGATGTCACCTGGAAGAATCACGAAGTCCTCATGCCTAAGTCTCTACATGGTTAATTTCCATTCCTACCCCGCCACCCTAAGACAGATCTTGATCAACACCTAGGCTAAGAAAGCCGAGAAAACAAGGGCATGGCCTTCCTGCCAAGATGTGTCAGATGAAGATCTAAGGCCTAAGATTATCTCAAGCCTTCCTTCATTACCTATGGTAATGAAGTTTTACTCTAATATATTCACTGGTATATGTCCTCTTGTATATGCAAATATTATATATAATTGCCAGGCCATTTGCTGCTTCTAAAAGGCTCAAAACTGGGAACAGAGACTTATAAGTACTGAAATACAATTTTAAACTACTTTTTAAAAATATCATTGGTACTTATCAAATTGGCAAATACTAATCAAAATAAAACCTAATATTGGTAGGGTTTTCAGGAAGCCAGCATATTACTGGTGGCACAATAAACCGATTCAAGTTTTCTAAAGAATAATCTGGCAATGTGTAACAGGTGTTATAAAGTTGTTCACACTCTTTCAACCAGTAATCTCACTTTTGAATGTACACTCAAGGAAGCAATCCAAGAAAGGGAAAAAACAATTTGTTCAAGGACATATTCAGATATGCTACATATGTTGCATAACACTGCCTGCTACTCACTAAACAAAGGAGGTCTGGTTGAGCAACCTAGGGTAGACCAATATGATAGAACATCACACTTACTGAAACAATTAAGCAGGTGCCTTATGTGATACAGAAAAACGTACCTTAAAAAATGTTTCCTAAAAAACAGAAAGCAAAAACAAATATTTACATATAAAGGTATAGTTCTGCCAAGCCCAGTGGCTAATGCCTGTAATCTCAACATTTTGGGAGGCTGAGGCAGGCAGATCACTTGAGGCCAGGAGTCTGAGACCAGCCTGGCCAACATGGCGAAACCCTGTCTCTACTAAAAATACAAAAATTAGCTGGACACGGCAGCACATTCCTGTAGTCCCAGGTACTTGGGAGGCTGAAGTGAGAGGATGGTGTGAGCCTAAGGTGGAGGTTGCAGTGAGCCATGATTGCACCATGGCACTCCAGCCTGAGCAACACAGCAAGACTCTGTCTCAAAAAAAAAAAAAAAAAAAAAAAAAAAACAATTTATAATTACATATTTGCAATTCTGAAAACCCAAACCCAAAGTTTTTATAAGAGAGTATCAACACTTAATTAGAAGCAAAACTTAATCTGAACTGACATGAGGCTACTCATGGTCTCTATTTAACTCACTTATCCATATATTTTGCTGCAGAAATGTTAATGTATTTGATTATAGGGTATCTGGGACTCTACTAGGGATGTCAGAAAATACAGGTGTCTGTACCACGTTACTTTTCTTCTTCTTCAAACCCTATGTATTTCAGTAGGGAACAGGTTACTTTTTTACAATTCAAAAAATCCGGGCTGGGCACAGTGGCTCAGGACCTTGTAATGTCACCACTTTAGGAAGCTGAGGTGGGCAGATTGCTTGACCCCAGGACCTAACCTGAGCAACAAGGCAAAACCTCGTCTCTACGAAAAATAAAAACATTAGCTAAGCGTCATGGCATAGCCCTGTAGTCCTAGCTACTTGGGAGGTTGAGGTGGGAGGATCACTTAAGCCCAGGAGGTCAAGGCTACAGTGAGCTGTGATCCCACCACTGTACTGCAGCTTGGGTGACAGAATGAGACCCTATCTCAAAAAAAGAAAAAAAAACTACATACACACACACACACACACACACACACACACACAGAGAGAGAGAGAGAGAGAGAGAGAGAGACAGAGAGACACAGACAGAGAGAGTATGCCCAAGAGTTTCAGATAAACGATTACTATACTGATAGACTATCTACACTGATGACATCTATACATATATAATATATATGTGTATATATATGTGTGTATATATATATACACATATATATGTGTATATGTGTGTGTGTGTATATATATATATATATATCAATACATGTATCAGTTGTAAATTAAAGTAAAAGTGTTAAAGTTTGGTGTTCCCTGGCTTTGTTGATAAAACTGCTTAAGGAGAGTGTATTCTTTAAGGAAGGCTAACCTCCTTATAATGCTTCATCTGCAGAGGTGAGTAAAAAAAGGCAACTGTAGGCTGGGCATGGTGGCTCACGGCAGTAATGCCAGCACTTTGGGAGGCTGAGGTAGGCAGATCCCAAGGTCAAGAGATGGAGACCATCCTGGCTAACATAACGAAACCCCATCTGTACAAAAATACAAAAATCAGCTGGGCATGGTGGTGTACACCTGTAGTCCCAGCTACTCAACAGGCTGGAGTAGGAGAATCACTTGAACCCAGAAGGCAGAGGTTGCAGTGAACCAAGGTCTCACCACAGCACTCCAGCCTGGTGACAGAGCAAGACTCCATCAAAAAAAAAAAAAAAAAAAAAAAAGGGAACTGTAGATAAACCAAATCCAAATCTCCAAATAATTACAGATTCAAAACCAATAAAACAACATGTATTATAATTTATTTTTATTTAGATTGAAGTAAATATCTGTAGACAATTTCACAACATTTCTGCAGACAGTTTGGGCTTCAGATCTATTGAGCATCATTTACAGACAAAAATATATTGAAAGAAGTGATAAACTCATGTTTTATAAAGAATCTTCAAGGTGATCCATAAATAGACTAATCTAAAGTTTAAATCATTTAAAAGCATTACTTTAAATGTGTTAGTTTAAATTCACATTTGAAATATAATCCTTTATTTCCTAGAAAAAAAAAAAAAACTCTTTTTCTTTTTTCTTTTTGAGACAGGGTCTTGCTCTGTTGCCCAGGCTGGCGGGTAGTGGAACAATCTCGGCTCACTGCAGCCTTGACCTCCAGGGCTCAGGTGATCCTCCCACCCCAGCCTCTTGAGTAGCTGGGACTATAGGTGCATGCCACCATGCCCAGCTAATTTTTGTATTTTTCATAGAGATAGAGTTTTCACCATGTTGCCCTGGCTGCTCTAGAACTTCTGGCCTCAAGAGATTCACCCACCTTGGCCTCTCAAAGTAATGGGATTACAGGCATGAGCCACCCTGACTAGCCTTAACCATTTTTAATGCAGGTAAAAACCCGCCAAGATTCTGGCCAGCAACAAAATGTGGAAAAACATACCCTATTTGCCCTCCCTCTTCATATAAAATAGGATTTTTCGATTAAAAATTACTTAGCCAAACATGGTGGCTCATGCCTAAAATCCCAGCACTCTGGGAGGCCAAGGCAGAAGGATTGCTTGAGCCCAGGAGTTCAAGACCAGCCTGGGCAACATGGTGAGACCCTATCTTGACCAAAAAAAAACTTTAAAAATTAGCCAGGTATGGTGGCACACGCCTGTGGTCCCAGCTCTTGGGAGGCTGAGACAAGAGAATCTCTTGAGCCCAGGAGGTCAAGGCTGCAGTGAACTGTGTTCACACCCCTATGCTTCAGCCTGGGCAGCAGAGCAGGACCCTGTCTCAAAAATAAATAAATAAATACAAATTATTTATCAACTCTGGATTTAATGTTTCCTATATAATTATGCATAAAAAATACAAGTATAAGTCTATTATCTCCTCTGACCCTTCTTTATGCCTTACCAGCAACCCTTGCCTCCCCAAAAAAATCAACAAGAACTTAAAACGTAGTCACTGGCTGAGGCTTAGGTGCTATTACTGCATGATAGAGCTCTTAACAGTTGTGTATCTGAATCTTTGTTTTAAACCAACATCAAAATATGGCCAAAGGATCTGATCTTATTAAAAATCAGGTCCGGCTGGGCGCAGTTGCTCATGCCTGTAATCCCAGCACTTTGGGAGGTCAAGGCAAGCAGATCACAAGGTCAGGAGTTCAAGACCAGCCTGGCCAATATGGTGAAACCCTGTCTCTACTAATAATACAAAAATTAACCAGGTATGGGGGCATACACCTGTAGTCCCAGATACTCTGGAGGCTGAGGCACAAAAATTGCTTGAACCCAGGCGGTGGAGGTTGCAGTGAGCTGAGATCACGCCACTGCACTCCAGCCTACGCAACAGAGCAAGACTCCTTCTCAATAAAAAATTAAAATTAAAATTAAAAAAATAAAAGTAAAGCTTGACAAAATTTTGTCTGATGGGTAAATATAGAATATGATGTTATCTTCTGAATATTCAGGATACTAACTCACAATGAAAGGCAAACTACACTTGGATGTGTGCATCAAAATTCTGAAGGACCATGAAGACTTTTTATGTTTATCAAGAGGGGATAAAGGGAGTTACAGACACTGGTTTTGGGGCTGGGTACAATGCTCAAGCCTTTGGGAGCCTGGGGTTGGTGGATCACTTGAGCTCAGGCATTGAAAACCAGCTGGGGCAACATAGGGAGACCCCCACCTCCACAATAAAAATTTTTTAATTAGTCAGGTGCGGTGGTATGTGCCTATATTCCCAGCTACTCAGGAGGCTGGGGCAGGAGGATCCCTTGAGCCAGAGGTTGAGCCATGATCACATCACTGACTGTGCTCCAGTCTGAGCAACAGAGCAAGACCCTGTGAAAAGAGAGGAGGGGAGGGTAGAGAAAGAGAGGAGAGGGGACAGGAGGGGGAAAGCAAGGAAAAAGAAACACTGCTTTGATCTATATACAGTATTTCTAATCTGTATTTCATACTTATGCCCATAATTAAAACAGTGAAATGAAAAAAGACTTCTTACTTGGGAATAAGGCAAGCCATTTCTTCATTGACTTTTTAAAGCTCCTATACGAAAGGTGAAGAATTACTTTTGCTGTTAAAGAAGGCACTTCAGCAAAGAGGTATGATCATACACATTTGGCACGTACATTTGAAAGCACTGCTTTCCTCCATTTCTCCAGCCACTGACAGGCTCTCTCTCTTATGTGGTGGGTCTGCACAGTTCCCAGGTGTTCTGGAGTTTCCTGTTCTGAATCTATGCCAATAAAAACATCCACAGTCCCAGTGTGGGTGGCACCAGGCTAGTCAGGTGCTCAGAACTGTGGTGAGCTGACTGTTCAAGTTATGTTTGGGGTTTAGCTTGTTTTTGTTAAGGTTTGCTTGTTTAATTTGAAAAAAAAGATCAGATTTCTAGCTAAGTGGTGATAACTGGAATTCTTTTCCAAAAATGACATCACAGGATTTCTGATGACTTGAGTAGGAGACACTATTGAGAGTATATTCTAGAGAACATGCAAGTAAATATGCAGTAAACAGTTTCAGGTTGGGAACAAGGGTAGGATTCTACTTTCAGGACAACTTTGACATAAGTTCAATTTTTTTCTAGCCAAAAAGCAGTTCTTAAGTTCAACTTAATTAAAGTAAATACTGATATCATCTAGCCCAATCCTAAATGTGCAAGTTGCAACTTCCTTATCTATAAATGGAGGTAATGACATGCCACAAGGCCAGTCTAAAAAATAAAGTAATGGCCGGGCGTGGTGGCTCAAGCCTGTAATCCCAGCACTTTGGGAGGCCGAGGCGGGTGGATCACGAGGTCAAGAGATTGAGACCATCCTGGTCAACATGGTGAAACCCCGTCTCTACTAAAACTACAAAAAATTAGCTGGGCATGGTGGCACGTGCCTGTAATCCCAGCTACTCAGGAGGCTGAGGCAGGAGAATTGCCTGAACCCAGGAGGCGGAGGTTGCGGTGAGCCGAGATCGCGCCATTGCACTCCAGCCTGGGTAACAAGAGCGAAACTCCGTCTCAAAAATAAAATAAAATAAAATAAAATAAAATAAAATAAATAAATAAATAAATAAAGTAATGTACCTGAAAGCCTTTTCTTTATGATAATGGAATGTATTATTCCATTTTCATACTGCTATGAAGAAATATCCAAGGCTGGGTAATCTATAAAGAAAAGAGGTTTAATGGATTCACTGTTCAACAAGGCTAGGGAGGCCTCACAATCATGGCGGAAGGTAAAGGAGGAGCAAAGGCATGTCTTACATGGTGGCAGGCAAGACAACATGTGCAGGGAACTGCTCTTTATAAACCATCAGGTCTCATGAGACTTAATTCACTATCACAAGAACAGCATAGGAAAACCTGCTTTCATGATTCAATTACCTCCCACCGGGTCTCTCTCATGACAAGTGGGGATTATGGGAGCTATAATTCAAGAGGACATTTGGGTGCGAACACAGCCAAACCATATCAGGGAATATAAAAATCACCACTTTAACAAATACAGATCATCTTTAAAATACCTTTCACAGAATGCTTTATTAAAATAGGTTGAAATTAAGTTCTCTGTCTACCATTTTAAGCATAATTTGTAACTTATTTGAATTGATTCTCAAAACTCCAAAATGTAGCTACCCTCAATATTCCAAGTGCATCAAATACGTAACAATTGGATAAAATCACTGTTTGCATCTCAGGGTTGTGACATAAGAATAAAAGGGCCAACCATTTCATCAGAATCCTACAAGGACCAACCATCACACGAAGAGAGGAGTGGTACACACAGAGGCATAGAGGCAAAAAGCAGCAAGACAAATTTGGGCCAGTGTAACACTTACAAGTTGATTAGAACACAAACACCAATAAGGGGAGAGAGGCAGGGGCAAGGCTAGAGGGCCAGACAAGGGCTAGAGCTTGCAGGCCTTCGGAGTAGGGAGTTTGATGTTTTCCTAGAAGTAATGAGTGTCACTGGGCATTTAAACAGAAAAAGCATATGGTTCAATCTTCTAGAAAAATCACTCAGATGTACAACTGAGGACAAGCCATCCTGTTAAGGGATTATGACAATAATTGTGGCCAATAGTAATGAAGGTGGCCAGGCACAGTAGCTCATGCCTGTAGTCCCAACACTTACAGAGGCTGAGGCAGAAGACTCACTTGAAGCCAGGAGTTCAAGACAAGCCTGAGCCAAATAGCAAGATGCCATCTCCACACACACACACAAGTTTAAATTAGGTGGGCGTGGTGGCATGTGCCTGGTGTTCCAGATACTCAAGAAGCTGAGATAGGAGGATTGCTTGAGCCCAGAAGTTTGAGGCTGCAGTGAACTATGATCATGCCACTGTGCTCTAGCCTGGGGAACACAGTGAGACCCTATCTCAAAAAATGAAATAAAAAGTAAATGAAGGCATGAATTAAGACACAGCAGAGAAAGAAAAGGGAGACTGATTTATGAGACATTAAGGAGATAAACACAAAAGAACTCTGATTTAGCAAAACAGGTAAGGAATGAGGAGAAATAAGAAGTTAAGATAAATTCCAGGTTTCTGACTTAAACAACCAGACGTATCATGCCCTGAGAAATAAGAAGGAGAAATATGAATTCAGAAGAGTGTCGACAAGTGGGCTATCATTTTTGGTATTAGGGGAAGGTAGTAGGGAGTGGCTGAAAAATGAGTTCATGTTAGTTTAGTATGATGTACCTGTGTACTCGAATGGAACTGTCCAGAAATAGTAAATAAGGGTGGTGAACACAGAGATGAGATCTGGAAATAACAGCCCCAAGACAGTGGATGGAAGAGGACAGGAAAAGTGAAGTAAGTACATGGCCAGGGACTGAGCCTCAAGGAACCGCAACAAAAAAGATATAGCAAATCACATCAAGAGCAAAGAACAGTTTATTCTAAAAGACACCTCAAAATCTCATCTGAAAAAATGTGTTATGGTTTTTGTTTTGGCTAATTGGGTTCTTTCAGCAGTTAATTTTATTGATAAAATTCAATGGAAAAACACCACAGGAATCTCACATTGTTGTATTTAATTAGAATTCACTATATACACTATTCAGTCTTGCACTGAATTAAGAAACATTCTGGAAATGAAGTAGGAAATGCCCACCCCATACTCACTATTATTCTGAAATCCCAGAAGCATTTTTATAATCTTCTCACTTATTTTAACAGGTAGTTTAGATTGGTTTATTGTCGTGAGTTCTCTTAGCTTTTCTGTCTCTCTTCAGTATAAATGACAATCAGGTATTTTTCTTATAGTGAAAGATGTATAGGATCACGAACCAGATTATTCGTTCACTGTAAGCAGCTCAACAAAGCACTATTACTAAAAACTTTTCTAAGATAAAGAAATGGCTAGTTATGCAGGCTGCATTTCCTACCAAACAAAACAAAATTGCTTTAGTATAAAGGCAAAACACAGCAGTTAACTTCTGAACTGCAGCCAAAATTTCCTATAATCTAGGTGTTGCATACAACTGTATGACACAGATAACAGTATAACTGTAAACATGAAAACTTGGTGTGAGAGGAACAAATTCTGAGGAAGCACTAGCTGACTTGAAGTTTCAGAGGGGCTAGCAAGATATAAGGAGAGGTACTGCAAGATTCATCCATCCCTAAATGCCACTGAAAATCCTATTTTGTGACTGTAATCGTCTAAAAGGAAATCTGTCTCCATACAAGGAGTGTAGAGTTGCATTAAAGATTATAGCCAAAGAGCCTCCCTTTCAGGACCTTTATGATAATCTACTTTTAAACTACTGAATTTTTAATGTTTTGAATTACACTTTTTTTTTTTTTAAACAAAGTTTCTCTCTTGTTGCCCAGGCTGGAGTGCAATGGCACAATCTCAAAGCAAAACAAATAAATAAACAAAAAACCCTAGGCTCTTCATTAGTTCCATGGGTTTTCCAGTATCTAGCAGAGTTAAAACAAAGTTGCACTTTTTTTTTTTTTTTTTTTTTTTTTTTAAAGATAGAGTTTTGCTTTTGCCCGTGCTGGAGTGCAGTGGCGGGATCTCAGTTCACTGCAACCTCTGCCTCCCAGGTTCAAGTGATTCTTCTGCCTCAGCCTCCCTAGTACCTGGGATTACAGGCACACCCAACCACACCCAGCTAATTTTTTGTATTTTTAGTAGAAACAAGGTTTCACCACGCTGGCCAGGCTGGTCTCAAACTCCTGAACCTCAGGTGATTCACCTGCCTCAGCATCTCAAAGTGCCAAAATTGACTTTCTAAGGAAAAAAACAGTGTTCCACTTAACTGCATTTTTTTAATTCTTCCCCAAAGTGTCTGATTCCTCTCTACCTAGGCAAGAAGCATGCACATGTGAACAGGTAAAAATTCCACTAAAAAGAGACAACTTGGCCGGGTGCAGTGGCTCACGCCTGTAATCCCAACACTTTGGGAGGCCGAAGCGGGTGGATCATGAGGTGAGGAGTTCGAGACCAGACTGGCCAACATGGTAAAACCCCATCTCTACTAAAAATATAAATATTAGCCAGGTGTGGTGGTGGGCACCTGTAGTCCCAGCTCCTCAGGAGGCTGAGGCAGAAGAATCACTTGAACCCAGGAGGCAGAGGTTGCAATGAGCTGAGATCACACCACGGCACTCCAGCCTGGGCAACACAGAGAGACTCCATCTCAAAAAAAGAGACAACTCAAGCTCAGCTTGCTCCCTCAGACACAGCAGGATGTGTAAGGCACTCCTCTAAGTGCCATGTCATCGGCAGCTGGGCACCATAATGGGGCTGTGATGCCATCAGCATTTTTCATTGGTTCTACTGCCCAACTTGGAGTCGGCTTACTTCCCCTTTCCAAAGTCTTAATTTCACCAAGTGAGATTTATAACCATAGAGAAAGAGGCGCCAAATGCCTTCCCCACCCCCATCATCTGTTGAAATGACCTTAGAATTTCAGCCTTTTAGAATAACATTGAGTCCTGTTATATTGCAAATCCTTCAGGGAAATATTCTATTACTTCTGATCTGTTATTAATTTGTATCCCACAACAGGTCCTAAGCTACTTGGAAACAGTAGTTTTTTCTCTCAGTCATTATCTCCAGTGCCTAGCACAGAGCCCAAAACAGAGCGTGTTAGATAACTTGGTAAACATTTATAGAAAGAGAATTAACAGTAAGATGTGTAAACTCACTTATACCTTAGTGTGAATGAACTTCTTCAGGACCTTTCCTGAGAAATTGTGGGTCGATTACCCATTGTGTAGGAAGAGTTAACAGAGCCCTGAGAACTAAGCCTAAGACTCTCCTCCTCAGTTCTGCCTAGAAACATTGTCCTGCTGTGGCTCAATCTAAAAGAGCATGATTCTTCAGAGGAAATCCCAGACTTTTGCTTGAATGGCATAGGGCAGTATCTTGTTCCTCTGCAGAAGTCTCTCCACACTTTAGAAATATAGTTTGAGACATTAATAATTTTCAATTGTTTATTCACCACAAAGTGAGACCAGGAAACAGGGACCCTAATCTTTCAGACTTCTTTCTAATCCCAGAATGTGTGGTAGAGCACTCAACCAATCACCAACACTTAAATTAATCAACAACATAAAGAACATCGTATTTGCAGAATGTTATCTAGTCAATGCAATATGATGAATGATTAAAACCCAGCTCCTGGTGCTCGCTTCAGCAGCACTTTGAATGACAATTTACTAAAATTGGAATGACACAGAGAAGATTAGCATGACCCCTGCACAAGGATGACATGCAAATTCACGAAGTATTCTATACTTTAAATAAATAATAAAAATAAAAATCCCAGCTCTTGCAGTCAGATAAGCCTGGGGTTGAATTCTGGCTCCATTTCTTACTTAAACTCTGTAAGCCCTGAGTTCCCATATCTGAACAGAAAGATATTAATAAAGTCTATCAGAGAATTACAGTGAGATTTAAACAGGAATGTATCTAAAATGTTTACCCATAGGGAAGTACACAAGAAATGTGCACCATCATTTGGAGACCTAGATTCCATTCCACCACCACCTCTCTGTATAAGGGCTAATCACTTGCCATAAAAAAGCGAATGCAAACAAGGAGCCAGAACTAACTGTACTCTAACACCAGGATTATCAATCATAAGGTAAAAGGAAATAGACCAAAACTTTGAAAAATAAAAGCCTTAAACAAATTCCAGATATTTTTTGGCATGTATTTGAAGCTTGCATATTCTTGATCACAGATGACTCAGCATTCGACTATCAAAATGGAAAAGCCTGAACAATTAAACTTCAAAGCAGATATTCTCAAATAACAGTGCCTGTGGTAGATGAGGGACTTTATGAAACACCTATGTGTGTATCTGTGCACTGAGGGAAAGTGAAAGGGGTGGGGACAGGGGAAGGGAGGGAGATCTCAACAATAAGTGGCTTAAAGACTATCTTATAACCATATTTTCCACCATTAAGTTTAAATCTGTTTTCTTCCTCAGCCCTTAACATCTATCAGTCATAAACATATTACCTAGCACCCGAGTAATGGCCATTGTTCAATCTAGATGCTGTGTTACACAGGGCCATTACCAAGTGCATAGGGTCCTTTTGTGGGAATCAGACAAAGGGCACCCAGAACCCAGGCTGGTTTTCAGTCCCCACTTATCCCTGAGTTGGGCACCCTTGTGCAATGGCACAACCATATATAGATATACAGCAGTCAGGCAGAGAAGCACAAAGATCTCCACACGTTTAACTAGCATACCTGTAAAATTGTTTATATGATACACACCCACACATACACAAACATGACTGAAAGAGTTGTCAAAGACTGAACTGAGTAAAAAGAAGATATTAATCAAAACAGAAAACACAAAGTTTCAAAGAGCACAAAAGAAAAATGAGGCCCTTCCCTCACTTTCAGCTACCCACTACTGGGATATTGTAGCCAATTGGAACTCTGGGGACAAGTAGTAAGTAGAGGCTTTGACACTGCAAAATTCTGATCCCTGACAAAGCTATGATCTCTCTCCAGCAACTTCTCTCTCTCTCAAAAAAAAAAAAAAAAAAAAAAACCACAGACACCAAAGGATCTACTTACCTGAATTTGCAAAAACAATGATAAACAAAAGACTGCTGTTGTCTCGACTGCATTAAAAATCTGTAATCCCAGGAAGGAATTATGCTAAATGTTGGAACTAGTCTTTAAATGTTAACTCTGTCAATTCTGCCTCCTTTTGGGGGCTTTTCCCTCTCAGACTCCCAATATTTACATAGAAAAGACACCAAACTATGTTTGTTTTTTATTATATATGCATATCTCCCCTGCTATACTTCACATTGATTACCTTCCTTAAAACATAAGGACATGCTATTATATTTTTAACACTTTTTGTACCTAGCCCATTGACCTGCATACCACAGCAGTTTCAATAGCTATTTAAAGAACAGAAATTCCAGGTTAAATATGGTACCATATTCACATGCACAAAGAGACAGTGTACAATATTCATTGCAGCATTGTTTAGAATGAATTTGGAAGCAATCTAAATGTCCATCAAAGGGAGAATACATAGAGTATAATATAGTCAGACAATGCAAACCATATAAGTTAAAATGGAAAGAATTTGAGTTATCAGTTCAAACTGAGGTATTATGTGGATAAGTCACAAATGTGATGTGGAATGGAAGAAAAGTAAGTTGTAGAATGATATAAATAGTATAATAGTATTTACATAAGGTTTTAAAACTCTCAACACAGCCCAGCATTACCTTTGTTTTAGAATTTATTACAGTCTTGCCCATTCCGTGTATGCATACTAAAGACCTAAAGAATATTCACTCTAAAAATAATAGAAAATCAAGGTTTAAAAAAAAAGACTATTAATCATATCAAGTTACCCCAAATGACAGGGAGGGGGTCTGATTTAGTAATGGAAATCAGACTTAGCCCTTGAAGTCAGTTGATACATGTTTTGTTGCCATTCTGCTACCCACCAAGACACTTTTACTGAAAGCTACAGTTTTCTCACCTGAATGGGATTGACAGCACTCACCTTGCAGGATAAAGTGAAATAATTTATGTTAAAGTGTCATGCAGGTCTTAGACTTGTTTTTGCCTAGTCAGCCAAAAAGTCATAATAATGCTCTACAGGGAGAAAATACTGAATCTGCACTTTTTATATCTAATTTACTATACGGTTAAAAAAAAATGTCAAAAAACACAAGAGGAAGAGGGAAGAGGCAACCCCTCACCTTCCTCTTCCTAGTCCCTAATCCGGCTGCCTCCCATGCTTTCTACATTTAGCACAGAGGGCAAAAGGGGGGCGGCGGGAAGGCACGGAACCGTGACTCTTCCAGGGCCCCCTTCGGAACTCCAGTGACCTTCGTACAAATCTCTTTCATTTCGCCAAACTCCACCCCCAGCCCCGCCAACATACTCACACCCCTCTGCGGCCCAGTAGGCAGATGTACAACTACACAAATGGCATAGTCACGAAAGAGACCACAAAAACGACACTGCGATGTCTGGGGTTGAAGGTTCTGGGGTTCTGTTTGTTTTTATACATTAAAGGGAAGGGCTCCTGTGGGTTGTTAGTGTCTACTCTGAAGAGGGGAAAGGAGGACGATCTTGGCACGTTAAGTTCTGCCACCTGCTTGCAAACACAGATCTGCAGCTGGATTCCACATAAAGACAGGCACCCCGAAGTCCCAGAAACTGCAAGCTCTGTCAGCAACCTGACAGACCCCCCGCTCGCACCCTATGGCACGGGGACCCACCGACACGCGTACTCAGGGGCGGCACAGTTCACACCTCACACGCGGAATGCGCTCTGGGGCCCCATGCGGGTCCCCCAGGCTGGCCTCGGCGGGCGCCGCGCCTCACCTGTCTTAAAGACCATCTTATCATCATCTTTGGAGCCGAAGGTCTTCAGCATGGACACGAAGAGCACCCCGCAAGCGTTCTGGATGCCGAACACCGACCCGTTGCACCACATGGCCGCCAGCATCACCAGCCAGCCCCAGCCGCCCTCTGGGGGCTCGGGGGGCTCACGGGGCTGCGCGTCCGCCGGTCCCGCCAACTCCACCTCCACCTTCTCGACAGCCGCCTCCGGGCTGTCCGAGGTTCCCGGGCCGGGCGGCGGCGCAGCTCCCGTGGGCGCGGGGCCGAGCGGCTGCGCCTCGCCGGTGCCCCGCGCGGAGTCGGGCTCCTCCTGGGAGAGCACCATGGCCCGAGGCGGCCCCCTCAGGTGCTGGAGGAGCGCTTATGGACGCAAGTTACCCGCGGGTTCCCGCGGAGCTGCGGGGCTCCGGGCGGTCTAACGAGGCCGAGGCGAGGACGGCAGAGCCCCAGGCGGGCGGGCGGCCGGGCGGGCAGCGCGCAGGCGGCCGCGAGGACAGCTGGCGCGCGCGAGCACCTCAGGGATCGGCACCGAATCCTCTCGGTGACAGCCCCGCACCCCCAACTGAGCCCAATGCCAGCCGCGGGTTCTTAAAAGCACCCACAGCCTCGCCGGCTGGGGGCGTGGCCGGGAGAGGGATGTGCCCCCACGGACTCCCGATGATTGGGCCTCGGAGAGCGGAGGCGGGGCGCCTCGCGGCGCGCGGCCCCAGGTGCCGGCTGCAGACGCTGTCTGCGCGCGCGTCTGCGACGGGGCCTTCTCCTGCTTAGAGAGGGGCACAGATGTGTGGGTCACCCCGCCTCAAAGCATGAGCAGAAGGGGTGCGTCGCCTAGGTGCGGGCGCGGTGGGCCTTCAGGAGAGCCACACCGGATCTTAAGCCTCAACTCACCCACATAGCGTCACAGTCACCCTAACATTGTCTCGATTTTGTGTTTGTTTTACGTCTTGGCATTCACCTCTCAGTACTAATTATAATATGTAAGATTCGTTATGCCACCTGCCTGCCTAAAAAAGAAGTCTGAAGGATCAAAGGCCTTATTTTATTACTTCAGTTCCATTCTCCTGCATTCGT
Organism: Sapajus apella; assembly: GCF_009761245.1. Taxonomy (NCBI): domain Eukaryota; kingdom Metazoa; phylum Chordata; class Mammalia; order Primates; family Cebidae; genus Sapajus; species Sapajus apella. Next base: position 38,606,993 of record NW_022436946.1, read on the forward strand.
ATACAATTTCCTTATGAATATTTGGCCCACCGAAGATGCTTATTTTCAGTCTTCGCTGCAATTTCAAAGTCTTCAACCAACAAACATTTCTAACAGACAACTAGAAAGCATTACTTTTCAACTACAACACAGTCGTTTTCACTTTAAACAAAAACTAAACCTGTATTCAACTCCTCTGTCTCCGTGAAGTATGGGGTGCCACCTGATGTAAAAGAAAGGAAGAGTAACCCACTATGCAATATTGAGGACGCTTCTTAATTTCTGTTATTCGGATTCTTCACTTCAATCAAAGTCAAAATATGCTAGTTATCTGATGTGCCCACCACTGTGATAGAGTACACAGACGAGTGCAATTGATCATATTTCTGCGTCTATCAGTTCATAAACTGATAGGAAAAACAGAGTCCTGGGAGAGACTAGGAGGCTCGGATGATGTGTTTTAATACATGCACAAAAGAGAGAGTGAAGTAGTCCCTTAAATTCTCTCCAAAACTGATTCATACGTACGACTTCAGTAGGTGAAGACGGAAAAAGAGCATTCCAGGTAGAGAAAATAGCATAAACTAAGGAAAGCAAGGCGTGCTTGCTTGCGGGAGGCAGAGCATAGCTCAAGGGCAATATGCCTTAGAAATGAGGGTAAAATAGTAAACTAAGGAATAGGCACAGGTGCACAAAAATGAATGTATGAAGATGTTACCCTAGTAATGTTGGAAATAAGGAAAATTTGGAAGTATAATGTACCCTGGTAGAGGGCTGATTAAATACATACTTTATAACCTCTGAAAGTTATGAAAATCATCTCTATTTATTGACTTTGAAAGCTGTCCACAACATATTATTGAGCAAAGAAAGCACATCGAATATATATTTACGCACGTGCACACACACATATGTAGGAATTATCCATGAGGCAATACTGATGTAAGTAAATGATTAATAAATAATGAGAGAATATACAAATCTCTCCTGCAGGAAATGTAAATACTTTATGTAAATAATCCTCCCTCATGGAAGTGAAGTACAATGGTTCACTCCATAAGTGTGGGTATGCAAAGTAAATTTCTTCCAAAGAGCACAGCATGAAAATGGGAGTGGGGGGAAGGAGTAACTTTAGGGTACAAAAAATGGCATACAGTACCTCAACCAGTTGATAATGTATCCCTGATACGATGTGATGAAAATGGTACTTTACCTCTATAGTCTTCCTGCCAAAACCCATAATCCCTGGCTAACCATCAGAAAAACATTAGACAAATCCCAATTAAGGGCAGTCAATGAAATACCTGTTTAAGTGCTTTTCATTTTTATAAACGTCATCAAAAACAAGGAAGTCTGAGAAATTGTCACAGTCAAGAAGAGCCTAAGAGGGCTGGGTGCCGTGGCTCAGCCTATAATCCCAGCACTTTGGGAGGCTGAGGCAGGTGGGTCACTTGAGGTCAGGAGTTTGAGACCAGCCTGGCTGATATGGCAAAACCCCATCTCTACGAAAAATACAAAAATTAGCCAGGCATAGTGGCATGGGCCTGTAATCCCAGCTACTCAAGTGGCTGAGGCAGGAGAATTGCTTGAACCCAGAAGACAGAGTTTGCAATAAGCAACCTCTCACTTTGAGAGGTCTCATTGCTGAGACCAGCAACCAGGCTGGTCTCGAACTCCTAGCCTCAAGCAACATTAAGACTCCATCTCTTTAAAAAATCTTTACTTCTAACCACCAATAAGCTATTGAATGAAGCAGAGTTTTAGGTGTCCAGGAAAACTACCTTCTATTTCGATGTCCATACCAATCAATAACTCACACTGTGTTATTGGATTGACTTCACCTTCTCCATCTGAAAATATGAACCTATTTACTTATAACTACATCATAGTGATGGTATGTTTATAATGAATTCCTATTTATTAAGATTAAATGAAAAGATTTATAAAATTTTAAAAAGTATAATTGTTCATTAGGTCTAAATGCCTTCAGTACTTTATGTAGGCCTTTTCATCTGTAGTTTATGTTAAACTTATTTATTAAATAAAATAATCTACTTGATTCCTTATTATATATATATATATATTTTTTTTTTAGATGGAGTCTTACTCTGTTGCCCAGGCTGGAGTGTAATGGCGAGATCTCCGCTCACTGCAACTTTTGCCTCCCTGGTTCAGCGATTCTCCTGCCTCAGCCTCCTGAGTAGCTGGAACCACAGATGCCTGTCACCACGCCTGGCTAATTTTTGTATTTTTAGTAGAGTCAGGGTGTCACCATGTTGGCCAGGCTGGTCTAGATCTCTTGACCTCATGATCTAACCGCCTCAGCCTCCCAAAGTGCTGGGATTAAAGGCGTGAGCAACTGCGCCCAGTCCCCTTATTCTATTTTAAAAGACCAACATTTCCTATTTAGGACAGTCTTATTTATTTATATTTTATTTTATTTTTCAGATGGAGTCTCACTCTGCTGCCCAGGCTGGAGTGCAGTGGCACAATCTCAGCTCACTGCAACCTCTACCTCCTAGGTTCAAGTGATTCTCCTGCCTTGGCCTCCCAGGTAGCTGGGATTCTAGGCAAGCACCACCAAGCCAGGCTAATTTTTGTACTTTTAGTAGAGACAGGGTTTCAGCATGTTGGCCAGGCTGCTCTTGAACTCCTGACCTCAGGTGATCCACCCGTCTTGGCCTCCCAAAGTGCTGGGATTACCGATATGAACTACTGCACCTGGCCTGCTCATTACTAAATGCTAAAATGCTGAATTACTTTAAGTTGAATTACTAAATACTAAAATGCTGAAATATGTGGTTATGGATTTCCATTTTTACTATATGTAAATCCAATACATGCATGGTACAGGCTGCTGTACTACAATTTTAATTAATGTTTTCTCTAGTGCCCAAGAGTAGCTTTGTATTGCCTTAGTGGCTATGAACAAAATTTAAAGCATAATTTTTCCATGTCTCTACTCTCCAAATCATAAAACAGAAATAGTACTATACTATAGTGGTGATTATTTGGCAGGAAGCTGGAGTACTACTGAACTGCTATAATATAAAATTTTAGGCCAGGTGTGGTGACTCACACCTATAATCCCAACACTTTGGGAGGCCAAGGCATGGGGATGACCTGAGGTCAGGAGTTGGAGATCAGCCTGAACAACATGGTGAAACTCCATTTCTATTGAAAATACAAAAATTGCCCTGGCCTGGTGGCAGGTGCCTGTAATCCCAGCTATTCAGGAGGCTGAGGCAGGAGGATCGCTTGAACTTGGGAGGCAGAGGTTGCAGTGAGCCAAGATTGTGCCACTGCACTCCAGCCTGGGTGACAGAGCAAGACTCCATCTCCAAAAATTTAATTTAATTTAATTTAATTTTAAAACACACAGAGATATACACATGACCTAGAAACCTTATTGTGAATGCCTTGGTTAAAAATATGCCAAAGAGATTATTCAACATTGGCTTGTACAAGTGATAAATTACAAATTTGGTGGGGAAAAAAAGTACTTTATTTCTTTTATTTTTTTTTTCTTTGAGATGGAGTCTTGCTCTGTCACCCAGGCTGGCAGTGGCACGATCTTGGCTCACTGCAACCTCCGCCTCCCAAGTTCAAGTGATTCTCCTGCCTCAGCCTCCTAAGTAGCTGGGATTACAGGTACATGCCACCATGCCCAGCTATTTTTTGTATTTTCAGTACAGATGAGTTTTCATCATGTTGGCCAAGCTGATCTTGAACTCCTGATCTCAAGTGCTTCGCCCACCTCAGCCTCCCACAGTGCTGGGAGTACAGGTGTAAGCCACTGCACCGGGCCAAAAAATGCACTTTAAAAATGAGACTGAATTAACTCTCTCATCTCCACTTTTTTACCTCTCTTTCGGAAGTCTCCTCAATCTGATCCTCCTCTGGCATTACTCCTAATCCTCCCAAAACCAAACTAAAACCTGGGACCCCTTCCTGATCTACGTCTCTCCTGGTTCCCTTGAGTACACTCTGGTCAACTCCAGGTCCAGAAGGTCTTTTGACTGGTTCCCTATTTTCCGTCCTTGCTGCTGTTTCTTTGATGATTCCTTACCATTTTCAAAGACCATCATAATGACCCACTAACTGGTCTTGCTGCCAGCAAATTCTGCCTGCACCAATTCATCCTCTACCCTATACCTGCCTAAACTGTTCTCCAGCCTTAAGCCTGCTCCTCATTTCAGCAACAAGTACAAACACCTCTATTCCTCCCTGCAGGTCCTGCTTCTGAAATGACCTTCTCTCCCCTTTTCTGAATGATGAAATCTCACTCAATCTTCAAGGCTCAACTCTAAAATGGAATTCATTTCTCTGAAGCCTTTATTGATCCTTTCTCTAGGCTTCCATATTTTATTTATAGCATTTTTTATGGTCAGTAGAATGTTTTTCAATCTCCTTGGCTAGTGTAGGAATTTTCAGACAGGTCAGATGGTCTTTCACAAATCTCTGAACCACAGCACCAAGTAGTGTAAGTGCACAACAAATATTTGTTGAAACAACTTGAATAGAATTCAAAAATAATTTAAAGAACCACGAAGTGTGAAATTGAGGAGATCCCATATTTTCAGATGAAAACTTTTCGATATTTTTAAATCAGGTGTTTCTTTTTTAGTCATAAAAGCAACACAGGGCCGGGCAAGGTGGCTCATGCTTATAATCCCAGCACTTTGGGAGGCCGGGATGGGCAGATTATTTGAGGTCAGGAGTTTTCGAGCAGCCTGGCCAACATGGTGAAACCCCATCTCTACTAAAAATATAAAAAATTAGCTGGGCATGGTGGTGCATGCTTGTAATCCCAGCTAGTTGGAAGGCTGAGGCAGGAGAATCCTTGAACCCAGAGGTGGAGGTCGCAGTGAGCTAAGATTGCACCATTGCACTCCAGTCTGGGCAACAATAGTGAAACACTGTCTTAAAAAAAAATGGCTGGGCACAGTGGCTCATGCCTGTAATTCCAGCACTTTGGGAGGCCCAGGTGGGTGGATCACCTGAGGTCAGGAGTTCAAGACCAGCCTGACCACCATAGAGACACCCCATTTCTACTAAAAATACAAAATTAGCCGGATGCGGTGACACATGCCTGTAGTCTCAGCTATCTTGGCTGAGTGAGGAGAATCACTTGAACCCAGGAGGCGGAGGTTGTGGTGAGCCAATATTGTGCCATTGCACTCCAGCCAGGGCAACAAGAGCAAAACTCCGTCTCCAAAAAAAGTTAGTTAGACATGGTGGTGCACGCCTGTAGTCCCAGATACTCAGGAGGCTAAGGCAGGAGAATTGCTTGAACACAAGAGGCAGAGCCTGCAGTAAGCCAAGATTGCACCATTGCACACCAGCCTGGGCAACAAGAGCAAAACTCTATCTCAAAAAAAAAAAGGAATACAGGCCAGGCATAGTGGCTCACACCTATAATCCTAGCACTTTGGGAGGCCAAGGCCAACGTGGGAGGATTACTTGATTCCAGGAGTTCTAGGCCAACCTAGGCAACATGGTAAAACCCTATCTCTACAGACAAAAAAAAAAAAAGTAATACATACTTGTTACATACAACAAATAGCATAAAAACATTAAAGTTTAAATTTTTTTTATTATAGTGGAGGCATGGTGGCTCACACCTGTAATCCCAGCACTTTGAGAGCCCAAGGCAGGCAGATAACTTGAAGCCAGGAGTTTGAGGCCAGCCTGGCCAACATGTTGAAACCCTATCTCTACAAAAAATACAAAACTTAGCTGGGTGTAGTGGCTCACGCTTGTAATCCCAACTACATAGGAGGATGAGGCACAGAATTGCTTGAACCCAGGGGGCAGCAGTTGCAATGAGCCAAGAGGGTGCCACTGTACTCCACCCTGGGTGACAGAGTGAGACTCTGTCAAAATTCATATGTTGAAGCCCTAATCCACAGTACCTCAGAATGTGACTGTACTTGGAGGTAGTGCCTTCAAGGAGATAATTAAATTAAAATGGAGTCATTAAGGTGGACCCTAATCCAACATGACTGGAGTCCACATCAGAAGAGGAGATTGGAACATAGAGAGTGACCAGGAAAGGCCATGTGAGAACACAGGAAGGGAGAAGACAGCCATCTGCAAGCCAAGGAGGATGGCCTCCAGAGAAAGCAAACTGCTGCTGATACCTTGATCTTGGACTTCTAGACTCCAGAAGTATGAAAAAATACCTTTCTGTTGTTTGAGCCTGGCATGGTGCCACATGCCTGTAGTCCCAGCTACTTGGGAGGCTGAGGCAGGATGATCACTTGAGCCCAGGAGTTTGAGGCTGTAGTGAGCTATGATCACAGATTTGATCATACTGTGATCACACTGCACTGCAGTCTGGGCAACATTTTGAGACCCCCATCTCTAAAAAAACAAACGACTTCTGTTGTTTGAGCTACTAGGTCTGTGGTGTTTCATTTTGGCAGCCCTATCAAACTAATACAGCATTTAAAAAATTAGCTGGACATTGTGGTACATGCCTGTAACCCCAGCTACTTGGGAGCCAGAGGCAAGAGAATCACTTGAGCCTAGGAGGTTGAGGCTGCAATGAACGATGATCATGCCACTGTACTCCAGCCTGGGTGACAGAGTGAGACCCTGTCTCTTAAAAAGTTAAAACTAACACAGTACACATAATAGAGCACAATTTTGTATTGTTTCCCCATGTTATGAAATATTCTTCAAAAGCAGGATGCAAATGGCTATAAAGCATTCCACTGTGGAAATGGACCATAATTTATTTAGTCACATCCCTATCATTGCACACATAGGTTATTTCAGGTTTTCCACTATAAAAAATAATACTGCAATAAACATCTTAACACACAAATCTTTGTGTCTCTAGTAAGTTCTTAGAATAAAGTTATAGATGTGAGATTAGTGGTGAAAAGCAATATTTTAAGGCACGTAATACATTGTTAAATTTTAAAGAACTTTATCAATTTACACTACCACAAGTACTGTATCAAAATGCCCATGTTAGTGGACTCCAGAAATTTTTTTTTTTTTTTTTGAGACAGAGTCTCACTGTATTGCTCAGGCTGGAGCGTAGTGGTGCGGTCTCAACTCACCACAACCTCTGCCCCTGGGCTCAAGCCTCCCCAGTAGCTGGGACCACAGGTGCACACCACCATGCTTGGCTTTTTTTTTTTTTTTTTTTTTTTTTTTTTTTTAGTAGAGACAAGGTCTCACCATGTTGCCCAGGCTGGTCTTGAACTCCTGAGCTCAAGTGATCTGCCCATCTCGGCCTCCCAAAGTGCTGGGATCACAGGCATCAGCCACTGCACCCAGCAGGAAATCTTGAATAATATAATTATTTTTAAATCTTTACCAGTTTAGGATTAAGCTGAAATTTCATCATTAGCTTCTTTTTCAAATCTTTGGTTATCAGTAAGAAAGATCATATCTATTGACTATCTGTATTTTCTTTTTTATAATTGTTTCCTGGTAGTCATTCCTCAGAGAAATTGGCTTTTACTTAGTGATATTTATTAATATTTCTCCCTGTAGATCTCATGCATTTCTTGTTAGGATTATCTCAGGCATTTCATTTTCATGCTACCAATGCTGTTGCCACTGCTTTTGGGAATTAATTTTTTTCCATAAGAACATCTAACTGGTTATTGCTAATGCATTAAAAAGCAATTACGTTTTTATATATTTATCTGATCCCACTACTGTAGTGTAATATATTTTCGAGAAATCTGAAGAAATTTAAATATAGTGCTTCAATTATCATTAAATGGTAACTTTTCTTTTAGTCTGGCATTTGGCAGTAAAGCCAGCTCTACTAGGTTAAAATAACACAGCCTTAAAAAATTTTTTTTCTGGGAGCTAAGCTATGAGGATGCAAAGGCATAAGAATGATAGAATGGACTTGGGGGACTCTGGTGAAAGGGTGGGAGTAGGGTGAGGGATAAAAGACTACCCACTGGGTACAGTATACACTCCTTGAGTACACTGCACCAAAACCTCAGAAATCACCACTAAAGAACTCATCCACGTAACCAAAAACTGCATGTTCCCCAAAAACTATGGAAATAAAAAAAATTTATTTTTTTCTCATTTTACAGTTGACGTTACATCTAAATTCTACATCTTAAATAAATACACTTTTTAAATTTAAATTTGTATGCAGCTCCAAATACCTAACATAGTTTATATTTTTAATGGAAAATAACTTCACCATTGCATTTTTTTTTAAGGCAATGACTTCTGTCCTCAAACATTTTGGTTTTTATCTCAAGCGTGTTCAAAAGCAAAACACTGTGCATCAGTTTTTATGCTGTTAACTGTTCCATCAGATTTCTCCTGCCTTGTGCTGGGGTATGTCTGTAAGACAGAGCAGAGACCAGCCCAAGGCTCCCAAGATACCCCTCAGGCCCCCAAGACACTCAGGGTGTGATGTGGGCCCAGAATCTGCTCTTCAGCTCTTTGTGTTCCAGCATCCAATTATCTCCCCTCACCAGAGCCATGTAGCTTCTAGAGAATGATTTAGTAAAAGCAAATTTACAGTAAAATGAATTGAGAACCTGCAATATTGTTTTTAAATGTAATTTCATGTACTGTCAGGCCAACTTGAGTATTCTTATGGGTTGCACAGTGCCTTATTTTCCCAGGGGAAAACTCTATGTCAAAACCTATTACTATAAAAAGGCTCTTAGGGGATTCAGAACCACGTTTAAAAGATTTAATAATATTTAGAGAAAATGTCATCAAGTTATGCTATCCTGATGTCTCCCCAAGTCCACTATAGAAAACACTGGCTATAATGGCAAAAGCACTTAAGTTTTTTCTTTTTGGAGGGATGGCGGTTGTTTTGAGAAAAAGTCTCACTCTTTCTCCCAGGCTGGAGTGCAATGGCGCAATCTCCGCTTACTGTAACCTCCACCTCCTGGGTTCAAACGATTCTCTGACCTCAGCCTCCTGAGTAGCTGGGATTACAGGCATGCACCACCACACCCAGCTAATTTTTTGTACTTTTTTTTTTAGAAGAGACAGGGTTTCACCGTATTGGCTAGGCTGGTGTTGAACTCCTGACCTCAGGTGATCCACCTGCCTCAGTCTCCCAAAGTGCTAGGATTACAGGCATGAGTCACCACACCCAGCCTTTTTCTTTTTTTTTTTTTTTTTTTTTTGAGACAGAGTCTCACTCTGTTGCCCAGGCTGGAATGCAATGGCACAATCTTGGCTCACTGCAACTTCTGCCTCCAGGGTTCAAGTGATTCTCCCACCTCAGCCCGCCATCACACCTGGCTAATTTTTGTAATTTTTAGTAGAGACAAAGATTCACCATGTTGGCCAGGCTGGTCTTGAACTCCTGGCCTCAAGCAATTCACCTGCCTTGGCTTCCCAAAGTCCTGGGATTACAGGTGTGAGCCACCATGCCCAGCTAGCATTTGGAATCAGATGAGTTTCTGTCACTTCACATCTGTGTGACCATGGTCCAGTCGCTAGCTTTCAAGAGGCTAGATTAGTGCTGGAGACCCACAGCAATTCCTGGGCATATAACCCCAACTGGTCCACCCCATATGCCATCATTCTGTTATGATAGCATTACCTCAGTCATACTGTAGTTTATCTTTGATATACTTTAGTACTATGAATGAGGTTTGAGGAAACTCATTCTTTTTATTATTTTTTTTTTGAGATGGGGTTTCACACTGTCATCCAGGCTGGAGTGCAATGGTGTGATCTCGGCTTACTGCAAACTCCGCCTCCCAGGTTCAAGCAATTCTCCTGCCTCAGGCTCCCAAGTAGATAGGACTATAGGCAACCGCCACCACGCCTGCTAACTTTTGTATTTTTAGTAGAGACAGGGTTTCCCCATGTTGGCCAGGCTGGTCTTGAAAGCCTGACCTCAGGTGATCTGCCCACCTTGGTCTCCCAAAGTGCTAGGAGTGTAGGCCTGAGCCACCCTACCTACCAAGGAAACGAAGCGCATTCTTTAGTCCACATTGTCTTTGCAATAATTCTGGAATGACAACTTTGGTTTAGATATTTAAAAGCTTCATTTGCATACAGCAACACTGCCTAACCAGCTCTCGAGCTTTGGGAATATACCCTGCTCGTGGCCTGTGGCTCCCCATACTGTGTCCCCAAAGCACGGCTGCTCAACAAAGATCTCCAGTGCAGACCCTTCCCATGAATGTTTGTTGAGGTATACTGAATAAAACTGAATTTACTGTCAGAAGAAGAAAAAAACATGTTAAAAAATTTTCTTAATTAGAGACAGTGTCTCACTCCATTGCCCAGACTGGAGTGCAGTGGTGCAGTCATAGCTCACTGTAACCTCGCACTCCTGGGCTCAAGCAATCCTTCCACCTTAGTCTCCCAAGTAGTTGTGACTACAGGCATGTACTAGCTAATGTTTAAAACTTTCTTTGTAGAGACAGGGTCTTGCTATGTTGCCCAGGCTGTTCTCAAACTCCTGGCCTCAAGGGGTCTTCCTGCCTTGGCCTCCCAAAGTGCTGGGATTACAGTGGTGAGCCACCATGCCTGGCCAAAAAAAAAAGTTTAATAATTCACATTTGGTGACAATAATCTGTTTCCATGTGGTGTAGTAGAAGTTAAAAGCATTTTGGAGGAGGAAGATTTGAGCAAGTTGTGATTCAACTCCTCACAAGCTGCTGACTTCAGGCCTCAGGACTCTTGAGGAAACAAAGCAAAAAAAAAAAAAAAAAAGAAAAAGAAAAAAAAATGACAGAAGTTCTCTGTTACCCATGCCTCACTGTGAACGTGCTGATGTTTATTATTTTGTCTGACCTCCTGCTTACAGCAAGAATCTCTTCTAAAGCATCATAGTAAAATTGAAGGGCCTACATCACACAAGAAACTATGTCAGTGTATGTAAGTGTCAGGGAGTCCACATTAACAGCATGGCTCACAGTTACACCTCAGCCCCTCCTCTGCTCACCTTCTGAGGGGCTCTGCGTGTCACAGGCTCAATACAAGCAAAGACTGCCTGCTTGGGAGGAGAGTGTGGGATGGCGTCACGGAAACTTGTTCTTCCAAATCACAGTGGAGGTGAATCCCCAAGGAGAGCCTTCTGCAGAGACAGGGAAATCTAAAACACCAGGTGGAAGGAACCTCAGGAATCACAGATTCCTGTATTTTTAAAACATTTTTTACTGTAACTCAGAGTTACAATAATGACACGTTGGATGTCATTACCCAGTACATGCACACAAACACACACAATTGGAACAGTCTAACGAAACAATATTTACATTACTAAGTACAAGACAGCATATTCTGTTTTATTTCATTTTTTAAAAACTGCTGATTAAAAACTCTAAATTGATTCTACCACCTACTAATAGATTGTGCTTTGAGGTTTGAAGAACACTGATTCAGTCTAATCCTCCCATTTTACAAATGAAGACACTGAGGCTGGGAAAAATGACATGATGGACATTTGGCTGTTCCCTAACTAATCAGATATCTACAGCAATGACAGCAACAAGACCCCAGGCTTCCAGAGCCTCAGCATGGCCTTGCTTCAGTAGCTCCTATTCTCCTGTCCATGTGCAGAGAAGTCATATTTCTTATTTCTATTTTAAAGAAGAGGAGGTTAGATGAGCCTTCCCTCCTTCTCACCTGCCCTGAACTGCCCCCATGGCTATGGCTTAACATACTGGTGACTGCAGAAAAGAGCACCCTATGGGGAATGTAGAGGTCTTTTTCTCCTCAAATCTTACACTGGGGGGAGAATTTTTCTTCCAATTAATTAGCCAACCCTTGAGAAGGATCATCTGAAGCTTGGCCTCAGAAAATTAAGGTAAAAGTTCCTTTCCATAGGGAGAAATGGGAGAATCCTGCAGAGAACTGGTCTATGACTAACCCTGGTTGATCAAGGGCTGTTTGGGCCAATTGGACAGCTATCTGGAAGTGTCAGCCCCTATCCTGGAACTAGTTTTAATGGATTTCAGAAAAGCAAAGCAGCACCTATTTGCCCTCAGGCAAATGACTTCCTCTACCCTCTTATCCCAAGACCACCCCACCTCCTTGCTCACTCCCTCTCCCTGGCTTAGATGAGGGGTAAAGGCTGTGTATTTTTCAACTGATAAACTCCTTATGAGATTGGCACTATGTTACATACAGAATATATAGAAACTGTCATTGCCTGCCCCTGGTTATTTAAAGGAATCAAGAAAACAAATACAAAAACAAAATCAAGAATATCTTTTTGTTGGCTGTGTTTCCACAGGCCATATTTTTGAACATGAGGTAGAAGGCTGTGGATACATAAAAGAGAAGAAAATGGTTAGAGTAGACAGGCAAGTTGACTGCTAGCCATAAAAAAATGTATGATTGGGAGGGTTTTTTTCTCTCTCTCAATAGAAAAAAATATATACTGTCATTCTACAGAGTTTGATCTGTTTTTCCTTAGAATTCCACAACATTTCTTTTAGTTCCTGTTTCTCCTTCCCACCTGTCTTCCTACTTTTTCCCCACCTACCCTTTAACAATAAGACTTAAGACCACGATATTGAACTTGACATATGAAGTCTAGGACAGGAACCAAAACTCCTACATTGGCAGAATAGAACAGGATATGAGTTAATGCTGGTGAAGATACTGTGTCTTATCTCTCTCAGCTCTGACTCTGGCACAGTTCCTGCCTGGAACTTGAAAGGTGCTCCACATAAACATATAGAATAAATAAGTGGCAAATATAATGTAAGAACAAGCTGAAGATCTAAAGAATATCAGCTCAGTCTCTGCCAGAATCAGGAGACCAAGAAGTACGATGAGAAGAGGGTACTGAGCTAGACTCAGAAGACATAGATAGTCACAAGTCAGAATCAAGAATGGGTGGAAAATGTGCCATTTTAACATGCTAGTCAGGGAGAAACACAAAATGGGTTTTTCCTATTATATGACAATTGTACTTATATAACAAATGACAATCAATTGGCTTAGCATCAGTAAAGAATTAAGAGTTTTCAGAGAAGCAAACTCAAGATGAACCTATGGCTACTCCAAAACCATGCAAAATTAAACTACATTATTACAGATACAACATCTAGAACTGTGCTGCCCAGTGTGATCACCACTAGCCATATGCAGCTATTTAAATTTAAAATAATTAAAGTAAAATTAGAAGTTCAGTTCTTTGTTCTCAGCCACACTTCAAATGCACAATAACCACAGGTGTCCAGTGGCTATGTATCAGACAGCACAGATACAGAACGTCTTCCTCATCACCGAAAGTTCTATTAGACAGCGCTGGTGTAATGAGCAGTAACAGTGCCCCCTGCTCTGGTGTATTCAGTCAGCCCTGCACATCACTCTAAATGAAGCAGAGACCAAAAAAAAAAAAAAAATCAGAAGAGGGTAACCACAAAGCTAAAATACATCATTTGTGAAATACTTCAAAAGACTAGAGATATTAAGCCTGGAGTAGAGGAAAACTCAGCAGGGATGTGAAGATTATCTTCAAATATTGGAGGACTGGCATGTGGATAAGGAAATAGTATTGTTAAAAGTGACTTAAGGGATAGAATTAAACCCATGGATCACAGTTAGAAGGAAAAAGATTTCTATCTCAGCAGAAGGAAGAACTCCTTCTCCATCAGAGCTGTCCAAAGTCAGGGTAGACTGCCTTGTAAAGGAATGACCCGCCTTTATGAAAATCTCAGGCAAAGGCTGAGCGTAGGCCTGACAAACAGGTATGACGAAACAGACACAGACAGGGTGCAGTGGTTCATGGCTATAATCCCACTGTTTTGGGAGGCTGGAACAGGAGGATAACTTGAGCCCAGGAGTTTGAGGCCGTAGAGAGCTATGATTGTGCCACTGCACTCCAGCCCGGGCAACAGAGCAAAACCCTGTCTCAATAAAATAAAATTAAAATAAAATATAATGAAATAAAATAAAAAGAAACAACAAACAGCTTGCAGAAAGAAGGAAATTATTTATTTATCAAATATGCCAGGTAGGAGGGGAGACTTCAAACATGAATGGGTAGACTAATCTTTGAAACCCTTTCAAACTCGGAGAAATTCTGACTCCTCTGATTGAGATTGAACCACTGGCTGAGAAATTCTGCAGGGTGAAGTAGGCAAAGGGTCTGGACTCTTGAACAAGATTAGGTGGAAACTCAAGAATTTAACAGGTGAGAGAGAGCTCGAGAAAAAGAGGAGAAGAAAACAGTGATCAACTAAATGGAATTCAGTGGAGCAGAGGGACAGAAAAGGAGGTACAAGAGGAGGGGGACATCTTGAGAAAAAGAAAGACTAAAAGACTTGGAGTGTGAAGGAAGAATGGAACATGTGTGGGAGGTTTGTGACAAAAGGCACAAATAGAAGCTTTGATTTTGACTCTTCCCTGACTCAGACAGCTCTTCATGAGACAGTTTCTTAAATAGGAGTATAAAAAATATGATGGGATATGTAGCCAGAGAGCCTGATAAAGGGAGGCAAAAACAGATGAATAAAATAAACACAATGCATTACAAAGCTTTTGAAATACCAAAGTGGAAAATATTTGAACACCGCCACCCACAGAGACAAAAGGATTTCATTTTCTACTGCCCACTCACCCTCCACACCTTCAGTAGTCTAATAAAAAATAATAGATTAGCAATTTTTTTTAAGATTTTTTTTTTAACAGACAAGGTCTCACTATGTTGCCCAGGTTGCTGCCAGGCTGGTCTTGAACTCCCGTGCTCAAGCGATCCTCCTGCCATGGCCTCCCAAAGTGCTGGGATTACAGGTGCCAGCCACTGCAGCCACCATATTGGGAACTATTTTGAAATGAGGATTGTATTAGTTTCCCGTTACTGCTGTAACAAATCCCCACAATGTACTGGCTTGAAATAGCACAAATTGATTCTCTAACAGATTTGAAGATCAGCAGTCTGAAGTCAATCTTATTGGGCTAAAATTAAGATGTTAGCAGGCCTGGTTCCTTCTGGAGGCTCCAAGGGAGAATCTGTTCCTTTTCTCTTCCAATTTCTATTTATCGTATAATGAAATATATTTAATGGCAGGGCACAGTGGCTTATGCCTGTAATTATAGCACTTTGTGAGGCCGAGGTGAGTGGATCGCCTAAGGTCAGGAGTATGAGACCAGCCTGGCCAACATAGTGAAACCCCATCACTACTAAAAAAAAATTAGCTGGGTGTGGTGGCAGGCGCCTGTACTCCCAGCTACTCAGGAGGCTGAGGCAGGAGAATCGCTTGAGTTGAACCCAGGAGGTTGCAGTGAGTTGAGATCTTGCCATTACACTCGAGCTTGAGCAATAAGAGCAAAACGCCATCTCAAAAGAAAGAAAGAAAGAAAGAAATATATTTAATTATTTTAATAAAAAAATAGATCCTGGCCAGGCGTAGTGCCTGATGCCTGTAATCCCAGAACTCTGGGAGGCCAAGGTGGGTGGATCACTTGAGCCCAGGAGTTCAAAACCAGCCTGGCCAACATGGTGAAACTCTGTTTCTACTAAAAATACAAAAATTAGCCAGGCGTGGGGGCACGTACCTGTAATCTCAGCTACTCAGAAGGCTGAGGCAGGAGAATTTCTTGAACTCCGGAGACAGAGGTCATAATGAGCTGAGATCGTGCCACCGCACTCCAGCCTGGGTGATACAGTGAGACTCTGTCTGAAAAAAATAAATAAATAAAAATTAAAAAGAAGGAAAAATAGGTCCTTACCACTTATGACAAGTTTACCCTCAAAGTAATCTCTGTGCTGGGAAACCTAGATGTACTACTCAGTTTCTACAATAGTAGTGCATGTCTATACCACCTGATAGCTTTATGACTAATTGTAGTCATAAAGCATTTGTGAGATTTTAAGATTAAATTTTGACTCCTTTCCAACTCATTCTGAAACGTGAGGAAGACTGTTAAATCTTTCTGCACTGTGGTTTCTGGCCACATTTAAGTCTGGGCTTTCTTCCCTGACCTCGTACAAATTAAGAGTGATATGGGCTTTTATAGTCAAACAATCTTTGAAAACTTTCTATTTATTATAGATATATATATATATGTGTGTGTGTGTGTGTGTGTGTATATATATATATATATATATATCCAGTAATGATACAAGAATTTGAGGAAGAATTTTTATGATACAAGGATTTGAGGAAGCTAATTTGGCACAATTATTGTCAGTCTCTTGAAACTAGTAAGTCTCAAAAGTAGACAAGGTAATGAATTTCCAGATTAGATACTGATCATCATTGTAGCTTCCTGAAGGTCAACAGGAGAAAGAAGCTCATGTAAGTACTGGCATAAGGTTATAATTTAACTAGTAGTTCTCTTTTGTGATGATGACATTCCTACACAGAAAAGGAAATGTTTGTTCAACAGTTTCATCTGTTTCATTTCTTACTGTGGATTTGAAGGGATTTACGGTTGAAAGGCAATTGTGCATTTTTCTAACTCCAGCTCCTTTCTTTCTTAAACTTTAGGATGAAGCCCACTTCATAGAGTATGTCGAAGGAGATGGTCTGATGATATGGTTGTAGTCCTTTGCTCAACCATCGAGAGATTAAGTCACCACAGTCACGTGGTTATGCAAAAAGCAGGGTTTAGAACATGAAGTTCCTAGTCTCGGGAATAATCAAGGAACCCTGTTTAGTGCTGTACTGAATCACACAGGTCCCTTTTTAGTTTTCAACCCAGACTGTCTCCAGTTCTCATATATTACAGCTTGTTTAGTGCCTATGTTCTTTCAGTGCCTATCACTTACTGCTCCTTATTCATTCATTCAACAGCCATTTCTGAGCACCTGTTCTATGTCAGTCATCATGTTAAACGTTGGAAGAATAACCAACACATTGTAGTGTTGTGCCATTTACAAGCCACTTTTACAAACACCATATCATTTGGTAATGTAATGTGAGCTATTCAAAGTCAAGAACCAAGACCCATTTATCCTTGCATCATCTGGGACTTAGTTTGGTGCCTGCTCAATGCTCATTTGTTGAATGAATAAATAAATGGAGGAGAGAATGAATGAATGAGTGAATACAGAAAGTCTTATATCCCTGGTCTATGCTATTAGTTTTCATAGGATGGTCAAATATTTACTTTTCTCTGTAACTCTTTTTTTATCCTGGAAACGCTTTGTGCTTCCTACTCATTTCTTTCTCCCCTATAGAGCAGCTCCTCCTAATGATGCCCAGAGGCAACACCCCAGCTCCGCACAAGTCCCTAGACCTGCTGCTGCCTCTGCTCTGTTGCTGAGACTGTTCTAGCAGCTAATGATCTCTGGGTGAGGGGTCACACTGTGTCCGCCCCAGCCACTTTCTGGCCTCTTTTTGAAACCAACCAACACTTTATGATGGACCATGATAAAAATTGTATCACTCCTATTACTACTATTGCAGAATAATTTTAATTGGGATTTTTAAAAGCTGTGTAATGAGGCTTCCCTTGTTAACTTAGAAATCAAGAAAGCAACAAGCCAAGAAACCTAGAAAACAGTGGCGGAAACCATAAGCCAAGCTGATGCACATTTAGTGCTCAGAATGAAATCAACAGGCAGAATCAGAGAATGGATGGCATCCAGAGATTGCTAAAAATATTTCAAGCAGTATTCTACTAGCTTTGCAAACAGAATGCTCTTTTTCTCTTTTCCCTTTTATTAAAAAGATAATCAGGCCAGGCACAGTGGCTCATGCCTGTAATTCCAGCACTTTGAGAGGTCAAGACAGGCAGATCACTTGAGTCCAGAAGTTGAAGACCAGCCTGGGCAACATGGTGAAACCCCGTCTCTGCTAAAAATACAAAAATTAACTGGGTGTGGTGGTGTATGCCTGTAATCTCAGCTACTCGGGTGGCTGAGGCATGAGAATCATTTAAACCCGGGTGGCGGAGGTTGAGGTGAGCAGAGATCATGCCATTGCACTCCAGCGTGGACAACAGAGTGAGTCTCTCTCAAACAAACAAATAAATAAGCAGTACCTTCCAGACCACCACAAATTTTTTATTATTATTATACTTTAAGTTCTGGGATACATGTGCAGAACGTGCAGGTTTGTTACACAGGTATACACATGCCATGATGGTTTGCTGTGCCCATCAACCCATTATCTACATTAGGTATTTCTCCTAATGCTATCCCTCCCCTAGGTCCCCACCCACCAACGGGCCCCTGTGTGTGATGTTCTCCCTCCCTGCATCCATGCGTTCTTATTGTTCAACTCCCACTTATGAGTGAGAACATGTGGTGTTTGGTTTCCTGTTCCTGTGTTAGTTTGCTGAGAATGATGGTTTCCAGCTTCATCCATGCAAAGGACATGAACTTATCCTTTTTTATGGCTGCATTGTATTCAATGGTATATATGTACCCCATTTTCTTCTTTATCCAGTCTATCATTGACAGGCATTTGGGTTGGTTCCAAGTCTTTGCTATTGTGAATAGTGCTGCAAGAAATATATGTGTGCATGTGTCTTTATAGTAGAGTACTTTATAATCTTTTGAGTATATACCCAGTAATGGGATTGCTGGGTCAAATGACATTTCTGATTCTAGATCCTTGAGGAATCGCCACACTGTCTTCCACAATGGTTGAACTAATTTACACTCCCACCAACAGTGTAAAAGTGTTCCTATTTCTCCACATCTTCTCCAGCATCTGTTATTTCCTGACTTTTTAATGATTGCCATTCTAACTGGCATGAGATGGTATCTCATTGAGGTTTTGATTTGCATTTCTCTAATGATGAGTAATGTCGAGCTTTTTTGCATGTTTTTTGGCCACATAAATGTCTTATTTCGAGAAGTGTCTGTTCATATCCTTTTCCCACTTTTTGATGGGGTTGTTTGTTTTTTCTCTTGCAAATTTGTTTAAGTTTCTTGTAGATTCTGGATATCAGCCCTTTGTCAGAAGAATAGATTGCAAACATTTTCTCCCATTCTGTAGGTTGCCTGTTCACTCTGATGATAGTTTCTTTAGCTGTGCAGAAGCTCTTTAGTTTAATTAGATCCCATTTGTCAATTTTGGCTTTTGTTGCTATTGCTTTTGGTGTTTTAGTCATGAAGCCTTTGCCCATGCCTATGTCCTGAATGGTATTGCCTAGATTTTCTTCTAGGGTTTTTATGGCTTTAGGTCTTATGTTTAAGTCTTTAATCCATCTTAAGTTAATTTTTGTATAAGGTGTAAGGCAGGGGTCCAGTTTCAGTTTTCTACTTATGCCTAGCCAGTTTTCCCAACACCATTTATTAAATAGGGAATCCTGTCCCCATTGCTTGTTTTTGTAAGGTTTGACAAAGATCAGATGGTTGTAGATGTGTGGCGTTATTTCTGAGGCCTCTGTTCTGTTCCATTGGTCTATCTATCTGTTTTGGTACCAGTACCACGCTGTTTCAGTTATTGTACCTTGTAGTATATTTTGAAGTCAGGTAGCATGATGCCTCTATCTTTGTTCTTTTTGCTTAGAATTGATTGCCTTGGCTATATGGGCTTTTTTTTTGGTTCCATATGAAATTTAAAGTAGATTTTTTTAAATTCTGTGAAGAAAGTCAATGGTAATTTGATGGGGATAGCATTGAATCTATAAATTACTTTAGGCAATATGGCCCTTCTTATGATATTGATTCTTTCTATCTGTGAGCATGGAATGTTCTACCATTTGTTTGTGTTCTTTCTTATTTCCTTGAGCAGTGGTTTATAGTTCTCCTTGAAGATGTCCTCCACATTCCTTGTAAGTTGTATTCCTAGGTATTTCATTCTTTTTATAGCAATTGTGAATGGGAGCTCACTCATGATTTGGCTCTCTGTCTGTTATTGGTGTATAGGAATGCTTGTCATTTTTGCATGTTGATTTTGTATCATCCTGAAACTTTGCTGAAGTTGCTTATCAGCTTAAGGAGATTTGGGGTTGAGATAATGGGGTCTTCTAAATATATAATCATGTCATCTGCAAACAGAGACAATTTGACTTCCTCTCTTCCTATTTGAATACACTTTATTTCTTTCTCTTGCCTGATTGCTCTGGCCAGAACTTCCAATACTACGTTGAATAGGAGTGGTGAGAGAGGGCATCCTTGTCTTGTGCCAGTTCTCAAAGGGAATGCTTCCAGCTTTTGCCCATTCGGTATGGTATTGGCTGTGGGTTTGTCATAAACAGCTCTTACTATTTTGAGATGTGTTCCATCAATACCTAGTTTCTGAGAGTTTTTAGCAAGAAGGGGTGTTAATTTCACTGAAGCTCCTTTCTGCATCTATTGAGATAATCATGTGGTTTTTGTCATTGGTTCTATTGGTGTGATGGATTACAATTGTTGATTTGCATACGTTGAACCAGCCTTGCATCCCAGGGATGAAGCTGACTTGATTGTGGTGGATAAGCATTTTGATGTGCTGCTGGATTTAGTTTGCTGGTATTTCATTGAGGATTTTCACATCAATGTTCACCAGGAATATTGGCCTGAAATTTTCTTTTTTGTTGTGTCGCTGCCAGGTTTTGGTATCAGGATGATGCTGGCCTCATAAAATGAGTTAAGGAGGGGTCCATCTTTTTCTATTGTTTGGAATAGTTTCAGAAGGAATGGTACCAGTTTCTCTTTGTACCTCTGGTAGAATTTGGCTGTGAATCCGTCTGATTCTGGTTTTTTTTTTTTAGGTGGTAGGCTATTAATTACCGCCTCCATTTCAGAACTTGTTATTGGTCTATTCAGGGATTCAACTTCTTCCCGGTTTAGTGTTGGGAGGGTGTATGTGTCCAGGAATGTATCCATTTTCTCTAGATTTTCTATTTTATTTGCATAAAAGTGTTTATAGTATTATCTGATGGTAGTTTGTGTTTCTGTGGGATTAGTGAGATCACCACTAATTTTTAAAACCTTCAGAGCAGCACCTTAAAAACAGCCCCAAGCACAGATCAGACTAAAAAAACAAAACAAAACAAAAAACAAGGCCCTCCTTTCCTGCCTAGGCTGGCAGTGGTCCAGTTTCTTCCTGCACTCATCCAACAGCTATTTGTTGGGCGTGCATGTTGGGCACTCTTGGGGATGCAATGGGTTGTTTGGTTTTGTTTCTAAATGACAGGGATTTTGCTAGGTGGTCAGGGAAGGAGACAACACTTCAGCTGAGACTGAAGGATGAACAGGAACAGCGCCTGCAGAGATCCTGAGGTGAAAGGGGCTGGGGTGCTCCCCCGCCAAGAGACTGCAGAGGGAAGCGTTTGAGATGAGATCCAAAACCGAGGCAGGAGCCAGATGGAAGAGGTCCTAAGGTCAGAGGAGGCAGCTGGGTATGATTCTGAGCACAATGAGAACCACAGGAAAAACAGATTTTCAGGTTCTAGTGTGTTTTTCTCTGTGCTACATATAGTGACATGAGTAACATCAAGGTCCAATGGCCTCCTAAGTGGCACAAAAGTTATTGGCCGCCCCCTTGGCCTCATTTATTTGGATGCCACTTTGGAGGATTAGCTAGGTCAATATGTTTGTTACTTTACTAAACACTTCTTTTTTGATAAAGTTGTGCCAGGTTTTACCTATGTGATCACATTAAATCTTTACAAAGACCTTTCTTTATCAAGATGAGTATGTGCCAAACTCATCTTCAAGTCTTCTGACAAGAGAATTCAAAGACTTCCCTATTCCATTGCATCTACAGGTTGTTCCTATTGGAGATGACATCCCGATAAGGCAGTGGGAGGAGAGTCAAGATAAGGATGGGCGCCCACTGCTGCTGCAACATCTTTCACCACCAAGGCAGATAAAGGAGCTTGCAGATTTTGATAAGGAATGAAAGTATATTCCTTCACTCACCACATAATTATTAGCACTAGAGATATGAAAACAGATGGAACACAGCCCTAGTCCTTGTCCTTAGTCAAGTTAGATGGAATCTAACAAAAGCTCATCCCTGTTACCCCTTTTTAAATATTTTGTTTTAGTATTTTGAGTTGCTGTTTATGATGCTCCCTTTTTAATCACTCCTTCTCCACTGACACCTTCAGTATTTTGGGATAGCTAGTGGGTGAGCAGCACAGAGAGGGGGGAATTGTGTCGTGGGCATAACTCACATCTGGTGAACACACCCTGGAACCACTATGCACGAGATTAGGTGAAAATTAAGATCAAGGTTGATCTTGCTGGAGAAATACTTGGCCAGGCACAGTGGCTCATGCCTATAATCCTAGCACTTTGGGAGGCCGAGGGAGGGTGTATTACCTGAGGTTAGGAGTTCAAGACCAGACAGTCTCTACTAAAAATACAAAATTAGCCAGGCGTGGTGGCAAGTGCCTGTAATCATAGCTACTCAGGAGGCTGAGGCAGGAGAATTGCTTGAACCTAGGAGGCGGAGGTTGCAGCAAGCAGAGATTGCGCCATCACACTCCAGCCTGGGTGACAAGAGCAAAAACTCCATCTCCAAAAAAAAAAAGGAAAGAAAGGCTGGGGCAGTGGTTACAGCATGGGCTTTGGCATCATCGAGGCCAGGGCTTGGGGACTGTTCTGCCACTCACTAGCAGTGTGACTCTGGGCAAGTTACTTTCACCTCTTTGAGCCTTCATTTTTCTGTAAAAAGGGAGAAATAGGCTGGGCGCGGTGGCTCATGCCTGTAATCCCAGCACTTTGGGAGGCTGAAGCATGTGGATCACCTGATGTCAGGAGTTTCAGACAAGCCTGAAATCCCATCTCTACTAAAAATACAAAAATTAGCTGGGTGTGGT
>NW_022436946.1:38630012-38648809 GCF_009761245.1 Sapajus apella
TGTGTATGTGTGTGTATAGACAGATATATACACACACAAATTAGCCAGGTGTGGTAGTGTGCACCTATAATTCCAGTTACTCAGGAAGCTGAGGCAGGACAATTGCTTGAGCTCAGGAGATAGCGACTTGAGCCAAGATTAAGCCACTGAACTCCAGCCTGGTGGACAGAGTGAGACTCTGCTTCAAAAAAGTGGGGAAGAAATAGTACCTACTTGATTTGGTGGCAATAAGGACTGGATGAAGGGGTATGCAAAGCACCTAGCTCAGAAAAGCCTGGCAGATTGCAAGTGTGCCCCAGAGAATAACAAAGGAGGTTGGATGTGGAGGAGAGGAGCCGAGCCACCACTATGCCTTGGAGGTACAGAAGGTACGTATGGGCCGGGCGCGGTGGCTCAAGCTTGTAATCCCAGCACTTTGGGAGGCCGAGGCGGGTGGATCACGAGGTCAAGAGATCGAGACCATCCTGGTCAACACGGTGAAACCCCGTCTCTACTAAAAATACAAAAAATTAGCTGGGCATGGTGGTGCGTGCCTGTAATCCCAGCTACTCAGGAGGCTGAGGCAGGAGAATTGCCTGAACCCAGGAGGCGGAGGTTGCGGTGAGCCGAGATCGCGCCATTGCACTCCAGCCTGGGTAACATGAGTGAAACTCTGTCTCAAAAAAAAAAAAGAAGGTACGTATGGTCTGGCAAAGATTGGTTTCATAAAGCCACACATGAAGTGTAATTCACAGACTCATGCACTGTCTTGTACATATGCAAGCCTCAGGTCAGAGGGGAGGTAAAGAGACTATTGGCACCACTGGGAGAGCTGTTCTCTCAGACCCCTTCCCCGCTTTCCTGCCCAAACTGTCACCAGCTGCCACTCACTGAAAGCACCCACAGCATCCACTGGGAGGAGAGCCTGGGAGCCTGGGGTCTGTTGACTTGCTCTATGAAGGTGCTGTATCTCTCAGCCCTTGTGGTCCACTTCATTCATCCAGCTGCATGGGGAAAACAAACACCTAAGCTGGGCTTGGCCGAACACAGTGTGGCCCAGGAGCAGCTGACTTTGGAGTCTTTCAATTATATTTATAGAATGTCTGTGATGATGTGCAAGGCCAGAGGCCCTGCCCTTGCCCTGCTACAGGCTTGGCACAATAGATATGATGACACCAAACAGTACAGGTACCTTGAGAGGACAAACAGAGCACTGGGACATAGGTGGGGGAGAGAGGGAAGAGCGATTGCATCCCATTGAGGGGTCTGGGGAGGCTCCATGAAGCAGGTGACTTTTGAGTAAATGGGAAGGGAGGGCATAAAAACCACAGAGACTATTTTCCAAGCAGTCTAGCTGAAAAGAGAGAGAGCGAGCGAGATGGCATTAGCCAGAAAGAAGAGAAGGGCCTTGGGGGCAGCTCCCCAAAGGGCTGTGGGGCTCAGCTGGCCTGTGCAAAGGGACAGCTTGCCCTGCAGTCTGGGAGAGAGAAGTGTGGTTAGTTCTAAGTGTAAGTAAAAAGGAAGGAAGAGCAGGTTGTTCAGATCCTTGAAACTCTGAAGCTCAATTTTTTCCATGAAGTAAGGAGTCAATTCCTGAGTCAGGAGGTTCCGTCGGGTGGGGCTTGGGGGGAGCAGGGAACTTTCGCAAGCCTCACTGAAGACCACTGATGGGCAAGGGGGGCCCAGTTGCGACTGGAGAGGACAGAGGTTTTGTTGTGGTCTTAGGGCTCACAGGAGTGTGGTTTCTTTTCTTTTAGACAGAAGCCTATGTGTCCTCATGGAGGGAGGCAGGCTGCAGATGGAGGATAGGAAGTCGGAGGAAGAGGTGATAAGATTCAGGTCATCAGCTGTGTGAATCAAAGCTAGATAGGAATACCTGGCCAGGCACAGTAGCTCATGCCTGTAATCCCAGAACTCTGGGAGGCCAAGGGAAGGGGCATTGCTTGAGTCTAGGATTCAAGACCAGCCTGGGCAATGTGGCAAAACCCTGTCTCCACAAAAAAATTAGCCAGGCTTAGTGGTGCACACTTGTGATCCCAGGTCCTTTGGAGGCTGGGGTGGGAGGACCGTGTGAGCCTGGGAGGCAGAGGTTGCAGTGAGCCAAGATTGTGATACTATCTATGCTCCAGCCTGGGTGACAGGGTGAGACCCTATGTCAAAAAAGAAAGAAAGAACGAAAGAAAGAAAGAGAGAGAGAGAGAGAGAGAGACAGAGAGAGAGAGAGAGAAAGGAAGGAAGAGAGAGAGAGAGAAAGAAAGAAAAAAAGAAAGAGAGAAAGAAAAAGAAAGGAAGGAAGGAAGGAAGAAAGGAAGGTAGGAAGGAAGGAGAAAGAAAAGAAAGAAAAGAAAGAAAGAAAGAGAAAGAAAGAAAGAAAGAAAGAAAAGAAAAGAAAAGAAAAGAAAAGAAAAGAAAAGAAAAGAAAGAAAAGAAAAGAAAAGAAAAGAAAGAGAAAGAAAATGAGGTCAGCAGAGGACCCACAACGGAGGGAGGCAGTCAGACTTCAGGTCCCCAAGAGGGAAGGAGAACATGTGAGAGGAGTGAGAAGGTGACAGCTGGAAAGACACTATACTAAATTGAAGAGTGTCCCCAAAAGTTCATGTCCACCCAGAACCTCAGAATGTGACCTTATTTGGAAATAGGGTCTTTGAAGATGTAATCAGTTAAGATGAGGTCACTCTAGTCTAGGATGGGCCCTAAAGCCAATGACTGTTATCTTTAGAAGAAATCAGAGACACAGAGACATGCACACACAGAGGAGGGTGCCATATAAAGACAGAGCCAGAGTCAAGAGTGATGCGTCTGCGAATCAAGGAATGCCAAGTGTTGCCAGGAACCACCAGCAGCTGGGAGAGAGGCAGGGAACAGGTTCTTCCTCAGGGCCTCTGGAAGGAACCAGCCCTGCCAACACCTTCATTTAGAACTCCTAGCCTCCAGAACTAGGAAAGAGCAAATTTCTGCATTTTAAAAAATATTTATTTATTTGTTGAGACATGGTCTGGCTCCACTGTCCAGGCTGGAATGCAGGGGCATAATCTCAGCTCACTGCAACCTCCACCTACTGGACTCAAGCCATCCTCCCACCTCAGCCTCACAAGTAGCTGGGACTACAGGTGCATGTCATCATGTCTGGTTATTTTTTATTTTTTTTCGAGACTGAGTTTTCCTCTTGTTGCCCAGGCTGGAGTGCAATGGCATGATCTCAGCTCACTGCAACCTCCACCTCCCAGGTTCAAGCAATTCTCCTGCCTCAGCCTCCTGAGTAGCTGGGATTACAGGTGTGGCCATCACGCCTGGCTAATTTTGTCATTTTTTCAGTAGAGATGGGATTTCACCTTGTTGGCCAGGCTGGTCTTGAACTCCTAACCTCAGGTGATCCACCGACCTCAGCCTCCCAAAATGCTGGGATTACAGGTATGAGTCATGGTGCCTGGCCAGTTTCTGCAGTTTAAGGCCACTCTGTGGTATTTTGCTATAGCAACCTTAGGAAGCTCATATAGACATGAAGAAGGTGGTGGTTGGAGAGCTGGGGTTGATGGTGGGCAGTTTTCTCAATCCCACTTTGGTGCTTTGTGACTGCTGTGAGGGTGAAGATGTCGGCAGATGCTAGAGAGATCCTATGGGGTGGACTTGGTGGGACTTGGCAACTCATCAGATGCTGAGCTGGCAGTAAAGGGGACATGAACAAAAGAGGCAAAGATGACTCCAAGGCTTCATAGCTGCTGCCTGAGAGACTACCTTCCTCCTGATTTCCCGGTTCTGGGAATGGCACTGCCATTCCCCCAGGGGAGAGGATGTTGTCTGAGAATTGGTATCTTCCTGGAGAAGGAGTGGAGGATGGAGTTATCCTGAGAAGTGATGAATGAGTTTGTGGTGAGGAAATGGAGGTGGTGAGAGATGATGAATGATATGGTTTAGCTGTGTCCCCACCCAAATATCACTTGAATTGCATCTCCCAGAATTCCCATGTGTTGTGGGAGGGACCCAGGGAAGGTAATTGAATCTTGGGTGGGGGGCAGTCTTTCCCTTGCTATTCTCATCATAGAGAATAAGTCTCATGGGATCTGATGGGTTTATCAGGGGTTTCTGCTTTTGCTTCTTCCTCATTTTCTTTTGCCACCACCATGTAAGAAGTGCCTTTTGCCTCCTGCCATTATTCCGAGGCCTCCCCAGCCATGTAACTACAAGTCTAATTAAGTCTCTTTTTCTTCCCAGTCTCAGGCATGTCTTTATCAGCGGCATGAAAATGGACTAATCCAGCGACTTTGCAAGTTTAGAAATGAAAGAGAGGAGGTTAATCTTTGCTAGGCCAGGAGGCACGTTCTTTGAATGTCACTGTATTTTGGCTCCCAAAGGGCTATCTTGGCCTCAAAAATGTTAATACTACTCTTTTTTTTTTCTGCTCCCATCTCTACTATAGCAAATTGAACCACGTCTCTGCATCATAATCCTGGATATTATAATTGTCTATCTGAATCTGAAACAGACAATGAAACAGGATTGGAAGAAGGCTCAAAGGAAGGGGTGTCTACCTGTGACCATGTCTACGTGTGTGAATGTGTATGTGTGTGTATGCATGTGTATGTGCAGGGGAGGAAGAAGGAAGTGCTTAGAAACTGGGCATCTCATCCCAACAATGCCCTTTGCTACACTTGTCTTGTTAATTTCTCAGGCGATGGCTCCCATCCTTCACCTTTCTCCACTCAGCCCATATGATGATCATCCTATGGAGGTGTGACAATAGCAATTGCCCACAGGAAGTCCTGGGCCTGGGTCTCCTCTAGCCAGCAGGAGCTGTGGCTCCAGAGAAGCTGGTTAACTGCAGTCAAGGTCAGGGGGTACCTCCTCTCCTGCTTCTAGATCACAGCCATGGCTGCTCCTACTTCTTTGATTTTTGTAATTTTTAATTTTTGTGGGTACACAGTAGGTGTATATATTTATGGGGTACATGAGATATTTTGGTGCAGGCATGAAATGCATAATAATCACAAACATGGAAAACTGGGTATCCATCCCCGGATGCACCTACTTCTTGTCCTTACTGGAGAAGAACCTGTCTTCTAGTGCTGTGTTGTGTCTGAGCCTGACAGCAATTCACTGTTGCTTGGTTTTTGTTGTTGTTGTTGTTGCTGTTTTAAAAAACAGGGTCTTCCTCTTTCCCCCAGGCTTGAGTACACTGGCATAATCATAGCTCACTGCAGCCTCCAACTCCTGAGCTTAAGCGATCCTCCCACCTCAGCCTAGCCTCAGTAGCTAGGATTACAGTCACGCACCACCATCCTTGGCTAATTTTTAAATTTTTTGTAAAGACAGGGTCTCACTTCTTTTCTAAGCACGATCCCTCAGCCTACCTTCCTGGCACAGAAACAACGAGCTGGTTAAAGCTAATACCTTATTGTAATGGAGTCCTGGAGATCAAAGCCAGAGGATCAGAGGCAGCAAATCTCCAAAAGCCTGAAAGGCATTTTTCCTTCCGGCACAATTTTGACCCCCCTCCCCTGTTTGTTCAGACACTTCTTAGCTGTAATATAATCCTCTGGCTCCAATTGCAGCCTAATGCCAGGAAAGAATTCATGCTTATTTATTAAACCTTTACAAAGAGTAGAGTGGAGCAGGATGAAAATTAAGAACAGAATCAAATCAAAGGTTTAGCCGTTTTATCGTGCATACCATCATCCACATAGCCCAGGTCTTCTGATTGAGACAAGGGGAAAGAGATTGCCCCTCAAACCCTTGAGGAAACCTTGAAAAGGTCAGTAGGAGAGCACTGAATATGAAAGACAGCAGCGTTCAAAAGTACAGAGTTGTACAAGAACTGAGTTGTAAAGAACAGATTTTGTTTGGAGGACATTAAGAAGCTGAAGGCTGGTATAATTTAGGCTGTGTTAGAGAATGTAGCCAGAGAGGCAGTCTGGGAATATATTATGAAGACTCTCTTCTACCGCACAAGAAATTTTGATTTTATCACATGAATGGAGTTGTTAAGGAGGAGAGCTGAGAGTCCTTAAGTAGCAGAGCTGCTGGATCAGATATTTATTTATAAATGACAGATTCTACTAAAGGCTGGGAGATGGGAGGGTAAAGGATGATAGGCAGAGGGTATCGAGAGAGGGGCAGAACTGGCAGAACAGTGGGAGGGAGAGGGAGGGGAAAGAGCCAAAGTGAAAGCCAAGATCCTACCGGGCGACTAGGTGGGTGGTAGTGCTATTAACAGAGATGGGGAGTACAAGGTAGGCAGCAGGTTTGGCAGGGGAACCACATGCTTACTTCAAACCTGTTTAACGTACCTGGGTGCTATCCAGAAGACACCCAGGAGGTAGGGGACTTTAAAACAAGAGGTAGAGGATAGGACATTTAGCACAGGTGGGACACTCTATAGATGGAGAATCAAAATGGAAACTACCAGCTGGGCGGTGGCTCACAGCTGTAATCCCAGCACTTTGAGAGGCCAAGGAAGATGGATCACCTGAGGTCAGGAGTTCGAGAACAGCCTGGCCAACATGGGGAAACCACGTCTCTACTAAAAATACAAAAATTAGCTGGGTGTGGTGGTGTGTGCCTGTAACCTCAGCTACTTAGGTGGCTGAGGCAGGAGAATCGCTTGCACCCATGAGGCAGAGGTTGCAATGAGCCAAGATGGCACCACTGCACTCCAACCTGGGCAATAGAGTGAGACTCAGTCTAAAAAAAAAAAAAAAAGGTCATATAGAAGCTAAGTGTGAAATTATGAGCTACTAACTAGAAAGAACTTAGCATAGGAGGTGATCCAAGCCGTGAGAGCACAGTAGATGGGAAGGCTTCACAGGCTCACCTGGCTCTCCCGCAACACATAAACAGCCGTGGTGAAGATGGAGAAAATGCCTCAGATGGAAGCAACTGAAATCCTTCCTCCTTTCCTTTTGGTTGACTCTGCCCACTGCCTTGCAGCTTCATCTGTAGTCCAGATCTGTTTTATTTTGTTTATTTAGAGACAGGGTCTGTCTGTGTTGCCCAAGCTGATCTGGAAGTCTTGGACTCAAGCAATCTTCCTGCCTCAGCCTCCTGAATACCTGGCATTGCAGGTGAGACTGCTCCACTATGCCTGGCTTCTAGTCCACATCTAGCCCTTTTCCCACCAGGGGGGTCAAGACCATGTGGTTAGGCTAGTCCACCTCTGGACAGCTCTGTTACTGCAACCTGGAAAGATAGGATATAGTCATGTGTCACTTAACAACGAGGATACTGTAAACCAAAATTAAAATTCCAAGTCTCCTAGCAGACTGAATGGACCCCCTCCCCTAGCCAAGGGGCTTCCAAAGAAAGCCAAATAGCTAGTCCAGGCCATGATGAGAAGCGGGTGTTGGACATGCCTCCTCATACACTCTCTCTTTTAAAGTTTACACACAACTGATCAGCATTAACGTTAAAATAGAGATCTTAAGACTGACAGAACAGATTCTTTGTAGCAATAAATATTAACTCCAGCTGACTCTGGAAATAAAAGTGTTTTACCCCAAATTATATTTGTTTGACATATTTTGAAATGGTCCTGCAAAACTGTCTCATATAGGAGAAATTTACATTCTGGAGAGAATCCTTTTCCCTTTCTGGGTCTTTTCCTGATCCGGGAGAGATTTAACTAAGACTCTGACATCTTTTAAGGTCCAATAAGGGACATTTACCATGTATTCCCTCTGAAGCTTGCTACGTAAAGGCTTTATCTACATGATAAGAACCTTGGTTTCCACAACTCCTGTCCCCCTTACCTTAATTCGAGCAGACTTTAACTTCAGGCAGAGCTTAACTCTTTCAACTAATCGCCAGTCAGGAAATCTCTGAATCCATTTATGACCTGGAAGCCCCTACTTCCCACCCTGCTTCAAAATGTTCCACCTTTCTGGGATAAATCAATGTATACCTTATGTATTAGGGTCCTCTAGAGGGACAGAACTAATAGCATATATATATATAGCATATATATGTATATATATATATGCTATATATATGTGTGTGTGTGTGTGTGTATATATATATATGCTACTATATAAATGGGAGTTTATTAACTCACACATTCATGAGGTCCCACAATAGGCCATCTACAAGCTGAGGAGGAAGGAGAGCCAGTCCAAGTCCCAGAACTGAAGAACTTGGAGTCTGATGTTCAAGGACAGGAAGCATCCAGCACAGGAAAAAGATGTAGGCTGGGAGGCTAGGCCAGTCTCTCTTTTCACATTTTTCTGCCTGCTTTATATTCTAGCCACACTGGCTGCTAATTAGATGATGCCCATCCAGATTAAGGGTGGGTCTGCCTTTCCCAGCCCACTGACTCAAATGTTAATCTGGCAACACCCTCACAGACATATTTGCATCCTTCGACCCAATCAAGTTGACACTCAGTATTAACCATCACACCCTACATGTATCAATTTATGTCTTTGCCTGTAACTTCTTTCTAAAATGTATAAAATCAAGCTGTAACCAAACCACCTCGGACACGTTCTCAGGACCTCTTGAGGCTGTGCCATGGGCCATGGTCCTTAACCTTGGCAAAATAAACCTCTAAATTGATTGAGACCTGTCTCAGACACCTTTTGGTTTACAGTATGTTCTGAAAAAAATGTGTGTTTAGGCTATTTCATCACTGTGTAGACATCATAGAGTGAACTTACACAAACTTAGATGGTATAGTCACCTATGCCATCTATTTTGTTTCATAATGGTTAGGTACTATGCAACAAAACATATAACAAAAGAAAATTTGGAAAATAATGAATAAAGAACAAAAGATGAGTTACAGAAACCACCATTAAACTTATAGTATGTCCCTTTCCAGTCTTTTTTCTATTATACATAGGAGTTTTGCTTATTGTTACTTTTGTTTGTTTTATACATACATATAATGGTTCACTTAAAGTGATATTATAGGGTGGGCACAGTGGCTCACGCCTGTAATCCCAGCACTTTGAGAGGCCGAGGTGGGTGGATCACCTGAGGTCAGAAGTTTGAGACCAGCTTGTCTAACATGGTCAAACCCAGTGTCTACTGAAAATACAAAAATTAGCTGGGCATGGTAGCACACGTCTGCAATCCCAGCTACTCGGGAGGCTGAGGCAGGAGAATTGCTTGAACCCGGGAAGCGGAGGTTGCAGTGAGCCAAGATCACGCCATTGCACTCCAGCTTGGGCAACAAGAGCAAAACTCCATCTCAAGAAAAAAACAAAAGACATTATAAACTATGTTATTATATATATATATATATCTCATAAATATTACTTTTAGGAAGGATGTTAATTATATTTGTTGGAAATAATAATTTATTTGACTAGGTTATAATATATATATGGTAAAAAAAATTCAAAATGCAAAAAAAAGTACAGTTGTCCCTCCCATTCACAGGATCCCCTGAGGATACCAAAAACCTGTAGATGCTCAAGTTCCTTATATAAAATGATGTAGTACATTCAGCAGATACAGAGGGCCAGCTGTCCACAGGAAAGCTGTCTCCCTGTATTCTCATCCCTGTCTTCAAACCACCCAGCTCTCATCAAGCATTTCTAGTCTGTTGTGTGTACTTCCAGAGATATTTTGTGCATGTGCAAAGTGAATTTACGAATGCATGGTCTTCCTTCTTCTCCCCCTAGTGGCAGCACACTGTGCACACTCTCTGCACCTTATTTTTATTTTTTTCACCTAACAGTGTATCCTGGAGCCTGTTCCAGATTGCCTAATTAAAGCAGGCAGTTGGAGAGCGGGGCACGGTGGCTCACACCTGTAATCCCAGCACTTTGGGAGGCCAAGGTGGGTGGATCACAAGGTGAAGAGATCGAGACCATCCTGACCAACACGGTGAAACTCCGTCTCTACTAAAAAATGCCAAAATTAGTGGGGCATGGTGGCGTGTGCCTGTAGTCCCAGCTACTTGGGAGGCTGAGACAGAAGAATTGCTTGAACCCGGGAGGCAGAGATCGCAGTGAGCCGAGATTGTGCCACTGCACTCCAGTCTGGGAGACAGTGAGACTATGTCTCAAAAAAAAAAAAAAAAGCAGGCAGTTGGCATAGCTTTTTATTGGAAAAGCAATTTCTTTGCAAACAACAAATGGTGGCTCTCCCAGGGGCATCCATATCCTCCCTTGAGCCAAAATGCCAGGAAGCAAGTGGCCCACCTACCATGGAAACCAGGAATACCAACTCTGAGATTCCTGTCTCTTGCCCACATTGTGGGTACACTCAGGAGGCAGAAATATCTGCTAATAAATGGAGGCAGCATGTCCAGAGAAAACAAGACTAAAGAATAAGCTTTGCTCCAGAAGTAAGGTTGCTTTCTGTCTCCTGTACACTGGCTTGTGCATGCCCATGTGCTCTAGGAAACTGCCCCATGTCTCCCCAGCCTTCCATCTCTCCAATGCCTCAAATGCAGATGGGCTGACTCAAGGATGTTGTAATCGGGGCCAAAAGGCCCACCTTGCCAATAAACATCCCCTTACCCCATCACCCTACCATCACCTTGCCATGGCCTTTTCTTCCTGGGTTTCTAAAAATTTCCTAGTTAGAGAAACAATCTTCTGCCCTAGCTCAATCCTCTAACGTTTTAAGGTGTGTGTTACCTTAAATCAGATCAACTAGTCCATGTGTTGAATACTCAGAAAGACACTAAAAATCTAAGGTTTCACATAATAATGATAATATTAAGAGTCCTATAAGGAGGGAGATTGTTGAAGAGAAATGCAGACAGTGCCTGAAATATCTGTTGCGGACAAAATTTTCCTATTTGCCTAAACTACTAAGAACCATCCTGACTTCCACCTTGACCTCAGACAAATGGAAAGGGTGCCTTTCTCATGTTTACTGTGTTGAGGAGACCCTAAGAGCCACACTATACGGCTCTGGGTTTCAAGGAGCATACAATCCCGTATATGCCAGGCACAGGGCCAGGCACTACAGATACGGAGGTGAGCAAGGCAGGGGCTCATGCTCATAGTCCAGGTGGTAAGATGAGATGCTGGCATGAAAAATCAACTAGCGGGGAGGGTTAATGAGTACATAAAAAAATACAATGAATAAGACCTACTGTTTGATAGCACAACAGGGGACTATAGTCAATAACTTAATTGTACATTTAAAAATAACTAAAAGAGTATAATTGGAATGTTTGTGATACAAAGATAATTAGGCCGGGCGCGGTGGCTCAAGCCTGTAATCCCAGCACTTTGGGAGGCCGAGGCGGGTGGATCACGAGATCATGAGATCGAGACCATCCTGGTCAACATGGTGAAACCCTGTCTCTACTAAAAATACAAAAAATTAGCTGAGCATGGTGGCGCGTGCCTGTAGTCCCAGCTGCTCAGGAGGCTGAGGCAGGAGAATTGCCTGAACCCAGGAGGCGGAGGTTGCGGTGAGCCGAGATCGCGCCATTGCACTCCAGCCTGGGTAACAAGAGCGAAACTCCGTCTTAAAAAAAAAAAAAAAAAAAGATAATTGCTTGAGGGAATGGATAGCCCATTCCATGATGTGATTATTATACATTGCATGCCTGTATCAAAACACCTCATGTACCCCATAAATATATACACCCACTATGTATCCACAAAAAATGTTTTTAAGTCAACTATACAAGAGCTATCATTGGGTAATAAAGAAGGATTGCAAAAAAAATAACACAGATTGACTTTTAAACTATGGGTCTTGACTCATCAATGGATAATGAAAGCAGGTTTGGTGGACAGTGGATGCAACCAGAAGTTTTTTTTTAAAGGAGCAGAATAGAATGGAAAATATCAATGCATACAGCACATACTTTGGTTATCATTTTGTGAATCTTTGTTTTCAGTTTTTTATCAAGTCACATGTGCTCCGATCATGATATAAAATATATTTTTATTGTGAATTATAGGCACAAAGGTTGAAAACAAGTGACATCACAGGAAGGAGTCACCAATATAAATTTGAGAAACCGGGAAATAAATCTCTCAAAAGTACAGAATGTAGCACAGAATAGGAGCTCCAAAAATGTTTATTGAGGCTGGGCACGGTGGCTCACGCCTGTAATCCCAGCACTTTGGGAGGCCGAGGAGGATGGATCACCTGAGGTCAGAGCTCAAGACCAGCCTGGCCAACATGCTGAAACGCCGTCTCTACTAAAAATATAAAAATTAGCCAGGCATGGTGGTGTGGGCCTATCATCCCAGCTACTCAGGAAGCTGAGGCAGGAGAATCGCTTAAACCCAAGAGGTGGAGGTTGCAATGAGCTAAGATCGCACCACTGTGCTCCAGCCTGGGCGACAGAGCAAGACTCTGTCTCAAAAAATTAAAAATTAAAATTAAAAAAGAATTGATATCTGGAAGTGTCTGCCACATCTCCTTCAATACAGTCTCTGCTTCAAACCCTTCAATGATTTTCCACTGCTTTTCAGAGTAAATTTGAAATCCTTAAAGTTATCCTAAGTGAAATAACTCAGAAAAACTTTTTTTAAAGTAAAAATAAAAATTTAAAAATTTAAAAAAAAAAAAAGGCCAGGTGTAGTGGCTCATGCCTGTAATCCCAGCTTTGAGAGGCTGAGATGGGAGGATTACTTGAGTCCAGGAGTTCAAGACCAACCTGGGCAACACAGTGCGACCCCATCTTTGTAATAATAATGAATAAAAATGAAATCCTTAAAGTTGCTCCATGGGCTGAATTGTGTCCCCCAACACCACAAAAAAATTCGTATATTGAAACCTTAACTTTCAGTACCTCAGAATGTGACTGTTACTGCATATAGAGCCTTCAAGGAAGTGAGCTAAATGGGAGTCTTTAGGGTGGGCTGTAATCCAATCTGACTAGGTTCCTATAAAAAGAGGAGATTAGAACATACAGAGAGAAGCCAGGGATATGCAGACACAGGGAAAAGACCACGCAGATGAGGCAGGAGAACAGGGTCTGGAGGCAGGGAACCTATGGCCAATTCACACTGATTTCCTAGAACCAAATCAAAAGGAAAACCCCAACTTTCCACACCTAAATAACAAAAGGACTGGAAACTACTCCCTTTGCAAACTGTCCCCCACTTTTTATTCATGGGTGATGAAATATTGAAAGTACTTCTGATTGGTTGCTTTCGACAATCCATCAGACGTTTGCATAAGAGTATAACTTGTAACTTCACTTCAGCTTCTGATTGGTTGCTTATCACAACCATTCAGACTGATTGGGCCATGTCTTCCTTTGCATAGAAGTGTAACTTTGTAACTTCACTTTAGTTTCTGATTGGTTGCTTTCCACAACCAATTAGACGTTTGCAAAGGGTGTAATATTTGTAACTTCACTTCAGCCTCTGATTGGTTTCTTTCTGCAACCAATCAGACTGACTGTGAGCCACTATCTCATTTGCATGGGGTGTACACCAAGTGGCCAGTGGGAAATCTCTAGAGGATATTTAAACCCCAGAAAATTCTGTAACTAGGCTCTTGAGTCCCTATGCTTGGCCTGCTTCCACCCTATGCAGTGTACTTTTGTTTGCAATAAATCTCTGGGGTTTTTTTGGATTTTTGTTGTTGTTGTTGTTGTTGTTTTTTAGATGGAGTCTCACTCTGTCGCCCAGGCTGGAATGCAGTGGCACAGTCTGAACTCACCACAACCTCTGCCTCCCAGGTTCAAGCGATTCTCCTGCCTCAGACTCCCAAGTAGCTAGGATTACAGGCATGTGCCACCATGCCTGGCTAATTTTTGCTTTTTTGTTTTTTTTAGTAGAAATATTGGACAGGCTGGTCTACAGACTCCTGACCTCGTGATTCACCCACCTCACTCTCCCAAAGTGCTGGGATTACAAGTGTGAGCCACCGCACAGCCAAATCTGTTTTTATGGCTTCATTCTTTCCTTGTTTGTACATTTTGTCCAATTCTTTGTTCACAATGCCAAGAACCTGGACACCCGCCACCTGTAACATGGAGACACTGAGAAAAGGTGGCCATCTGTAAGCCAAGGAGAGAGGCCTTAGAAGAAACCAAACCTGCCAATACCTTGATCTTGGACTTCCAGCCTCTACCATGAGAAAATAAATTTCTATCATTTAAGCCACCCAGCCTGTGGTACTTTGTTATGGTAGCCTCAGCCAACTAACACAGTTCCTTAAGAGAGTTGAGTGTGATCTGGATCCCCACTAACCTAGGGTTCACTCTTTCACCATTCTCCCTTGCTCATGGCCCTGTGGTCACACTGGCCTTTCTAGAAGGTCAGCCCCATTCGAGGCTCTGGAGCTTTGAAGGCACTGTTCCTTCTAACTAGAGCTCTGTGCCCCCTGCTTTGTAAGTGACTGGCTCTTTTTTGTCACTTAGGTCTCAGCTCACATATTTCTTGAGAAGTGTCTTCCTGACCATCCTGTAGAACAGAAGTGTCTCCTTCTCCCTGATATTCTTTATCCCTGGCCATGGTTTGTTTCTTTACAAATTTTTATCATGATTTGTGATAAGTTTGTTTGTTTACTTTTGTCATCATTTCTTTTGTCTTTCCAGTAGTAGACCTTAAGCTCCCATGAGGACAGAAACATGCCTGTCCTTTTTTTTTTTGGACGGAATCTTGCTCTGTTACCTAGGCTAGAGTGCAGTGGCGCGATCTTGGCTCAATGCAATCTCCACCTCCCAGGTACAAGCAATTCGTTTTTGTGAGACAGAGTCTTTCTTTGTCACCAGGCGCCAGGCTGGAGTGCAGTGGGGTGACCTTGGCTCACTGCAACCTCTGCCTCCCAGGTTCAAACAATTCTCCTGCCTCAGCCTCCCAAGTAGCTGGGACTACAGTTGCCTGCCACCACGCCAGCTAATTTTTGTATTTTTAGTAGAGACAGGGTTTCACCATATTGGCCAGGCTGGTCTCAAACTCCTGACCTTGTGATCCACCCACCTTGGCCTCCCAAAGTGCTAGGATTTTAGGCATGAGCCACCTTGCCTGGTTAATGCCTGTCTTATTCATAGTTATGTTCCAATGGCCTAGCACATTCTAGACCCTCAATAAATAATTTCTGAGTGAATGGAATGTGTGTCATCTGGTATTTTCTGTGGCTTAAATTATTTATTTATTTATTTATTTATTAGACAGGGTCTCACTCTGTTGCCCAGGCTGAGTTTGGTGGTGCACTCATGGCTCACTGCAGCCTTGACCACCTGGGCTCCAGTGATCCTCCCATGTCAGCCCTTGAGTAAGTGGGACTATAGGTGCATACCACTATGCCTGGCTAATTTTTTAATTTTTCTGTAGAGATAGGATTTTACTATATTGCCCAGGCTGGTCTTGAACTCCTGGACTCAAGGGATCCACCTGCCTCAGCCTCCCAAAGTGCTGGGACTACAGGCATGAGCCTGGCCAGACCACACCTGGCCACTTAAATTTATTTTATTATTTATTTATTTAGATGGAATTTTGCTGTGTCACCCAGGCTGGAGTGCAGTGGCACCATCCTGGCTCACTGCAACCTCCACCTCGTGGGTTCAAGTGACTCTCCTGCCTCAGCCTCCTGAGTAGCTGGGATTACAGGTACATGCCACTATCCACGGCTAATTTTTGTATTTTTAGTAGAGATGGGATTTCACCATGTTTGCCAGGCTGGTCTTGAACTCCTGACCTCAAGTGATCTGCCCGCCTTGGCCTTCCAAAGTGCTGGGATTACAGGCGTGAGCCACCATGCTAACAGTGGCCATTTAAATTTATTTTTAACTGTGTGTTGAATGAAAGGAGAAAGAGTAAGCCTGACTTTTCCAGGTGGGGGATGGGTAGCAATTGGGTACAATCACCACCCACATATATACCACTGGGGCACGGAAATACCACACTCCTGCTTCCTTTAAGCCATTTAACACCTAGATGATCTTCTAAGAACCTTGCTTATTAGTGGTTCCAGTTATAGCCTGGTGAAGGAAAAGGTTGAAAATAATCTGTTGTACATAATGTGTCAGAATTCTATCACCTTCACTCAACCACAGTGCATCCACTCCAAACTCCACTGGCTCATTACCTGAAGACATCCAAAAGCATTCAAACCCTTACATGTTCCCTTTGTAATAATTCAACAGCAAAAACTAAACCCAATATACCAAGCTGTTTAAAAAGTGTCATGGAGAGGAAGGTTATTCCAACCACCACATATCACAAATGCTAAACTGTTCAACAGAGGACTACCAAATGGAAATTGAAATCTGCTCCACATTTTTAATATCAAGCCAGAAGAGAAAAGAGTCTGCCATTGTCTCTACATCTAAGATGAAACCTAGAGACTCAGAGCAGTGACTGCTTTGCCTCAGCTGGCCATAAATACCCCCTTGTCTAAAAAGTCCATGCCCAAGGTGGGCATGGTGGCTCATGCCTGTAATTCCAGCACTTTGGGAGGCCAAGGTGGATGGATCACTTGAGGCCAGGAGTTCAAGACCAGCCTGGCCAACATGGTAAAACCCCATCTCTACTAAAAATACAAAAATTAGTGAGGCACAGTGGCACAGCCCTGTAATCCCAGCTACTCAGAAGACTGAGGCAGGAGAAACATTTGAACCCAGGAGGTGGAGGTTTCATGAGCTGAGATCATGCTACTGCACTCCAACCTGGGTAACAGAGGGAGACTCTGTCTCAAAGAAAAGAAAAGAAAAAAAAAGTCCATGCCTGCCAGATTGTTGGAACAATGCAATATTATTTCAAAACATCTAAGTCTATGCAAAGAACAGACTAATCCAAAATAAGGATATAACAAGGATATTACTTCTATTAATAAAATCTATTTATTTATTTTTGAAACAGAGTCTTGCTTTGTCACCCAGGCTGGAGTGCAATCGCAAGATCTTGGCTCACTGCAACTTCTGTCTCCCGGGTTCAAGTGATTCACTTCCCTCAGCTTCCCAAATAGCTGGGGCTACAGGGATATGCCACCACACTCTGCTAATTTTTGTATTTTTAGTAGAGATGGGATTTCACCATATTGGCCAGGCTGGTCTCAAACTCCTGACCTCAAGTGATCCACCCACCTTGGCCTCCCGAAGTGCTGGAATTACAGACCTGAGCCACCACACCCAGACTAAAATCTACTTGAAAAGTTTCGTATGGTTTCTTCCCCCAAAGTTTCTAGGCCTCTGAGCCTATTTAAGGGGAGCAAAAAGACTATATTTGCATGTTTTAAATAAGTGAATAAAATATGGACAGTATTGACTGTCTCAAGAATCAGCTCAGAACTTTTGAACCTAAAATAAATCCAAATATTAGTTTTCCTGTTTTTCTCACTTTATAATCATAAATGTGCCTTATTTATTTATTTATTCATTCATTCACTCTGCATCTGCTTGCTAGGGAAATGGGTGCCTTATTTTAAGAGTCCATTGTTTTCCTCAAAGGCTGTCTGCAAAGTATTTTTGGAAAGTGAATCATTTAATATCTAAAGATGCCAACTGCTTTAGGGATCCTTATACTGAACTTTGTTTGCAATAGTAAGAAGTATGTTTTTAATGTAAATATTCACTTTCTAGCTTTTCTATCTTTGAAAATTCAGATTTTAAAGGCGCAGATTTATGTGTCTCATAGATTCTGAAAATTCATCACTATTAAAATAGTAAATAGCTGACAAAATACAAATGGCATGGTATAAAACACAGAAGGGAATTAAATCAGTGGGTGGAAATGTCTTAACTTTGTGCTGATTAAGATGTAATATGTGAGAGCTATTCGTTTCCTTTTTTAGCTTCCTCATCTCCCGTCTTATGTTTTCCTTCCCTCTCCCAATCCCCTACTTCAGCAAGTCCCCAAATTTTAAACATCAGTCTCCTGTTTGGCAACTTTTCCTGACTATTCAGCAGTCAGAAAACAGGAAAGTTACTCTTCCCTTTCCCCTGTTTTTAAAACTTCTATTTCTACTAGGCAGCTTTTAACTATCACGCTGGGCT
The DNA here is from genome assembly GCF_009761245.1 of Sapajus apella. Lineage (NCBI taxonomy): Eukaryota > Metazoa > Chordata > Mammalia > Primates > Cebidae > Sapajus > Sapajus apella. Next base: position 38,647,855 of record NW_022436946.1, read on the forward strand.
TTTAAAAAGTATCTGAGAGGCTCAAGCCTGTAATCCCAGCACTTTGGGAGGCCGAGGCGGGTGGATCACGAGGTCAAGAGATCGAGACCATCCTGGTCAACATGGTGAAACCCCGTCTCTACTAAAAAATACAAAACATTAGCTGGGCATGGTGGCACATGCCTGTAGTCCCAGCTGCTCGGGAGGCTGAGGCAGGAGAATTGCCTGAACCCGGGAGGCGGAGGTTGCGGTGAGCCGAGATCGCGCCATTGCACTCCAGCCTGGGTAACAAGAGTGAAACTCTGTCTCAAAAAAAAAAAAAAAAAAAAGTATCTGAGGAATTAACTCACGCTAATGTGGAAAACACTGGTGGTAATTTCCCATGTCTTTTTTTTTTTTTTGAGATGGAATTTCACTCTTGTTGCCCAGGCTGGAGTGCAATAGTCTAATCTCAGCTCACTGCAACGTCTGCCTCCTGGGTTCAAGTGATTCTCCTGCCTCACCCTCCCGAGTAGCTGGGATTACAGGTGCCCAGCTAATGTTTTGCGTTTTTAGCAGAGACGGGGTTTCGCCATGTTGGCCAGGCTGGTCTCGAACTCCTGGCCTCAGGTGAGCCATGTTGGCCAGGCTGGTCTCGAACTCCTGACCTCAGGTGATCTACCTGCCCTGGCCTCCCAAAGTGCTAGGATAACAGGTGTGAGCCACCACGCCTGGCCTCCATGTCATTTTTTTAAAAAGTCCCAGCACTTTGGGAGGCCGAGGCAGGTGGATCAAGAGGTCAAGAGATCGAGACCATCCTGGTCAACATGGTGAAACCCTGTCTCTACTAAAACTACAAAACATTAGCTGGGCATGGTGGCGCGTGCCTGTAATCCCAGCTACTCAGGAGGCTGAGGCAGGAGAATTGCCTGAACCCAGGAGGCGGAGGTTGCGGTGAGCCGAGATCACGCCATTGCACTCCAGCCTGGGTAACAAG
>NW_022436946.1:38648909-38714365 GCF_009761245.1 Sapajus apella
AGCGCGTGCCTGTAATCCCAGCTACTCAGGAGGCTGAGGCAGGAGAATTGCCTGAACCCAGGAGGCGGAGGTTGCGGTGAGCCGAGATCACGCCATTGCACTCCAGCCTGGGTAACAAGAGCGAAACTCCGTCTCAAAAAAAAAAAAAAAGTCACCCAGAGGCAGCAATGTTTTGACTCAAAGGAACACTTCATTAGTGAATGGATTCTCAAGAGGTCTTCTATTTTACATGCATTTATCTCTGCTCTCTCTCTAGTTCACTCTAATGAGACTAAAGAAGGCACACAGCCAAAAAGACAAAGAGACAACGAAGAACAATCTAAGCCCAAAGCAAGCAGAAGGAAGGAAATAGTAAGGATTAATGCAGATATTAATAAAATAGATAATAGAAAAACAGTAGAGAACATCGATGAAAGCAAAAGTTGATTCTTTAAAAATACCAGCAACATAGACAAAACCCTAGCAAGACTGATCAAGAAAAAAAGACTCAATTACCAAATCCAGAATTGAGTTCATTACTATTGATCTCACAGAAATAAAAATTATAAGGTGCCCAGGTGCAGTGGTTCATGCCTATAATCCCAGAACTTTGGGAGGCTGAAATGGGTGGATCATCTGAGGTCAGTATTTCAAGACCAGCCTGACCAACATGGTAAAATCCCATCTCTAACTAAAAATACAAAATTATCTGGGTGTAGTGGTGTGCACCTGTAATCCCAGCTATTCTGTAGGCTGTTGGTAGGAAAATCGCTCGAACCTGGGAGGCAGACATTGCAGTGAGCTGAGATTGCACCATGGTACTCCAGCCTGGGCAACAACAGAGAGACTCCATCTCAAAAAAAAAAAAAAAAAAAAAAAACTTCTGGAAGCTGGTTGCACAAGAATGTGAATATACTTATCACTATTAAATTGTATATTTAAAAATGGTTAAGATAGAAATTTTTATGTTAGTATATTTTACCACAATTTTTAAGAATAAATAATGATTTACAAACTCTTTCAAAATATAGAAGAGAAGGGAACATATCCCAACTCATTCTATGAGGCTGGTATTACCCTGATATCTAAACCAAATACACCACAAAAAAAGCTATAGACTAATATCTCTTACAAATCTACAGACTACTATCTCTTACAAATAAGATGCAAAATCCTCAAAAAAAATATAAGCAAGTAGAATTTGGCAATATGTAAAATGGATTATACAGCACAATCAAGTGGAATTTATCTCAGGAATGCAAGATTGGCTTAACATCCAAAAGTCAATTGTGTAACACACCACATTAACAGAGTAAATGGACCTGTCCGCAGAATCCACACCAACCAGCACCATGCCTATGACAATGGGGTACTGGGACATCCACGGGCTGGCCCATGCCATCTACCTGCTCCTGGAATATACAAACTCAAGCTACAAGGAAAAGAAGTACAGGATGGGGGATGCTCCTGACTATGACAGAAGCCAGTGGCTGAATGAAAAATTCAGGCTGGGCCTAGACTTTCCCAATCTGCCCTACTTGATTGATGGCGCTCACAAGATCACCCAGAGCAACACCATCCTGCACTGCATTGCCTGCAGGCACAACCTGTGTGGGGAGACAGAAGAGGAGGAGATTTGGGAAGACATTTTGGAGAACCAGCTTATATACAACTGCATAAAGCTGGCCAGACCTGCTACAACCCAGATTTTGAGAAACTGAAGCCAGAATACCTGGAGGTACTCCCTGCAATGCTGAAGCTCTACTCACAGTTTCTGGGGAAGCAGCCATGGTTTCTTGGGGGCAAGATCACCTTTGTGGATTTCATTGTTTATGATGTCCTTGAGGGAAACCAAGTATTTGAGCCGAAGTGCTTGGATGCCTTCCCAAACCTGAAGGACTTCATCTCCCGATTTGAGGGCTTGGAAAAGATCTCTACCTATATGAAGTCCAGCCACTTCCTCCCAAGACCTGTGTTCACATAGATGGCTGTCAGGGGCAACAAGTAGTGCCTTGTAGGCCAGGAGGTGGGAGTAAGTTGCCCATATTCAGCCCATTGCCAAGGCTGTGGAGAGCAGCTCGACTCTGCAACCCAGCACCTGCCTTCTCGTTCCTTTCTCCTGTTTATTCCCTTCTTTACCCCCAAGACTTTATTGAATAAAGTCTTCCCCTAAACCCCTGTCCCATCCAAACCCTTTAAAGCCTCAGTTACCCACTTTCCTTCATGAATGTCCCCCTCCCAACATTATCCTTCCCTGCACTAAAGGCAGCCTGTCCTTCCTTCCTGTTAGTGGTTGTGTCTGCTTTGAGGGGCTTCACTGGCCCCTTGCCTGTGGAGCTCAGCCCTGAGGTCCCAGCACTGCATGAAAAAGCAGCATTGACTGGTTCACAGGCCCTGTTCCTGCAGCATGATCCCTGCCTTAGGCCTACCTGATCCAAGTAAAGCCTAAACCATAAACACACACACACACACACACACACACACACACACACAGAGAGAGAGAGAGAAAGAGAGAGAGAGAGAGAGTCAAAATCCACAGGATCATTTCAATAGATGCAGAAAAAGCATTTGACAAAATTTAACACCCTTTCATGACGAAAAAACACTCAACAAAGTAGGAATAGACGAGTATTTCTTCAACCTAATATAGGGCATCTACAAAAACCCACAGTTAACAGCATATTTAATGGTAAAAGAATTGATTCTTTTTCAGATGACGCATCAAGACAAAATGAATAGGACAAAGACGTCTGCTCTCCCAGCTTCCATTCAACATTGTGAAGGAGGTTTTGGCCAAGGCAATTAGGCAAGAATAAGATATAAAAGGCATTCAGCTTGGAAAGGAAGAAACAAAAGTATCCTGTTAGTTGATTATGTGATTTTACATATAGAAAATTGTAATGAATCCACTAAAAAGCTATTTGAACTAATAAACAAGTTCAACAAGGTTGCAGAATATAAGATCAATATACAAACATAAATTGTATTTCTTTATAGTAGCAATAAGAAAACAGAAAATGAAATAAAGAAAATTCTGTTCACAATAGCATCAAAAAGAAAAAATACACAGCAATTACTTTAACAAAAGAGGTGCAAAGCTTGTACACTGAAACCTATAAACATCATTGAAAGAAATGGAAAATTTTAGGGGATTCCACCAAGATGGCTGAATAGAAACAGCTCTGGCGCTTAGCTCCCAGTGAGAAAGATGCAGAAAGTAAGTAATCTCCGCATTTCCAAACAAGGTACCAGGTTCATTTCAATGGGACTAGTTGGACAGTGGGTATAGCCCAAAGGGGGTAAACTGAGGCAGGGTGGGGCACTGCTGCATCCAGGAAGTGCATCTGACTACAGGATCAGAGGCTCTGCCTCTCCAGCACACCAGTCTGTATACTGCACTTCACCCAAAGCCTCTGCAACCCACAGAGCAGGAGATCTTCACCAGGCTGAAAAGAGACTGAGTTACCTGGGCAGAGTTGAATAACAGCCCCGGCTGGTGCTGAGGATTGTCAGCACAGATCTAGGAAGATGCATTGGCTGGGTGGGAGAAGATGCATTAGCTGGCTGGAGCTACCACCCCCCCGGGAAAGAGGGGGGTACTAAAAGAAGGGAGACAGGTGATAGGTTAGGCAGGTCCATCCCTCACAAAGCCCAGCAGGCTGAAGCCTTTTCACTTGAGGGTTTCAGAGCCGGTATATCAGTTCAAGCTCAACCCAGAAGGATCAAGCTTGGTGGGGGAAGGGCATCTGCCATTACAGAGGCAGGCCTAATTTCCCTATGTAAATAAAAGACACGGGAAGCCTACACAGCAGCTGGACTGGGTCCATGGCAGCCCAGCGGTGCCTCTATAGGCAGACAAGGGACAGACTCCATCCTCAAGTGGCTCCTGGAGATCAAAGCTAGATAAATCCACTCAGATGGGAAGAAACCAGCAGAAAAAAAGGATAAAATCATCAAAGACCAGAATGCCTCTCCTCCTCAGAGGGCTCGCAACTCCTCACCATCAAGGGAACAAAACAGGATGGAGAATGAGTTTGACGAATTGACAGAAGCAGGCTTCAGAAGATGGGTAATAACAAACTTCTCTGAGCTAAAGGAACATGATTTAAAGGTTAGATGAAATGCTAACTAGAATAACCAGCTTAGAGAAGAACATAAACAACTTGATGGAGCTGAAAAACACAGTACAAGAACTTCATAAAGCACACACAAGTTTCAATAGCCAAATTGATCAAGCAGAAGAAAGGATATGAGAGATTGAAGATCAACTCAATGAAATAAAAAGAGAAGGCAAGACTAGAGAGAAAAAAGAGTAAAAAGAAATGAACAAAGCCTCCAAGAAATATGGGATTATGTGAAAAGACCTAATCTACGTTTGATTGGTGTAGCTAAATGTGACAGGGAGAAAGAATCCAAGCTGGAAAGCACTCACCAGGATATTATCCAGGAGAACTTCCCCAACCTAGCAAGGCAGGCCAATATTCAAATCCAGGAAATACAGAGAACACCACAAAGATATTCCTCAAGAAAAGCAACACCAAGGCACATAATCGTCAGATTCACCAGGGTTGAAATGAAAGAAAAAATACTAAGGCAGCCAGAGAGAAAGGTCAGGTCACCCACAAAGGGAAGGCCATCAGACTCACAGTGGATCTCTCAGCAGAAACCCTACAAGCTAGAAGAGAGTGGGGGCCAATATTCAACATCCTTAAAGAAAAGAACTTTCAACCCAGAATCTCACATCCAGCCAAACTAAGCTTCATAAGTGAAGTAGAAATAAAATCCTTTATGGACAAGCAACTACTGAGAGACTTCGTCACCACCAGACCTGCCTTACAAGAGCTTCTGAAGGAAGCACTAAACATGAAAAGGAACAACCAGGACCAGCCACTACAAAAATGTACTAAATGGTAAAGACCAACGACGGAATGAAGTAACTGAGTCAACTAACGAGCAAAAAAAAACAGCCAGTAACAAATTAGCAAGATGGAATTCACATATAACAATATTAACATTAAATGTAAATGGCCTAAATGCCCCAATCAAAAGACACAGACTGGAAAATTGGATAAAAAGTCAAGACCCATCGGTGTACTGTATTCAGGAGACCCATCTCATGTGCAAAGACACACATAGACTCAAAATAAAGGGATGGAAGAAGATTTATCAAGCAAATGAAGAGCAAAAAAAAGGAGGGGTTGCAATCCTAGTCTCTGATAAAATGGTCTTCAAATTAACATAGATCAAAAGAGACAAAGAAGAGCATTATATAATGGTAAAAGGATCAATCCAACAAGAAGAGCTAATTATCCTAAATATATACACACCCAATATGGAAGCACCCAGATACATAAAGCAAGTTCTTAACAACCTACAGAAAGATTTAGACTCCCACACAATAATAATGGGAGACTTTAACACTCCACTGTCAATATTAGACAGATCAACGCAATAGAAAATCAACAAGGATATCCAGGACTTGAATGCAGATCTGAACAAAGCAGACCTAATAGACATCTACAGAACTCTCCACCCCAAATCCACAGAATATACATTCTTCTCAGCACCGCATCACACTTACTCTAAAATTGACCACATAATTGGAAGTAAATCACTCGTCAGCAAATGCAAAAGAACAGAAATCATAATGAACAGTCTATCAGACCACAGTGCAATCAAATTAGAACTCAGGATTAAGAAACTCACTCAAAACCGCACAACTATGTGGCAACTGAACAACTTGCTCCTGAATGTCAACTGGATAAATAATGAAATGAAGGCAGAACTAAAGATGTTCTTCAAAACCAATAAGAACAAAGACACAATGTACCAGAATCTCTGGGACACATTTAAAGCAGTGTCTAGAGGGAAATGTATAGCAATAAATGTCCACACGAGAAGCGAGGAAAGATATAAAATCAACACCCTATGGTCAAAATTGAAAGAACTAGAGGAGCAAGACTAAAAAAAAACTCAAAAGCTAGCAGAAGACAAGAAATAACTGAGATCAGAGCAGAACTGAAGGAGATAGAGACACAAAATACCCTTCAAAAAATCAATAAAACCAAGAGCTATTTTTCTGAAAAAAATCAACAAAATAGATAGTCCGCTAGCCAGACTAACAAAAAAGAAAAGAGAGAAGAATCAAATAGATGGAATAAAAAATGATAAAGGGGATATCACCACCAAAGCCACAGAAATACAAACCACCTTCAGAGATTCGTACAAAAAATTCTCTGCACATAAACTAGCAAATCTGGAAGAAATGGATAAATTCCTGGACACTTACACCCTCCCGAGACTAAACCAGGAAGAAGTTGAATCCCTGAATAGACCAATAACAAGATCTGAAGTTGAGGCAGCAATTAACAGTATACCAAGGAAAAAAGTCCAGTTCCAGACAGGTTCACAGCCGAATTCTACCAGACATCCAAAGAGGAGCTGGTACCATTCCTTCTGAAACTATTTCAAACAATACAAAAAGAGGGAATCCCCCATAACTCATTTTATGATACCAGCATCATCCTGATACCAAAACCTGGGAGAGACTCAACCAAAAAAGAAAACTTCAGGCCAATATCCATGATGAACATTGATACAAAAATCTTCAATAAAATACTGGCAAACCAAATACAAAAGCTCATCAAAAAGCTTATTCATCATGATCAAGTAGGCTTCATCCCGGGGATGTAAGGCTGGTTCAACACACGCAAGTCTATAAATGTAATTCACCACATAAACAGAAACAAAGACAAAAGCCACATGATCATCTCAATAGATGCAGAAAAGGCCTTCGACAAAATTCAACAGCCTTTATGCTAAAAACTCTCAATAAACTAGGTATTGATGGAACATATGTCAAAATAATAAAAGCTATTTATGACAAACTCACAGCCAATATCATATTGAATGGGCAAAAACTGGAAGCATTCCCTTTGAAATCTGGTACTACATAAGGATGCCCTCTCTCACCAATCCTATTCAATATAGTATTGGAAGTTCTAGCCAGGGCAGTCAGGCAAGAAAAAAAAAAGGGTATTAAATTAGGAAAAGAGGAATTCAAATTTTCTCTATTTGCAGATGCCATGATTATATATTTAGAAGACCCCATTGTCTCAGCCCAAAATCTCCTTAAGCTGATAAGCAACTTGAGCAAAATCTCAGTATACAATATCAATGGGCAGAAATCAAAAGCATTCCTATACACCAATAACAGACAAACAGAGAGCCAAATCATGAGTGAACTCCCATTCACAATTGCTACAAAGAGAATAAAATACCTAGGAATACAACTAACAAAGGATATGAAGGACCTCTTCAAGAAGAACTACAAACCACTGCTCAAGGAAATAAAAGAGGACATAAACAGATGGAAAAACATTCCATGCTCATGGTTAGGAAGAATTAATATCGTGAAAATGGCCATACTGCCCAAAGTAATTTATAGATTCAATGCTATCTCCATCAAGCTACCATTGACCTTCTTCACAGAACTAGAAAAAACCACTTTAAACTTTATATGGAACCAAAAGAGAGCCCGCATAGGCAAGGCAATCCTAAGCAAAAAGAGCAAAGCTGGAGGCTACCTGACTTCAAACTATACCACAAGGCTACAGTAATCAAAACAGCATGGTACTGATGCCAAAACAGAGATATAGACCAGTGGAACAGAACAGAGGCCTTGGAAGAAACATCACACATCTACAACCATCTGATCTTTGACAATCATGACAAAAAACAAACAATGGGGAAAGGATTCCCTGTTCAATAAATGGTGTTGAGGAAACTGGCTACCCATCTGCAGAAAACTGAAACTGGACCCCTTCCTTACACCTTACACTAAAATTAACTCCGGATGGATTAAAGATTTAAACATAAGACCTAACACCATAAAAATCCTAGAAGAAAACCTAGGCAATACCATTCAGGACATAGGCGTAGGCAAGAACTTCATGACTGAAACACCAGAAGCAATGGCAACAAAAGCCAAAAGAGACAAATGAGACCTAATTAAACTTAAGAGTTTCTGCACAGCAAAAGAAACAATCACTAGAGTGAACCAGCAACCAACAGAATGGAAAAATATTTTTGCAATCTACCCATCTGACAAAGGCCTAATATCCAGAGTCTACAAAGAACTAAAGCTGATTTACAAGAAAAAAACAAACAAACCCATTCAAAAGTGGATGAAAGGTATGAACAGACATTTTTCAAAAGAAGACATATACAAGGTCAGCAAACATGAAAAAAAACTCATCATCACTGGTCATCAGAGAAATTCAAATCAAAACCACATTGAGATACCATCACACACCGGTTAGAATGGCAATAATTAAAAAGTTAGGAGACATGCCAGGCACGGAGGATCATGCCTGTAATCCCAGCACTTTGGGAGGCAGAGGCAGGAGGATCACCTGAAGTCAGGAGTTCAAGACCAACCTGGCCAACATGGTGAAACCTTGTCTCTGAAAAAATAAGTAAATTAAATAAATAAATAAATAAATAAAAGTCAGGAGACAACAGATGCTAGAGAGGATGTGGAGAAGGAACACTTTTACATTGTTGGTGGGAGTATAAATTAGTTCAACCATTGTGGAAGATAGTGTGGTGACTCCTCAAGGATCTAGAAATAGAAATTCCATTTGACCCAGCAATCCCATTACTGGGTATATACCCAAAGGATTATAAATAATTCTATTATAGAGACACATACACAAGTATGTTCATTGTGGCACTGTTTACAATAGCAAAGACCCGGAACCAACCCAAATACCCATCAATGATAGACTGGACAAAGAAAATGTGGTACATATACACCATGGAATACTATGCAGCCATTAAAAAGGATGAGTTCATGTTCTTTGTAGGAACATGGATGGATCTGGAAACCATCATTCTCAGCAAACTGACACAAGAACAGAAAACCAAATACCACATGTTCTCGCTCACAGATGGGTGTTGAACAATGAGAACACATGGACACAGCAAGGGGTGCATCATACACTGGGCTCTGCTGGGGGAGGCTAAGGTAGGGACAGTGGGGAGTGGGGAGGTTGGGAAGGGATAACATGGGGAGAAATGCCAGATATAGGGGATGGGGGCGATGGAGGCAGCAAACCACCTTGCCATGTATGTATCTATGCAACAATCCTGCATGATCTGCACATGTACCCCAGAACCTAAAGTATAATTAAAAAAAAAAAAAGAAGAAGGATCGACACTGCAGTGCAGGAATTTAAAAAAGAAGAAGAAAGAAAAAAAGAAATTGAAGATTTTAATAAATGGAAAGATTTCTTATGTTCATAGAGCAGAACACCTAATATTAAGATTGAAAAACTCTTCAAATTGAACTATAGATTCAATACAATCCCTAACAAAAATCTCAGCTGAATTCTTTGCAAAAATTGGCAAGCTAATCCCAAAACTCATATGGAAATTTAAGAAACTCAGAATGATCAAAACAGTTTTTTAAAAAGAGAAAGCTGTAGAATATACATTTCCCAATTCTAAAACTAACTACAAACCTATAGTATTCAAGACAGTGTGGTACTGGCATAAGGACAGACATATCAATCAACAGAACAGAATTGAGAGTCCAGAAACAAGTCCTCACATTTACTGTCAATTGATTTTTGGCAAGAGCACACAACTATTCAATTAGGAAAGAATAATTTTTTCAAAAAATGGCTCCAAGACACTGGATATCCATATGCAAAGTATGAAGATGGACCCTCAAACTCACACCAGATATTAAAATGAACTCAGGCCAGGCGTGGTGACTTGCGCCTATAATCCCGGCACTTTGGGAGGCTGAGGAGGGTGGATCACAAGAGCAGAAGTTCGAGGCCAGCCTGGCCAATATGGTGAAACCTCGTCTCTACTAAAATTACAAAAATTAGCTGGGCATAATGATGCACGCCCATAATCCCAGCTACTTGGGAGGCTGAGGCAGGAGAATCATTTGAACCCGGGAGGTGGAGGTTGCAGTGAGCTGAGACTGCACCATTGCACTGCAGCCTGGGCAAGCAAGCGAGAAAAAAAAAAAAAAAAACAGATGCAAAAATGAACTCAAAATGGATCAAAGACTTAAATCTAAGAGCTAAAACTCTAAAACTCTTCAAAGGAAAGACAGGAGTAAGTATTTATGACCTTGGACTAGCCAATGTTTTCTCAGATATGACACAAAAAGCCCAAGCAAAAAAAAAAAAAAAGAAAAGAAAAAATGGGTAAATTAGACTTTATTAAAACTAAAACTTTAGTCCTTCAAAGTACATCATCAAGAAAGTGAACAGATTCCAATGCTCAGCGCCATTAATCATCTGATAAATGCAAATGAGAAACCATAGTGAGGTACCACTTTACATCTATTAGGACAACTACAATAAAAATGGAAAATATACATAAGTGGACTTGTGTTGTATGGGGGGAAATGAAAAATAGCAAGCATTAGTGATGATGTGGAGAAATCAGAACCCTCAGCCAGCCATGGTGGCTCCTGCCTGTAATCCCAGCACTTTGGGAGGCCAAGGCCGGAGAATCACTTGATCCCAGGAGGTGGAGGTTGTGGTAAGCTGAGATCATGCCACTGCACTCCAGCCTGGGTGACAGAGCAAGACTCCATCTCAAAAATAAAAATAAAAATAAATTGGTAATTTAAAATGTACTTTTGTTGAGTTAATATGCCACAAAGTTATATAGTAGTAAAAATATGCCTGTATTCTTACCTGGTGACTGCAGAACTGAGGAAGACCATGGCAGGATGAAGGCAATAGGTTTCTCATGGCAGTGAATGTGCTTTTCTCTTTCCATTTTTCCTTCTCCCTCTTGTTAAATAAAATTCTCCCGGTTGGAACTCTGAGGGGAGAGGATGGATGACAATTGAGTTCTTTTGGAGGATCTATCTTTAGGCAGATTCTGTTTATATCACTGAAACTGTGACTGGGATGTCATATATGAGAAGATATACAGAATGAATCTATAGGTACTGCAGGCTAAGTCTAAAGTATGTCTTGATTTAGCTTCCTAGCCTAAAGAAGTTTTTAAAAGTTCATTCTTAGAGTTCTTATCAAAAGTTCCAGCAAAGCTTGGCAGCAGTTAATGCTATAGAAAAAGAGAAAAAAGTTCCAGCAAAAGAAACTTAAAAAGAGTCTGTGTGGTCAATCACTATTCTTGCTGCTCTTATATAAATAATCAGGCCAAGTTTGATGAGACTAACATGATTTTGTAAACACACTTGTCTTACTTTATTTTGGTAGAAATGGGAGTGACTGTAAAGAGAAAAACTGTTTCTGAAGAAAAGCTATAGTACACCCGTTATTAGGTTGTAGCTCTGCTCATTTGCAAGTTTTTCTTTCTTTCTTTCTTTTTTTTTTTTTTTTTTTTGAGACAGAGTTTCACTCATGTTACCCAGGCTGGAGTGCAATGGCACGATCTCGGCTCACCACAACCTCCGCCTCCTGGGTTCGGGCAATTCCCCTGCCTCAGCCTCCTGAGTAGCTGGCATTACAGGCACGCACCACCATGCCCAGCTAATTTTTTGTATTTTTAGTAGAGACGGGGTTTCACCATGTTGACCAGGATGGTCTCGATCTCTTGACCTCGTGATCCACCCGCCTCGGCCTCCCAAAGCGCTGGGATTACAGGCTTGAGCCACCACGCCCGGCCTTTTTTTTTTTTTGAGACGGAGTCTTGCTGTGTCACCAGGCTGGAGTGTAGCGGCACGATCTTGGCTCACTGCAACCCCCGCCTCCCCAGGTTCAAGTGATTCTCCTGCCTCAGCCTCCTGAGTAGCTGGGATTATAGGCATGCACCACCACGCCTGGCTAATTTTTTGTATTTTAGTAGAGACTGGGTTTCACCATGTTGGCCAGGATGGTCTTGAACTCCTGACCTCATGATACGCCTGCCTTGGCCTCCCAAAGCACTGGGATTACCGGTGTGAACCACTGCGCCTGGTGTTTTCAAGTTTTTCTTGTCTTCTTGTAGAGCAGACTGGATTCTAGAATTCATCTCTTTTCCTCCAATATATGGTTACAACTCTCCAACTAAGAACAAGAACTGCTCTGTTTCCAAAGCCCTCTAAGCTGAAACTGGACAACTCACTGTAAATTTCAAGGAACACAAGTCATTCCTCATGTGTGGGCCACATGGAGTTAACCAAAACACCTGATGCCATAAGCAGAGACATTCAAACTGCAAACCAGGGAAAGAAGATGATAACTTCATGCTGTAAATAGCTTTTCCCAAGGTGTCAGCACAAGACTGTCTGTCATAATAAGATTCTTACCCCTCTGAACTTTTTTTTTTTTTCCTATCTTTTTCGCTTGGCATAGTCAGCAGCTCCTGCAGGTAATCTGATGAACTGTTGGATCTGTCCTGTCAAAATCCAAATCTTTACATAACCTAAGAGGTTATTTAGCCATCTAGTGGGTAAATTTAGCAACATCCCTAATGTAACTGTTGTTTAAATTGTACTAGCGGTCCCTTTTATAGGGTTACACTTCAAGATCCACTTGTTCTCACTTCCTGCTTTAATTTAATCCAGTCACAGGATGCCAGATTTCCTACTAGCTGAGTAGGAGGAGTCTGTGCAAGTGATAACACTTCTTGTCGTACATGGATAGATACATTGGGTATTGCAGAGACTCAGTTGAAAAAATAAACAGTTTGCTTGGTTAAAACAAATGGCTTCCTCATCTGGCTCGTTCTTTGATCTATTCAATTTTAGTTGGTTTGGTTCATGGGACTTTGGCCAAGGAGCTTCTGCCAAACTGTTGGTATGACCCTCCTCATAGTCGTAACAGCAGTCTCTCTGGTGTGCTATATTCTCTCAAAGGTTTTTTTTGTTTTTTTTTTCAATTGTACTTTAAGTCCTGGGGTACATGTGCAGATCTTGCAGGATTGTTGCATAGGTACACACATGCCATGGTAGTTTGCTGTCTCCATCCCCACATCACCTACATCAGGCATTTCTCCCAGTGTTATCCCTCCCCAAACGCCCCATACCCCGCTGTCCCTCCCCTACCCCCTACCCACCAACAGATCCCAGTGTGTGATGTTCCCCTCTCTGCACCCATGTGTTCTCATTGTTCAACACCTGCCTATGAGTGAGAACATGCGGTGTTTGGTTTTCTGTTCTTGTGTCAGTTTGCTGAGAATGATGGTTTCCAGATTCATGCATGTCCCTACAAAGGACACAAACTCATCATTTTTTATGGCTGCATAGTATTCCATGGTGTATATGTGCCACATTTTCTTTGTCCAGTCTATCATTGATGGGCATTTGGGTTGGTTCCAGATCTTTGCTATTGTAAACAGTGCCACAATGAACATATGTGTGCACGTGTCTTTACAATAGAATGATTTATAATCCTTTAAGTATATACTCAGTAATGGGATTGCCAGGATCAAATGGAATTTTTATTTCTAGATCCTTAAGGAATGGCCACACTGTCTTCTACAATGGTTGAACTAATTTACACTCCCACCAACAATGTAAAAGTGTTCCCATTTCTCCACATCCTCTCCAGCTACTGTTGTCTCCAGATATTTTAATGGCATAACGATGGCAACAGTAGACACAGAGGACCGACTGCTAGTGGGGAGGGAGCAAGGAATTGAAGGGTTCAAAAATTGTTGGGTACTGTGCTCAATACCTAGATGATGGGATCAATCATACCCCAAACCTCAGCATCATGCAATATGTCCAGGTAACAAACCTGTACGTGTGCCCCCATTATCTAAGTTAGAAAGGAAAAAGAAATACAAATATTGTAAAGACCCACAGAAGTCCCCTTGTACCTGCTCCCATCATTAGCCCTTGCCCAAGGGTTCACAACTAGGTGCCCTGCCTTTTTTTTTTTTTTTTTTTTTTTAAAGACACGTTCTTACTCTTGCCCAGGCTGGAGTACAGTGGTATGATCACAGCACACTGCAGCCTCAATCTCCCAGGCTTGGGTGATTCTCCCACCTCAGCATTCCTAGTAGCTGGGACTGCAGGCACGTGCCACCGCCCCTGACTAATATTTTACAACAGAGGTCTTGCCTGTTGCCCAGGCTGGTCTTGAACTCCTGGGCTCAAGCAATCCTCCTGCTTCAGGCTCCCAAAGTGCTGGAATTACAGGTGTGAGCCATTGCATCTGGCCTGCCCTGCTCTTTAAAATCAATGTTATATGTAAGCAGTTTCTTGCGTCATTCATTAGTTATTTTTTTAAACACATTTTTGATGGCTACATAATATTTGATTATGTGGATATGTTATTTATTTTAGTCATTCTATTGTTGGGCATTATTGGCATTTCCTATTGACACTGTAAATAATATGATAAGCACAATCTTTTTTGGAAAGTATTTTCACAGGATATTTTCAGTTGATAGTTAAAATATCCCATAAACTGTCGAGGCGCCGTGGCCAGCACTTTGGGAGGCCAAGGCGGGTGGATCACAGGTCAGGAGTTCAAGACCAGCCTGGCCAAGATGGTGAAATCCTGTCTCGAAAAAAATAAAAATAAAAATAAATATCCCATAAACTGAATAGTGCAGGTGCTAATTTATACAATTTCCAGTCGAGGAAGTAGAGGCTTGAATTAAGTAATCTTGTCCAACGTTATACAACATAAAGAGGTAAATGTGGACCTAGAACTCATGTCTTCTAATTCCTAGTTTAGTGGATTCTCAGCAATATGTCTTAAGTGCCACACAGTATTAGCTCCCACTTACAAGTGAGAAGGTGTGGTATTTGGTTTTCTGTTCCTTTACATTAATTCACTCAGGATATTTTCATTTCTTGATCTGGATAATGACTATGCAAGTGTGTTCACTTGGTAAAAATTCATTGTTTTGCTCATCTGAACACTTCCATACATGTAGGTTTTAGTTATATATATATATATATATATACATACACACACACACACACACACACACACACACACGTATGTCTATTAAAGAATAAAACAGCAGAACTCAAAATAAGACCACAGTTTTGTTATTTATTTATTTAGTGTGACAGAGTCTCACTTCCTGTTGCCTCCACTGTTCAAGCTATTCTCCTTCCTCAGCCTCCCAAGTAGCTGGAACTACAGGCACATGCCACCAAGCTTGACTAATTTTTGTATTTTTAGTACAGATGGGGTTTTGCCATGTTGGCCAGGCTGGTCTCAAACTCCTGACCTCAAGTAATCTGCCTGCCTTGGCCTCCCAAAGCGCTGGGATTACAGGCATGAGCCACTGTGCCTGACCCCATAGTTTTATTTTTAAATTCTGGGTTTTTTAAGATATATATTTTAAATATTTTTTAGAGACAGTGTATTGCTGTCACCTAGGCTGGAGTGCAGTGGTGAAATCATAGTTTACTGCAGCCTCAGACTCCTGGACTCCAATGATCTTTCTGCCTCAGTCTCCAGAGTAGCTAGGAATATAGGCATGTACCACTATGACTGGCTAACTTGCTAAATTTTTTGTAGAGACAGGATACCATTATTAACATTTTGCTGTATTTCTTACCACTTAAAAAAATGCATAGTTTTTTTTTTAAGCTGGGTGTGGTGGTGCGCCTGTAGTCCCAGTGTAACTGCCCAACAAGTTCACCTGGCCGCTACCTAGACGGAGCCAATTTATTGAGACAGGGGAATTGCAATGGAGGAGGCTCAGGAGTTCAAGACCAGCCTGGGCAGCATGGCAAGACCTCTGTTGTAAAAAATTAGCCAGGCAGTGGCACGTGCCTGCAGTCCCAGCTACTAGGAATGCTGAGGTGGGAGGATCACCTAAGCCTGGGAGATTGAGGATGCAGTGTGCTGTGATCATGCCACTGTACTCCAGCCTGGGTGAGAGTGAGAACCTGTCTTTAAAAAACATAAAGGGCATATTGTATGCCCTTCAGTTGTATGTTGCCTGGGCTAGTCCTGAACTTCTGGCCGCAAGCAATACTCCTGAAATTACAGGCATGAGCTGCTGTGCCTGGTCCTATTTTTATTTTTTTAGAGACAGGATCTTGCTATGTTACATAGGCTGGAGTACAGTGGCTATTCACAGGCATGAATATAGCATACTATAGCCACCTGGGCTTAAGGGACCCTCCTGCTCCAGTCTCCTGAGTAGCTGGTGAAATCACCTTTGCAAAAGTTGTAACTGAGGAAATTATGACAGTGAAAAAAATCAGACCTGACTCCATCTTGCTTCTAACCTTTAAGCTGTCCTTGTTCATCCCTGGGTATAGGCTGAACTAACTTTTGGGAAGGAATTCAGTTCATGGTTTGACTCTAAAACAAAATTGGTATTAGCTCCCTTCTTGCCTGAGGATCCCCTTCTTGCCTAGGGATGCTCTTCTTGCCTGGGGACCCCCTTCTTGCCTGGGGACCCCCTTCTTGCCTGGGGACCAGTCTGCCATTGTGAGACTAACAAATTAGCTACAAGATTAGAAATTGGTCTAAGCCTCCCCAAATTGCTCCTGGGGCTAACATCACTATTGTAAAACCTAAGATCAGTACTTGAGATATTTTGCAGACCCTGCACTGGATGGATCGGCTGACACCACAAGACCAGTAATCTGGCTCAGTCAGTTCTGCCATCCCACCCAGGAACAGAAGAGAGCAAGAAAAACTCACTTCGACCCCCTAGGAGTCCACCTCCAATCTGCCAACACTCCCCACTTCCGAAGCCCCTACCCGCCAAATTATCTTTAAAAACTCTGATCCCCAAATGCTCAGGGAGACTGATTTGGGTAATAATAAAATTCTGGTCTCCTGCACAGCCAGTTCTGCATGAATTAGTCTTCCTCTGCAATTCCCCTGTACTGATAAATCGGCTCTGTCTAAGCAGCCGGCACCGTGAACCCGTTGGACAGTTACACTGGGTCTACAGGCGCACCACCCCACCCAGCTTAAAACTGTGTATTTTTTTTAAAGTAGTAAGAAATACAGCAAAATGTTAATAATGGTACCTCTGGGTAGTGAGATTACAGGTGACTTATTTTCGTCTTTGCAACTTTCCCATTGATTATCAGAAAAAATTGTTTTTGTGTTTGTTTGTTTTAATCAGAAACAATATTCCTTGAATTTGAAAGAAAATGCTTGGCCTGGCATGGTGGCTCAGGCCTGTAATCCCAGCACTTTGGGAGGCTGAGGCGGGCAGATCACCTGAGGTCAGGAGTTCCTGGCCAACATGGTGAAATCCCGTCTCTACTAAAAATTCAAAAATTAGCTGGGCGTGGTGACAGGTGCCTGTAATCCTAGTTACTCAGGAGGCTAAGGCAGGAGAATCACTCGAACCGAGGAGATGGAGGTTGCAGTGAGTGGAGATCTGAACCACTGCACTCCAGCCTGGAGCGACAGAGCAGGACTCTGTCTCAAAAAAAAAAAAAAAAAAGAGAGAGAAAATGCTTTCTTAATTGTAAACATATACAGCGTCAGTTGTTATTCTATCCCAATGCCTGAAGCATAATAATGCTTGATAAATGTGGAGTGAATGGTTTTTGCCCTGTGAAAGTTGATCAATAAGAACTGGGTTGGCTGGGCATGGTGGCTCACGCCTGTAACCCCAGCACTTTGGGAGGCCAAGGCAGGCAGATCACGAGGTCAAGAGATCGAGACCATCCTGGCCAACATGGTGAAACCCCATCTCTATTTAAAAATACAAAAATTAGCTGGGCGCAGTGGCGCGCACCTGTAGTCCCAGCTACTCGGGAGGCTGAGGCAGAAGAATTGCTTGAACCCAGGGGGCGGAGATTGCAGTGAGCCGAGATTGTGCCATTGCACTTCAGCCTGGCGCCTGGCGACACAGCAAGGCTCTGTCTCAAAAAAAAAAAAAAAGAGCTGGGTCATTCTTGTCAGATCCAACTAAAACAGAGTCAAGAAGCCAAGAGGAAAAAGCACTCAGGGTACAAAACATTGCTATAAGATGATCATGATATAAACATGATATAAGAATATCATTTATTTGTAAGCCTGGCTGCTGAAACTGCTTGTTGTAAGCTGAAACCAGTTTTATCTATAGCTTCTGAGATAACTTGCTACAATTCTAGGACTCATTTTGCCCTCTGCTGTCACTCACCAATCAGAGCTTGCCAGCTCCCCAAACCCATACTAGTGCCAACAAACTTTCTCAAAGAGCAATATATAACATTTCTCCTATTTAATAAATCCTCTGGCCTTTTCTTTGTTCTTCAGACATTCCGAAGGCCACTCAGTCTGCATGTATGCCCCAGCTTATAATTCTGAAACCGCTCCCATAGGGTTAACAAGAATTGCATGCCAAGTCCTGACCAGAAATGTATATAATTTAGCATAAATCAGGCTGCACCTTGGCCCACTCCTTGTTGCTAAGTCACATAGCACGAGATACTGACCATCTGCATCCCTGACATCAGGATCATAAGTCTAAGAATTGACTTGCGTGCCCATTGTTCCTTCAGATAGGATCTGGAATTATAACACTTTTGTTTAAGGATCACTTAAAATGTTTTTCAGGGACAGGTGTGGTGGTGAGAGCCTGAAATCCCAGCACTTTGGGAGGCCAACGAGAGAGGACTGCTTGAGGCGAAGAGTTCAGTCAGCTTGGGGAACACAGTGAGACTCCATATCTACCTACAAAAATATTAAAAAATTAGCTGGCTCTGGTGGTGTCCACCTGTAGTTCTAGCTATTTGGGAGGCTGAGTTTGGAGGACTGCTTGAGCCCAAGGAATTCGAGGTTGCAGTGAGCTATAATCACACTGGGTGACAGAGCAAGCCCTATCTCAAAAAACAAAAACAAACAGAAGATATTTCTCAGACCCTGAGATACAACTGATGAAACAAAACAACTGATGAAAACCAGGTTGAAGATCCCACCAGAGGAAGGAGATCAGCATGAAAATATTTTCTTCATCTCCCTGTCCTATGACTTCACCCTGTACTCTTTGATCAATTAACAATCTTCGAAACCCTGAAAACTCCTACCCTCAAATTCGCGAGTTGTATCTGAGGTTTCTTCCCAACTCCTTGTTCAGATTTCTTTCTTTTCGCTTTTTTTCTCTTGAGACAGGGTCTCACTCTGTCGTCCAGGCTGGAGTGCAGTGGTGAGATCTCAGCTCACTGCAACCTCCACCTTCTGAGTTGGAGTGATTCTCCTACCTCAGCCTCCTGAGTAGCTGCACTACAGTGCCCGGCTAATTTTTGTATTTTTAGCAGACAGGATTTCGCCATGTTGGGCAGGCTGTTATTGAACTTCTGAGCTTAAGCGATCCATCCAGCTAGTCCTCCCAAAGTGCTGGGATTACAGGTGTGAGCCACCATGCCTGGCGTCCTGGTTCAAATTTCTATGATTCTTCTTTCTCTGCTGCAACCTGGTGTCTCAGCTTATTGACTTGCTGTGTGCCTCAGGCAACAAATTTATTATGGTTACAATTCTTTCTCCCAAGTAAAACAAATTTAGAGATTCATCTAGAATCTAGATTTGACTTCAACACTTTAGCTACCAGGAAAGCATCTGTTTTAAAAAAGGAAATGGGTTAACACTCTTAGCTGTAAGGGATCCTCGGCTGGCTCCTAGCAATGACTATTTCCAATTCTGAGAAAGAACTCATGAGCTCTTATTACTTACCTAATGATTCTTCTTATAATTTTGCCAGAGTCAAAAGTAGAAGACATCTGTCACCAGTTCTCTGCCTCATTCTACATCCCCACAGTTCCTTCAAGATTAACTGAATGCGCATGTTGGGAATGGAGACTCAACGTTATTTCAAGCAGCCAGGAATTTCCATGCCATATGTCACCCACCTTGAGGTTAGGATGAAATTACTTTCGGGAGCCCCACTTCTCATTCATGATGGTTACTTCTCTCATTTTCTAAGAACGGAGATAACATGGGAATTTCATCAGTCAGTATTATACCAGTTGACTTATCAGGTTCCCTTTTGAAGTTCTTTGTCATACTGCTACTGTTACTAACACAAAACAAAGCCACACTGATTGCCCTTTGCCTTTCTTGAGTCTGCAAACATTTTCCTACTCCCCTTAGAGAATCATATTACTAATTGGCATTGCCCATGGTTTTGTGTCCTTTTAAATCTCAGCTGAGCTCTCAGAGTATAGCAGGAGAGGGTTGTGTCGTCTTTTTTTTTTTTTCCCCCTCGGGTGTTTTGCTTCCCCATGTGTGGTTTCTTTCAATGCGGCACTCCTTTCCACAACGCTGCCCTGTCTGCCACTCCCACATGCTCTCCCGCCCATATGGTGATGCTGCCACTTGAGCTTTATTGATGGATTTTTCAAGATTCTGTCCAATCCTTCCCCAAGGTCCCCCTTAATGGAGGAAGGTGCTGGGGGTAAAATTCAAAACATATTTGTGGCGTTGACTAGCTTTGACTGGGGATCCAAATGGAAGAAATGGGGCCTCCTGGGGACAGTATCTCATGCTCTTCCTCTCAGTGCCATAAACCCAGAGGTACCCCTGAAAGTCTGAGCCGGAGGTGCTGTTGCAGGTGGTATCATCTAAACTCTCTAATCAGTCAAGTCGCTATGCCATTTGCTTTGTCAGTTAAGTGACTCAGGGGAAATCAGGTAGGAGAGTGGGAAAATAAACTGTTTGCTCAAGCTGATAAATGTGAATCTTCAAACTCTATTTCAAATGCAGAAATTATATAGGCTGTGCTTTGCCTTTCAGGAACCTCTTTCAGAGCTCGTGTACAGTGTGTAAGAGGGACAGAGGGAGTTACCAGAACACACGCTGGACTTTAGCCCGGCTCTAACTCTGCTTGCAGGTGCCTTCTCCTACCAATGATGATTTAGTGTCCACAGATGGTGCCTGTGCAGCCCTGTTTCCAGCTGGGTGGGAGGGCATGCTTCACAGAGCCAACACCTGCCACTCTGCTTCTGTCTGAGCCCTCAGAAGCCTGGTTTTCAGTTTAAGGAATCAATCCCAATCCAGGCAAGCACTTACAGCTCAGGGCGTTGATCTTTGCTTGGCAAAAGCCCCAACTGCTGAGTTCTAGATACTTTGCCATTTCTCCCTTATCTGCCTTCTTTCATACAAGCTCAGCTTGTATGAAACCAGAACTAGCATTTTCTCCCTGTTTGGAACCCACTTTCTCATTCCTTGAGTGTGTGTGAGAGGAATGGGGGTGGGAATGAGATGGGTTGGGGAAGGAAGGACAGAAGTTTAATGGAAAAACAAGAACAGAGTCAAAGCACATTTATGGGCTGGACACTGTGGCTCACACCTGTAATCTCAATGCCCTGGAAAGCTGCGGCGGGAGGACTGCTTGAGGCCAGGAGTTCAAGACCAGCCTGGGCAACATAGTGAAACACTGTCTCACAAAAAAATACAAACAAAAAAACTAGCCCAGCTGTGGTAGCACCTGCCGGTGGTCCCAAGTACTTGGGAAGCTGAGGCAAGGGGATTGTTTGAGCCCAGCTGCAGTGAGCTATGACTGTACCACTGCACCCTAGCCTGTGCAACAGAATGACACCTGGTTCCTAATAAATAAAATGTATTTATGCTATATTTAAAAACTTTTTCTCAGCTGGGCACAGTGGCACACGTCTGTAATCCCAGCACTTTGGGAGGCTGAGGCAGGCGGATCACCTGAGGTCAGGACTTTGAGACCAGCCTGGCCAACATGGTGAAATGCTGTCTCTACTAAAAATACAAAAATTAGCTAAGTGTGGTACACATGCCTGTAATCCCAGCTACTTGGGAGGCCGAGGCGCAAGAATCACCTGAACTCAGGAGGCGGAGGTTGCAGTGAGCCGAGGATCGCATCACTGCACTCCAGCCTGGGTGACAGAGTGAGACTCTGTCTCCAAAAAAATAATAACAAAATAAAAACTTTTTCCCAAAGAGCTCTGAAATGGAAAAAGAGTACAGAATAGCTTCAATTCAATGATGGCAAAATAAAAATTTCTAACATAGTCTAACTGGCACACTCTGGATGATACAGGAAACACAATGACATCCTTGCTGTTTTTAAATGAGCAGCTCGAATTGTTGGTATGAGACGCAAACAATTAACATCTAAATGCAAGCAAGCTTCTCACAGCTAGCATGCACCTTAAGTCAGCAAGCCCATTTTATATTCTTGTTCTGAATAGCTTCTTTCAATGAATATGGAACAGTATTCTAAATAATTTCATAATGTATGTATACTAGGATGAATTTGTCTTAAGTGCAGTTATGTTTTGACTATTTCCAAGTAAAAGTGCATTAAGAACATAATGAAGCCTGTATTTTTTGCACTGTCTCTTAATTTTATGGTGGACAAAGCACCAACTTCTGAAATTCAATAAAAGCAAACCTCCCTTTGTTGTTCAGATCTTAGCAATGGCTTTAGTAGTTTTAACTTCTTCCATTTTAAAGCCTTCCTTTCTTAGCCTGAAATAGCCAAAAATATAAAGGAAAGAGATCGTAAGTAGCTAATCAGATAAATGAAAACTGACTTAAAGCTAAGTTTTATTTCCTCTTTCTTTTCTTGAATTAGGTAATAACATCTCTACTTTGGATTATGTTCAATAACAAAAACAACAACAACAACAACAACACTTAAAAAAAAAAAACCCAAATTCCATGAAATAATAAATAGCTTATAATAGTATTAATATTCAAGAAAAAAATATAAGAAGTTTGGTATTTAAAACAAAACAAAAAAACCAAACTGCCTTCCTCATCTACCAAAATACAACATTAAGTAAAACTTAAAACAGGCAATTTACCACCTCCATTGAAATGAATACATGGTCTCTAATTTGTATATGTTGTATTCTAAATTAAGGACAACTGAAAATTAATATGTGCTTTCCACAAAAAGTGATATAAATGGTGGCTCAAGAGTTAACAGATGGTTCAACACTACAAGTCTTCTC
This sequence comes from Sapajus apella, assembly GCF_009761245.1. Taxonomy (NCBI): domain Eukaryota; kingdom Metazoa; phylum Chordata; class Mammalia; order Primates; family Cebidae; genus Sapajus; species Sapajus apella. The sequence goes on from NW_022436946.1 coordinate 38,671,720, forward strand.
AATAAAAAGCCTTTGTTAAACTTCAGTAATAGATATAGTATTTCCATTAGCAAAGCAAAAGCATTCCAATACTTATTAGGTTCTCTATCATCAGACATAGAAATGATCTAGAAAATAGAGATGTGTTGCTAAATCTCAAACAAGCGGGTTACTGATTAAAACAGATAAAAACACCCTTGAGACATCTCACATACAGAAAACATGGCCGTCTCTGGGTTGATTGACTGATTTTCCAGAAGTGCTGGGGTAGGTCTTCCTGATAGAGGGGTCCTGTAAGCGGCTGGTGAGGAGGACCCACTGCTTTGCCTACCAGTGAGGAGTGAGGCTTTGGGGAAGGACTATGCATCCATCACTCCTGATGTTCTTTCATGGCTCCGCTTCTCCTCAGCTATTGTCCATCTACCTGTAGATGGCAGCAAATAAATTATTTTAGCCCTTTCTTCTCATTTAGATATAAAGTGCAAATGCCTGATTCAGATACAAGACTGTATGGTCTTTGATTAAATGTATAATCAAACAAAAACCAAACACCGCATGTTCTCACTCATAAGTGGGTGTTGAACAATGAGAACACATGGACACAGGAAGGGGAACATCACATACTGGGGCCCATCAAGGGGTGGGAGGCTAGAGGAGGGATAGCAGGGGGTGGGGAAGGATAACATTAGGAGAAATATCTAATGTAGATGACAGAGGGATGGATGCAGCAAATCTCCATGGCATGTGTATACCTATGTAACAAACCTGCACGTTCTGCACATGTACCTTAGAACATTTTAAGTATAATAAAGAAAAGTATAATCAAACAAAAAGTATAAAAGATACCAGCTCCCTCATTTTTCCGGCAAGAGATACAGCCATCTGGAGAGGACTAGGGAAAGCTAAGGAATGGATTCACAAGAGAAGGGGAAGGGTAGAGGTAAAGCCGAGGTTTGAATTTTTGCTTAGTGCCAGCATTGTTCTGTAAACAAGCAACCTTAGATAAATGCATGCACACACAGGCATGGAGGAGCTCTCCAACATGGAATTGAAGTGAAACCCTGTCTCTATTAAATAAATAAAAAATTAGCCAGGCATGGTGGTGGGCACCTGTAATCCCAGCTACTGGGGAGGCTTGAGACAGAAGAATCATTTGAACCTGGGAGGTAGAGGTTGTAGTGAACTGAGATCACGCCACTGCACTCCAGCCTGAGCCACAGAGCAAGACTTTGTCTCAAAAAACAACAAAAATAAAAGCATTGCTACTTCATGTAACAAATTATGATTTGCACGTCTACTTTTACAACATAACTGGCACTTGTATAAAGGAGATTCTTTGTCAGGGACTGAATCAAGGAACTTAACACCCTATTCTGGAAAAACAAGTATGCAATACTAGTAGGAGGAAGAAGTCTATTTTCCTAGGCACAGGGCCTATCTTCAAGAAACTTTCAAAACAGGTAGTTAGGCTTTGGCTGGCTTCTACACCATCTGCAAACACCCAGGCTCTTCATGCAACCTTTAGTTACCTAGGGCTACCCAGTACCCTAAAGTGCCTTGCGCCTTAAAACTAACCTATTTCCTCCTTTTTCATTTCTACCCCTATAAAAACTACCTCTCTGGCTGGGTACAGTGGCTCATGCCTGTAATCCCAGCACTTTTGGGAGGCCGTGGCAGGTGGATCACAAGGTCAGGATATCAAGATCATCCTGGCTAACACAATGAAACCCCATCTCTATGTAAAAAATACAAAAAGTTAGCCAGGCGTGATGGCAAGTGCCTGCAGTCCCAGCTACTCAGGAGGCTGAGGCAAGAGAATCGCTTGAACCCAGGAGGCAGGGGTTGCAGTGAGCTGAGATCGTGCCACCACACTCCAGCCTGGGCGACAGGAGCAAGACTCCATCTCAAAAAAAAAAAACAAAAAAAACAACAAACCTTCCTTTCTACCAAGCCAGGCACAGTGGACTAACATCTGTGGTTCCTGTGGTTCCAGTGAGGCGGGAGGATCACCTGAGCCCAGGAATTCGAGGCAGCAATTAGCTGATTGTGCCACCACACTCCACCCTAGGTGACAGAACAAGACCCCACCTCTTAAAAACAACAAACAAACCAAAAAACGCAGGCTTCCTCTCAGAGAAACAGGGTGGGGCTCTATTTAGTAGAAGAGTCTCTTACAACAATCTGGGTAATGTATCAATAATTAGATAGTAAACGCCCCTCTCAGAGATATATATTTTCAGACACAAAGTTTAAAATCTCAAATGTCAACTGGTAGGATTTCAGGCAAAATAACAGAAAAGTAAAAAATAAAAATGGGGTTGTAGATCTATGCTGGGAGAAGAGGTTAATTTTCTAGGTAGTTCATATTAAGAGTGTGTACACAGCCCCTGTGGGTCATTTCTGCTTTCTGTGGCTTTCTTTAGCTAAGGACAGCAATTCAAAAAAATCCCAATGGTTGGAGAGCCTCCTCACCCACCCATCCTCCCAGCGAGAAAGAAGAATTTGTGGAGGGCAGGGGATATCACAAGAGAAAATGGCACACCAGGGTGTAATATCTCAAGTAAGAGGCTTACTTTACACTTAATACTAGTATATTACGTTCATAATAATATATAGTAAAATTATTATGTTATTAAAATATATAATAAGATCTTGTAAGAAACTCTGAATGGATTGGCGCTTGACAATTCTCAAGTAGAACACAATGAAACAGTAGTGATTGGCTAAGTTCCATCAATTTTTTTTAATTCTTTTTGACTTTTTCTCCTGGTCTTCTGTTATCCTTTCTGCAGGTCGCTTCTTCAACCCCTTCATTTTCCTGGTTTGTAGTTTGCTTAGGTCTTGCTTCTGCATATGAATCCTTCCATAAGTTGTGCCAAAAGTATCATGGGAGATATTTTTCTTCTTCTTTGGCTATGATAAAAGAATATGTATATATTTAATGTCCTTGTACTATAATGAGCCAGTAAAAACCTAGTCTGTAACAACTATCTTAGTAGCAATTTCTACTAGTGCCTACCCCTTCAATGACACAGAATGTATAGCCTTGTACACCTTTCTTCTCAAACTTAAGTGTGCATATTCTGTTATGCCAGCCAAAATAAATAAATAAATAAATTTTTAAAAACTTAAGTGTGCATATAAATCACTTGGGATCTTGCTAAAATACAGATCCTAATTCAGTAGGTCTGGGGTAGGGCCTGATACTCTGCACAATTCCCAGGTGAACTGCCAGATCACACTTTAAAAAATGAAACTATAGACTACACTAACCACTGCCACACAAGAGAATATCCTGTATTTAGCTTAAGGAGTTGTGACTATTATTTCAATTTTTACTGGCATTTTAGAGATTACATTTCTACTTGTCTTTTAAAATTACTTAAAAAGTCAAAACACATTTTATACACATATGGTTTATATACCCTGTGCTCTAAATCCCCAGTCTTCACAGTGTCCCAAACAACTCTTTTTTTTGCTGAAAACAGCAGTCTTGACTATCAGAAAGCACTCAGCCAAATCTCATGCCTGGGTTTTGCAACTCTTTTTTATTATCCCTTATTGTTGGCTTATTTGGTTCTCTCTCCTTTCCCTGGCTCTGAGAGTCCTAGTTTAATCTATTTTGTTGATTTCTTTATGTATGTCCTTGCCTTTTAGTATAATATGCCACAAATTCTTTCTGGAAAGAAAAAGGATTAAAGTAGAATATACAAATAAATATGGCACCAAGCTCTAAGTCACATACCTTGAGAGCTTTTGGCATTTTCATAGATAATTTATAAAGGTCATCCGATGCCAGGTGTGTCCTCCGCAGAACCAGATCCAATGAGGGTCCCATCTCTTCCAATTCAATCCGTGGTGTTCGGCAACCAGATTTTTTCAACAGCAGCCTTTAGGAAATAGGAAAAAAGAAATGTTGCTTTGACTTTCATAAAAGTCCTCCCCACCAAATATTTTTTGTTCGGGAGATTTACAGTTCCATCAAATGATATAAAATGTTTAGAAAGACTTACTTAAATACTTCATAAATTCAAGCCAAGTGTATCCTTTGGTTCACTTATTTTTATAAATCTTTTATCCCTTTCTGAGCTAAAGGGTCACACAAATATCAAACAAATTTTAAGAATTGTTTTCCCATTGAGTTAGTTTGCTTATTTCTAAAAATTAGAAATAAAATTATACAATATTGTTGAGAAACAGCAAGTGAGACATAAATTTCTTCTCAGAAATGAAATGAAATCCTTTCATTTGACTTCATCTTACTCATAGATTTATGTAACTATAAATAATTTTAATCGGCTTTCTCTTTGAAACTGTATGTTTACATGAATAACAAGTTCTTATCTAAGACTGCAGGAATTAAACCAACCCATTCAGAATCAACTTATCCTCATAGCACAGACATATACTAACTTCCTTACATTGAAGTGAGCTTTAAAATCTTAAAATAACAAAACCACAACTTTCTATATACCCTATGTCTAAATGGCTCTGGATCTGGAAACACTGGTGGAGGGGAACTGGGGAGTACAGGCAGGATAAAGTGATGGTGGAGTGGCCGGATGCAGTGGCTCACACCTGTAATCCCAGCACTTTGGGAGGCCAAGGCGGACAGATCACCTGAGGTCAGGAGTTCAAGACCAGCCTGGTCAACATGGTGAAACCCCGTCTCTACTAAAAATGCAAAAATTAGCTGGGCCTGTAATCCTAGCTACTCAGGAGATTGAGGCAGGAGAACTGCTTGAACCCAGGAGATGGAGGTTGTAGTAGGCCAAGATTGCGCCTCTACACTCCAGCCTGGGTGACAGAGCAAGACTCCATATTCAAAAAAAAAAAAAGTGATGGCAGAGTGAGGAAGAAGGGTGACTTGCAAATTCCTTTTGTGAATGGTACCACAAGAACAGCTGAATGAGCTAAAGATTATATTCAATTTGTTACCGTAGCCAAGTCTCTACAGGGTTGACTGAATGACAATGCTTATAAGAGATGAGCCTTTTCACACAAAAGCTGGAGTGCTAGAAAGGCAACAGGTGACACGAAAGAAGAGAATGAACAGAAGAGGAAAGCACTGTTAAGGAATACCCAAGAGAACAGCCAACAAGAGAAAGCAGAAATGAATGTGCAAAAGCCCGTTAACAGCCCTCAGGGCCCTAAATGCATCACAGGCAGGCAGCTTAGGGCTGAGATCAGCCCGGAGAAGCACATGTACTAGCTACAGGAAGAGTTATAGTAATAGATATGCTATATTAAACACATTGCAAGTTGAGTAACCCTTACCCAAAATGCTTAGGACTAGAAGTGTTCCAGATTTTTCTGAGTTTTGGAATATTTGCATTATACCACTTGAGCATCCCTAATCTGAAACTCCAAAATTGGAAGCGCTTTGGAGAATTTCCTTTGAGTGTCATGTTGACACTCAAAAAGCTTCAGATTTTGGAACAGCTCGTATTTCAGATGTTCAGATTAAGGATGCTCAACCTGTAATTTACACCAAATTAAATAAAGCAAAACAACAACAAAAAAACAAACCCAGCCTAGGGTGTACGAAGAGCAGAAGAGTTAAACAACAAAAAGTTCTAGTAACACTACAAGATAAAATGAATGTATATTTTTTTAGATGGAGTCTCACTCTGTTGCCCATGCTGGAGCGCTGTGCCATGATCTCAGTTTAGTACAACCTCCGCCTCCCAGGTTCAAACGATTCTCTCTCCTCAGCCTCCTGAGTAGCTGGGATTACAGGAATGCACCACCACACGTGGCTAATTTTTTGTATTTTTGGTAGAGACACGGTTTCACCATGCTGGCCCCCAGGCGGTCTCAAACTCTTGACCTCAAGCAATCCAATGCCTCAGCCCCCCCAAAGTGCTGAGATTACAGGTGTTAGACACCAGGCCCAGCCATAAAATTAATATTAGTATGACACTTAAAGGGGACAAGCATAGGGAAAGGACAGCGCACAGGAGAGCCCTTTTGCCTCTCTCTTCATAGTGATTCCAGGAGATGACACCTGACAGAGTATCCATGTCAGACCCATGGTGTGGGAAAGTGTTTTTAGAAGCTAAAGTTGACTGTTATTAGGGCATCCTCTCTAGAAGCTAATTCAAAGCATATGAGAAGCCGGGAGTGATGGCCCATGCCTGTAATCTCAACATTTTGGGAGGCCACGGTGGGGAAATTACTTGAGCCTGGGAGTTTGAGACCAGACTAGGCAACAAGGAGAAACCTTGTCTCTACAAAAAATTAGCCAGGAGTAGTAGTGTGTGCCTATGGTCCCAGCTACTCAGGAGGCTGAGGTGGGAGGACTGCTTGAGCCCAGGAGCCCGATCACACCACTGCACTCTGCACTCCGCAATCCAGCATTGGTGACAGAGCAAGATCATCTGAAAAAAAAAAAAAAAATGGAGACAGTGACCATTTGATTCTGTCATAGCACATGAACTTCTGCATTTGCATCTACACTTTTAGTGTCTCCAAATAAATTATATGCGTAATAGTGAACTAAAAGAGGTCATTAAAGAAAGATGTGTTTGGTATACTGGTTAAGAAATCGGGCCGGGTACAGTGGCTCAAACCTGTAATCCCAGCACTTTGGAGGCTAAGGTAGGTGGATCACGAGGTCAGGAGTTCGAGACCAGCCTGGCCAACATGGTGAAACACCATCTCTACTAAAGATACAAAAAATTAGCCGGGCATGGTGGCACACGCCTGTAATCCCAACTACTGGGGAGGCTGAGGCAGGAGAATCACTTGAATCTGGGAAGTGGAGGTTGCAGTGAGCCGAGATTGGGCCATTGTACTCCAGTCTGGGCAACAGAGTGAGACACTGTCTCAAAAAAAAAAAAGAAAAAAGAAATCAAGGATATGTATTTAAATTTTCAACTAAAATTTTTTCTTCCACTTAAAGTGCTAGTTAGAAAACTTGTCAATTCAAAACAGCTCATGGCATGTTTGATAGATTCACATCACCCAAGTATTACTATACATTACCAAAACTCCTCTAAAGCATCTTTTAATTAACTAAAAACAATTTTTAAAATTGATGCATAATAGATGTACACAGTTTCAAGGTGCATGTAATAATTTAATGTTGTGCCTTATTTATACAAGTGTCCTAATGAATAATTTTGAGTGATACATAAAATTAAGATTTCTAAATAACTATGTACAACTACCTACGTCGCTATTTTATTAAAGAATTAAGTTGTAATGCCATACTTGTCTGTGTAGATGATCTTATTTTAATCATTTCAGTGAGTGTGTTTACTGGCAGATCAAACTGATTTAAGGAAATATCTTCTAGCTTTTAGTTATCTGCAAACAGAGCCCAGTCCCTTCTCTCTCAGATGGGCTCAAGCTGGTAGATATGCTAACTGGTAATTTCTACATATTTTTAAATATTATTTGCCTATTTCTTGAGGAAGAGTGACATTACTACTACTGTTCAAACTGTAATTTCCTCATTTTCCTCCCTCTTATACACTTCTCTTTGGCTGAAGTTTTCATTAAGTAAACTCCTTTACTAGAATGTTGTGTTTGCTTTTTAAAGTATGCTAACACTTTCTGTTTTACATATTTTCCCCCATAAAGCCCTAACCATTGGGCAAAGGCACACCTAGCATTACTAATGATTTTGTTTCACATTAATGACTCTGACCCTGTAGTGAAAAAAATTTCCTAAGGGATATAAACAGTCAAGGAATTATAGAATGTAAGGAATTATAGAATATATAGAACAATGGTCATAACACTATGATTTATTCCCCCAAAAGATCATGTTAAACGTTATATTAATATAATTTCATGTTTACAGTTCCTTTTATCCAAAAAGCTCAAAACCATTTTATAAGCCTCATTAATCTTCACAAATAATGTGTATGAATATTAACTATTACCATTTGCAAATTGCTTAAGGGCTAATTTGCAGAAAGAGAGAAGGAAAGGGTTCCACAGTACAGCCCAAAGAATGCCTGGAGAGCTGAGTTAAGTCAGACGTACTTTCTGCCATATCCCCATCTATGAGTACCTCTTCACCCTTATAAAGAAGTACTGTCAATCTCAGGGGGACCTCAGAATCATCTAAATGTTATTGTTGCAGTTTGCAGAGGAAAGAATGAAGACCCTGAGAAGTGGTGACCTGTCCATGTCAGGTAGCTAATCCCAGCTCAGAGCCAGGTCAGTAGGCTGAGAGGTGATGCTGAATCCCAGGACCACCCCTTCCTCCCATCCTCAATGCTCCCCAGGTGTGGCACAGCCTCTGGAAGATAACCTGATCCACAAGTTTAGTGATTCTTTCAAGTAGCAGCTCACCCTCAATCACATTGGCCACCTTTTACTTCAAATCAATAGCTAACCAGTATTACAAGGCACATATGGCAAAGTATATACTAGGGTCTCTGATTTTAAATTCAAACTTTTTTTCGTTATGAAAGATGTCATGCTAGTGTAAAGGTGATTCTAGCAATCAGATTTTTGGTGGATCTATGTATTATATTCACACTACTAGTTTATTGTTTTGTGTGTGTGGATTTTTTTTTTTTTTTTTTTTTGCTCTGTCACCCAGGCTGGAGGGCAGTGGTGCAATCTCTGCTCACTGCAACCTCTGCCTCCCGGGTTCTCCTGCCTCAGCCTCCAGAGTAGCTGGGATTACAGGCACCTACCACCATGCCCAGCTAATTTTTGTACTTTTAGTACAGATGGGGATTCACCATGTTGGCCAGGCTTATCTCAAACTCCTGATCTCAGGTGATCCACCCACCTCGGCCTCCCAAAGTGCTGGGATTACAGGCATGTGCCACCACACCAGGCCAGTTTATTCTTGTTCTAAAGTCTGACTTGTTAATCCTCCATTTTGTTTTATTTGCTCTGTATCTTTCTTTACAAATAAATCCTTTTCACTAAACACAAGTTCTGATACAAGTGAATACTTTGTGAAAATGTTCAACACAGAAGAGTCTTAGACAATTGCTATTATTCATTTATCACTCTTAACGATTTATTTTATTTTTATTTCTGTTGTATCCTCTCTAAGTTTAACATAAGTGGTTTTTTTTTTTGTTTTTTTTTTTTTTTTTTTTTTTTTGAGAAGGAGTCTTGTTCTGTCACCCAGGCTGGAGTGCAGTGGTGTGAACTCAGCTCACCACAACCTCCACCCCCAGGGTTCAAGCAATTCTCCTGCCTCAGCCTACCATGCAGCTGGGGCTATAGGCCCCAATGTGCCAATACATCTGGCTAATTATTTGTATTTTTAGTAGAGATAAGGTTTCACCATGTTAGCCAGGCTGGTCTCGAACTCCTGACCTCAAGCATGAACTTGGCTCACTGCAACCTCCACCTTTCAGGTTCAAGCGAGTCTCATGCCTCAGTCACCTCAGTACCTGGGATTACAGGTATGCACCACCACACCCAGCTAATTTTTGTATTTTTAGTAGAGATGGGGCTTTGCTATGTTGGCCAGACTGGTCTCGAACTCCTGGCCTCAAGCAATCCACCCGCCTTGACCTCTCAAAGTGCTGGGATTACAAGTGTCCAGCCAATGTAAGTTTTGTTTTTTTGTGTGTTTTTTTGAGACACGGTCTCACTCTATAGCCCAGGCTGGAATGCAGTGGCATGATCTCAGCTCACTGCAACTTCTGCCTCCCAGACTCAAACAATTCTCATGCCTCAGCCTCCTGAGTAGCTGGGATTACAGGTGTGCGCCACCACACCCAGTTAATTTTTTTTATTAGTTAGTAGAGATGAGGTTTCTTCATGTTGGCCAGGCTCATCTCGAACTCCCGACCTCAAGTGATCTGCCTGCTCTCTGCAACCTCTGCATCCTGGGCTCAATCAATCGTCCTGCCTCAGCCTCCTGAGTATCTAGGACAACAGGTGTGCCATGTCCAGCTAATTTTTGTATTTTTATTAGAGATTGATTTCGCTATGTTGGCCAGGCTGGTTGTGAACTCCTGGCCTCAAGCAATCCACCCGCCTCCCAAAGTGCTGGGATTACAGACATGAGCCACCATGCCCGGCCTAAAAACATTTTGGTTAGTAATTTTTCATTTCTTGTTCTCTAAATAACAGTCTTCTACTCTATAGTATAATACATACTTAGAAGCCCCCAATCATATATAGAAACACAAACAGGAGACTTAAAGGGCTTTCTATCTTAACTAGCTTAAAATGACTATAAAGTCTCTAATTACATCTTATAATCATTAGATATTTTATTGCATTTTGCCTTATTATTTTATTTTTAATGAGAGGAAAAGAGAAAAACAGAAGCGGTGGTATTAATCATATGGAGAAAAAGAACTAAGTGTCTCTGACTTAATACAGTTGAGCCCAAGATGGAAATTATTAACTGACAAGAGGCGAATATTTAAGTTTCAGTTGGACATTCATTGGACATAAAGCCCTTCAGTCATGTATTTGTGAAGGAAAACAAAATAAAAGCCATGTATGAAATGCTAGATGCAAACAGCTGCACAACAGCACTACTGTACAGAAGACACTGTCAACACCATGCTATCAGCTCTCAGACTGCAACACCAGCCACACCATAGCTCAAAATGTACAACAAAATCTGAACTCAATGTATAGAGAAAGGAAATGTGTGGGAGTCAGTGTATTCTCTAGGAAACTGTGGGCTCTGTCAGCTAGTGCCAACACCTTAAAAAAGAGAAGTTGCACACTTACCTCAAGAAGCACATTTATAAGCATGTCAATAAATCCTTAATAAACATAGAATCTGCTAAAGATTTTTTTTTTTGAGACAGGGTCTCACTCTGTTGCTCAGGCTGGAGTGCAGTGGCACAATCATGGCTTGCTGCAACTTCCACCTCCCAGGTTCAAGTGATTTTTGCACCTCAGCCTCTGAACAGTTGGAACGGCAGGCAGGTGCCACCATGCTGGGCTAATTTTTATATTTTTTTCAGTAGAGAAGGGGTTTCACCATGTTGGTCAGGTTGGTCTTGAACTCCTGGCCTCAAGTGATCTGTCTGCCTCAGGTTCCCAAAGTCCTGGGATTACAGGTGTGAGCCACCATGCTCGGCCTGCTTGTTAAGATTTATACTGATATTGTGGTAGGGGTAGAAGGCCTAGGCTAGAGAGAGAGGATAAAATGAATCTAGCCACTGAATCTTCTTATTCCTTTTAGACTCAGTTTCTTAGACTTAGGGTTTTGAGAGCTGCTTTGGCCAAGGATTTCTGGCTTAGTGCTGTAAATCCAACCAGAACAATAAAGAGATACTGCATAAAGCTAGGAAGGGTTAGTGCACCTGGCTCAGAGAGTACAGCATCAGGTGCTCTGGGGCCCTGGAAAAGCAGGGCTTCAGACGCAAAGGACTGACGATCAACACAGAGCTGCTGCCACTGCTATCCTGCCAACTCTCCAAAATCCTTTTGGCCAGATACCAATTCTAAGTTTGGGATCTATAAAACAGTCACACTGTTTTAAACACTAACCTTGAGGATCAAGAAAATATGCTAAGAAATGCACTTACTTATAGCTTCGAAAGTAAATCTTCCCATTCAGTGCAGTGAAGTGCAGAACATACTCTAATCCAGCCAGGCGGATATTTGATACTGTGGGGCCTCTGAAGAAATCTAAAAACACATATTAAATTGTTAAAACAAAACAAAAAAACATACTTGCAAAATTCAGTTACTAAGAACTACATTCTAAACAGTTTTGCTCTAATACTTATCTAAAAAAGATAGCACAAAAAATGATTGCTGGAAAATGTCTGAAGGTCTCGCCCCTCAACCATTTAATCTCATGACTATTTCTGTGTTCGGTTCACTGAGACATTCAGTGTTCTCAGTTTTGAAGTTATCCCTGAGTCAGCTCAGCAACAAAAAATCATATCCATTACAGATATTAACCTTAAAAAATGTAAATCAAAGCATAAAATTTTAATCTACTCGTAGATGATGATAGCAAATTTCTATAAAAATGGCTGTTCAAACTGACTATTAAAATCAAATTAGCCTTAATTTTTTTTCTATGAGGGAGGCCAAGAAGAAAAAAGATTCTAATAAGAAATACTGATTATATGAGCAAAGGATAAGAAACTTTATCAACTGTTAATGCCAGAAAAGAACCTTGGAGATCGGTGATAGGCTCTTTTCTCACAAAGTGGTAATCATACCACTGGTGGCACAAAGCCAGATATAATTTACTATGTATTTCTTTTATCCTGTACCATTCTCCATTTACGATAGGGACAAAAGGTTTCCCTTTAAAAAGAGTAGTTGGCTGAGCGCAGTGGCTCACGCCTATAATCCCAGCACTTTGGGAGTCCAAGGTGCAGGGATTGCCTGAGGTGGGGAGTTTGAGACCAGCCTGATCAACATGGAGAAACCCCATCTCTACTAAAAATACAAAATTAGCCAGGCGTGGTGGCACATGCCTGTAATCCCAGCTACTCGGGTGGCTGAGGCAGGAGAATCAGTTGAACTGGGGAGGTGGAGCTTGTGGTAAACTGAGATCACGCCATTGCACTCAGCCTGGGCAACAAGAGCAAAACTCTGTCTAAAAATAAACAAATAAATAAAAGAGTAGTCAGCCGGGCACAGCGGCTCATGTCTATAATCCCAGAACTTTGGGAGACTGAGGTAGGTTAATTGCTTAACCTCAGGAGTTTGAGGCCAGCCTGGGCAACATGGTGAAACCCCATCTCCACTGAAAGTATAAAAAAATTAGGCGGGGCCGGGCGCGGTGGCTCAAGCCTGTAATCCCAGCACTTTGGGAGGCCGAGGCGGGTGGATCACGAGGTCAAGAGATCGAGACCATCCTGGTCAACATGGTGAAACCCCGTCTCTACTAAAAATACAAAAAGTTAGCTGGGCATGGTGGCGCGTGCCTGTAATCCCAGCTACTCAGGAGGCTGAGGCAGGAGAATTGCCTGAACCCAGGAGGCGGAGGTTGCGGTGAGCCGAGATCGCGCCATTGCACTCCAGCCTGGGTAACGAGAGTGAAACTCCGTCTGCAAAAAAAAAAAAAAAAAAAATTAGGCAAGCTATATTCCCAGCTACTGGAGAGGGTCAGGCAGGAGGATCACTGATTCTACCACTGTACTCCAGTGAGGGCGACAGAGCAAAACCCTGTCTCAAAAAATAAAATAAAAAGAGGTGTCAATTAAAAGAAAATCTCCAATGAACGGCACGCTACGGATACTACACGGACTTGGCTATGAAAGAAGTTTGGAAAACAAATGCAGTATCTTAATTTTACAGCTGAGAAAATCGAACTTTCAAAAGGCTAAATGTGAATTCATGAATAACATTTGACGAAGATAAAGCTCTATATAAAAGTTTATCCAAGTTTGCTTAGGAAGAGCTACCCAAGGCAGGTGATGTAGCAAGCAGGAAATTCTATCTGGTCCCATTCTGTAGCCACCTAGCATTTTCCTTCCTTCTTCCCATTAGCCTGTAAAATGAAGATTATCTCCATTTGCAGAGATGTACACATCTTTTGTCATCTGCTTTTCCTTTCTTGTAATTAACCAAAAGAAAATCACAGCATTAATGTGTACAAAACAAACACAAGCGTACAAGCACATTTATACACCTCCCTTCTCTATTCCCCCAAACCAAAAAAACCCCAATGGACATTTTTAATTTTTAAAAAATGTACATATATTACCTATATTTATACATATATAAAGATGGGGTCTCACTATGTTGCCCAGGCTGGTTTCAAACTTCTGGGCTCAAGCAATCCTCCTGCCTTGGCCTCCCAAGATATTTTAATCTAAATATCACAATAAAGGGCTTTCCTATGATTTTGCCAAAGCCTGACTCTCCTTCAGAGGCCAAGTTAATGAAGCCCACTCATTGGTACGGCATTACTGAAGTCATAGTTGTTCTGGGGGACAAAATATATACATTCCAGTCTGCTCTGAAATAACTTTTTTTTTTGAGACAGGGTCTCCCACTGTCCCCTGGGCTAGAATACAATGGCACAATCTCGGCTCACTACAACCTCTGTCTCCTGGGTTCAGGCAATTCTCCTGCCTCAGCCTCCCAAGTAGCTGGGATTACAGGTGCCCACCACCAAGCCCAGCTAAGTTTTTGTACTAGAGATGGAGTTTCACTATGTTGACCAGGCTGGTCTCAAATTCCTGACCACGTGATCCATCCGCCTTGGCCTCCTAAAGTGCTGGGATTACAGGAGTGAGCCACCACACCTGGCAAAACAACTTTCATAAGGCAAAATTTTCAAGGCATCTGTGCTTTTTCCGTAAGCTTTTAAGAATGATACAAAGGGAGAAAACTTTAGGAACACAATAAGCACATAGAAAAGTACTCTTTATTAAGTGAAAATTTCTAAGGCTGTGAATATAAAAGAATTTTCGATCTGTATCCAATAGTTGTAAGTAGTCATCCTTTTATTACTACATTTTCTCTTAACCACCAAACTGAAATCTCACTAAAGTTAAAACCGATATCTCACTAAAGTTCGAAATGCATCCAGGTAACACAAACAAGTAATGAATGAAAATGGGAGGGCATAAATGGTAGCGCTTAGTAACTGAAAAGCAAATATGTCTAACAGCATGATATTTTCTGGCTAGAAAACAACAGAGTATTGTTTACACATGAATACCATTGGAAAGAATCCATTCACTTAACAAATTGTACCAGAGCACCTCTTATGCATAATGATAAATGACATACAGCATCTTTCTGCCATGGACCCCACACATTCTAGGTAGATATGAATATATATAAACAACTGCAATTTAAAGTAGCACATTAAAAGGAGAACAGTATAAACTGTTCTGGAAGTTCTGAGGAGGGAAAGATCATTTCTAGTTGGGAAAGATCTCATGCCAAGTGGCATATACACTGTTAGGGTTTCAAATACGAAATAAGTATGATAAATAACTCTTTATGAAGAACCTGAGAACCTAAAGTATAATAATATTGTATAAATAAAAGCATGGCCAAGTGCAGTGGCTCATGCCTGTAATCCCAGCACTTTGGGAGGCCAAGGCAGGTGGATCACCTAAGGCCAGGAGGTCAAGACCAACCTGGCCAACACCACAAACCCCTATCTCTACAAAAAATGCAGAAAGTATCGAGGCATGGTGGTGTACGCCTGTAATCCCAGCTACTCAGGAGGGTTGGGCAGACGAATTGCTTGAACAGCTGACACAGAGGTTGCAGTGAGCCAAGATTGCACCACTGCACTCCAGCCTGGGCGACAGAGCAAGACTCCATTTCAAAAAATAAATAAATAAATAAAAAATAAAAGCATGTTGGCTTATTAGTGGCATTAAGGGGAAAAAATTTTTTTTAAAAATAATAAATAAATAAAGGCATGTATTTTGGAGAGACCTAAGTTCAAAACTTTAATATGCCACTTGGTAAATGCATGACCTTAGAAAAGGTACTCACCTGTCCAGGCCTCGGTTTTCTCAATCATGTAATAAAAATCAGAATTAAAAATTTCTCTACTCCAAATTAAAAAAAAAAAACAACTACATATATAGTATGCTACCATTTAAGCAATAAAGGGGCTGGGTGCAGTGGTCTCACACCTGTAATCCCAGCATTTTGGGAGGCCGACGCCGGCAGCTCATGAGGTCAGGAGATAGAGACCATCTTGGCCAACATGGTGAAAACCTATCTCTACTGAAAAGACAAAAATCAGCTGGACATAGTGGCGCATGCCTATAATTCCAGCTACTCAGGAGGTTGAGGCAGGAGAATCACTTGAATGAGGGAGTTGGAGGTTGTGGTGAGCCAAGATCGCACCACTGTACTCCAACCTGGCGACACAGCAAGACTCCATCTCAAAAAAAAAAAAAAAAAAAAAAAAAGAAGGGAAGAATAGGCCAGGCACATTGGCTCACACCTCCAACTTTGAGACGCTGAAGCTGGAGAACTGCTTGAGCAATGTAGCAAGACCTCATATCTACAAAAAATAAAAAGAATTAGCTGGGCATGGTGACATGTACCTGTGGTCCCAGCTACCGAGGGGAACGAGGTAGGAGGATCACTTGAGACCATGAAGTTGAGGCTACAATGAGCCATAATCATGTCACTATACTCCATACTGATCAACAGAATGAGACCCTGTGTCAAAAAAACAAAAACAAAAAAAAACAGATGGAAACAAAATTCAGAATGAGTAAAATGGGTATCTTACGTGAAAACAAAAAAAATGTCGGCCAAGCATGGTGGCTCACGCCTGTAAATCCCAGCACTTTGGGAGGCTGAGGCAGGCAGATCACCTGAGGTCGGGAGTTTGACACCAGCCTGATCAACATGGAGAAACCCTGTCTCTACTAAAAACACAAAATTAGCCAGGTGTGGTGGCACATGCCTGTAATCCCAGCTACTCGAGGCTGAGGCAGGGGAATTGCCTGAACCCAGAAGGCAGAGGCTGTAGTGAGCCAAGATCACGCCATTGTATCCAGCCTGGGCAACAAGAGTGAAACTCCATCTCAAAAAAAAAAAAAACAAAGCCAATTTTTCTTTTTGGTCAATTATTCGCACCAAAAAAAAAAAAAAAAAAGGAACTTCCTAAACAAAAGTCCTTCATATATTTCTTGTTCCCTACTGATATTTCATTTGAAACACACAACATAAACTAAGGAGCAGCTGTCTTACTTCATATGTACACTGAAAACCCAACTTCCCTTGGTCCCTTACAATCTGAATCTATTCCTCTTCTACTTTTCTGCTTCTGTCCAGATTCCTTTTTGGTTTTCACTCTCTTCCCCTCATACTGAATTATGTGGTCATTCCTGCCATCTAGTGGAAGCACAAAATAATGAGAAGGTAGGGCTTACTAAAATACAAAAAGCATTTAAACAAAAGCTCTCTCTATTACAACAAATTTTAAGTATCTGCCTCACTGACAACAAACAATTATATGGAAGACCTGGGGGAAAGGGAAAAAGACAGAAAACGTAGGTCAATGGAGTGCAAGTAATGGAAATCTTAGTTGAAAATCTGGCCGACATTTTGGCTGAAAAAATACCCTGGTCAGGCATGGTGGTTCACGCCTATAATCTCAGCACTTTGGCAGGCCGAGGCAGGCAGATCACTTGAGGTCAGGAGTTCGAGACCAGTCTGGCCAACATAGTGAAATCAAGTCTTTAATAAAATATAAAAACTTAGCAGGGTGTGATGGCATGCACCTGTGGTCCCAGGTACTAAGGAGGCTGAGGCAGAAGAATTACTTGAACCTGGGAGGTGGAGGTTGCAGTGAGCTGAGATCATGCCAGGGCAACAGAGTGACACTCCATCTCAAAAAAAAGAAAAAGAAAAATATCCTTGATACTTTGGGATATATAATATTGAGAGAAGGAAATATTGGTCACTGTCTTTCATGTGTGAATTTAATTCATGGAAAATATGGATAAGAACCTAGAGAAAAAGACTCTAGAAGGGATCATGGGAATATGCTCACCACAGGCAAGATAGACAGCAGGGAAAGAAAAGCTCAGGCTTTGGAAGCTTTGGGTTTCAACTCAAAGCTTAATAGCTCTTATTTAACCTCTCAGAGCCCTCGTTTGTTTTCCCATCTGTAAAATGGGAATGTCACTGAACTCAAGAACTTTTGTAAAGATTAAACAGATAATAGTGGTTCTTAGTTTCTTTTTTTAAAAAGTACTTATTACTAATAAGGGAAATAAATTCTAAAAATTATAATCCCAAAAATGGCTACTTTTTACTTCATTACCATTAATGTCCTACAGATAACCCATATCTACCTCACAAGGTTCTTGTTAGAATGAAGTAGTGTATATGAAGTGCCTACTATATGCTTGGCACTTAGGATGATGATGGTAAGGAAGTAAAAAGGAGCCGGGGCCTGGTGCTGTGGCTCATGCCTATAATTCCAGCACTTTGGGAGGCCGAGGGGAGTGAATCACCTGAGGTCAGGACTTCAAGACCAACCTGGCCAACATGGCGAAACCCTGTCTCTACTTAAAAAAAAAAAAAAAAAAAAATTAGCCGGGCGTGGTGGTGGGCACCTGTAAATCCAGCTACTTGGGAGACTGAGGCAGGAGAATCACTTGAACCCAGGAGGCGGAGGTTGCAGTGAGCTGAGATCGAGCCATTGCACTCCAGCCTAGGCAACAGAGCAGAAGTCACTGAGGCCCTCCTGGAAAAGAAACTTGATCTGACACTTAAATGAATGGTAGAAACCAGATAAATAAGAATGATACCAGAATAGACAACAGAAATGTGAATAATATATTGGCAATAAACGCTTTTTTAATGGGGAAAAAAAAGGGAAATAGGAGACCAAGAAGGCAAGTTACATTGGCTATATACTGTGAAAGGCCTTGTATATTCAAGTCAGAAAAACTAATAAAGATTTTTGAGTTGGAAGTCGGTGATACATACAATCTTGAAATTTTAATCCCTCAACCTTCTAAATTTAATTTGAAATCATGCTAGGAATGACAGGAGATAGGTGCAGGAATTTTTATAAGACACTACATAAATAATATCTTAGTTACTAATTTACATCCAGAGATAATCATCTACACAGTACGACAGCCCCTTTAATTCTCGTGAGATAATTAGGTACTTTCCTGTTGCTGGTAAGGGGAAAAAGAAAGAGAGGTCCAAGAAAAGGAGAAAAAGGAAGTTGTGCTCGCTTCGGCAGCACGTATACTAAAACCGGAACCATACAGAGAAGATTAGCCCCTGCACAAGGATGGCATGCAAATTTGTGAAGCACTCCATTATTTTAAGTATATAAATATTATTTTAAAAATAAGAGAAAAAAGAAGTTAGAAACCTAAAGTGGCAAAGTGCCACCAGTGACAGTCTGAGACTGCCTTCCTAAGCTATCCTGTAGATAATAAATACTAAAATACTTACCAATAAGAAGACTTTTTAGTCTTCTATAATCTTCTGTTACATCAAAATCATCACCAGCAAATATTAACATGGGTTTTGTTCCCTCAGGGCATTTACTGTTCTAAAAAAAAAAAAAAAAAAAAAAAATGCAATTATATAATTACCAAAGTCTAAACTGTTTATGTACTTTTATTTTATTTTATTTATTTATATTGTGAGGCAGGGTCTCACTCTGTCACCTAGGCTAGACTGCAGTGGCACAATCTCGGCTCACTACAACCTCCGCATCCCAGGTTCAAGCGATTCTCCTGCCTCAGCCTCCCAAGTAACGGGGACTACAGGTGCACGCCACCATGCCCTGCTAATTTTTTTGTATTTTTTGTAGAAACTGGGTTTCACCATGCTAGTAAGGCTGGTCTCAAATTTCTGACCTCAAATGATCCACCTGCCTCAGCCTCCCAAAGTGCTGGGATTACAGGTGTGAGCTACTGTGCCTGACCTATACTGACTTCAAAGAAGTCAATACTTATTTATTTTTCAATTCTATTAACTGTCCTAAAACTATGTCTGTGAATACTGATATTAGAGGTAAAAACAGAGGTAGGATTTTTTTTTTTTTTAAGAGACAGGGTCTCGCTGTGTTGCCTAGGCTGGACTCAAACTCCTGGACCCAAGCCATCCTCCAAGTAGCTGGGACTATAGCTGCGGATCTGGCTAAGATGACATTTTTAAGCTTCTGGACTTCTATATTAAAAAAGCCATTATTTGTCCCACTCATTTACATTACCAAATAAAAGATGGCAAAAGAATCATATAATTTTTTTAACATTAGTCTATGCAAATAATAATATTAAACATTATGCTCGCAAAACCAAAAAAAAAAAACCAAAACAGGACCAACCAACAAATCAAAAATAGCCTTCTGATGGCCAGCATCCCAATCAAAATAAATTTAAGGCCAGGTGTGATGGCTTATGCCTATAATCCCAGCACTTTGGAAGGTCAAAGAGGGAAGACAGCTTGAAGCCAGGAGTGAGTTCAAGACCAGCCTGGGCAACATAATGAGACCTCACCTCTCCGAAACAACTTTTTTTTTTTTTTGAGACAGAGTTTTGCTCTTGTTGCCCAGGTTGGAGTGCAATGGTGCGATCTCAGCTCACCGCAATCTCCATCTCCCAGGTTTAAGTGATTCTCCTGCCTCAGCTGCCTGAGTAGCTGGGACTACAGGCATGTGCCACCACACCCAGCTAATTTAGTATTTGTAGTAGAGACAGGGTTTCTCCATGTTGGTCAGGCTGGTCTCGAACTCTCAACCTCAGGTAATCTGCCCACCTCAGCCTCCCAACGTGTTGGGATTACAGGCATGAGCCACCACGCCTGGCCAAAAGAAAACTTCTAAAAATTAGCTGGGCATGTTGGTGAGTGCCCACGGTCCCAGCCACTTAGAACTTGAGGTGGGAAGATCTCCTGAGCCCAGGAAGTGGAGGCTGTAGTGAGCCATGATCATGCCACTGTACTCTAGCCTGGGTGACAGGGCAGAACCTTGTCTCAGCGAATAAATAAATAAATAAATTATAATTTGTACCACTGTGCCTTTCCTATAAAAGGAAAATACCTATTTTACAGGAAAATACCTTTTATATATATATGAAAGGCACAGTGGTACAAATAAAATGATGTTTTTAAGTTTCTAGACTTCTATACTAAAAAACCACTATATCATATAAAAAGTATTTTTAAATGAAGGCTATGGGCTGGGCACGGTGGCTCACACCTGTAATCCCAGCACTTTCAGAGGCAGACATAGGCTGATCACTTGAGGTCAGGAGTTCAAGACCAGCCTGGCCAACATGGTGAAACCCTGCTTCTACTAAAAAATTACAAAAATTAGCCAGGTGTGCCGGCATGTGCCTGTAGTCCCCGCTACTCAGGAGGTTGAGATAGGAGAATCACTTGAACCGGGAGGTGGAGGTTGCAAAGTGTTGAGATTGCACCACTGCACTTCAGCCTGGGTGACAGAGCGAGACTCTTTTTTTTTTTTTTTTTTTTGAGACGGAGTTTCGCTCTTGTTACCCTGGCTGGAGTGCAATGGCGCGATCTCGGCTCACCGCAACCTCCGCCTCCTGGGTTCAGGCAATTCTCCTGCCTCAGCCTCCTGAGTAGCTGGGATTACAGGCACGAGCCACCATGCCCAGCTAATTTTTTGTATTTTTAGTAGAGACGGGGTTTCACTATGTTGACCAGGATGGTCTCGATCTCTTGACCTCGTGATCCACCCGCCTCGGCCTCCCAAAGTGCTGGGATTACAGGCGTGAGCCACCGCGTCCGGCTAGAGCGAGACTCTTATCTCAAAAAAAAACAACAAATAAACAAACAACAAAAAAAAAATTCACAAATAGCCAGGCATGGTGGTGCACACCTATGGTCCCAGCTACTTGGGAGGCTGAGGTGGAAGCATCACCTGAGCCCAGGGAAGTCCAGGCTGCCGTGAGCCATACTCATGCCACTACACTCCAGCCTGGGATACAGAGTGAGACCCTCAAAAAAACAAATAAATAAAAATAAAATGAATGCTAAATTAAACTACCAACTAGACATTCACATGAGAAGCAATATAATTTTACATAAGCTATAGAAAGTATAGGCCAATTCTCATCAGCAGGATTGAGATTCTTACTATGAAAAGTATTTTCCCAGGCCAGGTACAGTGGCTCACGCCTATAATCCCAGCACTTTGTGAGGTGGGTGGATCACGAGGTCAAGAGATTGAGACCATCCTGGTCAACATGGTGAAATCCCATCTGTACTAAAAATACAAAACTTAGCTGGGCATGGTGGCGCACACCTGTAGTCCCAGCTACTCAGGAGGCTGAGGTAGGAGACTTGCTTGAACCCAGGAGGTGGAGGTTGCAGTGAGCCAAGATCACACCATTGCACTCCAGCCTGGGTAACGAGCGAAACGAAACTCAGTCTCAAAAAAAAAAAAGAAAAAGTATTTTCCCCAGTTCTAGATTTTCTATATCAAATAGAATGTGATGTGATTAAAAAGATGATTTAGAAGCCACCAAAGAGAAATAAATGAAACAGTAAAAATTCTTTAACTGAAGGAGTAATTTACAGAGGAAGGTGAATGACTTTTGGTCTGAGCTTCCTATTAATTCTCTGTTCTGACAAAAAATCAAGGACTATCCAAAATTCAGCAACAAAACAGTACAAAAACCAAGTACCCTCCGCCCTAGGACCAGAAGTCACCTGTTGCTTTGCTGCTCACTATGACCACTCTTGTTGACATTCTCTGCTTCCAAACCCTGAACCTTAACTGTCTATACTTAGGAGATGGAGATGTGCCTAACATCTGTCAGACAGAGAAGTTGAAAGGACCTTCCAGATCTAACAACTCTTCCATGCTTCCAGCCATGCCATTCTGACCCTCAGTCTAAGGGGTCTATTTAGGTGTACAGAAGGGAACAAAAAGCATCATCAACAACAACTTCTGGCTTTCAAACCATCCTGACCATAATGTTTAGTAGTTTTGAAAAAATTTTGAAGTTGTCACCCAAAATATTTTGAAGTTGTCAACACTAAAATACAAATAAACACAAGTTATGTGAAATAATACTTGGGTGGGCACAGTGGCTCACACCTGTAATCCCAGCACTTTGAGAGGCTGAGGTGGGTAGATAATTTTAGGTGAGGAGTTCAAGACCAAACTGGCCAACATGGTAAAACCCTGTCTCTACTAAAAATACAAAAATTAGCCAGGTGTGGTGGCACATGTCTGTAATCCCAGCTACTTAGGAGGCTGAGGCAAGAGAACCACTTGAAGCCCGCTGGTGGAGGTTGCAGTGAGCCAAGATAGCACCACTGCACTCCAGTCTAGCAACAAAGCAAGATCCTATCTCTAGAGAAAAACCACAATACTTAATACTTACAGCACTGATATTTTTTAATCTATTCTATTTTTAAAAAATACTAGTCTCATGCACATCATGAAAACCCTGAACTAGGTAGGAGACTACAACAGATGAGCTGGTTGGGCACGGTGGCTCACACCTATAATCCCAACACTTTGGAAGGCTAAGCTGGGAGGATCACTTGACCCCAGGAGTTCGAAACCAGCTAGACAACATAGTGAAACCCCCATCTCTACAAAAAATTTATAAATTAGCCATCTGTGGTGGTGCATACCCATGGTCCCAGCTACTCAGGGGGCTGAGGTAGGAGGATTGTTTGAGTCCAGGAGATCAAGGCTACACTGAGCTGTGATGCCACTGCACTCTGCCCTGGGCAAGAGAGCAAGGCTCTGTCTCATAACAAATAAAAAAATTTTTTTAATCATATAATATTCCAAAAACTTTTTTTTATTAAGAAATGAGGCCTCGACAGGGCACAGTGGTTCATGCCTGTAATCCCCACACTTTGGGAGGCCGGGGCATGAGGATCACCTGAGGTCAGGAGTTCGAGACCAGCCTCACTATCATGGTGAAACCCTGTCTCTACTAAAAATACAAAAATTAGCTGGCGTGGTGGTGCACGCCTGCAGTCCCAGGTACTCAGGAGGCTGAGGCAGGAGAATCGCCTGAACCTGGGAGGCACAGGTTGCAGTGAGCTGAGATTGCACCACCTGGGCAACAAGAGGAAAACTCCATCTCAAAAAAAAAGGTTTTTGGAGAGGTGAGGCTGTGAGAGCCTGGCCTGGGGTCCAGTTCAGAAGCGCACAGTGACTGGTATTTGGAAGTGAAATGGAAAAAGTAGAGGGGCTGGCATGTGCTCATCAGCTAGCACTCCCTCCCACTCCCACTAAGCTGATGATGAGCCAGTGGCAGTGGTAAAGGTAAAATGGAGTTTTGCTGGTCATCTCCAGGGATTTCTGGATGGCCCCAAAGAGACACTACAATAATATGGCAGCTGGGTACCCCAGCACTTTGGAAGGCTGAGGCAGGAAGATCTCTTGAGCTCAGGAGTTTGAGACCAGACTGGGCAACATAGTGAGAGCTTATCTTACCAAAAAAATTAGCCAGGCAAGGTGGCATGCACCTATAGTCCCAGCTACCTGGGAGGCTGAGGTGGGAGGATTGCCTGAGCCCAGGAGGTAAAGGCTGTACTGAACTGAGACTGTACTACTGTTTCCCAGCCAGGGTGACAGAGTAAGACCCTGTCTCAAAAAAAAAAAAAAAAGGAAAAAGAAAGAAAGAAAAATAGTATGAGGGCTTCCATTGTAATCAAGCATCACAGTTTATGTACTTTACAAAATACTTTACAACATATTATCTTTACTGATAAACATTTTCATATATATTATCTCATTTGGTGGTGTTATACTTATTTTATATGTGATTGCAACTGAAGGTCAAGGAAGCCACTGACACGTCACAGCACCAGATGTCACTTGAATAGCCAACACAGGCCTCAAATCCAAGTGTTCTGCCTCTAAATCCAATTTCAGACCACTGCTCTGCCTGTAGAGCAGGACACTGCAGTGACTCACTAAATGGGGATCTGGTAAACACCTTTTATTCCAAACTCACAGGATAAAGTTACTTAATACAGGAATTCTACCCAACCTGGAAAGCACATCTTCTTCTTAAAGTCAGGCTGGGCAAAGAGTGATTATATATTTTTGCTGTAATTCTTTCTACTAGACCATGAGCCTCAAAAACCCATAAACTGAGAGCAGTTACATAACTTTCTATTACAAACAAAAATATCACTTCTCTCAAAGCCCTAGAGTCCTAATCTTGGTTACACTGACCATATGTGTTTTTCTCATATATGGGCCTCAATCTCCAAATCTATACAAAAAAGAAAATTATTTAGGCCTTATCCAAATGGCTGTGAGGTCTAGGTAAAATAATGTATCTGATGGGATAGATTAAGCCTGAAGCAGAGTTCTGAGTTTGTACCTAGGAGCTGAGTTAGAAGCAATTTGTACCTAGGAGCTGAGTTAGAACACTCTTCCCACCTTTCCAAGAGTATTTTTACTACTATTTACTACTTTCTATTTCATAATACCACTAAAACAAAGACAACACAAAGACACAATTCCCCAAGGGTGAACTGAGCTGCCATTTGGTGGTTAGCAACCAAAATACTATAGTATCTATCAGTAAAGACTTTCCTGGGTTTAGAACAGGGCTCAATTTGAAAATTCTGCAGGTTTTTCTCAGGTTCCATAAAATAGGTGCTGTGATAATTCAGAGGAAGAGGACAGCATTTAAACTACAGGCCTGGGGTGCTCTGGCTCACACCAGGCAGAGAGATCCCTTGAGCTCAGGAATTTGAGACCAGCCTGGGCAACATGGCAAAATGCAGTCTCTACAACAGAAATATAAAAAAATTAGCTGTACGTGCTGGCATGTAGCTATAGTCCCAGCTACTTGGGAGGCTGAGGTGAGAGGGGATTGCTTGAGCCCAGGAGGCTGAGGCTGAAGTAAGCCATGTTCATGCCATTGCTCTCCAGCCTGGGAGACAAAGTGAGACCCCGTCTAAAAAAATAAATAAATAAAAATCAAACTATGAAAAAAGCAAAAAAAAACTTTAAACCATGGCCTAGACAAGAATTAGTAACCACAGTCTGAAGTCTAACAGCCACAAGGTCAACATATGTTGCTATGCACTACAAATATATTCCTCTTTTTAAAAGAAAGGTAAAATAAAATTGCATTTTTTTTTTTTTTTTGAGATGGAATCTTGCTCTGTCACCAGGCTGGAGCACAGTAGTACAATCTCGGCTCGCTGCAACCTCCGTCTTCTGGGTTCAAGCGATTCTTCCACCTCAGCCTCCCAAGTAGCTGGGACTACAGGTGTGCACCACTGCACCTAGCTAATTTTTGTATTTTTAGTAGAGACGGGGTTTCACCATGTTGGCCAGGATGGTATCGATCTCTTGACCTCGTGATCCGCCCACCTCAGCCTCCCAAAGAGTGCTGGGATTATAGGCGTAAGCCACCACACCCAGTCTAAATTGTATTTTTATCCTAGAGCATATCAAAATAAAAACAGAATTTGGCCACGTGTGGTGGCTCATGCCTGTAATCCCAGCATTTTGGGAGGCCATGGCGGGCAGATCACAAGGTCAGGAGTTAGAGACCAGTCTGGCCAACATGGTGAAACCCTGTCTCTACTTAAAAAAAAAAATTAGCCAGGTATGGTGGCAGGCACCTGTAATCCCAGCTAGTCGGGAGGCTAAGGCAGGAGAATTGCTTGAACCCGGGAGGTGGAGGCTGCAGTGAGCTGAGATCACACCATTGCATGCCAGCCTGGCGACACTCGGTTTCAAAAAAAAAAAAAAAAAAAAAAAAAAACCCAAACAAGCAAAAAAACAAAAACACAAAGCTCTTGATCTACAATACTCTATCAGCACTCTTCACCACAAGATGTCACTACTGGCCAAGGGAAGCATTACAAAATATTTTCATTTCTATGATCAGTATCTTACCTTAATGTCTTTTAGAGAGACAAAATTCTCAATACCTAATTCAATCATATCCAGCACATGGTAGTCATACATACGACCTGGAAGGAAAATGTATTTTTAAGCATGTATTTTTTTCCCAAAGAGCCACCTTACATGTACCCACGGGATCTGTGTGTTCAAAATGTCCCACTATCTGCCTCTTTTCTTTCTCCCTACATCCCTCCAAACATATCCCACTTTCTTACATTTTCAACTCTACTTATTGATTGTACGATGTTAATCATGGAAAGGATCTTAGATATTACTTAGCCCAACCCCTTTATTTTATAGAAGAATCAATGACAGCCCACAGAAGGTAAAGAGCTTGCCTAAGCCAGTGAGCATGCCAGGCTCAATCTCAATACACCGAGGCAAAGGTTCTTTTTCAAATCTATTTATGCAGTAGGTATTACAGAAGGGTTAATTTTTGTGGGTCAATACACTTTTTTTTTTCTAACTCTAATATTGATTTAGTACATATACATTTCATATTAAAAAAAATCTATAACTTAGGGTAATTTTTTCCACCAATTCCAGTGGATCCATGCTGTGGATCAGATCAGAGACATTCAATGCAAGCACAAGGTAATGGTGCTGCATCTACAACTAAATAGGCAGGGATGCTGAGAGCCCGAAGAGGCCACACTTCCTGTTCAAACCAGAATTCAATTCTGACAGAGACAGAAGGCAATGGCATCCTAAAACATGAATTACCAAGGAATCTTTTCATTATTCTTTCTTACTTGTGGCACTTCACTGTATTGGCAGGGTCTTATTTATATGCCCCATGCTTTACTTGCAGACTGATATAGAATTTTTTTTTTTTTTTTTTGAGATAAAGTCTCGCCCTGTTGCCCAGGCTAAAATGCAATGGCATGATATCGGCTCACCACAACCTTCGACTCCCGGGTTCAAACAATTCTCCTGTCTCAGCCTCCCATGTAACTGGGATTACAGGTGTGCACTAACATGCCTGGCTAATTTATATTTTTAATAGAGATGGGGTTTCTCCATGTTGGGCAAGCTGGTCTTGAACTCCCAATCTCAGGTGATCTGTCGGCCTCGGCCTCCCAAAGTGCTGGGATTACAAGCATGAGCCACTGTGCCCAGCCATGCCCAGCCTGATCTAAAAAAAAAAATTTTTTTTATAAAGTGTTCTAACTTTATACTATTTTTTTCTTATTTAAAAAAAAAAGAAAGAAAAAGAAAAAAAAAAGAATAATGAAAAAAAAAAGAATAATGAAAAAAAGAATGAAGGAGAAGAAGAAAGAGGAAGAGGGAGAGAGAACGGGGGTATTGCTTTATTGCCCAGGCTAGAATGCAGTCTAAAAATGGGTGTGCCTATAATTGTGCTTTAATAATGGAGACATGAAAAAAATGAGGGAAGAAAATAACAAACAAGCAGCCAACCAATATTTCATTTAAACCTGTAAGTAGGTGTGATGTGGTATTGATAAGAGTGTGTATTTTGTGTATTTAAAGTGGAGAGTTCTATAAATGTTAATTAAGTTTACTTGTTCCGGATCTGAGTTCAAGTCCTGGATATCATTGTTAATTTTCTGTCTCATTGATCTATGTAATATTAATGTTGATGTCTCCCACTATTATTGTGTGGGAGCCTAAGTCTCCTTATAAGTCTTATATATCTGGGTATTCCTGTATTGGGTGCGTATATATTTAGGATCTTTAGCTCTTCTTGTTGCATTGATCCTTTTATTATTATGTAATGTCCTGCTTTGCTTCACTTGATCTTTGTTGCTTTAAAGTCTATTTTTTCAGAGGCAAAAATTGCAACTCCTGCTTTTTATTTATTTATTTATTTATTTTTGCTCTCCATTTGGTTGGTAAATCTTTCTCCATCCCTTAGTTTTGAGTCTTCATGTATCCTTGCATGTGAGATGGGTCTGGATGCAACATGCCAATGGGTTTTGGCTTTTTATCCAATTTGCCTGTCTGTGTCTTTGGATTGGGGGATTTAGTAAATTTAAATTTAGAATTAATAATAATACATGTGAGTTTAATACTGCCATTTAATGTAAGCTGGCTGTTTTGCCCATTAGTTGATGTAAATTCTTCATTATGTTGATGCTCTTTACTTTTTGGTATTTTTTAGAAAGGCTGATACTGATTGTTCCTTTCCATGTGTAGTACTTCTTTCAGAAGCTCTTGTAAAGCAGGCCTGGTGGTGATGAAATCTCCGAGTGCCGGCTTGTTCACAAAAGATTTTCTTTTTCCTTCGCTTATGAAGCTTAGTTTGGCTGGATGTGAAATTCTGGGTTAAAAGTTCTTTTCATTAAGGATGTTGAATATTGGCCCCCACTCTCTTCTGGCTTGTAGGGTTTCTGCTGAGAGATCTGCTGAGTCTGATAGGCTTCCCTTTATGGGTAACCTGACCTTTCTCTCTGGCTGCCCTTAGTATTTTCTCCTTCATTTCAAACCTGGTGAATCTGACGATTATGTGCCTTGAGGTCGGTCTTCTTGAGGAATATCTTTGTGGTGTTCTATTACCTGGAGTTGAATATTGTCCTGCCTTGCTAGATTGGGAAAGTTTTCCTAAATAATATCCTGAAGCGTATTTTCCAGCTTGGATTCATTCTCTTCGTCACATTCAGGTACACCTATCAAACGTAGATTAGGTCTTTTCACATAGTCCCATATTTCTTGGAGACTTTGCTCGTTCCTTTTTATCCTTTTTTCTCTAATCTTATCTTCTCATTTTATTTCATTAAGTTGGTCTTCGACCTCTGATATCCTTTCTTCTGCTTGATCAATTCAGCTGTTAAAACTTGTGCATATAGGTATTGATCAACTTACGACCTATGCAACTTAACAGCCATTCGACTTTACGACCACAATCGCTATCCACAACTGCTCCGCGTCTGGCAGTGCAAACGTTGCCCAGCTGGGCGTACGACAGTGCGGACCAGCTTCCCGTAGCACTACCATCTCCGTGTGCATACAGCCTACTCAACTTACGACCAAATTGTGTTACGACTGGTCTGTCGGAACCAATCGTGGTCGTAAGTCGGGCACTAGCTGTACTTCGTGAAGTTCTCGTGTTGTGTTTTTCAGCTCCATTAATTCACTTACATTCCTCTCTAAATTGTGTATTCTTGTTAGCATTTCGTCAAACCTTTTTTCAAAGTTATTAGTTTCTTTGCATTGGGTTAGAACAAGTTCTTTTAACTCACAGAAGTTTCTTATCATCCACCTTTTGAAGCCTGCTTCTGTTAATGGAACACACTCGTTCTCTATCAGGCCTTGTTCCGTTGATGATGAGGAACTGTGATCCCCGTCTTTATAATTGGGTTTCTGAGTGGACGTCCAACTTGTTGATTCCCAGCACCAGAATCTGAGCAACCCACTGCGCCAGCTAAAACAGTGGCATTAAGATTGATGGTGCTTTTCTGACTCTGCACCAAGAACCTCTGCACCGAGGCAAAACCACCTCGACGGTCACAAGAGTCGTGCAGGCGACCCGTGGGGCTCCTCCGCTGGGAATCTCCTGGTGCATGACCAACAAAAATTCATCTGAAAGTGTGGCATCCTCTCGTTCTCTGCGCTTTCACTGGGAGCTACAATCCCAAGCTACTAGTGATCAGCCATCACTAAAAATTTTTTTTGTGTCACAAGGTGAAAGCAAAAAGACCCCACCAAACTAGTTTACAGCTTATTGATTACTCCTGATTCCTCAACACCATCAGTTAATCTGAGTCACAGATCTTGTTACAATAGATAGGCAGACATGTGCAAGACAGGAGAGGCGGCCCACTCACCCCACCCCAACCAGGAATGTCAGGCAACCATGAAGTGATAGGCAACCATCAGGTGATGATCAGTTGCTAAACTCTCTAAAATAACAATTGGTTGCAGCCAGTGCCAGGGAAAGGCAGGCTCCCAAGAAATAGAAAACACCCGAGGCTAGTGATTAGCAATTTCCCAGTAAGATCTCAGGAGTTGAGTGAGTGGGCTCAAACATGCAAACTAGAAGGCAAAATGGCAGACTTTAACAGGTATATGACCTTGCTCTACGCTTCATATGAGCATCCATACCACTCCAGTAACACACTGTGCATGTGGCCCCTCCCAAGTGCTGGCAGGCCACTGTGCAGGCAGACAGCTCGTCCCAAGGAAAAATCAAGGGAGGAGGCCAGGCATGACAGTTCACACCTGTAATCTCAGCACTTTGGGGGGCCAAGGCGAGTGGGTCACTTGAGGTTAGGGGTTCGAGAGCACCCTGGGCAACATGGTGAAACCCTGTCTCTACTAAAAATACAAAAATTAGTTGGGTGTGGTGGCGGGTGCCTGTAGTCCCAGCTACTCGAGAGGCTGAGGCAGGAGAATTGCTTGAACTCAGGAGGTGGAGGTTGCGATGAACTGAGATTGAGCCATTGCACTCCAGTCTGGGCAAACGAGCAGAGCAAGACTCTGTCTCAGAAGAAAAGAAAAAAAAAAGAAAAATCAAGGGAGGAGAGACAACAAACCCCTGAAGCATACCAACATATAATGCCAAACAGCACAAAGGCCAAATAGCACATTTGAATCTCTCAAGTTGCCTGCTTGGCACTCTTCCTTTGGTTCCTGCTCTATAACTTTTCTTTTCCTTGAGACAGGGTCTCACTCTGTCACCCAGGCTGGAGTACAGTGGTGGGATCTTGGCTCAATGCAACCTCTGCCTCCCACGTTCAAGCGATTCTCATGCCTCAGCCTCCTGAGTAGCTGGGACTACAGGCATGCGCTACCATGCTTGGCTAATTTTTGTATTTTTAGTTGAGGCGGGGTTTTGCCACATTGGCCAGGCTGGTCCCAAACTCCTGGCCTCAGCCTCCCAAAGTGCTGGGATTACAGGCATGAGCCACCATGCCCAGCCCCTGCTCTAAAGCTTTTTAATAAACTTTCACTCCTGTTCAAATACTTGCCTCACGGAAGTTGCAGTAAGCCAAGATCACGCCACTGCGCTCCAGCCTGGGTGACAGAGTGAGACTCCGTCTCAAAAAAAAAAAAACTTGCCTCAGTCTCTCACTCTGCCTATGCCCCTTGGATGAGTTCTTTCTCTGAAGAGGCAAGAACCAAGCTGCGGCAGACCCATACAAATTCACTGCTACTAACCAGTTGACTCTTAGTGAAAACATTAAAAAGTAAATTATACTTACCTATGACTAGATTATTTGGCCGCTTCTTATTATGGGAGCCAAACATGAATAAAGAACAATCTGACTTCTTTGAAAAGAATTCCTATAAAACCAAATAATCCCATTTAGTCAACGCATCCATTTAAGAACTTTAAGAATCTTATCTTTACAGCTTTTCA
Organism: Sapajus apella; assembly: GCF_009761245.1. Classification (NCBI taxonomy): domain Eukaryota; kingdom Metazoa; phylum Chordata; class Mammalia; order Primates; family Cebidae; genus Sapajus; species Sapajus apella. The sequence continues at coordinate 38,703,279 of NW_022436946.1, forward strand.
GAAACAAAAAGAAAAAAAAAAAATGGAGAAAAAAAAAAAGAATCTTACCTTTAAACTCAGGCCTGGCTCAGTGGCTCACACCTGTAATCCCAGCACTTGGGAAGCCAAGGCGGGTGGACTACTTGAGGTCAGGAGTTTGAGACCAGCCTGGCCAACACGCAAAGACACTGTCTTCACTAAAAGACAGCTGTGTGTGATAGTGCATGCCTATAATCCCAGCTACTCTAGTGGCTGAGGCATGAGAATTGCTTGAACCCAGGAGGGAGAGGTTGCAGTGAGCCGCGAACGTGACAATACACTCCAGCCTGGGGGACAGAGTAAGACTCCATCTCAAAAAAAAAACTATACCAGTTTTTTCTCCAGTGGAATTTAATGAAGACTTAATGAACCAGAAAGGAAAATACAGAGGAAAAGTATTTCTAGCTTTCTACTTCAAGTTTTCTGATTTGGGGTACTTAGGGAAAAGATGTACACATGAAAACTATTAGGTTAATAAATAAAATTAGACCATTTATTTTGCTATGCTGTCATTTTGGAATAGTACACCAAGTGTTTCATTTGCTGAACTAATCTCTTTTATTCACAGGATAGCATTACTATCATTGCACACATTTAAAACACACATGGGGTTGGGCAAAGTGGCCCATGCCTATAATCCCAGCACTCTGGGAGGCTGAGGCAGGCAGATCGCCTGAGGTTACCTGATGTCAGGAATTTGAGACCAGCCTGGCCAACATGGTGAAACTCTGTCTCCACTAAAAATGGAAAAATTAGCCGGCTGCGGTGGCATATGGCTGTAATCCCAGCTACTCAGGAGGCTGAAGCAGGAGAATTGCTTGAACTTGGGAGGCAGAGGTTTCAGTGAGGTGAGATCATGCCATTGTACTCCAGCCAGGGAAACAAGAGTTAGATTCCATCTCAGAAAAAAAATATATATATATCTGGCTGGGTGCAATGGCTCAAGCCTGTAATCCCAACACTTTGGAAGGCTGAGGTAGGTGGAAGGCCTGAGATCAGGAGTTTGAGATCAGGAGTTTGAGACCAGCCTGAGCAACATAGTAAAACCCCGTCTCTACAAAAACTACAAAAAATTAACTAGGTACAGTGTTGAGCACCTATAGTCCCAGCTACTTGGCTGAGGGGGGAGGAAGGATTGCTTGAGCCCAGGAGATCAAGGCTACATGCAGTGTGCCGTGATGGCACCACTGCATTCCAGCCTGGGTGACAGAGCAGCACCATCTTGGGGGAAAAAAAAAGAAAGAGATTTTATCCATTTGGCTCTCACAAGTATGGACTACTTCTACAGATTTAAGAGTAGTAAAAAATATGAGTGTGGAGTTCCAATCCTAGGCAGCTCTCTTTACATTATGCCTACAGTCTCCACATCCCAGACACTTTACTGCAATCACCACTCTTAGCCAGAAAATCGGAATCAACATGTTTTAGTCCAAAAGTCAATTGGAAAGCCTCTTAGATTAATATATATATTTAAAAAAAGAACAGATGAAAGAGTCATAACCCTCAACTTTTCTTTACTGCTTAAAGGACTCTCTGAGGTATGGGCCCTTGGTTTATCATTCATTCTAGTCTCTAAACAGAAGCATAAAGGGCAAACAACTCCCCACCTGACCCGTCCACAACCAGCGTGAGGGATGCAGAGTCAGAGAGTCCAAGAATGCAGGCTCTGCCACTAAGTATCCAGACAAATAATCTTTTCTGAGAATTAACTGTATCATTAAGGATAACACCACCTCTTGCAAAAACCTGCAAAGGCCACATGAGATGTCATATGTGAACACCTTGTACAATGTTGTAGAATGTCCCGAACAAAGTAGGGGTTCAAAAAATATTTTTTATGGCCAGGTGTGGTGGCTCATGCCTGTCATCCCAGCACTTTGGGAGGCTAAGGTGGGTGGATCGCTTGAGCTCAGAAGCTGGAGACCAGCTCGAGCAACATGGCGAAATCCTGTCTCTACTAAAAATACGAAAAAATAGCTGGGTATGGTGGTATGCACCTACGGTCCCAGCTACTCTGGAGACTGAGGTAGGTGGATCACTTGAACCAGGGAGGCGGAGGTTGCAGTGAGCTGAGATGCCACCATAGCACTCAAGCCTGTGTGACACAGACCCTGTCTCAATTAAAAAAAGAAAAAAAAAAATATATATATATATATACTTTTTTGTATGTCTAAATCAATGGAATTACTTTCTTAAAATTTTGAAAACATTCTTAAAATTTTAAAAACATTCTCATGTTACAACTAACATCCCAAAGCTTTCCATAAAACACCCTTCAGATATACTTGAGTGTTTTATATACATACACACGTGTGTGAATATGTGTGTGTGTGTGTAAACTTATCTCGTTCTCGACAAAATCTGCTTTTTATTTCTTAAAAGTCTTGAGCAGGGATAGTCAAGCTATCTACAAAAAGCTATATAATAAATATTTCAGGCTCAACCTTTAGTTGTTAACCAACTCTTCTTTTTTTTGTTGAGACAGGTTCTCACTCTGTTGCCCAGGCTAAAGTGCAGTGGTGTAGTCATAGCTCACTATAACCTCAAACTCCTTTGCTCAGGTGATCCTCCTGCCTCAGTCTCCCAGGTAGTTAGTACTTGGGCTCCCACCACCATGCCCTGCCAATCTTTTTATTTTTATTTTTTTAAGAGATGGGATCTCAATATGTTGCGTTAGGCTGGTCTAGAACTCCTGGCCTCAAGCAATCCTCCTACTTCATTCTACCAAAGCTTGGGATTAGAGGTGTGAACCACTGAGCCTGGCCTAACCAACTCTTTAAAAATGTAAAAACCATTCTTAGCTTATGAGCCTCACACAAAGAGGAATTTGGTCTGCAAGAAGCATATTTTTGCCAACCCCTGTTCTAAAACAGCAAAGCTCATTTCTCCAAGACTGTAGTGAAAGAAATGTGTGGAGAGGGTCGGAAAAAGACAATTGACCACTGTTTCTAACACAACCACTCTTTCCCTAGCCATTTTTAGCTCTGTAGGTCTGGGATTCATAGAGCTAATAAATATATCCTGTACCTGGAGGTAGGAGATCAAAGAAAGGGAATGTCACAACCTCAAGTACAGGAAAAGCTGCTGTATCAACACTAGACTAAAAAAGTTCAAAGTGCTAGAGAATTCACTACATAACACTACCACAAAGTGGTCGTGCAACTAAAAGCATTATAGTATCAAAAGACAAAACCAGGCCTTGATTAAGTGGTATATGAAAGAGAGAATCCTGAGATAAATCTTGTATTTTGACTTACATGATCTTTTCAACAAATGATTATAAAAAACATGAGACAAAGTAATTTGAAAAAACTGAGCAAAATGTACTTTATCAATACTTTTCTTAATTTTCACTGCAGTTAGTTACAATAAGATATTTGATTTAATCAAATTAATCATTGAGATTTTATGCAAAAGTTCTTTCAAATTCACTAACTAAAAGGAAAAAGAACATTAAAAAGGTCAGATGGGCAGATCATGAGGTCAGGAGATCGAGACCATCCTGGCTAACACAGTGAAACCCCATCTCTACTAAAAATAAAAAACTAGCTGGGCATGGTGGCGCATGCCTGTAATCCCAGCTACTCATGAGGCTGAGGCAGGAGAATCACTTGAACCTGGGAGGTGGAGGTTGCAGTGAGTTGAGATCACGCCATTGCACTCCAGCCTGGGTGAGAGAGTGAGACTCCGTCTCAAAAAAAAAAAAAAAAAAGAAAGAAAGAAAAGGAAAAAAAAACAACAAATAATGGGTTCCTGGTTGGGTATAATTACAGCCGTAAGCCCAGCACTTTAGGAGGTCAAGGCCGGCAGATCATTCGAGCTCAGGAGTTTAAGACCAGATTCGGCAACAACATAGCAAAGCCCTGTCTCTACAAAAATTAGGCAGGTATCATGCCGTGCACCTGCAGTTCCTGTTTCTGAGGTGGGAGAATGGCTTGAGCCTGGGAGGTGGAAACTGCAATGAGCCAAGGTCATTCCAATGTACTCCAACCTAGGCGACAGAGCCAGACCTTATTTCAAAATAAATAATGGGTTCCTATCAAGAAAACATAATCATATTGTTTTTATTTTTTATTTTTATTATTTAAATAGAGATGGGGTCTCAATATGTTGTCCAGGCTTGTCACGAACTCCTGGGCTTAAGCGATCCTCCTGTCTTGGCCTCCCAAAGTGCTGGGATTACAGGCGTGAGCTACTGTGTCCAGCCCCTGATGATTTTCTTAAGGAAGAAACCAATATCATCACACACTGAAAGTCCATTCATCATTCCTCATTTACTATAAACAACCTTTGATTTCACTTTCTAGTCTTTTTCATTTTGTTGACTACACAAACAAGAATTTGATTAGCTCTGGCAAAGCAGGTGACATCTGTTAGCAATAATTCAGGTAGTGTTCTTTGTTTTAAAAGTATCCCAGCTGGGTGTGGTAGACACCTGTAGTTCCATCTACTTGGGAGACAGGCACTGCTTGGGCCCAGAAGTTTGAGACCAGCCTGAGCAACATAGCAAGACCCAGTCTTAAAAAAAAAAACAAGCAAAAATATCTGAAGGAAGAGTCATATTTTTAAAAACTCAAAGTTGCTTTATAAAAATAGATCTATAGCAAACTTCTTTTAAAAATTCATTATGTTCTTTAAATGAAATTCTTTTTTTTTTTTTTTTTTTTTGAGACAGAGTCTCGCTCTGTCACCCAGGCTGGAATGCAGTGGTGCTATCTTGGCTCACTGCAACCTCCACCTTCCAGGTTCAGGTGACTCTCCTGACTCAGCCTCCTGAGAAGCTGAGATTACAAGCAGACACCACCACACCCAGCAAATTTTTTTTTTTTTTTGTACAGACAGGATTTCACCATGTTGGTCAGGCTGGTCTTGAACTCCTGACCTCATGATCTGCCCACCTCGGCCTCCCAAAGTGCTGGAATTATAGCTGTGAGCCACCTTGACTGGCCTAAATGCAATTCAATTTTTAAAAATTTTATCAATAAAAAATGTTGTCAATGCAGGCAATGAATAACACATTTTGCAGCCATAGTGAAATGAAAGATCTATAGGGAAATTTTTAAAAGTATTTCATCTCCATTTTACATCAAAATTCCCTCACATAGGATAACTTTTAATTTAAAAAAATCACAAATTGGCCGGGCGCGGTGGCTCAAGCTGTAATCCCAGCACTTTGGGAGGCCGAGGCGGGTGGATCACGAGGTCAAGAGATCGAGACCATCCTGGTCAACATGGTGAAACCCCGTCTCTACTAAAAAAATACAAAAAATTAGCTGGGCATGGTGGCACGTGCCTGTAATCCCAGCTACTAAGGAGGCTGAGGCAGGAGAATTGCCTGAACCCGGGAGGCGGAGGTTGCGGTGAGCCGAGATCGCGCCATTGCACTCCAGCCTGGGTAACAAGAGTGAAACTCCGTCTCAAAAAAAAAAAAAAAAAAAAAAAAATCACAAATTTGGAGTACAAATGAATTCATCAGGATAATTATTATTTATATGCTCTCTTAAATCATATTCTTTTACTTACCAGTGATGTCTGATCCTCAAAAGGTCTTGTAATATTTTTCCTAAGAATATCAAAAAAGTGACCATAATTTTAATAATCTCAAGTATATACAATTAATATATTAAGGTAATTTTGTATTCAGATTTAAAAAACTGAAAAAATATTCATTCAATTAAAAAAAAATTCATTCAATTCAAAACAAATTCAAATATTTATTCAGTGCCTATTATATGCCAGGCACCATTCTAGTAACTAGTGATCTTATACTACTACATGAAACAAGATGCTGGCTTTCATGGAGTTTATACTCTAGTGGAAAAATACAGTCCTCTGTCCATATGGATTCTGCATCCTACTGCATCCATGGATTCGAAAAACCACAGACTGACAGTATTCGATAGACGAAGGAAGTTCGGGATTACAGGCGTGAGCCACCACGCCTGTAATCCCAGCACCTCAGGAGGCCAAGGCAGGCAAATCACAAGGTCAGGAGTTCAAGACCAGCCTGACCAATATGGTGAAACTCAGTCTCTACTAAAAAAAACAAAAATTTGTATTTGTTTTGTATATACCACTGGGCATGGTGGTGGGTGCCTGTAGTCCCATCTACTCGGGAGCTGAGACAGGAGAATCACTTGAACCCGCAAGGCAGAGGTTGCAGTGAGCCAAAATGGTGCCACTGCACTCCAGCCTGGGCAACAGAGCAAGACTCTGTCTCAAAAAAAAAAAAAAATAGTGTTCAAAAAAAAATTAGCCAGGCACAGTGGCTCATACTTATAATCCCAGCATTTTCAGAGGTTGAGGTAGAAGGATTACTTTAGGCCAAGAGTCCAACACCAGCCTGGGCAACAAAGCCAGATCCCACCTTTACCAAAGACGAAAAACAAAAATTAGCCAGGTGTGGTGGTGTGCACATGTAGTCCCAGCTACTTGGGAGCTTGAGACAAGAGTATCACTTATTGCTCATGAAGTTAAGGCTGCAGTGAGCTATGATCATGCCACTGCACTCTACCTTGGGCGACAGTGAGACCCTGTCTCTAAAAAAAAAAAATTAAGAAATAAAAAAGATAGTCTTCTATTATCCTTGAAAAGGAAAAAAAGAAAAGAAATTAAAAAGAAAAGCAAGAAAAACCAGATAATACAGCGTTATAACTATTTACACAGCATTTACAATATATTAGATATTATAAGTAATCAAGAGATGATTTAAAGTATACGTGACTTACTTTTATGGGAAGCACATTTTTAAAAGAAGTATACAGGAGGATGTGCATGGGTTATATTCAAATACCAGGCCATTTTATGTAAGAGACGTGCATTCCCAGATTTTAGTATCTAAGGGGAGGTTTCTGGAACCCATCACCCACAGATACTGAGGGATGACTAGCTTATTCCAGGGCTGTGGTAAGGAGAAAGACAGAGTATTTTGTGGTGTCAGAAAGTAAGGAAGTACTCAAAAACGGGGGGCATGTCGAAAGGTCATATGAACCAATCTAAAAGCATTCCCAGCTGGGTGTAGTGGCTCACGCCTGTAATCCCAACGCTTTGGAAGGCCAAGGCCAGTGGATCACCTGAGGTCAGGAGTTCGAGACCAGCTGAGGCAGGAGAACCACTTGAACCCAAGAGGCGGAGGTTGCAGTGAGCCGAGATTGCGCCACTGCACTCCAGCCTGGGCTGGACTCTGTCTCAAAAAAAAAGAGTTCCCAATTGCCAAAGGCAGAAAAATTTAAGAGACAAAATTAAGAACACAGGATTATAATCCAGAAGAATACACGAGGAAAGTGCAACATTTTTGTAGCGTTCTTGACAACATGCTTAACCTCAATCAATTCATGATTCAAGAGAAAAGTTAAACCCAAACTGAGGGATAATTTACAAAATAACTGACAAGCACTTTGTCAAAAATGTCAAGGTCATCGAAGACAAGGGAACACTAAGGAACTGTCACAAACTAGAAAATGCTAAGGAGGCATGAAAACTAAATGCAACATGGGATCCTGGAAGAGAAAAGAGTATTAAAAGAAAAACTGGCCAGGCACAGTGGCTCACACCTATGATCCCAGCACTTGGGGAGGCTGAGGTGGATGGTTCATGAGGTTATGAGTTTGAGACCAGTCTGGCCAACATACTGAAACCCCATCTCTACTAAAAATATAAAAGATTAGCCAGGTGTGGTGGTGTGTGCCCGTAATCCTAGCTACTCGGGACACTGAGGCAGGAGAATCAAGTGAACTGGGAGGTGGAGGTTGCAGTGAGCCAAGATCACGCCAACTCTAGCCCAGGTGATAGTTCAAGACTCCATCTCGGCCGGGCGCGGTGGCTCACGCTTGTAATCCCAGCACTTTGGGAGGCCGAGGCGAGTGGATCACGAGGTCAAGAGATCGAGACCATCCTGGTCAACATGGTGAAACCCCGTCTCTATTAAAAATACAAAAAATTAGCTGGGCATGGTGGCACGTGCCTGTAATCCCAGCTACTCAGGAGGCTGAGGCAGGAGAATTGACTGAACCTAGAAGGTGGAGGTTGCGGTGAGCCGAGATCGCGCCATTGCACTCCAGCCTGGGTAACAAGAGTGAAACTCTGTCTCAGAAAAAAAAAAAAAAAAAAAAGACTCCATCTCAAGAAAAGAAAAGAAACTGGGCCGGGCGTGGTGGCTCACACTTGTAATCCCAGCACTTTGGGAGGCCAGGGCAGGCAGATCACGAGGTCAGGAGATGGAGACTATCCTGGCCAATATGGTGAAATCCTATCTCTACTAAAAATACAAAAATTAGCTCGATGTGGTGGCTGTAATCCCAGCTACTCGGGAGGCTGAGGCAAGAGAATTGCTTGAACCAGTGAGTTGGAGGTTTCGGTGAGCAGAGATCAGGCCACCGCACTCCAGCCTGGCAACAGAGCAAGACTCCATCTCAAACTTAAAAATTACAAAAATTAGCCAGGCATGGCTGCCCGCACCTCTAATCCCAGCTACATGGGAGGTCAAGGCAGAAGAATTACTTGAACCCAGGAGATGAAGGCTGCAATGAGCCAAGATCATGCCACTGCACTCCAGCTGGGCGACAACAGAACTCCATCTCAAAAAGAAAGGAAAAACTGGTACTAACCATATGTCTGTAATTTGATTAACATGAGTGAATCAGTGTTAATTTCTTAGTTTTGATCACTGCATACGGTTATGCAAGATGCAACATTAGGGGAAGCCAGGTGAAGGGTATACGGGAATTCTGCATTATTTTTGCAACATTCTGCAAATTTATAATTATTTCAAAATACAATATATATGCTATGGTTACAACTATGCAAGGACATTCAATACAAATGAAAAAAAAAAAGACCAAAAGAAAAAATTATAACATTAAAAACTGTAAGGAATTTTAGTGTATTTTAAAAAATTGTTTTCCAAATCTTCCATAAAGTGGTTACTTTTATAATGAAACAAAACATTTAAAATACAGTAAAAGAAATCATGACTTACTTTTTATACAGTACACTGTATGGTTTTTTCAGTGCATACTGTAAAACAAAATTTATAGCTTTCAAAACAAAATACATTCTGAAAAGCAGAAATAAAATTAAGCATCATAACAGTCACTCTACAAGATTGCTCTGGGCCCTGAATCTTGTTCTGATGCCCTCTGCTTGGCTCCCTTCTGATCACTTACAATAACTTGTGACATAAGCTTAGCATTCCCTTATTAGACTTTCAATATAAAAGTTTCTATGCCCTTTCCATAGTCCATCAAACTTAAACAATTTCCTTCATTTCTTTAAACTTGACTTAGTCCATTCTCTCTCTAGGGAAACAATGTCAGGTGCAGTGGCTCCCGCCTGTAATCCCAACACTTTGGGAGGACGAGGCAGATCGCTTGAGCCCAGGAGTTCGAGACCAGCCTGGGAAACATGGCAAAACCCTGTCTCTACAAAAAACTGCAAAAATTAGCCAGATACGGTGGTGCACGCCTGTAGTCCCAGATACTTGGGAAGCTGAGGCAGGAGGATCACCTGAGCCCAGGAAGTCGAGGCTGTGGTGAGCCGTGACCACGCCACTGCACTCCTGCCCTGGTGACAGAGGGAGACCCTGTCTCGGAAAAAAAAAAAAAAAAACGTAGACAAAACCACAAAAACTAAATTCTATCAGGAAAGGCTGATAGATTGAAACAATGTTGTGTGGAGATAAGAAAACTTAGAAACAGTCACGATAACAATCAGAATACTAGCCAGAGTTTAAACACAGCACTTTAAAAAATGCCCATTATTCAACATTCTTCTTTTTAATTTCCTACTCCTAACGATCCACTAATAATCATTCTTTTTTTTTTTTTTCCTTGAGACAGGGTCTCACTCTGCCGCCCAGGCTGGAGCTCAATAGTGTGACTAAAGATTAATGCAGCCTCAAACTCCCGGGCTCAGGTGATCCTCCAATCTCAGCCTCTCATGTACAGACACATGCACCATGCCCAGCTAATTTTTGTATTTTGAGTGGAGATGGCGTTTCATTATGTTGTCCAGGCTGTATTTTATTATTTTTAAACATTGAATCTATAGAGATAGGGTCTCACTTTGTTGTCCAGGCTGTTGTCCTGGGTTTAAGTAATCCTCCCACCTCAGCCTCTCAAAGTGCTGGGATTACAGGTGTGAGCCACCACACCTGGCCTATAATCATTTACTAGTTGTATATCAGTACTGCTTTACCATAGAGAATAACAAAAATATCAGGTACTACCTTGCGTTAGAGAAATGAGTAAATGAGGGAAACAATGAAAAATAAGGTACAGAGATCATTCATCAACTATCAGAGTTGGTGAACAAAGGAAATGCAACAGTAAAATCTACCTTTTTAAGTACTAAAAACTTTCCACGATTCTTGGCCAACTATTTCCCTATTTCTATGTAATAAACATTGCTACCTTTTCTTGATAACTCAGAGTCATCATGATGAATTTTAATTATCGTAGTAATCTGTAATATTGTGCTGCTTTTAAAGCTTACTTAAAGATGTAGGGTCATTTTGCTGACAGATACTGAAAGGAGAGGGGCAGTGTCCTATCAACACAATGACACTCAGACAAACATTTCAAAAAAGGGATGGGCATATATAAGACATTCAGACATCTGAACTGACTATGCTTATCAGGTATAGAATTTAGTCAAGTTTAAAAATGAATTCAAGGCCAGGCGTGGTGGCTCACGCCTGTAATCCCAGCACTTTGGGAGGCCGAGGCAGGTGGATCACTTTAGGTCAGGAGTTTGTGACCAGCCTGGCCAACATGGTTAAACCCCATCTCTACTAAAAAAAAAAAACACAGGGCTGGGCGCAGTGGCTCAAGCCTGTAATCCCAGCACTTTGGGAGGCTGAGGCGGGTGGATCACGAGGTCAAGAGATCGAGACCATCCTGGTCAACGTGGTGAAACCCCGTCTCTACTAAAAATACAAAAAATTAGCTGGGCATAGTGGTGCGTGCCTATAATCCCAGCTACTCGGGAGGCTTAGGCAGGAGAATTGCCTGAACCCAGGAGGCAGAGGTTGTGGTGAGCCGAGATCGCGCCATTGCACTCCAGCCTGGGTA
>NW_022436946.1:38714765-39066877 GCF_009761245.1 Sapajus apella
CAAAAAAAAAAAAAAAACACACACACACACAGAAATTAGCTGGGCATGGTGGCATGAGCCTGGAGTCCCAGCTACTTGGGAGGCAGAGGCAGGAGAATTACCTGAACCCAGGAGGCAGAGGTTATAGTGAGCCAAGATGGCACCATTGCACTTCAGCCTGGGGGACAGAGAGAGACTCCATCTCATTAACAACAACAAAAGTGTATTCAATTACATGATTTATTGATTTAATTCAAAGATCTATTGGCTGTACTCAAGGCCTAAATACTCAAATAACCTACTAGATGTCTCCACACACTACGCCTTTCATTCATTAATTACGTATTTATTGAGTACCTACTAGGTCCAGACACTGGGCTAGACACAAGGCTACAGAGTAGAAAAAAACAAAGCTTTAATTTCATTACTTAAATTACATGTCCCAAACTGAACCTTTCATCTTTCCCTCCAAACCTGCTCCCCTTGATACATTTTCTAATTGGCATTATTGCCCATCAGGCACTCAATCCAAAAACCTGGAAGTCACACTTCTCACTAGTTCCCAACTCTTCTACCTTCAACATCTATTCTTTCTGGTCATTTCTCATGTTCATTGCCACCACTGGACTCCAGATGCTCTTCACCTGGCTGGCAGCAACGGCTTAGTTTCCTACATTTGCTCTCAACCCTCTGTAATCAAGCCAATTAAAAGGACGGATGGTATCTCTTGCTTAATATCTTTCAATGACTACATGGAGCTTTCAGATTAAGATTCAAACTCCATGTTACTATATGACCCATGCCTCCTCTTCTAGCCTCACCTAGCCCACTATCCTTTAACCATGCTCAATTATTTACTGTTCTCCAAACGCATCAATGCTCCTTCATTTTCCCTTTTGCATAAACTTCTTTCTCAGCCTCAGAGGGTCTTCTCTTTCTCTGCCACTTCTTGCTCCAACTTCCCCTTCAAAATGAAGCTGAAGTGTTATTTATCCCTGGAAGAACCTTCCTTGTGCGGAGGTCCCCCTATGTGATTTTAACTGTTTCCCATCCCACCCTGTCCATGCTTCCAGTATAGCATGATGTGAGAACTTTTCACACGTCTCTCTCTAAGCTCACTGAAAGGACTGTGTCTCACCTATTAATTTGCAGCACTAGCACAGTAACTGGTGGTGTTGAATGACTAAATATACAGCAATATGAAGTTATTTCTCTTTACAAATTAATTTTTTTCCTAAAATGTAAGCCAAATTCTAGCAACTGAAAACAGTTTATATTTACTAAGGGAGACCTTCACCCTAACAAACTCACCTGTGTTACTAAATAAAATAAAATAAGATTTACTAAGAAAACGAGTTGCTTTAAGAAAAGTTAGTAGTCGGTGCCTCGAAAGGTAAATAACCCCCTCAACTTTAGCTCTTCTCTAAGACTAGTAGCTCTTAAGGCAAGTTTATCTATGTATTTCTCCGGCAGCCCAACCCAGCATGCTGAAAATTCTAAAATGACTTCAATACCTTTTAAAGATTAAGTATGTGTACTTACCACATCTTTAAGTACTTGTGTCACTGTTGCATTTGCATTTCCCCCTTTAATCAGCATGGCATTTTTAATATTTTCATTGAGTTTCGGTTCTCTCTTCTCAAGGAATCTCTTGGCTCTTTTCGTTTTGGGCTTTCTGTTTAGAAATGCACAATTCATAATTATTTAAACATTTTCCTCACATTGCAAAGTCATGACTTAATGAATATCCAAATTCTTAAAAACTGAGACTTTTTTATTTTTTAACTGAGACATTAACATATTTGTCATTTAGGATTCCACCCTTAAACAAAATCTCTTTTTTTTTTTTTTTTTCTTTTTCTTTTCAGACAGAGTCTCATTCTATTGTCCAGGCTGGAGAGCGATGGCACAATCTCGGTTCACTGCAACCTCCACCTCCTGGGTTCAAGCAATTCTCCTGCCTCAGCCTCCCAAGTAGCTGTGATTACAGGCACATACCACCATACCCAGGTAATTTTTGTAGTTTTAGTAGAGACAGGGTTTCGCCATGTTGGCCAGGCTGGTCTCAAACTACTGACCTCACGTGATCCACTTGCCTGAGCCTCCCAAAGTGCTGGAATTACAGGCATGAGCCACAATGCCAGGCCAAAATCTCACTTTTTTGGGAGATATTAGTAAAAGATATGTCATTATTACTGTTAAATAAGTGTTTTGTTAGTTTAAAAAAAAAAAAAAGCTTTCATTTTTCTATTCCCATTCTTTTATTACTGCTCTTTTTCAAATCCTTTTTAAGTAAAAAATAAAGGGCTCAAGTAAATACTGTCGCTTTTTTTACTCTTCTTTCTTCTTCAAACTAACTGCATCCTGTACCCTAATACAAAGAATTGAGCATCAACTGCTGATCAACCTGTGGGCATTTACTAAACGTAAGACTAATGACCGCTTAGCCTTCTTTTAGGTTTAAGACCACAATGCCTGCCAGGAAGTATACACCGGTTACACTCCAACATCATGGCTAAGAATGTCAACATTGCCAACAATAGGGAATAATAAGGTTGATGTTTACATGGAGTCACTCTATTAAGGCTTAATCTTCACCACAATCCTAAGAGTTAAAATTCTTATCTTCACTTTACAGATGAAGCAACTGAACAGACAGGTAATGTGCCCAAGATCACACAGCAAGTAAACAGGCCAATCTTTAAAAGGAGCTAGGGGTGGGTGGCGGCTCACAGCCTGTAACCCAAACACTTTAGGAGGCCAAGGTGGGCAGATCACTTGAGCCCATAAATTCGAGACCAGCCTGGGCAACATCACAAAACCCTGTTTCTACAAAAAATACCATAACTAGTGAGCTACTTGGCAGGCTGAGGTAGGAAGATTGCTTGATTCCAGGGAGGCCAAGGCTGAAGTAAACTGTGATTAGGCCACTGCACTCCAGCCTGGGTGACAGAGAGATGCCCTGTTTCAAAAATTAAAAAAAAAAAAAAAAAGCTAGATTTAAAAATTCATCTAGACCAATTACCCTGTAAAATATGACGGAAAAATAAATTCATTATTCTGTCTTTATGATGTGACAGTAGCAGTGGCATGTTTTTATACACTTCTGTTCAAAAAAATGGGCTTCACCTCTGCTTCCTCTACAATGAGCACCTTGCTTTTTAGATAGTCTCTGCCATCTACTCGAAGAATTCCTCCTCTCAAATAATTATGACCCTCCCTCGTCCAGTCCCATGAACACTTTGGGAAGAAAAAGAGAAAATACACACACTTTAGCTTCCCATGTAGATTCTAAAAATCCTCCTCCAGATATAATGTCACATATAAAGTTTCTAATCATTTACTGGTTGATAAAAAGATACAAACTATTTCTATCTTTTGTATCTCATTTAACAGCAACAAATGCAAATAGCAATTAACATTCTATAAGCTGTCTAGCCCCCAATTAAAGTGTAAACTAGTCCCAATACCTAGTAAACTAGTTTTCTTTCTCTGAATGAATGGCTGCAATTGCCGTTTTGGATATATGTTGACCTAGGTATATAGCAAGAAAACCACAGCAAATAACAACAGGGCTGTTTAGCACAATAAATATTCTTGAACAAATTAAAACAGGTATCATTCAAGGATAACTCAAGAGAAGTGTACAAGGTTGGAAGGAAAAGAAGAAAACCAATGAACAGTTCTACGTGCTGCAGCAAAAGCACTACATACAATCTCGAAACTAACCCTCACAGCTCTATGATGTATGACTATGATGAAGGCTCTTTTACAGAGTAAACTGAAATTTGGAGATATTTAATGACTCAAAGTCACAGAGCTTTAAATGGACGCGCTGACTGTCACCCAGATCTGTTGGATTCCGAGGGCTGCGCTTTTAACCCCTTACTCTACCATCTGTCTCACACTTCGGAAGCCAGACATTTCTCAACTGGCTAGGATAAAAGCGGCCAACGCTTCTATCCCACCTCCCATCCCGCGGCCCCCACTTGAAAGCTTCCCCAGTTTCCTGGCAAGCAGGTCGCGCTGAGGAAGACCCTGGCTGGTGATCGATTGAACCCCAACCAGGCAAGAAGAGGGGTGACCAGGAAGAGTGAGTGGCTGAGGCAATACCACCACATCACGGGACCCTTTTACCCCAACGTTCCCCGGGGCGGAGACCCAGCGCACTTACACTACCCTATCCAGAGCGTCCATCGCTACCGCTACCGGCGACTCTTAACTGGGTGAATGCACGTGTCCCTGGCGATTACGCGCGCCGGAGCAGACGGAACCGGAAGCTGCGCGTGACGCCACTTCCAGGGACGGCCGCGCCGAGGGCGCCTAGAGGCGCTGGCGGCCATCTTGATTGGAAACGTGCCGGGTTTCCCTGGTTACGGATATTTGCCCCGGCTCTTTTCCGGGAATTACAGGTGCGAGGTAATACTTTTAAGTAACACTGGCCGAACGTGGTGGCTCACGCCTGTAATCCCAGGATTTTGGGAGGCTGAGGCGGGCGGATGACCTGAGGCCAGGAGTTCGAAACCAGCCTTGCCAACATGGCGAAACCGCATCTCTACTAAAAATACAAACATTAGCGGGGCGTGGTGGCGGGCGCCTGTAATCCCAGCTACTCGGGAGGCTGAGGCAGGAAGAATTGATTGAACTGACATGGCGGAGGTTGTAGTGAGCCGAGATCACGCCACTGCACTCCAGCCTGGGCGACGGAGCGAGACTCCGTGTCAAAAAAAAAAAAAAAAAGTTACATAGACTCTCGCAGTTTCATGTGCACGCTAGTGTGTATACCTGGAATCAGGTACATGTATTCAGAAACTAGATTTTATTCATCAGGAACTCCGAGGGCGTTAGAAAGATTGATTGCATGGTAGGTACTCACATAATTACTAAAAACATTAATGTGAAATGGGCACTGTTGACGACTGTGTGATCAGTGTAACAGTTGCTTAGTACATAAAACATGCGCCTAAAATATACTGCTTTCTTCTGTGGTTGCTTTGAATAAAAAACAAAATAAAAAAAATATACTGCTGATCGTGATTTTTCTTCAATTTTTAAGTTACCATATAATTCACATACCATAAAATTTACCCCTTTAAAGTATACAATTCAGTGGTTTTGGGTGTATTCAGAGATGTGCAAACATCAGCACTAATTCCGGAACATTTAATCACCTCAAAAAGAACTCCCGACACACACACACACACACACACACACACACACACTTACTTCAGTGGTTTTTGGTGTTCACAGAGATGTGCAAACATCACCACTAATTCTGGAACATTTAATCACCTCAAAAAGAAACCACCTACACACACACACAGGTCCACATCCCACTGTCCCCTCCTGGCAGCCCTTGGCAACCAATAATCTACTTTATGTTCAATGGATTTGCCTATTCTGAACATATATAAATGGATTCGTGCAATGTATGGCGTTTTGTGTCTGACTTCTTTCACTTACTGTTTTTAAGGTTCATACATCTTGTGGCATGGATCAGTAATTCCATTTTGTTAGGAATGAATAATATTCCTTTGTATGGATATACATTTCGTTTACCCATTCATCAACTTAGGTACTTTTTCTTTAAGACATAGTCTTGTTCTGTCGTCCAGGCTGAAGTGCAGTGGTGTGATCTGGGCTCACTACACCCTCAACACCTCCTAGGTTCAAGCAATTCTTGTGCCTAAACCTCCCAAGTAGCTGGGATTACAGGTGTGTACCACCACACCTGGCTAATAGTCATATTTTTTAGTAGAGACAGGGTTTCACCATGTTTGCCAGGCTGGTCTTGAACTCCTGAGCTCAGGCAGTCCACCCGCCTTGGCCTCCCAAAGTGCTAGGATTACAGGTGTGAACCATCATGCCCAGCCAACTTATGTACATTTGAGTGATTCACATTTTTTGGCTACTATGGATTTTGCTGCTTTGTTTTTTTGTTTTGTTTTGCTTTGTTTTGTTTCTGAGACAGTCTCACTCTGTCACACAGACTGAAGTGCAGTAGCACATCTCAGCTCACTGTAACCTCCACCTCCCGGGTTCAAGCAATTCTAGTGTCTCAGCCTCCAGAGTAGCTGGGACCACAAGCCCATGCCACCACACCTGGCTAACTGCTTTGAATATTGGTGTACAAGTTTTTGTGTGGACATGTTTTCAATTCTCTAGGAGCAAAATTTCGGGGTCATATGCCAACTCTTTTTATTATTATTTTTTTTTGACGGAGTTTTTTGCTCTTGTTGCCCAGGCTGGAGTGCAACTACGTGATCTCGACTCACTGCAACCTCCACCTTCAGGGTTCAAACGATTCTCCTGCCTCAGCCTCCCAAGTAGCAGGGATTACAGGCATGTGCCACCACGCCTGGCTAATTTTTTATCTTTAGTCGAGACTGGGTTGCTGGGATTATAGGCCTGAGCCACTGTGCCCAGCCTGCTAACTCTTAAGTGTAATGTTTTCAGGCACTGCTAAACTGTTTTCCAAAGCACCTGTACCACTTACATTCCCATGAGCAATCGAAAAGCGTTTGGTATTAATTTCCTATTTCTGTAGTAACAAATTACCACAAATTTATTTATTTTTTTTATTTTTTATTTATTGACACGGTCTTTCCCTGTAGTACAGTGGTGTGGTGTGATCTCGGCTCACTGCAATCTCCACCTCCTAGGCTCAAGCAATCTTCCTGCCTCAGCCTCTTAAGTAGCTGGGACTACAGGGACATACCACCCGTCGAGCTCATTTTGTGTTTTTATAGAGACACGGTTTTGCCATGCCACTCAGGTTGGTCTCAAACTCCTGGATTCAAGTGATCCACCCATCTTGGCCTCCCAAAGTGTTGGGATTACAAGCATGAGCTGCAGCGCCCAGCTAAGGGCTCATTTTTAATCATAAACAATACTGCCTAATATTATAGCTGACATTCCATTATTACCTTGCCTAGTAGGTTTCCAGAGAAACAGTGCTGAAAGGCAAACTCGAGGTCATTGCACCAGGGAGAAAGAAAAAGGGTTTTATTAACCCTTTACTCATAGCAGTCCAGGGTAATCTCACATATCAGGATCCAGTCTTCTCTACTGCTGCTCTGCCATTCATGGCTTCTGCTTCCAAGGTTACTTTGAAGTCTAAGAATCCTGCTGGAGCTCTAGCTACCACATCTATGTTTCAGCAGGAACAGATAAGCCCACCTGCTTCCTCTTAAGCCTTTAAGTTTAAGGAAACTTCCCAGAAGCACCACTCAGCACTTGCTTTTTTCTGCCTCTTTTTTCCCCACAACTCAGCATTTCTTATTCCATGTCAATGCCAGAACTTAGTCATATGACCACATGTATCTGCAAGGAAAGCTAATCACATTGCTAACCTGAGTAAATTCTGGGATTCTGACACAAAGCCAAAAAGGGAGAACAGATAATTGCGTCAGGCAATTAGCATTCTCTCCTAAACATACATATGGGGGGAACAATAAGCACTTTATTAAAAGCTGATACTTAAAAAAAAGTCTCATAAATTAGCTGGGTATGGTCACATGTGCCTGTAATCCCAGCTACTTGGGAGACTGTGGCATAAGAATCACTTGAACCTGGGAGGTGGAGGTTGCAGTGAGCTGAGATAGTGCCACTGCACTCCAGCCTGGACAACAAGAGTGAAAATAAGAAAATTAAAAAGTCATATAGAAATTGGGAAGATACAATATATCTGCTTATGATTTGAAAATGCTTTTAGCTGGGCACAGTGGCTCACGCCTGTAATCCCAGTACTTTGGGAGGCTGAGGTGAGCAGATTACCTGAGGTCAGCAGATTACCTAAGGTCAGGAGTTCAAGACCAGCCTCACCAACATGCAGTAACCCCATCTCTACTAAAAATACAAAATTAGCCAGGCATAGGCATGCATGCCTGTAATCCCAGCTACTCAGGAGGCTGAGGCAGAATTGCTTGAACCCAGGAGGTGGAGGTTGCAGCGAGCCGAGATTGCACCATTGCACCCCAAACATTGTACACCATTGTACTGCAAACAAAGCAAAACTCTGTCAAAAAAAAGAAAAGAAAGAAAGAAAATACTGCTTTTTATCTAGGTAAGTCATTTCCCAATACAAACTTTTTGAAGAAAAAAATTCTTTGGGGCAAGAATGCTGGCTCACACCTGTAATTACAGCACTTCGTCAAGGCAGGGGGATGACTTGAGCTCACAAGTCTAAGAGCAGCCTGGGCAACATGATGAAACCCCATCTCTACAAAAATACAAAAATAAGCTGGGCATGGTGGTTCATGCCTGTAGTCCCAGCTACTAGGGAGGCTGAGGTACAAAGATGGCTTAAGCCCAGGAGGCAGAGGTTGCAGTGAGCCCAGATTGTGCCACTGCACTACAGCATGGGTAATAGAGCCAGAGCTTGTTTCAAAAAAAAAATTGGGCCAGGAACAGTGGCTCACACCTTCTAATCCCAGCACCTCAGGAGGCTGAGGTGGGTAGATCGTGAGGTCAAGAGATCCAGACCATCCTGGCCAACATGGTGACACCCTGTCTCTACTAAAAATACAAAATTAGCTGGATGTGGTGGCATGCACCTGTAGTCTCAGCTACTCGGGAGGCTGAGGCAGGACAATTGCCTGAACCCAGGAGGCGGAGGTTGCAGTGAACTGAGATCGCACCACTGCACTCCAGCCTGGCAACAGAGCAAGACTCTCTCAAAAACAACAACAAAAAAATTCTTCATCCCAGAACATTAGCTCTCTAATCTATTAAAATAGTTAAATCACCCTGAAGAGCCAAAACTTCCAGAGAAAAAGAAAAAAAAAAAAAAGTAAAATAGTTAAATTATCAACTGTGAGATGTAATTAATGTCAGGTATGTCTTAACTTACTAGCAGTAGGTTAAACTATAGGAAATTCCTGTTTTTTGTAGTCAGAAACAATCAAATATTGGCAATTTACACAGCTCAACCTGTAAGAAAGTATCAAAGGGTATGAATAATTTACTTAAAAAATATAAACTAGCACAGATTTTGTTTACTGCCATAGTAAAATGACTAATACAGCTGAATTCCAATAATCTTTCTCAAATGGGAAAAGGGCGAAATTACATCTGGAATATTTGGAATTCTTCCTTTATCCTTAAGCACTTCAAAATTCTTTTTCTGTTCCTAGATTGTGGTAGACTAAAAATAGGCACCAAAGATTTCCATGCCCTAATCCCTAGTATTATGCCTGTATATGTTAAATGACCTAGCAAAAGAGACTTTGCAGATGGAATTAATGTTAGACTCCTTTGTCAGGGCGCAGTGGTTCACACCTGTAATCCCAGCACATTGAGAAGCCAAGACAGGAGAATCACTAAAGCCCAGGAGTTCAAGATTAGCCTGGGCAACCAAGTGAGACCCCATCTCTCAAAAGAAATTTTTTAAAAACAGCCAGGTGGCCAGGTGTGGTGGCTCATGCCTGTAATCCCACCACTTTGGGAGGCCAGGACGAGCAGATCACCTGAGGTGGGGAGTTTGAGACCAGCCTGACCAACATGGAGAAACCTTGACTCTACTAAAAATACAAAATTAGCCGGGCATGGTGGCACATGCCTATAATCCCAGCTATTCGAACCCAGGAGGCAGAGGTTGCGGTGAGCCGAGATTGTACCACTGCACTCCAGCCTAGGCAACAGCAGCAAAACTTTGTCTCAAAAAAACCCAGCCAGGCATGGTGGTGCATGCCTGTAGTCCCACCTACTTAGGAGGCTGAGATGGAAGGATTGCTTGAGCCTGTGAGTTCAAGGCTGCAGTAAACTATGGTCACGCCACTGCACTCCAGCCTGGGTGATAGAGTGAGACCCTATATCAAAAAGAAAAAATTACAGACTGTAAAATAGGGAGATTATCCAAGAGGGTCCAGAGTAATCAAATAGATGTTTAACAGTAAATATAGAAGACAGAAGGGTTAAGCCAGAGAGAGGGATGATGGAAGAAGTAACAGGAATGATTCAAAATGGAAGAGGGACTTTACCCACTATTTTAGGCTCTGAAGAAAAGGGGACCATGAGCCAGGGAATGAAGTCAGCCTTCAGAAGCTAGAAATGACCCTCAGCTAACAGACAGCAAGAAAAGGAGACTTCGATCCTTCAACTGCAAAGAAGGATCTGCCAACAACTAAATAAACAAGGAAATGAATTTGCCCCCTGCCCCAAAACTTTCATAAAGGAAGGCATTTCTGCCAGCACCCTGAATTTAGCCCAGGTAAGAATCATGTCACCCCTCTGACCTACAAAACTGTAAGATGATACATTTGTGTTGTCACTGAGTTTATAGTAGTATTTGTAACAACCTCAAAGGAAAACTTATATACTTACCTTAAAACGTTGAATTTAAAGGACTCAGAAGGGTCCCTAAAGTCATTTAAAAATATTTCATTTTGCTGGGCATGGTGGCTCCCGCCTATAATTCCAGCAGTTTGAGAGGCCAAGGTGGACAGATCACTGGAGGTCAGGAATTCAAGACCAGCCTGACCAACATGGAGAAAGCCCATCTCCTTCTCTACAGAAAATACAAAATTAACTGGATGTGGTGGTGCATGTCTGTAATCCCAGCCACTCAGGAGGCTGAAGCAGGAGAATCACTTGAACCTGGGAGGCAGAGGTTGTAGTGACCCGAGATCGCACCATTGCACTCCAGCCTGGTGACAGAGTGAGACTCTGTCTCTCAAAAAAAAAAAATTTTTTTTTGTAGAAAGAGTGCCTCCCTATGTTACCCAGGTGGGTCTCAAACTCCTAGGCTCAAGTGATCCTCCCACCTTGGCCCCCCAAAGTGCTGAGATTATAGGTGTGAGCCACTGCACCTGGCCTAAACTGTATTTTAAAAATCCAGTTCATGTCTGGTCCCAAATGGTTCTGGTAAAATAAGTTGTGTTATGACTGGATATGTGTGTATAGCCAATAAAATGCAATAAAATATTAAAAGACTGAAAGCTACACAGCAATTATTTTTATGTAAGAATTCTAAAAAGTACTTGACAAGTTATTAGCAGAAACATTTCATCTAGGACTGATTTCTACGGCAGCATTTGAGTTTCCATAAAAATAGAACCTTCTGTCTCAGAAGGTATATCAATAAGAGTACCAGAATCTTCTATTTCCAAGTGCAGTGGTTTCTCCTGCTCACAACTCAGGTTTGAATTGTCTTTCATTTGAATCTCTTCCTCTTCCGATTCCAAAGGTTTATCTGGGGCTGAAGCTACCACATCTTCGTCATCATTTTCATGTAGAAAGCTACAGATCATGTTGGGTCGGTAGGAGAAATCATTATCCTTTATTTGCAGCCATTCCACCCCACCTAATTTGGAGGGGTGAGGAATAAACCAAAAAAGACACATAAAAAAATGTTAGTAAAGTATATTCTTCTTTAATTTAAATTTCTTTTTTTTTTTTTTTTTTTGAGACGGAGTTTCGCTCTTGTTACCCAGGCTGGAGTGCAATGGCGCGATCTTGGCTCACTGCAACCTCTGCCTCCTGGGTTCAGGCAATTCTCCTGCCTCAGCCTCCTGAGTAGCCAGGACTACAGGCACACGCCACCATGCCCAGCTAATTTTTTGTATTTTTAGTAGAGACGGGGTTTCACCATGTTGACCAGGATGGTCTCGATCTCTTGACTTCATGATCCACCCGCCTCAGCCTCCCAAAGTGCTGGGATTACAGGCGTGAGCCACCGCGCCCGGCCTTTAATTTAAATTTCTGTCCTATGAATACATGTCAAACTGAAAGCCCAACATACACCAAGGAAAATGGTATCTGTAACCACTGATAAAATATAATTTCCATCTTATCTGGAGACCTTGGAATGCCTATTGGGTGGGTACCAAAGTTACCAACTTCAATGACTATTCCATGCCTTTTTCCAGAGTTCAGTTCTCAGCTCATTCTGTGAAACAATTTGAGCACTTTCTGCCATCTCATGCATTTAAGGAAACTTACTACTTCCTTACAACTTTTTTTTTTTTTTAAGACAGAGTCTTGCTCTGTTGCCCAGGCTGGAATGCAGTGGCACAATCTCAGCTCACTGCAACCTCCGCCTCCTGGGTCCAAGCAATTCTCCCACCACAGCCTCCCAAGCAGCTGGGATTATAGGTGCCTGCCATCACACCTGGCTAATTTTTTGTATTTTTGTAGAGACAGGGTCTCACCATGTTGGCCAGGCTGGTCTGGAACTCCTGACCTCAAGTGATTTGCCCGCCTTGGCCTCCCAAAGTGCTGGGATTACAGGTGAGAGCCACTGTGCCCAAAAGTCAAGACTATGACTTTTTGTTGTTGTTGCTGTTGTTGAGACAGAGATTTTTGCTCTTGTCGTCCAGGCCGGAGTGCAATGGTATGATCTCGGTTCACTGCAACCTCTATCTCCTGGCTTCAAGCAATTCTCATTCCTCAGCCTCCCAAGTAGCTGGGATTACAGGTGCCCACCACCATGCCCTGCTAATTTTTTGTATTTTTTATTAGAGACATGGTTTCACCATGTTGGTCAGGCTAGTCTTGAACTCCTGACCCCAGGTGATCCACCCATCTCGGCCTCCAAAAGTGCTGGGATTACAGGCATGAGCCACCGCGCCTGGCCAAGACTGTGGCCAAGAACTTCTAAGGCTAGTTCATAAAAGACATTGTGGCTTCTACCTTGTTTTCCTAGAATACTTTATCTCATAGAAGCCAGCTGCCATATCAGGAGGACATTCAAACAGTCCTGTGAGGAGGACAACAGTCCTACGAGGAGGAACTGAGGCCACCTGCCAGCAACCAAAACAAATTTATAAGCCATATGAATAAGCCATTTTATAATCAGATTTCCAGCATTACTCAAGCCTTCTGATGACTGCAGCCCAGATAACATTTTGACTGCAACTTCATCAGAGACCTAGAGCTAGAACTACCTACCTAAACTCTTCCGAAATTCCTGATTCAAAGAAACTGTAAGATACTGTTTTTTTGTTGTCATTTAAAGCTGTTACATTTAGGGCAATTGGTTATGCAGCAGTAGATAACTAATGCAGACTTGAATTGTTGGTTGCTCCTTTATTTGACTAAGCAAAACACCCAAACATTCCCAAAGATCTGTCAGATTTTTAAAAACTAGGAGGAGGAAACTCATAACTTCCTTTAATAAGAATATCTCAACAATACCTAAGCTTATGATACATGTCAGCTTTTCAAGTTTATTATAGAACCTAGTACTTCTTTCTTCCTACAATTATTACAAGGTTCCTAAAGGAGGGCAAAGTTTGGGGATACGCATGATAAGAACAAAGTATTATTATATAGTTGTATATAGGTCATGTAATTAATTTTATAAGATCAATGTACCTTCAAACGTTTATTCCCTGTTAAGCTATACTCATCATGAAAATCTTATTTACCAGAATTTCAAATATGTTGTTGCGCAGTGAACCTTTAAACCATCAAATGATTATTTGTTCAGCTCCACAAACATGGGTCTGTTTCAGGTGCAAAAAGCACTAGTCTAAAAGTCTTGAGTATGTGGTGACCAGCGAGTGAAGAATAAGTGGATGCAAATTAAGAACTAGACCCAGGCTGGACACAGTGGCTCACACCTGTAATTCCAGCACTTTGGGAGGCCGAGGCAGGTGGATCACCTAAGGTCAGGAGTTCGAGATCAGCCTGGTCAACATGGTGAAACCCCATGTCTATTAAAAAAAAAAAAAAAAAAAAGGGCCGGGCGCGGTGGCTCACGCCTGTAATCCCAGCACTTTGGGAGGCCGAGGCGGGTGGATCATGAGGTCAAGAGATTGAGGCCATCCTGGTCAACATGGTGAAGCCCCGTCTCTACTAAAAATACAAAAAATTAGCTGGGCATGGTGGCGCATGCCTGTAATCCCAGCTACTCGGGAGGCTGGGGCAGGAAAACTGCCTGAACGCAGGAGGCGGAGGTTGCAGTGAGCCAAGATTGCGCCATTGCACTCCAGCCTGGGTAACAGGAGGAAAACTCCGTCTAAAAAAAAAAAAAGAACTGAGAACTGGACTAAAAGTCGAGGTGCAGTGGCTCATGCCTGTAATCCCAACACTGTGGGAGGCTGAGGTGAAAGGATTGCTTGAGCCCAGGAGCTCAAGACCAGCTGGGCAACATAGTATTCTATTTTAAAAAAAAAGGCCAGGTGCAGTGGCTCACACTTTAGGAGGCCGAGGCAGGCAGATCATCTGAGGTTGGGAGTTTGAGACCAGCCTGACCAACATGGAGTAACCCTGTCTCTATTAAAAATACAAAATTAGCTGGGCATAGTGGTGCATGCCTGTAATCCCAGCTACTCGGAAGGCTGAGGCAGGACAATCGCTTCAACCCGGGAGGCAGAGGTTTTGGTGGGCCAAGATTGTGCCATTGCACTCCAGCCTGGGCAACAAGAGCAAAACTCCATCTCAAAAAAAACAAAAACAACAACAACAACAAAAAACAAAGAAATAGCCAGGCATGGTGGAACATGCCTGTGGTCCCAGCTACTGGGGAGGCCGAGGTGGGGGATGGGGGACAGAGGTCACATTGAGATGACATCAGGCCCCAACACTCCAGCCTGGGTAACAGGGTGAGACCCTGTCTCAAAAAAATAAAATAAAAAATTTTTAAAAAGAACTAGACTTAGGACTAACACAACTGTGGTCCTAGAGTATTTCCCACATTTAAAGCCAGCTTTTGGCTAGGGGCGGTGGCTCACGCCTGTAATCCTAACATTTTGGGAGGCCAAGGTGGGTGGATCATCTGAGGTCAGGAGTTCAAGACCAGCATAGCCAACATGGTGAAACCCTATCTCTAATAAAAATACAAAAATTAGCTAGGCGTAGTGGTGCATGCCTGTAATCTCAGCTACTCCAGAGGCTGAGGCAGGAGAATCACTTGCACCCAGAGTGGGAGGTTGCAGTGAGCTAAGATGGCTCCACTGTACTCCAGCCTGGGCAATACAGCAAGACTGTCCCAAAAAAAAAAAAAAAGCTTTTTCCAGCTGTGAGCCTGTTGGGGAAGGCTATTGCAGCTGCAAAAAGTTTCCAGGGGATTTCAACTTGGGAATTCAAAACTCTTGTGATCATATTCACTTCACTTACAAGGAAGATTTTCCCCCCACACGTCAGACAGGTAATACGCTGACATCATAACAAGGTTTGAGGGAGGCACAGCTTATACATGAGTGTAAACACATCATCACGCTTATGAACTACAAAAAGATACAACAAAATTTTTAATTAAAGAGGGGGAGGGGGAAGGAGGAGAGAGAGACAGCAGAAGAACCGCTGAATTCCCTAGGGCTTAGATATCAAGTTTCTCTGAAAACTCCTCAGTTCTTTCCAGTGCAAAGCAGACAAGGATTTCTATGTCCCCAGTGCCCTCAATTATATCTGAGTTCAACTGAATTTTAACTCTACGCTTGGTACTTTACATGGAGAACCCTCAATTTTAATATGTTAAACATAATTATGAGGCTAGCCACAGTGGCTCACACCTATAATACCAGCACTCTGTAGGCCGAGGTAGGTGGATCACCTGAGGTCAGGAGTTTGAGACCAGCCTGGCCAACACAGTGAAATCCCATCTCTACAAAAAAATATAAAATTATTGCAGATGCAGTTGCTGAAAAAAAAAAAAAAATAGCTGGGCATGATGGCGGGTGCCTGTAATCCCAGCTGCTCAGGAGGAGGTTGCGGTGAGCTGAGTGTGTCCCAGTGCATTCCAGCCTGGGCAACAGAGCAAGATTCTGTCTTAAAAAAAGAAAACATTATGTATAGTTATTACTACAAAGTACAAGGACTGTCCTGGCATCAATGTATCATTGTTAAAGACAATACTGGATCACCTATTTTCAGAGAATACGAAACTAACCTATGTTTTCTTCTCCTTCCTTCTTCTCCGTCAGCAGAGTTCTTGTCATGCTGAGCTTCTTCATGGTATGGCATTTATATTTTAGCACTGTTTTATTACTGCCTTCTGTATCAGCTAGAACAGAAATGAACTCCATTAGTATACTGCTTATGACATCAAATAAAATAATGATGAAGCCTTAATAATTCCAGGGAGTCAGACTAAACTGCTTCCTATCAAGATAGTGTAGTAAATTCAAGGTATAACTAATGCCACCTGCTCCAAGCACAGAAAAATGACAGATAAAATACATTAACAGAGACGGCACGGTGTCTCACACCTGTAATGCCAGCACTTTGGGAGGCTGAGGTAGCAGATCACCTGAGGTCGGGAATTCGAGACCAGCCTGACCAACATGGAAAAACCCCGTCACTACTAAAAATACAAAATTAGCTAGGTGTGGTGGCATATGCCTGTAATTCCAGCTACTCAGGAGGCCGAGGCTGGAGAATAGCTTGAACCTGGGAGACGGAGGTTGCAGTGAGCCAAGATTACACCACTGCACTCCAGCCTGGGCAACAAGAGCAAAATTCCATCTCAAAAAAAAAAACAAAATACATTAACAGTTGAAAGCACTACTGGATTCAAAAGTAACCAACATCTCCATGGGAAAGAAACACAGATTTATGAGTCAGATTAAACCCATAGGTCTAACAGGCTTCATCCCTGAAGTGGGAAATTGGGGCCAGGAATTGTACCCCATAGGGTATTGGGATCTAAAATTCTGCCACTCAAAATGAAGGACTAAAGTCAGACTTAATACTTGAAGCCAAAGTATGGAGTAGGGACATTCTCAATCATGAAAGGCTGAGAAAAAAAATTGCTGCCAACCTGCTGCCTGGAGTTGAAACTTTCAGAAAACTATATGCCTAGGCAAGAGGGAGGATGAGGCCCTTGTGCCAAGGATATGAAGCACCTACTTCCATACATTGCTACTATGAGTATAAACTGATAACACACTTTAGAAAGTAGGCTGCTCTGCCTATTAAGTAGCACTTTTTTTTATTCCTTGGCCAGGAGTGATGGCTCACACCTATAATCCCAGCACTTTGAAAGGCCGAGGTGGGTGAATTGCTTGAGGTCAGGAGTTTGGGACCAGCCTGGCCAACATGGTGAAACCCTGTCTCTACCAAAGATATAAAAATTAGCCAGGCATGGTGACAGGCACCTGTAATCACAGCTACTCGGGAGGCTGAGTCAGGAAAATTGCCTTAACTTGGGAGGCAGAGGTTGCAGTGAGCCAAAATTGTGTCACTGCACCCTAGCCTGGGCGACAGAGCGAGACTCCATCTCAAAAAAAGAAAAAAGATAAATTCAGGAGAGTGATCATCTCTGATGACAGAAGGAAAGAAATAAGTTTGGAAAGGGATACAGAAGGACTTCAAATATATCTGGAATGGGGTTTGTTTGTTTTTGAGACACAGTCTAGCTCTGTTGCCCAGGCTGGAGTACACTGGTGTGACCTTGGCTAACTGCAACCTCCACCTCCCAAGTTCAAGCAATTCCTATACGTCAGACTCCCAAATAACTAGGGCTACGGGCACACACCACAATACCCATCTAATTTTTGTATTTTTAGTAGAAATGGGGTTTTGCCATGTTGGCCAGGCTGGTCTTGAACTCCTGGCCTCAAGTGATCTGCCTGCCTCAGCCTCCCAAAGTGCTGGGATTACAGAATTGAGCTCACTCACCCAGCCTGGAATTTTTTTTTAACTATAATCTGAGTCAAGTTTGGCAAAATGGTAGGACATGCTATAGCTAGACAATGGATACATGAGATATTTAATGTTTATTGTGCTTAAGTATGATTGAAATAGTTCATATTAAAAAGGGCTGGGCTAGCAATCACTTACCATGTTCAACATTTTCTTCAAATATAACACAGGTCCCAAGAGTGTCTGCAGAAAAATATGAAGGCAAATTGTTGAGAAAAGCTACCATCTCTGAAAGGCCCATAACAGGAGTTCCACCTGACATCCTCCTACCTTCATACTCCCCAGCAAAGACACAACTGTCCACTTGCAGAATGGGCCTTTCAGTGTCAATGCCCTACAACAGAATAAAAGATCATTAAAAAAACATCATTAGAAAAAGGCTTCAACATTGTAACCTTGCTACCAAGGAAACTAATCTCCAAAACCGGGGAACCTCTAAAGCATCTTGTCCTACCAAGTACAGGATAAATTACAACTGCTCTGATCACAGCAGCTGCAACCTGAAGACTCCTTAATTCATACTAAAGTAACAAGGTCTATTTCAGTCAATATCCTCTTCAAGAGTAAGCTAAGAACAGAGGAAGTTTTGTCAACATTAGTGCAAAGAGTCTATCTAATCTATGTATCATCTATCTATTTTTTGAGACAGTGTCTTGCTCTGTTGCCCAGGCTGTAATGCAATGGCATGGTCATGGCTCACTGCAGCCTTGACCATGAGGGTTTGGGCAATCCTCCCACCTCAGCCTCCTAAGCAGCAGGGACCACATGCACATGCCACTATGCCCAGCTAATTCTTTATTATTATTGTAGAGAGGGGGTCTCGCTATGTCAGCCAGGCTGGTCTCCAACTCCTGGCTCAAGTGATCCTCCCACCTCGGCCTCCCAAAGTGCTGAGATGACAGGAATACACGTACTGTTCCACACCAAAATGTTACTCCTCCAAATCTTTAACTTTCTCTTCAGCCACACATTGAGACAGGCAAGCAAAGTGGACATTTTCTCCTATCTGCTCTCATTGTCCCCTCTGGACTTCTACATTATACTTAATTATATATGAATTCATTATACTTAGCGTACGGCTTATTCTTAGAGTTCACTGCTTTGTAAGGTGAAATAAATATATCAATACTTGTGGACAGGTATTTCACCATTCATTCTTGTTTTACATTTAAGAAACTCTGGAACAATCCCCCAAGTCTAGAAAACTCACCAAAATCTTACATTTGTTTTCACATTTTGAGAGAAAGTCTGAATCAATGATTCCTGATAGCTCCACCAGAACCAACTGCTCCTGGTGAAAGAAAGAGGGGTAAACATGGTAGCACGCGAGCGGGCAGGAGGAGGCAATTAGCAAAAGAAGCCAAAAATCCCACCTTTGTGAAAACCGGACCGTGTTTTCAACAAGAGGAAGCGACGCTACCTAAGGTAACTTCCCAGTACTTCCCATCCTAAGTACGGGGTGACGATTAGGGCTGAGGTCCCACGCTGCCCGGTTCCCCGCGCCCAGGAGCAAGAAGCCACTGAGGCGCGGCGGGGCCTCCCTCCCGCCGGCAGCGCCCGGACGCCCTTCCCCACACACAGCCGGCAAAGGCATCACCGCCACCGCGGTGCAGGCCTTCGGCGTAGCGCTTACTACCTCCTCGTCCTCCTCTTCTTCGTCCTCCAGACTCCGCTCGTCGACAGCCGCCATGGTCACTCGCCGCCTCGCCTCCCAGTCACTGGCCACGCCCGCCCGGGGCCGCCATCTTGAGTTCGGGCAGCAGCTCCTATGCGGAGCAGCTCTCTGGGTTCCTGCCGCTCTGCTCCTCGTCGCGCAAACCGCTCCTGCCCGGACCCGAGATGTCGGCTTCCGGCGGGCGGGCGGCTACGGGCGTCCGGGGCGGTGGTGCCCCAGCGGAGACCCGCCATGGCCGCTTCCCTGTTCGGTGCCTGAGAGCAAAGGCGGGAGTGGGCTGCCGTCGGCCGCGGAGGCCGCTCGGTCACGCAAGGGAGGACTTGCGACCTAGGGAGTCGCCGGGCTCCCGGCCCCGCTGGTGGGGAGGACTGGCAGGGCAGAGGGATCAAGGTGAAGGCAAGGAAACCATGGTTTCGGGGGATCATGGACAGAGAGACCTTGTGTTGACGCGAGTACATTTCTTGGAAAGGAATTCTTAATACTGTGTGAGCGCTAATCTTCTATTTAACGTCCCCCAAGCCAAGTTAAAGGCACATGCAGTTTAACAAGTAATGAGCGCCTGCAGAGTAAAAAGCAGTG
Source organism: Sapajus apella (assembly GCF_009761245.1). NCBI lineage: Eukaryota > Metazoa > Chordata > Mammalia > Primates > Cebidae > Sapajus > Sapajus apella. Next base: position 38,734,585 of record NW_022436946.1, read on the forward strand.
CACCAGGAGCTGTGAAAAATAGAAAGGGGGCTTACATTTAAGGCCTGCAGGAGCGTAGGATCTGTTAGAGGTGTATAAATGAACCCAAGCAAGTGCTGTAAGACGTACAGTTTGTTACGGAAATACAGAGACCTGGGCAAGAGAAGTTTGAACAGAATTTTCTTAAAGTATCCCATAGATGTTTCTGATTATGAAAGGTCTTTGTACTTAACGATAGCGTGATCTAGTGGTTAAGATCATGAGCTCTGAATTTTAATACCTGTCAGGTTCTGCGGCATTATTAACAGCAAGGGTTTGGGCAGATCGGTTATTGTGAGGATTAAATGAGATAATACATGTAAAATAAATTTGGCCCGGTATTCAGCACATGGTAAGCATTTAAAGTGCATTTAGTTTGGGCGAATTGGCTCACGCCTGTAATCTCAGCCCTTTGGGAGGCCAAGGTGGGCAGATCACTAGGTCAAGGGTTCAAGACCAGCCTGGCTAACATGGTGAAACCCTGTTTCTACTAAAAATACAAAAAATTAGTTGGGTATGGTGGGGCGCACCTCTAATCCCACTCGGGAGGCTGAGGCAAGAGAATCGCTTGAACCCAAGAGGCAGAGGTTGCAGTGAGCCAAGATCGCACCACTGCACTCCAGCCTAGGCAACAGCGAGACTCCATCTCAAAAAAAAAGTGCATTTAATCTATTATTAGTAGTAATGTATAAATGTTTTTTATTTGTTTTAAATATAGAGACAGGGTTTCACCATGTTGGCCAGTCTGGTCTTGAACTCCTGACCTCGTGATCCACCTGCCTTGGCCTCCCAAAGTGCTGGGATTACAGGCGTGAGCCACCACGCCTGGCCTATATAAATGTTTTTAAAACAGGAACGGCCACAAGAAACAAACCTCTCAGAACTGGGAAGGAAGGGGTGATTTATTTGGCCGGAAGCAAGGCGGCATAGCTGCCTCACAGCCAATCTCATCTAACAAAGAAATACCCTGCCCTCATAAAGGTTTACAACTCTAAAGATTATGTGTGAAAGGGTCTTGGGTTTACAGCTTTAGAAATTACATGTGAAAGGGTCTTGGTCCATGGAGTAGGCATGGGGTGGGGATTTGATCCTGTTTAAGTAAAAACAATGCCTTCCTGAAAGATTCCTCCATACCATTCCTGAGATTTATAGGAGGGTGATTAAGGTGGCACCAGTCTGCCAGGCTTTACTTCTCCTATTGAAATGAAATGTGGAAGTCTAGGGGGAGGTGGGCTTAGATGCTTAGGTCTCCCTCTTCATTTTAGTATGATGCTCTTTCTTTCTCTTTCTTTTTCTTTCTTTTTTTTTTTTTGAGACGGAGTTTCACTCATGTTACCCAGGCTGGAGTGCAATGGTGCGATCTCAGCTCACCGCAACCTCCGCCTCCTGGGTTCAGGCAATTCTCCTGCCTCAGCCTTCTGAGTAGCTGGGATTACAGGCACGCGCCACCATGCCCAGCTAATGTTTTGTATTTATAGTAGAGATGGGGTTTCACCATGTTGACCAGGATGGTCTTGATCTCTTGACCTCGTGATCCACCCGCCTCGGCCTCCCAAAGTGCTGGGATTACAGGCTTGAGCCACCACGCCCGGCTCTCTGTCTTTTCTTTCCTTTCTTTTTTGTGACAGGGTCTGGCTCTGTCACCCAGCCTGGAGTTCAGTGGTGCCATTGTAGCTCCCTGTACCCTCAAACTCCTGGGCTCAAAGGGGGCCTCCTACCTCTGCTTTCTAACTGGGACTACAGGTACATGCCACAGTGCATCTTTACATAATGGTTGTTGTATGAGTGTGCCATATCTTGATCCTCAATTTTTTAACACATAGGTTATTTACAATTTGTGGATATTGTAAATAACACTGTAGTAAACACTCTTTTGTGTATATTTTTGTCCAGTTGCCTAATTAAATGTATAGAATTTCATAGCTTAAAAGAGTAGAAGGAACGCTGGACCTGTGAGAAGTATATTTGAATTCTAGCTCTGAAACTTAGTAATTGTGATCTTTTCCAACCTCAGTTTTCTTATTATATGAGGATGAAAATATTTATACTTAGGCTGGGAGCGGTGGCCCACGCCTGTAATCCCAGCATTTTGGGAGGCCGAGGCAGGTGGATCACAAGGTCGAGATGGAGACCATCCTGGCCAACATGGTGAAACCCCGTCTCTACTAAAAATACAAAAAGTAGCCGAGCATGGTGGCACGCGCCTGTAGTCCCAACTACTTGGTAGGCTGAGGCGGAAGAATCGCTTGAACCCGGGAGGTGGAGGTTGCACTGAGCTGAGATTGCACACTGTGCCCCAGCTTGGTGACAGAGCAAGACTCCGTATCAAATAAAAAAAAAAAAAAGAAAGAAAGAAAATATTTATACTTACCGTGTCTTTTTTGCTTGGAAAGCAAAAACTCAATCATATATCTAAAAATGCTTAGTAAATTGAAAAATTACATAAATTGTCAGATTTTGGCTCCCCCAAAATATGGGGAGGATAGGGAGGAGTGGACAATCCAAGCTGAGGGAACAGCAGCAGCAAAGGCTTAAATGTCAAAGGAAAATAAAATGAACAGAGTAGTTTAAATAATAAGCATAACATAAATACTAGTTAACTAAAAGTAAAGGCCATTTAAGAATTGTACAGAGGCAGCCAGGCACGGTGGCTCATGCCTGTAATCCCAGCACTTTGGTAGGCTGAGGTGGGTAGATCACTAGCTCAGGAGTTCAAGACCAGCCTGACCAACATGGTGAAACCCCTTATCTACTAAAAATACAAAAATTAGCTAGGTATGGTAACGAGGACTTGTAATCCCAGCTACTTGGGAGACTGAGGCAGGAGAATCGCTTGAACCCAGGACGTGGAGGTTGCAGTGAACTGAGATCATGCCATTGCACTCCAGCCTGGGCAACAGGGTAAGACTCTGTCTCAAAAAGAAAAAAGAAGAGTTGTACAGAGGCTAAGGAATTTAAGTAATCCTTCCCTAGTGCAAGTTTATCTTGCATCCTAGGCTGGGTTGTAAACTGTATTTAGAAAAAAGTAAAGGCTAGCAGACTGGACACCACCCTTAATCACACTGGATCTAAAGATAGAAGGCATAGTATGGAGAAACGCCCTTCATTGTTCTTGCTCAATCTTGCTCAAACCCCCACCTGGTCAGGTACCGCATGGCCTACATCCATCACAACCCTCTCACATGTACTTTCTAGAATTATCAGCCTTTAAAAGGGCTAGGATTTTCTTTTGTCAGGGAGCTCATTTCTTTAGATGCAAGTCTGCCAACACTCCCGGCTGAATAAAAGCCACTTCCTTAACTCTGGTGTCCGGGAGGTTCTGCAGCTTGTCCTGCTACAGAGGAATGAAAATATGTGCATTTTGGAAGATTAGTGTGTCATAACTCAAGATGTCCCTTTAAAATAAACAAGTCTCATACTTCTAGCAAAGGTTATTATTGTTCAAGTATTTATGAAGTAATTATTTTTATTTACTTTTAATGAGTTACAAAAGAATACACAGTTAAAAGTGAGCTTTTTTTTTCTTTTTTTTTAAAGAGAGAAGGACAGGGGCAGGTGTTTTTGCAACACCCTCCCGAATCCCCCTAGCCTTTTTTTTTTTTCAGATGGAGTCTCACTCTGTCACCCAGGCTGGATTGCAGTGGCACAATCCCGGTCCACTGCAACCTCTGCCCCCCTACCGGGTTCAAGCAATTCTCATGCCTCAGCCTCCTGGTAGCTGGGATTACAGGTGTACAATAACATGCCCAGCTCATTTTTGTATTTTTATTAGAGACAGGGTTTCACCATGTTGGCCAGGCTGGCCTCAAACTCCTGACCTCAAGTGATCCACCCGCCTCGGCCTCCCAAAGTGCTGGGATTATAGGCATGAGCTACCGCGTCTGGCCAAAAAGTGAACCTTTTACCCCATCCCCAACCATTTGTACTAGTTTCTTGTATATCCTTTCAAAGATATTCTGTGTGTTTACAAAAACGTGTATATAAAATCTGTGAAAAATTTTTTTTTTTTTTGAGACAGACTCACTCTGTCACCCAGGCTGGAGTGCAGTGGCACCATCCCTACTCACTGACTGCAACCTCTGCCTCCTGGGTTCAAGTGATTTTCTTGCCTCAGTCTCCTAAGTAGTTGGGACTACAGGCACCTGCCACCATGCCAGCCAATTTTTGTATTTTTAGTAGAGACAGGGTTTCACCATGTTGACCAGGCTGGTCTTGAACTCCTGACCTCAGGTGATCCACCTGCCTCAGCCTCCCAAAGTGATGGGATTACAAGCATGAGCCACTGCGCCCAGCCAATAATTTTAATATTATAATGTGGCACATAGACTGGAAAACCATTCTCTTGGAAGGAAGGAAGACATCATAGTAATGACTTCATGGTCTAGAGCTTGAACCCTGTGAAAATAAGCTAAAAGTTTGAAACCTCTCTCAGACTCAAAACAGTTTATGAGGCACAACAACCCATCAGCATCAGCTTTGAAAGAGGGAGACAAAGAAGCCTTTTGGTGATTGGGAGGAATTTCCACAATATAATAGTGGGACTCCATTCTTAATACAATCTACTCTCAATGACAGAATTCTTAAAAAGATTAAAAGGAGCCAAGTGCAGTGGCTCATGCCTGTAATCCCAAAACTTTGGGAGGCTGAGGCGGGAAGACTGCTTGAGCCAGGAGTTAGAGACTACCCTGGGCCATATAGTGAGACCTTGTCTCTACAAAAAAAATTTTTTTTTTTTTTCAGACGGAGTTTCACTCTTGTTACCCAGGCTGGAGTGCAATGGCGCGATCTCGGCTCACCGCAACCTCCGCCTCCTGGGTTCAGGCAATTCTCCTGCCTCAGCCTCCTGAGTAGATGGGATTACAGGCAAGCGCCACCATGCCCGGCTGATTTTTTGTATTTTTTAGTAGAGACGGGGTTTCACCATGTTGACCAGGATGGTCTCGATCTCTTGACCTCGTGATCCACCCGCCTCGGCCTCCCAAAGTGCTGGGATTACAGGCTTGAGCCACCGCTCCCGGCTACAAAAAATTTTTAAAATTACTCAGGCATGGTATCGCATGTGTGTAGTCCCAGGTTCTTGGGGGGCTGAGGTGGGAGGATCACTTGAGCCCAGGAGCTCGAGGCTAGAAAGAGCTGCAATTGTGCCTCTCACGTCACTCCAGCCTGGCTGATAGAGTAAGACCCTGCCAAAAAAAACAAACAAACAAAAAACGGTGTGCTAAGTGAAAGAAGTCAGACATAGAGGACCACATACTGAATGGTTCCATTTACATGAACTCTCCAGAATAGGCAAGCCTATAAAGAGAAATAGTTGGTTGGGCCTGGTAGCTTACACCTATAATCCCAGCACTTTGGGAGTCAAAGGTACGAGAGTCCCGTGAGGCCAGGAGTTTAACAGCAGCCTGGGCAACATAGGGAGATCTCATCTCTATCTTTAAAGAGCAAGAGAGAGAAGATTAGTGGTTACCAGGGCTTGGGAGGATGGCAAAATGAAGAGTGACTGCTACTGGAGACGAAGTTTCTTTCCTTTTTTTTTTTTTAACTTAAAGAAAGTTTATTAAGAAAGTGAATAAAGGAATGGCTACTCCATAGGCAGAGCAGCAGCTTGGGCTGCTCTATTGATAATACTTACAGTTATTTTTTGATTATATGCTAAACAAGCGATGGTTTATTATTTATGGGTTTTCCAGGAAAAGGGTGGACAATTCCCAGAACGGAGGGTTCCTCCCCCATTTAGATCATATAGGGTAATTTCTGGAAGTTGCCATGGGATCTGTAAACTGTCAGTGGGAGTGTCTTTTCGCACGCTAATATGTTATAATTAGCAAATAATGAGCAATGAGAAGGACCAGAGGTCAATCTCTTCACCATCTTAGTTTTGGTGGGTTTTGGCCAGCTTCTTTACTTCACGCTGTTTTATCTGCAAGGTCTTTATGACCTCCTGTCTCATCCTGTGACTTAGAATACCTAACCTCCTGGGAATGCAGCCCAGTAGGTCTATCTTATTTTACCAGCCCTGTGCAAAATGGAGTTGCTCTAGTTCAAATGCCTCTGACAAATTTCACCCTTCCCTTTTACAAGGGAACCCTTAATGCTAAGGGTTGTAGAGGGATAAAGATCCATTTTCTGTAACTTTTTCAGGCTGAATAGGGGCAATTATATTTCTGCCTGTTAGGCTCTCTTGTATTCAGGGTAGAGAGGAGCTGAGTCAGAAAGCATCAGTATGAGGAGGGCCACTCTTACCTCTGACAAAAGGTGATAGAGGTTCCAATTCTGGAGAAAACAGGTAGAGAGAAACAAATGCTCCAGAGCTAGTTCACAGGAGTAGACTTTACTTAATTTTTAAAAGCTGTAAAGCTCAAAGGAATTCTTGATTCCAAAGTCAGCCAATTGGTGCTTCAGTCTATCTCATTTGGGTTGGGGGAGCCTCCTCAGTTTTGTCCCTTCGTGGTTCACCAGGAACCCAATACTGGAAGGAGGTCCTGATCCAGACCCTAAGACAGGGTTCTTGGACCTCACACAAGAAAAAATTTGGGGAGAGTCCATAGAGTAAAGTGAAAGCAAGTTTATTAAGAAAGTAAAGGAATAAAGAAGGGCTACTCCATAGGAAGAGCAACCTGGAGTTTTTTTGGATGATGAAAATGTTCTGAAATTAATGATGATAGTTGCACAACTCTGTTAATGTACAAAAAAAGCACAAATGTATATTTTTAAAGGGTGATTTTTATGGTATATGAATGTATCTTGGCCTTTTTTTTTTGAGACGGAATCTCACTCTGTCACCCAGGCTGGAGTGCAATGGCGTAGTCTTGGCTCATTATAACCTCCACCTTTTGGGTTCAAGCGATTCTCTGGCCTCAGCCCCCCGAGTAGCTGAGATGATAGGCATGCACTACCACGCCTGGCTAATTTTTGTATATTTAGTAGAGAAAGGATTTCGCCATGTTGGCCAGGCTGGTCCTGAACTCCTGACCTCGTGATCCACCCGCCTTGGCTTCCCAAAATGCTGGGATTACAGGCGTGAGCCACTGAGTCCAGCCTTTTTTTTTTTTTTTTTAAAGAAGAATATAAACAGTTTTAAACTGAAAAAAGAAGAGAAAATTAGCTTGGAGTGATCAAGGAAAACTCTTTGAAAGCTAGATCAAGGCCAGAACCATGGTGGCTGCATAGAAATGTACTTTGGCTCTGGACTCAAAAAAGATGGCTTAAAGAAAGAAAAGAAAAAAAGAAAAAACAATTAAAAAAAAAAAAAAGATGGCTTAAGGACCCATGTCTGAGAGGAAGAAAAGTTGGTAAGGGTCAACTGTTATTAGCTTGCTTTATCTGAACCCACTTTAAGTCTTGTCTACTGAAACTAAGGCTGCTGAGGCAGAAATAATTTGATAAACGTTTATTGGAAGTCAAATTGTGAGGATTGAACTGGGAAGACACACCTACAGAGTTAGGAGTGTTCTGAAGTCTGTTACAAGTTAGTTACTGGAACAGGCTTTTCAAAGGACAGCCATTTTAGGAGAAGGAAGAAGGAGAGGGAGGGAAGGAAAAGGGAAGAGTACTCTTTATACCAAAGTTGTTGGAGAGTACATATAATACAGAAGTTACAGTCACTGGTTACAGATTACAACATGCAGGATAAAATGTCTATGTGCAAGACAATCACTAAAACTTTATGATCAGAAGTCAGTGTCCTTTTCAGGGTCAGTAGGTTATGCATTAATCAGTATGTCAACAATTTGAAGAGCTCACAGATTCTTGACTCAGGGACAGGATGTTGCCATGAATCACAAGATCTCTCCAAGGCAAGTTAATTTGGAAGCCTGTTTACTTTAAAAGTGAACTACAAAATGTGACATATAGGTAATCAGCCTCATGACAGTCTCAAAAGGTAATTATTATCAGGAATGACATTTAATGAATTATCAAGAATATTATTTAACAATTAACTAGCAGGGCACAACCACTCAGCCATGCTGGGTAGGGTCCTGGGAAACTTGGATCTTGGGGAGGCCTGGAGTGAGCTAAAGTGGTTTCTTTTTACGGACTGATATGGAAAAATGTCTCTAATTTAACAACTGGTATGTTTTTACCAGTGCATACAAGCTAAATATCAGTGCTCATTAGTCTAACTTCCATTTTACACTTCAGAAAACTGACACTTAAAAAATTAGGAAACTTACCCGACTTACTACACTCTGTTGTCTTTTCTGGGAAAGCAGGAGAATCTTAACTGACCTGGTAGAGATGCCAACCTCTGTAACAGGCTAGTTAGAGTCAACAGAATGAGATCGAACATTCAGCCTTAACAGAGTTGAAGGGGAGTTAAAGACATAGGGAGCCACACACCTGATAAAACTGGATCAGCCACATCATCCTATGGTAAGACTTTCATGACATTAGGATCAATAACCCTGGTTCTGTAAACGTGTCCATTGCTATGTTCTTCATCTCTTTTTGCTTTGTTTTTCACTGTATTTCCTGGGGTGTGAATTGCAACCACAAACTTGGATATTTAAGAAAAACCATGTTTCCTTACTTTCCTTAAATTAAGCTTGACTCTGAGCCCCTATCACATCAAGCTGGCAGGAAAATTTAATCTCAGTCAATTTCCTCTCCTTTATGCCACCAGATCAGGCATAGTATTTGAAGAGGCCTCTCTAGTCTTTAATCCATATTGGTTACTACTGAGATTCCCATGGTTCTTGAAGCCACACAAACCCTTCTATTTCAGACATTATGTTTCAGTAAAGCGTGGGAATCCCTGCTGAGTTTGGAAACCCTAAGGTTTAGAGGTCTGGCCTTTCTGAGGTTAGACTCTTAGGTTAGGACTTGGCACCACTTCAGGGCACTGCTGGGAGAGAAGAGATATATCAGTTCTTTCCTAGCCTAAGGAAATCTCCATTTCCTCCTGTGGTTTTTATTTTTTGTTTTAGATACAGGGTTGCGCTCTGTTGCGCAAGCTGTAGTGCAGTGGGGTGATCACAGTTCACTGGAACTCCTGAGCTCAAGCAGTCCTCCTGCCTCAGATTCCCTGGTAGCTGAGGCTAAAGGCATGCATCACCATGCCTGGTTAATTCTTCAATTTTTATTTTGTTATTACTTTATTATTTTTAAAAATTGTATTTATTTATTTTCTTTGAGACAGAGTCTTGCTCTGTCACCCAGGCTGGAGTGCAGTGACACAATCTCAACTCACTGCAACCTCTGCCTCCTGGGTTCAAGTGATTCTCCTCCCTCAGCCTCCCAAGTAGTTGGGATTACAGGCATGAGCCACCACGCTCAGCGAATTTTTGTATTTTTAGTAGAGATGGTGTTTCACCATGTTGGCCAGGCTGGTCTTGAACTCCTGACCTCAAGCATCCACCTGCATCAGCCTCCCAAAGTGCTGGTATTACAGGCATGAACCACTGCTTTTCATTCTTTCTTTGTTTTTGTTTTGTTTTGTTTTGTTTTGAGTCTTGTCTGTCACCCAGGCTAGAGTACAATGGCGAGATCTTGGCTCACTGCAACCTCCATTCCCAACTTCAAGCGATTCTTCTGCCTCAATCTCCCAAGTAGCTGGGATTATAGGCACCTGCCACCATGCCTGGCTCATTTTTGTATTGTTAGTAGAGATGGGGTTTCACCATATTGGCCAGGCTTGACCTCATGATCCACCCGCCTTGGCCTCCCCTACATGCTGGGATTACAGGCATGAGCCACCGCACCAGCCTAGCTTTCTATTCTTTAAATATTCCAGATAAAGGAATACAAAATGCTTACCTACCTGCCTGGAAGGGATAAAGGGGGAAATATAGGGCATTCGTGTCTCCATAAATTATCCTGCCAGCTCACTAAAAGCCTTTAACAAATTTAAACCTTATCATGTTGGGTTTTTTGTTTGTTTGTTTTGAGATGGAATCTCACCCTGTCACCCAGGCTGGAGTGCAGCAGCGCAATCTCGGCTTACTGCCAACCTCTACCACCCGCGTTCAAGTAGTTCTGCCTCAGCCTCCCAAGTGGCTGGGATTACAAGCATGCACCACCATGCCCAGCTAATTTTTGTATTTTTAGTGGAGGTTGGCCAGGCTGGTCTTGAACTCCTGGCCTCAAGTGATCTGCCCACCGCAGCCTCCCAAAGTGCTGGGATTACAGGCATGAGCCACCATGCCCAGCCTTTATCATGTTGGGTTTTTTTAAAATCATATTGGTTTGGGGCCAGGCGCGGTGGCTCACGCCTATAATCACAGCACCTTGGGAGGCCAAGGTGGGTGGATCACGAGGTCAAGAGATAGAGACCATCCTGGTTAACAAGGTGAAACCCTGTCTCTACTAAAAATAAAACAATTAGCTGGGCATGGTGGCGCGCGCCTGTAGTCCCAGCTACTTGGGAGGCTGAGGCAGGAGAATTGCTTGAACCCAGGAGGCGGAGGTTGCAGTGAGCCAAGATCGAGCCATTGCACTCCAGCCTGGGTAACAAGAGTGAAACTCCATCTCAAAAAAAAGAAAAAAATCATATTGGTTTTAAGAGTCTAAGGTGGCCAGGTGTGGTGGTCACGCCTGCAATCCCAGCACTTTGGGAGGCTGAGACGGGTGGATCACAAGGTCAGGAGTTCCAGATCATCCTGGCCAACATGGTGAAACCCTGTCTCTACTAAAGAAATACAAAAATTAGCTGGGTGTAATGGCATGCATCTGTAATTCCAGCTACTCTGGAGGCTGAGGCAGGAGAATTGCTTGAACCTTGAAGGTGGAGGTTGTAGTGAGCCAAGATCATGCAACTGCACTCCCTGGGCAACAGAGCAAGACTCTGTTTAAAAAAAAAAAAGAAAGAAAGAAAAGAAAAGTCAAAGGTAACCAGGAGAAGTGGCGCCCACCTGTAATCCCAGCTATTTAGGGAGGCTGAGGTGGAAGGATTGCTTGAGCCTAGAAATTCAAGGCTGCAGTGAGCCATGATCCCTCCACAGTATTCTAGCCTAGGTGATAGAGTGAGACCCTGTGTCTTAAAAACAAAAACCAAAGAGTCAAAAAGATTTGTTCTCACCTGTAAGCTTGAGGCCTCAAATTGCTCATTGAAAAGAGATTTGGGGCTAATTGCAGAAGTTCATGCCTGTAATCCTAACACTTTGGAAGGCTGAGGCGGGCAGATCACTTGAGCCCTGGAGTTTAGCCTGGGCAACATGGCAAAACCTTGCCTCTACAAAAGATTAGCTGGGCATGGTAGTGCAGTCCTGTAGTCCTAGGTACTTGGGAGGCTAAGCTGGGAGGATCACTTGGGCCCGGGAGGTTGAGGCTGCAGAGTGACCTGTGATTGTACCACTGCACTCCAGCCTGGATCACAGAGACCCTGTCTCAAAGAAAGAAAAAAAAAGAGATTTGGTGGCAGAGTGGACTGTTGTATCCTGGAGATCTTGTATGGTTCCTGGGGTATTGCAAGAAGGGGAGTGGCAGTGAGAGTGTAAAAGACAAATGCCTGGGTGGTGCCAAAATCCTGTAAGGTGCTGGGCATGGCTCATACCTGTAATCCCAGCACTTTGGGAGGCCAAGGCAGGCAGATCACCTGAGTTCAGGAGTTCAAGATCAGCCTGACTAACATGGTGAAACCTTGTCTCTACTAAAAATACAAAAATTAGCTGGGTGTGGTGGTGCAGGCCTGTAATCTCAGCTACTCGGGAGGCTGAGGCAGGAGAATCCCCTGAACTAGGGAGTCAGAGGTTGCAGTGAGCCAAGATGGCGCCACTGTACACCAGCCTGGCAACAAACAAGACTCTGTCTCAAAAGAAAAATCAAAAAACAAACAAAAGAAACAAGAATCACAAAAATATTTTAGAAATATAATTTATGAGAAATAAAGTACAGTGTTGTGCTCTATGTTTAAAAGCCTGCCACTAGGAGGAGACAAATGAATTGAAAATTGTTTAATCTGTTCTTTTAGAATACGTTTTCTTTTTTTGTTTGTTTTTTGAGACAGAGTCTTGCTCTGTTGCCCAGGCTAGAGTGCAGTGACACCATCTCGGCTCACTGTAACCTCTGCCTCATGGGTTCAAGTGATTCTCTTGCCTCAGCCTTGTTTTTGAGTTTTCTTTTTTTTTCCCAGAGACAGGGTGTTGCTTTGACCCCCAGGCTAGAGTACAGAGACACAATCATAGTTCACTGAAGCCTTGATGTCCTGGGCTCAAGCGATCTTCCTGCCACAGCCTCCGCTGGGACTACAGACTCATGCCACCATGCCCAGCTACTTTAAACAAATTTTTTTATAGAGATGGAGTCTCACTATGCTGCTCAGGCTGGTCTTGAGCTCCTATGATCCAGCAATCCTCCTGCCTCAGCCTCCCAAAGCACTGGGATTACAAGCGTGAGCCATCTCCCCCAATCCAACATTTTGTCTTAAAAAATCAGCATTTTGTTTTTTCTGCAGGGCTGATAAATAAAAGCAAAAAACAATTTTTAAAAAAGAAAAAAAGGCTGGGCGCGGTGGCTCAAGCCTGTAATCCCAGCACTTTGGGAGGCCGAGGCGGGTGGATCACGAGGTCAAGAGATCGAGACCATCCTGGTCAACATGGTGAAACCCCGTCTCTACTAAAAATATTAAAAATTAGCTGGGCCTGGTGGTGCGTGCCTGTAATCCCAGCTACTCAGGAGGCTGAGGCAGGAGAATTGCCTGAAACCAGGAGGCGGAGGTTGCGGTGAGCCGAGATTGCGCCATTGCGCTCCAGCCTGGGTAACAAGAGCGAAACTCCGTCTCAAAAAAAAAAAAAAAAAAAAGAAAAGAAAAAAAGTCAACATTTTGGCCAGGCACGGTGGCTAACGCCTGTAATCCTATAATCCTAGCACTTTGGGAGGCCAAGGTGGGTGGATCACCTGAGGTCAGGAGTTCAAGACCAGCCTGGCCATCAGGGTAAAATCCCATCTTTAAAAAAAAAAAAAAAAAAAAAATCAAAATTTTACATTTATGTAGTAGTTTATAGTCCAGTTAAGGACAATAAGGGCTTTTAAATTTATCTTATTCTGTTTTAGATTGAAAACTAAATGCTAATCCAGTGGTTCTCAAATTTCAGCTTCATCAGAATCATCTGGAGGGCTCATTAAAATGTAGACTGGTCAAGCCCCACCCTCAGAGTTTCTCATTGAGCAGGTCTTGTTGGGAATCACAGCAAAGGAGAAAGGACTTAAACAGTGCCTACATAAACTGGTTATGAGTAACATATAAACAAGGAACAACAAACTTCAGGAGGCCACAGGAGGCCTCTGAGGAAGAAGGCCTCTCCATGCCTCATGTTCCGGTGCAGGATGACCTCAACTCTGTTACCATAAACATTGTGGTCAAGGACATAAAACCCCTTCATAGCACTATGATGTAGCCAGACTTGTAGGTTTCTTGTAAGGCCTGAGTTCCATCAGCTGCACATAGATAACAGGCTAAAGATAACCACAGGCTCTTATTTTGTGGTTATCAGTCTGTTATCAGTCCTTAGAATGATACACCAGTTCCAGCTCACCAGTCCTAACTGCCACTGTTATCAGTCCTTAGAATGATACACCAATTACAGCTCACTGATTCACTCCACCATCACTCCACCTGTACCCTACAGATCAAAGTGATTGTAGTCAATAAATAGTGTGGATGATCAGAGTTTGGGGCCTTCACTGTTTCCTCCAAAGTAATAAGTGATGGCCCTCTGGTCCCACTGTCTCTCTTAATCTGTCTTTTTCTCATTCCTTTGTCACCACCGAGCTCGGGGTACCCACAGGTGATGTAGGGCTGGCTCCCTACATTCTGGTGCCCATTGTGGGGCTCATGGATCCCTACATTCTAGCACCCTGTGTGGGGCTCATGGATTCCCAACAGGTCTGATATAGGACAGAAAATATGTTTTGTGTGTGTGTTTTTTTTTTGTTTTTTGTTTTTTGTTTTTTTGAGACAGGGTCTCGCTCTGTCACCCAGGCTAGATAGAGTGCAGTGGTGCAATCTCTGCTCACTGCAACCTCCATCCCCTGGGTTCAAGTGATCCTCCCACCTCAGCCTCCCGACTAGCCATGCATCACCATACCTGGCTATTTTTTATTTTTATTTTTATTTATTTCTTTTTTTTTTTTAAAGATGGGGTTTCACCATGTTGATCACGCTGGTCTTGAACTCCCGACCTCAGGTGATCCACCTGCCTTGGCCTCCAAAGTGCTTGGATTACAGGCGTAAGCCACCATGCCCAGCCCATACCATGCTATTTTTGTGTGTGTGTATTTTTTTTTTTTTTTTTTTTTTTAAAACAGAGTCTCGCTCTGTTGCCAGGCACCAGGCTGGAGTGCAGTGACGTGATCTCTGCTGACTGCAACCTCCACCTCCTGAGTTCAAGTGATTCTCCTGCCTCAGCCTCCTGAGTAGCTGGGACTACAGGCGCGTGCCACCACACCCAGCTAATTTTTGTATTTTTTAGTAGAGACAGGGTTTCACCATGTTGGCCAGGATGGTCTCAATCTCCTGACTTCATGATCCGCCCACCTCGGCCTCCCAAAGTGCTGGGATTACAGGCGTGAGCCACCACTCCTGGCCTTGTGTGTGTATTTTTAATAGAGACAGTGGTCTCACTATGTTGCTCAGGTCTCACTATGTTGCCTAGACAGGGGTCTCACTATGTTGCCCAAGCAATCTGCCTGCCTCAACCTTCCAAAGTGCTGGGATTACAAGCGTGAACCACTGCTGAAAATATGCCTTTCTAACAAGTTCTTAGGTGATTCTCATGCTCTGGTCTAGGGAACAAACTTTGAGAACCACTGCACTAGATAATAGTAGAAGTAAACACCAGTTGCCAATAATCGGATTCAATTAAATATTGATAATGTGATATTGTGCTGGTCTAGAGCCAGAACCGGAGCAAAACTATTTTATAAAATACAAAACTGTTTTTAGATAAGTTGAAATGGCTGCCCCATTCTCCTCACAATAACTACTGTCCTTGGCCTCTGTAAATAGAACTGTTAGTTTGTCTTCAAAACTATGTAAAGCTGCTTACCTTTTCTTATCAGTAACTGCCAGAATTGCTAGCCTTTGCTTACCGGCAATTGCCAGACTAAGCAGCCCAAGCTAGTTCCATCCTGGCTCCTGTGGCTTGTAATAAGTAACTAAGGTCTGTGATTTCCACCTTAACCAGATAATGTGTAAACAAATGTATATCTTGACTTCTGTAAACCACTTAAGTAACAAACGGAATGACAAAAGTCCCCATCCCTTGGAATGTCCGGAGACCCCCACCCTCATCTCTGCCCAGGAGGTAATTTACAGAATCCACTAGCCCTCGGAATGTCTGAAGCCTTTTCATCCCCATCCCCGCCCCTCACCCCAACTCCCAAGGTGGTTTTTCGGGTATAAAAAATCGTGGCACCCTCCTGTTGCCACCACAGGTTGGAGAGACGTGAGTCCTCTGTGGTCGCCGGCATAATAAATGACCCTACAATCTGGCATACTTTTGTCTTGTGATAACTTTCTACATTCGGTCAAATACAACAATAACACACTAATTAAAGTATTCCAGCTTGCTAGAAAGTAACGTAGCGTTAGAAATCAGACAAGAACTACTGTCTTTGAAGGCCTTGAGTTCAAAAGAAAGCACTTGACTGGCACAATGGCTCATGCCTGTAATCCCAGCACTTGAGGAGGCCAAGGCAGGCAGATCACCTGAGGTCAGGAGTTTGAGACCAGTGTGACCAACATGGTGAAACCCTGTCTCTACTAAACTACAGACTTAGCTGGGTGTGGTGGCACATGCCTATAATCCCAGCTATGTGGGAGGCTGAGGCAGGAGAATCACTTGAATCCTGGAGTTGGAGGTTGCAGTGAGTGGAGTTTTTTTGTTTTTGTTTTTGTTTTTGTTTGTTTTCGTTGTTTTGAGATGGAGTTTTGCCCTTGTTGCCCAGGCTAGAGTGCAATGGCGTGATCTCAGCTCACTGCAACCTCTGCCCCCTGGGTTCAAGTGATTCTCCTATCAAATAGCTGAAACTACAGGCACTCACCACCACACCCAGCTAATTTTTGCAGTTTTAGTAAAGAGTTTCACCATGTTGGCCAGACTTGTCTTGAACTCCTGACCTCAGGTGATCCGCTTGCCTTGGCCTCCCAAAGTGCTGGGATTAGAGTGTGGGCCACTGTACCTGACCAAAAATATTTTTTTTAAAGTTTCAGTTCCAGAGTCAGCTTTATTTAAAAAAAAAAAAAAAAAGTTGAAGCTTTTTCTTAAAACATGGTTCTGAATTTCAGATAGGGTTCCTTAAGGGAAAGGGTAGAAGGTCATGGTAGAAAGGAAATATAAGGCTGGGCGTGGTGACTAATGCCTGTAATCACAGCACTTTGGGAGGCAAAGTGGAAGGATCACTTGAGACCAGGAGTTCAAAACCAGCCTGGGCAGCATAGTGAGACTTCCCCTCCATCTCTATGAAAAATTTAAAAATTAGCTGCATGTGGTGGGGCACACCTGTGGTCCGGAATGCTTGGAAGGGTGAAGCAGGAGGATCGTTAGAGCCCGGGACGTCGAGGCTTCAGTGAGCTGTGATGTCACCCATGTACTCCAGCCTTGGTGACAGAGCAAGACCTTCTCTCCAAAAAAAGAGAAAAAAGAAAAAAAAATATGTCAATATGGAAAAACAAATTCAAACATTTAAATATTATTGACTTAAGGCCGGGCATGGTGGCTCATGCCTGTAATCCCAGCACTTTGGGTGGCTGAGGCAGGAGGATCACCGGAGGCCAGGAGTTCAAGACCAGGCTGTCCTACATGGCAAAACCCCATCTCTACTAAAAATACAAAAATTAGCTGGGCGTGGGGGCATGTACCTGCAATTCTAGCTACTTGAGAGGCTGAGGCAGGAGAATCGCTTAAACCTGGTAGGCAGAGGTTGCAGTGAGCAGAGATCGAGCCATTGCACTCCAGCCTGGGCAACAGAGCAAGACTCTGTCTCAAAAAATAAAAATAAAATAAATAGATATTATTGACTCAAAAGCAAAAGTTTAGAGGTGTTCCACAATTTGACTTAATGTGATACCCAAAGGTGGCTGATTGATGTATTTCAGGGAAACCATAAGCCTTTGAGGACTCTTAGTGGGAAGGTAATTTGGAAGCGGTGTTTCTGGGGAAGTTTGGAACAGGAAGCTTTTCTGTGATCCAGGTATGGGGAAATGTGACCCTGGATGAGGGCAGTGACTGAGGAAGATAGAGAGGTCAGAGACATTCCAGTTATAAACCATAAGATTTGGGTGACTGCCTAAATGAGGAGGAAGAAAATCTCCAGTTATGAGCCTGAGAGTCAGTTCAGAAATATGGTATTGACAACATGAGGTAGCTTGCCCCAATTGCTCTGTCCAAACAGATAAAATGATGATTAACCAGACCAGTAGTTCTCAAGTGTGGTCGCCAGATCAGCGTAGTCAGCGTTACATGGGATTTTGTTAGAAATGTAAATTCGCAAGCTGTACCCCAGATGACTAATCAGAAACGCTGGGAAGGGTCTCTACAACTTATGATTTAAGTTCTTCAGATGATTCTGTTGCATTTTTTTTTTTTTTTTTTTTTTTTTTTGAGACAAGGTCTTGCTCTGTCACCCAGGCTGGTGTGCACTGGTGTGATCACGGCTTACTGCATGCACCCTTGACCTCCTGTGTTCAAGTGATTCTCCCACCTCAGCCTCTCAAGTAGCAGGAACTACAGATACACACCATCATGCCCAGCTAGTTTTTGTATTTTTAGTAGAGACGGGTTTTGTCATGTTGGCGAGGTTCTGATGCGTATTTAATTTTGAAAACTGAGGTTGGGTACAACGGCTCACGCCTGTAATGCCAGCACTTTGGGAGTCCAAGGCGGGAGAATCATGAGGTCAGGAGATCGAGACCATCCTGGCCAACATGGTGAAAACCCATTTCTACTATAAAAACAAAAATTAGCTGGGTGTGGGGGTGTGTGCCTGTAGTCCCAGCTACTCAGGAGGCTGAGGGTGGAGAATCGCTTGAACCAGGGAGTAGGAGGTTGCAGTGAGCCAAGATCGCACCAGTGCACTCCAGCCTGGCAACAGAACAAGTCTCTGTTTCAGGAAAAAAAAATTTTTTTTTGAAAACTGAACTAAGCCAGACAAATTTTGTTCTTTTTTCTTTTCTTTTTTTTTGGTTGGGGGTTGGGGAGACAGAGTCTTGCTCTGTCATCCAGGCTGGAATGCAGTAACAGAATCTCGGTTTACTGCACCCATCACCTCCCAGGTTCAAGTGATTCTCCTGCCTCAGCCTCCCGAGTAGTTGGGATTACAGGCACATACCACTACACTCAACTAATTTTTTTTTTTGTATTTTTAGTAGAGATGGGGTTTAACCACGTTGGCCAGGCTGGTCTCAAACTCCTGACCTCAAGTGATTTGCCCACTTCGGCCTCTCAAAGTGCTGGGATTATAGGCGTGAGCCACCAAGACCAGCCAGGTTTTTTTTTTCTTTCAATAATTTGGGCTGGGTATGGTGGTTCATGCCTGTGATCCCACGCTTTGGAAGGCTGAGGCAGGAGGATTGCTTGAGCTCACCAGTTCAAGACTAGCCTGGGCAACATAGTGAGACACTGTCTCTACAAAAAAATTAAAAAATTAGCCAGGCAAGGTGGTACAGCTGTAGTCTCAGCTACTCAAGAGGCTGAAGTGGGAGGATTGCTTAAGCCTGGGAGGTCAAGGATTCTGTGAGCTGTGATCATGCCGCTGCACTCCAGCCTGGGTGACAGAGTAAGACTCTGTCTCAAAAAAAGAGGGAAAGAAAAGAAAAAAGGAATTTAAAGTTGAATATACAGATAGAATCAGTCTGTGGAATGTGGGGAGAGAAACTGAAAGTAGTTGTAAGTGGTTATAGAAAGACTATGATATGAGTAAACTGGAATTATGACTAAGCAGAAGCTTAGTCATATCATAGTCATAGAGACAGAGAGAAATGGTGATACACACCCTCGGGGCTGGAGAGTACTGCGTGACTGCTGCAGCTGAGAGTGACACTTAGTCCAGTCTGTACGTGTGTGGAGAATTTGCTGTCCACTTCCACATTTATTTTAGTTCCCAACAGCAGTCTAACCACATTGCTGTCCTTCATTTTTTTTTTTCTTTTATTTCCTGGCAACTTTCATTTAAAACATTGCTGTCCTTAAGTTCCTGTGATATTCTCATCTTTCTTGTCATGTGTATCCTCAAAATAGACTTCTTTCCAGATACTCAGAAGGCTAAGACAGGAGGATCACTTGAGCTCACGAGTTTGAGACCAGCCTGGGCAAGAAGCAAGACCCTCATTTCTTTATAAAATGTGTATAGGGAGAGACTTCCTACTACTTGAGATGGCAGGAGTAAATCTGTGTTCCTAAAACCTGAAAAGCTGATACAGATTAAGCAACCCTAATCCAAAAATCTAAAATCCAGAATGCTCCGTGTAATCCAAAACTTTTTGAGTCCCAATGTGACGCATCATGGGAAAATTCCACACCTTACCTCATGTGACGGGTGAAAGTCGAACCTCAGTTTCAGTATAGACATGGTGGCTCATGCCCGTAATTGCAGCACTTTGGGAAGCCAAAGCAGGTTAATCACTTGAGGCCAGGAGTTCCAGCCCAGACTCACCAACATGGTGAAAACCCATCTCTACTAAAAATATAAAAATTAGCTGGGTGGCACACATCTGTAATCCCAGCTACTTGGGAGGCTGAGGCATGAGAATTGCTTGAATCCAGGAGGCAGAGGTTGCAATGAGCCAAGATTTTGTCACTGCACTACAGCCTGGGTGACAGAGACTCTGTCTTAAAAAACAACAACAAAAATAACTAAATAAATGGAAAAGTATCCTATGTTCCTAGATTGGAATGCTTAAAATTGTTTCTGTTTGTTTGTTTCAGAGGAGAGGGAGGAGAAAAAAAGAGAAAGAAAAAACTTTGCTTCAACCAGCATATGCCTTAAGCCTGTTTGCCCAGTGCTTTGGGACTCTGTTGCAGGAGGATCACTGGAGCCCAGGAGTTCAACACCAGCCTGAGCAACATAGCAAGATCCCATCTCAATTTTTTTTAAAAAAAGAAAACTTTATTTCATGCACAAAGTGATTTAAACTATTGTATAAAATTACCTTCAGGCTATGTGTATAAACTGTATGTGAAACATAAATAAATTTTGTGTTTAGACTTGGGTATCATCCCCAAGATATCTCATTATATATATGCAATAATCTGAAAAAAATCAGAAATCTGGAACACTTTTTTTTTAAGACAGGATCTCACTCTGTTGCCCAGGCTGGAATGCAGTGGCATAATCTCAGCTCACTGCAAACTCCGCCTCCCGTGTTCAATGATTCTCCTGCCTCAGCCTCCCGAGTAGCTGGGAACACAGGTGTACACTACCAGCCCCAGCTAATTTTTGTACTTTTAGTAAACATGGGGTTTTGCCATATTGGCCAGGCTGGTCTCAAATTCCTGAGCTCAAGGGATCCACACACCTTGGACTCTCAAAAAGTTGGGATTACAGGTGTGAGCCACTGTACCTGGCCAGAAATCTTAAACACTTCTGATCCCAAGCATTTCATATAAGGGATACTTAACCTGTATAGCTTCAAAGTAGATTGAGTTTAAATTAACAAAGAGAATTACTTTAAAAATTATGGATTTGGCGGCTCACGACTATAATCCTAGCACTTTGGGAGGGAGGTGGATGCATCACTTGAGGACAGGAGTTTGAGACCAGGCTGGCCAACATGGTGAAATCTCATCTGTACTAAAATTACAAAAATTAGCCAGGCTTGAGGGTACACACCTGTAGTCCCAGCCCAGCTACTCAGGAGGCTGAGGCAGGAGAATTGCTTAAACCTGGGAGGCGGAGGTTGCTGTGAGCTGAGGCCACACCACTTCACTGCAGCCTGGGCAACAAAGTGAGACTCCATTTCAAGGAAAAAAAAAGTATGGGCTGGTCAGGCAAGGTGGTTCACATTTGTAATCCCAGTGTTTTGAGAAGCAGAAGTGGGCAGATCGCTTGAGCTCAGGAGTTTAAGGTCAGTGTGGTCACTTGGTGAAACCTTGTCTCTACAAAAAAATATATAAGAATTAGCTGGACGTGGTGGTGCAGACTTGTAGCTCTAGCTACTCAGGAGACTGAGGCAGGAGGAGCACTTAAGTCTGGGAGGTGGGAGGCTGCAATGAGCCAAGATGGTGCCACTGCTCTCCAGCCTGGGTGGCAGAGTGAGATCCTGTCTTTAAAAAAAAAAAAAAAAAAAAAAGGCCGGGCGCGGTGGCTCAAGCCTGTAATCCTAGCACTTTGGGAGGCTGAGGCGGGTGGATCACGAGGTCAAGAGATCGAGACCATCCTGGTCAACACGGTGAAACCCCGTCTCTACTAAAAATACAAATGAGTAGCTGGGATTACAGGCACGCGCCACCATGCCCAGCTACTCAGGAGGCTGAGGCAGGAGAATTGCCTGAACCCAGGAGGCGGAGGTTGCGGTGAGCCGAGATCGCGCCATTGCACTCCAGCCTGGGTAACAAGAGCGAAACTCCGTCCCAAAAAAAAAAAAAAAAAAAAATTATGGGCACTTTTTAGTTCTTTTTTAAAATAAAGTTTACAATCTTAGCCAACTTTAAGTACACGGTTCATTAATGTTAAGTGTAGCCACGTTGTGCAACCAATCTCCAGAACTATTTCATCTTGCAAAATAATTACTTTTTGGTTTTTTTTTTTGAGACGAGTCTCGCTCTGTTGCCCAGGTTAGAGTGTGGTGGTGTCATCTCGGCTCACTGCAACCTCTGCCTCCCAGGTTCAAACGATTTTCCTGCCTCAGCCTCCAGAGTAGCTCGGACTACAGGCGTGTGACACCATGCCCAGCTAATTTTTGTATTTTTAGTAGAGACAGGGTTTCACCATGTTGTCCAGGATGGGCTTGATCTCTTGACCAAGTCCTGTCTTGGCCTCCCAAAGTGCTGGGATTATAGGCATGAGCCACTGCACCTGGCCTCAAATGATTACTTTTTAAAGAATTGCTCTTTTTTTTTTAGAAATGGGGTCTCACTATGTTGCCCAGGCTGATCTCGAACTTCTTTACTCAAGTGACCCTCCTGCCTCAGCCTCTCAGATTGCTGGGATTATAGGTATGAACTGCTGTGACTGGCCAAGAATTACTTTTTGATGAAACATGTTCTGTCACCTCTCCCCTTGAACAACCACCACTTCTAAACTTAACCTTCACTTCTGATGCTGAAGTCACAGTTGGAAATCTTTATTTTTCTCTTCTCTTATTGGCCTCCTTATTCAGGCAGTTACCCTGAAAATGTAGTACAGGTAATACTGTCTCAACTAGAATGTCTCTTGCTCTCTGCCCTGTTTCTCTCAGCCACTGCCCCAATCCAGGTCTAAACTTCCCATCCTTAATTTCAACATCTTCTGTGTATAGTGTCTTCGTCTTTTGTTTCTTTAATTTTTTATATGTTTCATATTTTTCTTTTTTTTTTTTTTTTTGGAGATGGAGTTTCGCTCTTGTTACCCAGGCTGGAGTGCAATATCGAGATCTTGGCTCACCACAACCTCCGCCTCCTGGGTTCAGGCAATTCTCCTGCCTCAGCCTCCTGAGTAGCTGGGACTACAGGCACGCGCCACCATGCCCAGCTAATTTTTTGTAGTTTTAGTAGAGACGGGGTTTCACCATGTTGACCAGAATGGTCTCGATCTCTTGACCTCGTGATCCACCCGCCTCGGCCTCCCAAAGTGCTGGGATTACAGGCTTGAGCCACCGTGCCCGGCCTCTTAACCTCTTATCTGGTAAAAGAGAGGTCGAATTAAAAGAGATATCTCTAAATTCCCTTCCATCCCTGACATTGCCTATGCCATTTTATTTGGTTTGTCATCTTGATGGCATTGCCCTTTAGTCTGTTTAAAAAATATAACATATTTAAATAGCTTGGTCTAGGGCTGGGCGTGAAAGCTGACATGTATAATCCCAGCCCTTTGGGAGACCAAGGGGAGTGGATTGCTTGAGCCCAGGAGTTTGAGACCAGCCTGGGCAACATGGCGAAACCCCATCTCTACAAAAAATTAAAAATTAGCTGAACATGGTGACATATGTTTGTGGTCTCAGCTATTCGGGAGGCTGAGGCAGGAGGATCACTTGAGCCCAGGCTACAGTGAGCTGTGTTTGCACCACTGCACTCCAGCCTGGGTGGCAGAGCAAGACCTTGTCTCAAAAATAAAAATAAAAAAATAATAAATAGCTTGGTCTTGTAGAGTTAATGTTTTACTACCAACACATTTCAAGAAAGGAAGTAAAAGTTACAAGAACAAAACTGTTGTACTTAGGGTGTTCCCAGTGTTTTCATTTGTTAGGACAGTTTGACTTGTATCAGAATCCACCACACCTTATCAAACCTCACACTCTTCCTTTTCACCCACCAAATGGCCCTTTCGTTCCAACCAAGATGATCTGTTGAAACTTCACATTCTGCCTTATTATTCTTTTTGCCACTGGACCTTTGCTAATGCCGTTTTCTTCACCAGGCTGACTTTTGCTTCTCAGTCTTTGGTGATTATGTCTCTCTTTTCTTTTTTTTCACCACGTGAGTTTAATCTTCTCACACAAGTAATTGGACTATGTAGTCTCGAGGGCCAGTGTCTCCATCATGACACCAGGGTCTCTTCTTCTTGTATCTTATGTTTTCTGTCTTCTGTTCTGCTCATTGTCTCTTCTGATCAAAAGATGGCCTCTGCACCCCAGCCCATGTCCTGTGCCAGGGAAGTAGAAGAAAACTGTAAGGAGAAAATAAAATAGAAAATCCAGGCCTGGCATGGTGGCTCACGTCTGTAATCCCAGCATTTTGGAAGGCTGAGGAGGGCAGATCACCTGAGGTCAGGAGTTCGAGACCAGCCTGTCCAGCATGGCAAAGCCCCGTCTCTACTAAAAATAGAAAAATTAGCTGGGGGTGGTGGCATGCGACTGTAATCCCAGCTACTTGGGAGGCTGAAGTAGGAGAATTGCTTTTGCTTGAACCTGGGAGGTGGAGGTTGCAGTGAGCCAAGGTGGTACCACTGCACTCCAGCCTGGAAGACAGAGTGAGACTCCATTGCAAAAAGAAAAGAAAGTCCATTAGAGGCCAGGCATGGTAACTCATGCCTGTAATCCCAGCACTTTGGGAGGCTAAAATGGGCAGATCACTTAAGGTCAAGAGTTCGATACCAGCCTGACCAACATGGTGAAACCCTGTCTCTACTAAAAATACAAAAACTAGCCAGGTATGGTGGCGCATGCCTGTAATCCCAGCTACTTGGGAGGCTGAGGCAGGAAAATCACTTGAGCCCTGGGGGGCAGAGGTTGCAGTGAGCCAAGATTGCAACACTGCACTCCAGCCTGGGAGACAGAGTGAGATTCTGTCTCAAAAAAAAATAAAAAGAATGAAAAAGAAATTAAATTTAAAAAAGAGAATCCAGTATACTTTCATATAAGTCCCATTGAGCAACACTGGGCTGTGAAGGAGGTTGGAAAATGTAGTTCTATAGTTAGCAATATTGCTGCTCTCTCAGAAAGAAAAAAATAAATAACCTCATCTCTACAAAATAAATAAATAAAGGGACAATGAATAGA
The DNA here is from genome assembly GCF_009761245.1 of Sapajus apella. Classification (NCBI taxonomy): domain Eukaryota; kingdom Metazoa; phylum Chordata; class Mammalia; order Primates; family Cebidae; genus Sapajus; species Sapajus apella. The sequence continues at coordinate 38,759,174 of NW_022436946.1, forward strand.
GGGAAGGTAGCTAGTAGTGTCTGCTCCAGTCTTTACAAATAAAAAATTTTCAGGCTGGACACAGTGGCTCACACCTGTGATCCAGGACGCTGGGAGGCTGAGGTGGGAGGATTGTTCAAGTGAGTCTGAGCTCATCCTGGGCAACATGCCATGACCTCATCTCTACAAAAAAAAATTTTTTTTTAATTAACCAAGCATGGTGGCATTCACTTGTAGTCCCAGCTACTCAGGAGGCTGAGGTGGGAGGATCACATGCAAGTGATCCCAAAGTTCTGGGATTACAGGGTGAGTCACCTTGCCTGGCCTTCCAGTCTCTTCCTATTCATCTTGGGGGGTGTGGGTTTACCTCATTATTTTCCCAGTAAGACACCTAATAATAATGACCACCAGTTAAGTAACTATCATAAACCAGGAAGTTTGTCAAATCCTTGATGTTCATTTTTTTCTTCAATTCTTACAGGAAGCCTGAGGGTAGATTATTACCAACCCCAGTTTACAGATGGAGGAATGCAGGCTGACAAATATGTCTTGTCCAAGGCTTCACATAGGCAATAGGTGACAAAGTTTAATTTTTATTTATTTTTTTTTTTGAGACGGAGTTTTGCTCTTGTTACCCAGGCTGGAGTGCAATGGCGCGATCTCGGCTCACCGCAACCTCTGCCTCCTGGGTTCAGGCAATTCTCCTGCCTCAGCCTCCTGAGTAGCTGGGATTACAGGCACGCACCACCATGCCCAGCTAATTTTTTGTATTTTTAGTAGAGACGGGGTTTCACCGTGTTGACCAGGATGGTCTCGATCTCTTGACCTCGTGATCCACCCGCCTCAGCCTCCCAAAGTGCTGGGATTACAGGCTTGAGCCACCGCGCCCGGCCTCAAAGTCTAATTTTTTTTTGAGACAGGGTCTTGCTCTGTTGCCCTGGCTGGAGTGCAGTGGCAGGATCACAGCTCACTCAGCCTTGAACTCCTGGTTTAGGCAGTCCTCCTATCTCAGCCTCCCAAGTAGCTGGCATTACAGGTGCATGTTTCCATGCCTGGATAATTTTTTTAAATTTTTTGTAGATACAGGGATCCCACTATGTTGCCCAGTCTGGTCTTAAACTCCTGGCCTCAAAGAATCCTCCAGCCTTGCCCTCCCAAAATGTTGGGATTACAGGCATGGGCCACTGCACTCAGCCATAAGGTCTAAATTTTTTTTTTTTTTTTTTTTAAAGGTGGGGTTTCACCATGTTTGGCAGGCTGGTCTTGAACTCCCGACCTCAGGTGATCCGCAGACCTTGGCCTCCAAAGTGCTTGGATTACAGGCGTGAGCCACCACGCCCGGCCAAGGTCTAAATTTTAATCCTGATCTCGCTGACCCTAAAAGCTAACTTTCTGCTATAACTCAATATACATCTTGATTATTGCCTCAGAGGAAGGGCTGGTGCTAAGAGATTTTCATGCTGAACATTCTTCTTCCAAATCCAGCATCCTTTGTTATGTTCCTCTGATGCTTTGTCTCATTAGTTAACTCACTGATGTAAATAATCTGGTATCCAGGCTCAGATTACAATCTGCTTTATTTATTTATTATTTTTATTTTTGACATGGAGTCTCCCTCTGTCACCCAGGCTGGAGTGCAGCGGCGCAATCTTGGCTCATTGCAACCTCCTCCTCCTGGGTTCAAGCGATTTTTGAGCCTCAGCCTCCCGAGTAGCTGGGACTGCAGACACACACCACCCCTGGTTAATTTTTGTATTTTTAGTAGGGACAGGATCTCATCATGTGTGCCAGGCTGGTCTCGAACTTCTGACCTCAAGTGGTCCACCCGTCTTGTCCTCCCAAATTGCTGGGATTACAGGCATGAGGTACTGTGCACTCTGCTTTACTTTGTATTTTGCAAACAGCTTTGTCCAAAAGTTCTTTTCAGTCTAGACATACCAACTTTACAATTAATACAATTATAAGTTTATAGTGGGTGCTTAATAACTACTTCTCGAGTAAGTGAGTTACAAAGAAAAATTTTTTCACTTACAAGAAAAAACCCTCTTTGCCTAAGTCAGCATTTCTCAGTGTGGTACTAGACACCCTGTAATATAATCACTGAAATCCTTGATAAAAATACAGACCCTGCCGGGCGGTGGCTCATGCCTATAATCCAAGCCCTTTTGGAGGCCAAGGTGGGTGGATCACGAGGTCAGGAGTTCGAAACCAGCCTGACCAACATGGTGAAACCCCGTCTCTACTAAAAATACAAAAGCTAGCTGGGCGTGGTGGTGCATGCCTGTGATCCCAGCTACCCAGGAGGCTGAGGCAGGATTGCTTGAACCTGGGAGGCGGAGTTGCAGTGAACCAAGATTGCCCTACTGCACTCCAGCCTGGGTGACAGAGCAAGACTCCATCTCAAAAAAAAAATTAAAATTTAAATTAAAAAAAAATATATATATATATATGTATGTATGTATGTATATATAGAGAGAGAGATCCAGCCCTGCATGGTGGCTTATGCCTATAATCCTAGCACTTTGGGAGGCCAAGGTGGTGGGATTGCTTGAGCTCAGGAGTTCGAAACCAGTTGGACAACATGATGCAACTCCATCTCTACAAAAAAATACAAAACTTAGCCAACTATGTTGGTGCACACCTGTAGTTCCAGCTACTTGGGAGGCTGAGGTGGGAGAATCACTCGAATCCAGGAAGTTGAGGCTACAGTGAACCAATATCACACCACCACACTCCAGCCTGGGTGACAAAGTGAGACCCTGTCTCGAAAAAATAAAAAATAGCCGGGTGCAGTGGCGTGTGTGTGTGTAGTCCCAGCTACTCAGGAGGCTGAGGCTGGTGGATCACTTGAGTCCAGGAGTTCTGGGCTGTAGTGCTGCTATGCTGATCAGGTGTCCACATTAAGCTCGGCATCAGTATGGTGACTTCCTGGAAGTGGGGGACCACCAGGTTGCCTAAGGAGGGGTATAACAGCCCAGGTCAGAAACGGAGCAGGTCAAAACTCCTGTGCTGATCAGTAGTGGGATCATGCCTGTGAATAGCCACTGCACTCTAGCCTGGGAAACATAGCGAGACCCCGTCTCTTAAAAATAAATAAATAGGCCGGGCACGGTGGCTCACGCCTGTAATCCCAGCACTTTGGAAGGCCGAGGCGGGTGGACCACGAGGTCAAGAGATCAAGACCATCCTGGTCAACATAGTGAAACCCCATCTCTACTAAAAATACAAAAAATCAGCTGGGCATGGTGGCGCATGCCTGTAATCCCAGCTACTCAGGAGGCTGAGGCAGGAGAATTGCCTGAACCCAGGAGGTGGAGGTTGCGGTGAGCCAAGATCGCGCCACTGCACTCCAGCCTGGGCAACAAGAGCGAAACTCCGTCTCAAAAAAATAAATAAATAAATAAATAAAATGAAATAAAAAATAAAAATAAAATATTAAAATAATATGAATTCTTCAGTTACACCACAGACCTACTAGAATCGGAATGGGGAGTGAGGGTTGGTGTATGGACCAGAAATATACACTTTTAACAAATGCTTCAAGTAATTATGATGCTTTTTAAAGTTTGAGCACCATTGCCCTAAATATAAGGTAAGACTAATAAATAAGGCTCAGGAGGGTAGCTGCTCAGCAGTTAAGAGCATAGGCACTGGAGCTAGACTTCCTAGATTCATCTAACCAAAAACTTACATTTACTAAATGTATGATCTGATCACACTAATCTCCCTCTGCCTCAGCATAATTACCTCATAAGGTTGTTGTGAACATTAATTGAGTATATGTACGTAAGGTGCGTGGAACAGAGCCTGACACAGTGTAAGCTCAATGTATATATTTGCCATTATCAGAATTTTTTTTTTTTTTTTGAGACAGAGTCTCACTCTGTCACCAGGCGTCAGGCTGGAGTGCAGTGACCTAATCTTGGCTCACTGCAACCTCCGCCTCCTGGGTTCAAGCAATTCTCCTGCCTCAGCTTCCCGAGTAGCTGGGACTACAGGCACACACCACCACACCCAGCTAATTTTTGTATTTTTAGTAGAGACGGAGTTTCACCATGTTGGCCAGGATGGTCTCAATCTCTTGACCTCGTGATCCGCCCGCCTCCTCCTCCCAAAGTGCTGGGATTACAGGCGTGAGCCACTGCGCCCGGCCTATCAAAATTTTAAGTAACTACTTTCCATCAAAATAGTACATTTCTCAGGCCGGGGATGGTGACTCACACCTGTAATCCCAGTACTTTGGGAGGCTAAGGCAGGCAGATCATTTGAGGTCAGGAGTTCAAGACCACCCTAGCCTAGCCAACATGGTGAAACCCCGTCTCTACTAAAAAATACCAAAATTATTGGGGCATGGTGGCAGACGCCTGTAATCCCAGCTACTCAGGAGGCTGAGGCAGGAGAATTATTTGAATGGGGAGGTGGAGGTTGCAGTGAGCCAAGATTGTGCCACTGCACTCCAGCCTGTTTGACAGAGCAAGATTCCATCTCAGGGGAAAAAAAGCACATTTCTTTATAAAGCTTATCTTACTGTAGAAAACCCAACCTATAGATTTTGTCCTTTCTTCTCTTCTCCTTTTCTGTTTTAGAGCAGTGGACACTTCTAACCAGGATATTTCCTTATTGTGGGGTCAAACTACACAAAGAAAGCTAAGATCATTACCAAATGCTGATGAGCCAGAGGATCAGAACTCAATCTTTGTACAGCTTCCCCATAATTAAGATCACATAAAAAGGGCAGGGATTCAAATGAGCCTAACACGTTTTCTCACTCACCAGAAAGTTTTCGGGTGGTTAATGAAAGGATAACGAAACATAAAGCCTATTGTAGCAACAACCCTTTGGCCAAGTCATCCCCTGTCCCAAGTCTCTGTGGAGACGGTGTTGACTCCACGGCCTCTTCTTCCTTCCTACTCCTGTCTCCAGGAGGTTTGTGAGCCTCTGATAGATGGAAAACATTCCCAAGACCAAACTAGAAGGTTTAGCACTTCCATCCCCACCCCTTATAGAGTGAGATGAACTTTGGCAACAGATCACTTGAAGATGGATCCTTGAGAGCAAGTGTGCCTGGGAAGTCGAAGACAATTTTTCTACAATGGGCTCCTTGTTGGTGTCTGAATCCAGTCTGGATATGATTAATTGACTCTTTTATCTGTTTTTTTCTTTTTTTAACTTTTCACTAACTTGAAGCTAATAATTCACTCTTTTAAAATTAGGCTTTACTCTAATCATGTGACTTCTTCAAAGTTAGTTAAAATTAGAATTTCTATTTCCCTATTTATAAAAAGGAACTTACAATAGAATGTTAGTGCTAAAGGGACTTTTAAAGACAACTTAATATGACTCCTTGCGTTTTATAAAGGCTAGATCCCAGAGAGGTTGAGGGACTTATTCAAGGTCCAAAGAGCTTGTAAGTGATAGGGCCAGGAATAAAACTTGGGGAATTTAGTTAATTTTGCAATTCACAAAGCTGAAGCTGAAACTGGAGAATTAATGAAATTTTTGCCTGAAGGCCAAAAATTTAAGTGCCATTGATATTTTATTTTTGGCATTACTTATTTTTCTGACAATCTAGCTAGTGAATAAAAAACACAAAGTGGTCGGGCGCAGTGGCTCATGCCTATAATCCCAGCACTTTGAGAGGCTGAGGCAGGTGGGTCGCTTGAGCTCAGGAGTTCAAGACCAACCTGGGCAACATGGTGAAACCCCATCTTTACCAAAAATACAAAAAATTAGCCAGGCATGGTGACGTATGCCTGTGGTCTCAGCTACCCGGGAGGCTGAGATAGGAGGATCGCTTGAGCCTGGAAGCCGCAGGTTACACTCCAGCCTGGATGACAGATCCAGACCCTGTCTTGAAAGTCAAAACAAACATAAAGAGCCCACAAAGTATAATTCTCTAGTATTTTATCTAATGAAAGTATAATAGAAGCTTTGCTGTTAAACATAAGATACAGAATTAATAAAGCGCCTGTGAATACATATTTTTCTTTTTGTTCTTTTTTCTTTTACCATACATATTCTGCTTATGTAATATTTTTCATAATTATTTTGGATCATAATAATTTTCTCTGAGATTAAGTCCTATATTTTGCCCAGGCTAGCCTCAAACTCTTGGGCTGAAAGATCCCCCTCAGCCTCCTGTGTGCCTAGGACCGCAGGTGGGCACACCATGCCCGTCAGGATCATAACAGTTTTCACTGATGTTTTAATGAATCTTGATTCTTTTTTAAGATAATGACTTATGGTATATGAATTATCTATCTTTTTTTTTTTTTTTTTTGAGACGGAGTTTCACTCATGTTACCCAGGCTGGAGTGCAATGGCCCGATCTCGGCTCACCGCAACCTCCGCCTCCTGGGTTCAGGCAATTCTCCTGCCTCAGCCTCCTGAGTAGCTGGGATTACAGGCACGCACCACCATGCCCAGCTAATTTTTTTTTTGTATTTTTTTAGTAGAGACGGGGTTTCACCGTGCTGACCAGGATGGTCTCGATCTCTTGACCTCGTGATCCACCCGCCTCGGCCTCCCAAAGTGCTGGGATTACAGGCTTGAGCCACCGCGCCCGGCTATCTTTTTTTTAAAAAAAAAAAAAAATGGGATTTCACCATGTTGGTCAGGCTGGTCTTGAACTCCTGACCTCAGGTAATCTGCCCGCCTTGGCCTCCAAAGTGCTTGGATAATTCACACCTGGCCTGAATTATCTATCAATTTAAAAATAATTCTAAAAAAGAAAAGAAAAGAAAAAGGCCGGGCGTGGTGGCTCACGCCTGTAATCCAAGCACTTTGGAAGCCAAGGCAGGCGAATCACCTGAGGTTGGGAGTTCAAGACCAGCCTGACCAACATGGTGAAACCTCGTGCTTAAAAAAAAAAGAAAAAATAATAATAATTCTAATTTTCTGTCACTCATCAAATGTATAATCCACTTGCATAAACCATTATTCTAAGTTAATGATAATTTCAGATGTACAGAAACATTGCAGGAACAGTACAATGAATTTCTAGATAGTCTTCACATAACATTATATACATTTCTTTATAAAGCCTATCTTATTGTAGAAAATCTCATCTATAGGTTTTATACAGATTAGACTCTACATATATATGTCTTTTTTTTTTTTTTTTTTTTTTCTGAGTAACTTAAGAGTAAATTGCAGACATAATGCCCTTCTAACCTTAATCCTTAACCGGAAAAAATATACAGCACCCAATTAACTATAGAGTAATCTAAGTATCGGTCTTTTCAGCAACACCCACTCAGATAATAATCATTGTTGATAGCATCATTTTCAAATTGTAGCATCTTCTAACGTGAACAATCGTAGATAAAAATCTAGCTATAAGAATAATTGATATAGTCTTTTAGGTCAATAGATATTTACTAAAGAATAAGTGCTTTAGCTGGGCACAATGGACATGCCTGTAATACCAACTACTTAGAAGTCTGAGGTAAGAGGATTGCTGGAACCCAGGAGTCTGAGACCATCCTGGGCAACATAGCAAGACCTCTGTCTCTACAAGACGGAGTCTTGCTATGTCACCAGGGTGGAGTGCAGTGGCATGATCTCAGCTGACTGCAACCTCTGACTCCCTGGTTCAAGTGATTCTCCTGCTTCAGCCTTCCAAGTAGCTGGGATTACAGGTACTAACCACCATGCCCAGCTAATTTTTTTTTTTTTTTTTAGACAGAGTTTCACTCTTGTTACCCAGGCTGGAGTGCAATGGCGCAATCTCGGTTCACTGCAACCTCTGCCTCCTGGGGTCAAGCAATTCTCCTGCCTCAGTCTCCTGAGTAGCTGGGACTACAGGCATGCGCCACCATGCCCAGCTAATTTTTGTATTTTTAGTAGAGACAGGGTTTCACCTTGTTGACCAGGATGGTCTCTATCTCTTGACCTTGTGATCCACCCGCCTTGACCTCCCAAAGTCCTGGGATTATAGGCGTGAGCCACCGCGCCCGGCCTCCCAGCTAATTTTTGTAATTTCAGTAGAGACAGGGTTTCACCATGTTGGCCAGGATGGTGCAATCTCCTGACCTCGTGATCCTACTGCCTCGGCCTCCCAAAGTGCTGGGATTATAGGCGTGAGCCACCATGCCAGGCCCAAAAAAGTTTTCCAAATTAGGTGGACATGGTGGTGCATGCCTGTGGTTCCAGCAACTTGAGAGTCTAAGGCAAGAGGATCACTTGAGCTCAGGAGGTTGAGGCTGCAATTGCTCTCTAGCCTGGGCAACAGAGCAAGATCCTCTCTCTTAAAAAAAAAAAAAAAAAAAAAAGGACATCTTGGGCCGGGCGCGGTGGCTCACGCTTGTAATCACAGCACTTTGGGAGGTCAAGGCGGGCGGATCACAAGGTCAAGAGATCGAGACCTTCCTGCCCAACATGGTGAAACCCTGTCTCTACTAAAAATACAAAAATTATCTGGGCGTGCGCCTATAGTCCCAGCTACTCGGGAGGCTGAGGCAGGAGAATTGCTTGAACTCGGGAGGCAGATGTTGCAGTGAGCTGAGATCACACCATTGCACTCCAGCCTGGCGCCTGCCGACAGAGCAAAACTCCATAAAAAAAAAAAAAAAAAGACATCTTTATTAAGCAATGACCACCACTCCTTCTTTTTTTTTTTTTTTTTTTTTTTGAGACGGAGTTTTGCTCTTGTTACCCAGGCTAGAGTGCAATGGCGCGATCTTGGCTCACTGCAACCTCCGTCTCCTGGGTTCAGGCAATTCTCCTGCCTCAGCCTCCTGGTAGCTGGGATTACAGGCACGTGCCACCATGCCCAGCTAATTTTTTTTTTTTTGTATTTTTAGTAGAGACGGGGTTTCACCATGTTGACCAGGATGGTCTCGATCTCTTGACCTCGTGATCTACCCGCCTTGGCCTCCCAAAGTGCTGGGATTACAGGCTTGAGCCACCGGGCCCGGCGAACACCACTCTTTCATGCTCTGTTTTTCAGTTTATATTTGTTTTCTCAGGTGTTACACAGCTGTTTTTGTTTTTGTTTTGAGACGAAGTCTTGATCTGTTGCCCAGGCTGGAGTGCAGTGGCAAAATCTCAGCTCACTGCAACCTCAGCTCACTGCAACCTCCACCTCCTGGGTTTAAGCAATTCTCTGCCTCAGCCTCCCGAATAGTTAGGATTACAGATATCCGCCACCATGCCCAGCTAATTTTTTCATTTTTAGTAGAGACAAGGTTTCGCCATGTTGGCCAGGCTGGTCTTGAACCCCTGACCTTGTAATTCATCTGCTTCAGCATTCCAAAGTGCTGGGATTACAGACGTCAGCCACCTTGCCTAGACTTTGGTTTTTTTTTTTTTTAAGAAAGGAGGTGATTGCTTCAGTACCACAGAATCCTATAGTAATTTATCATGTAATTTTCTACATGGAAGTCACTCTGTTAACTTGGGAGCACAAACAGGCATCATCGGTGGCTTTTCATAAGCCCCTGATAACTTTGTGTTGTTGGTTTTCTTTTGTTTTGTTTTTTTGTGGGTTTTCTTTTTTTTAGACTACTCTTGCTCTGTTGGCCAGGCTGGAGTGCAGTGGCACAATATCAGCTCTCTGCAACATCCCCCTCCTGGGTTCAAGCGATTCTCCTGCCTCAGCCTCCTGAGTAGCTGGGATTACAGGTGCCTGCCACCATGCCCAGCTAATTTTTGTATTTTTTTTACTAGAGTTGGGGTTTTATCACATTGGCCAGACTGGTCTGGAACTCCTATCTCAAGCAATCTGCCTGCCTCAGCCTCCCAAAGTGCTAGCATTACAGGGATGAGCCACCACACCTGGCCAGACCCTGATAACTTTGGATATACTTTAGGAAGAAGAAATTTTTTTTATCTGCATTACAGTAAACTAACCGGATCTATTTGTCTGTCATGAACCTTGTGTTCCATGAAACAGTGCCCACTATCTGATAAGCAACATGAAAGTACAGGACCAGTCTTCTTATTGTGTCCTTTGACGTCAAGCATAAAATAGTACACATTGCAGGAGTTTATCGGTATTCTTTACTATATCGTAATCTCCATGAGGGCAGGGCTCACATCCTCTTCATATCTATACCCCATTGTACCTTGCCTAACACTTTGCAGATAGTGGGTACTCAGTAAATGTCATTTGATGATCTCTTTGTCTAGTAAATAATTGAGAAACTTGGTTTTTAAATGGCATTTCACATTAAATAATTTTTTAAAATATAATATTTATATAGTGCCCATCACCTAAAATATTTGGTTTTCCTTATGCTCATTAAATATTTGATCCTGGGGTTGGGCATGGTGGCTCATGCCTGTAATCCCAGCACTTTGGGAGGCCAAAGCAGGCAGATCACAAGGTCCAGAGATCGAGATCATCCTGGCCAACATGGAGAAACCCCATCTCTACTAAAAATACAAAAATTAGCTGGGTGTGGTAAACTTAGCTGTGGATTATGCGCCTAGAATCCCAGCTACTCAGGAGGCTGAGGTAGGAGAATTGCTTGAACCTGGGAGGCAGAATTTGCAGTGAGCCAAGATTGCGACACTGCACTCCAACCTGGGTGACGGAGCAAGACGCTGTCTCAAAAATAAACAAATAAAAATAAGAAAATATTTGATCCTTTTTTCAGGGGTCAGATGAGGGCCATCCTTCTCTATGAAGTACCAATTGGTTGTTACAGCACTTATTGATGTCATTTTCTTATTTATTGTACCGTTCAGGTGACTTAGCATATTGGGTGGTTCTCTATCACCACATTAGATTTTTATTTATTTACTTATTATTTATTTTATCTGAGACAGTGTCTTCCTATGTTGCCCAGGCTGGACTAGAACTCCTAGGCTCAAGAAATCCTCCCACCTCAGCACGTTAGATTTTTAGTTGAGCACAGGGAAGAAGCATGTAATGTCTCCCTTGTATCCTGTAAGCATGGTGCCTTCATAACAAAGTTGCTAAATAAATATTTGATGATCCTGATGATCAATAATAAGTGGTTTACTGTTAAAGGCTTACCAGTTGCTTATATCAACCCCCAAAATACTTCAGATACAAATTTTCTAAAAGGAACACGCTTTGGGAGTGACAGCTTTGCTCTCACCTTGCTGCAGGCTTCCCTTCCAGACTCCTGCAGCCTGTCTCAGACCATACCCAGGCATAGCCTTTTCTGTATTTTATTGTCTTCATTTTCCTGGAAGCCAGGGGATTTGGAGGAGGATCAAATGGAAGGAGGGAATGAAGGGAAGGAGGGAGGGAAGGAGGAAATGAAAATATTTTTCTATGCATTGTGAACGTAGTGTACAAGATGTAACAAAAGAATAGGCAGATTTTGAAGACATTATAATCTACTGAGATAATCTGGATACACACAATTGAAAATATATAAAAGTATACAAATGTTGAAACCCAGTCTCTACTAAAAATATAAAAATTCGCTGGGCATGGTGGTGGACGCCTGTAGTCCTAGCTACTTGAGAGGCTGAGACAGGAGAATCACTTGAAGCCAGAGGCTGAGGTTGCAGTGAGCCAAGATTGTGCCATTGCACTCCAGCCTGGGCAACAAGAGTGAAACTCCATCTCAAAAAAAAGAAAAAAAGAAAAAAAATGGTTGAGTAAGTAGGAGGAGGAGCTAAATTGATAAGGAGATTTAGTGTAAATAATTTAAATAAAGTTTCTATGAAGAGCTGCTAAAAGCAATAAAAGGTTTATGAAAAAGGACTTAGTATTCAGTGTTTGAAGAAAAATATTCTTGCCATAATTGATATTTGTTGAACGCTTCTTATATGTCTTATATGTAAGTGCCTTACATATTAGCCCATTTAATCTTACAACTGCCCCATAAAGAAGACACTGTCATCTCTGTTGTACAGGCAAGGAAACTGAGGCACAGATCCTGGGTAACTTGTTCTCCCAATGTTCCACTGCTTCTAAATAGCAGACCTGGAATACAAACTCAGGCTGTCTGAATCTAAACCTGGTGTCTCTTCCAACCATCATGTGACATGGCTTCTCTTTCCACAGAGCTATGTATCTGTGTGGTAGACAGACAGGAGATTCATCAGTAAGTAGTAATGGTCTAAGTCATGTAGTGATTAGACTGAACTGGGACTGCGATCACAGAAAAAGCAAGAAAGGGATGAAGCTGAGAAAATTCACATGACAATTAGAGTTGCTAGAGATATTTGGAAATGGAGGTAAGGTATAGGAAGATAAATATATTATTTTATTCCAAAAAGATTTATTTATTTATTTAGTGACAGAGTCTTCCTCTGTCACCCAGGCTGGAGTTCTCTGGCTCAGTCATAGCTCACTGCAGGCTTGAACTCCTGGACTCAAGCAATCCTCCCTCCTCAGCCTCCCAAGTAGCTGGGAAAACAGTTGCGTACCACCAGATCTGACTAATTTTTTTTTTTTCTGTACAGAAGACAGATAATTTTTTTACTTTTTGCAGAGATGGGATCTGACTATGTCCCCAGGCTGGCCTCCAACTCCTGGACTCCAGCAATCCACCTGCCTCAGCCTCCCAAATTGCTGGGATTACGGTGTGAGCCACTGCTCCCAGCCCCCCAAACGATTTATTGAACATTTACTATGTGCAAGGAACTGTGTTAGGTACTGTATTCAGTTAAGAAACAGTGAACCAAAAAATTAAAAAAAAAAAAAAAAAAAGAAACAGTGAACCAGATAGACAGAGTCCCTGCATTTATGGAGCAAGATTGTGTTGTCAGTGGAAAACAGACTGCATATGCATAGAAAACACAACAAACTGGAAACGCTGGTTGTTTAGGAGAACTAGATGGAAGCAAGAATGTAGAAGAGAAACCTGTTGAATTTTACAGTTCTTTTAGAATTTGTCTAACAGATTTTCTCCTCCTTGACATGGACAGGGAGGGAACAAAGGAAACATTGAATTTTAACACATGAATGTGTTAACTGTTTTAAAAATGGAGTTTAAAAAATATAATATTTCATGGTGCAAAAAATGTATAGATTTTTTTGTTTTTTGAGACAGTCTCACTCTGTCACCCAGGCTGGTGTGATCTCAGCTGGCTGCAACCTCTGCCTCCCAGGTTCAAGTGATTCTCATGTCTCAGCCTCCCGAGTAGCTGGGACTACAGGCACTCGCCACCACCTGCTAATTTTTGTAGTTTTAGTAGAGATGGGATTTCATCGGGTTGTCCAGGCTGGTCTTGAACTCCTGGGCTCAGGTAATCCACCTGCCTCGGCCTCCCGAACTGCTGGGTGCTGAGATTACAAGCGTGAGCCACTGCACCTGGCCTATAGTTGTTTTCTTTTTTTTTTCCTGTTTTTTGTTTCTTTTTTTAAATGGCTAATGTATATGTATATACCAAACTGTTTTTTTTTTAAGTGAGATACTAAGACTGTGTTCTGTATAGTCACACATACACACACACGCCTGTATATGCATAGGCTTTCTGACAAGAAACTGGCAAACTGGACACCTTGAGGAAGGGAATTGGGTGGGAATAGAGATAAGAGAGGGAGTGACTTTTTATTCTACCCTTTTGTACCATTTGTGTTTTCATGAATTCGATTGTAGAATATACTGTGTACACATATTACTTAATAAATGCAAATGATTTTTAAAAATAGCAATCAGAGTCGGCCGGGTGCGGTGGCTCACCCCTGTAATCCCAGTACTTTGGGAGGTGGAGGTGGGCGCATTACAAGGTCAGGAGTTCGAGACCAGCCTGACCAACATTGTGAAACCCGGTCTCTACTAAAAATACAAAAATTAGGCCAAGCATGGTGGCTCATGCCTGTAATCTCAGCACTTTGGGAGGCCGAGGTGGGCAGATCACCTGAGGTCAGGAGTTCGAGACCAGCCTGACCAATATGGAGAAACTCTGTCTCTACTAAAAATACAAAATTAGCCAGGCGTGGTGGTGCATGCCTGTAATCCCAGCTACTTGGGAAGCTGAGGCAGGAGAATTACTTGAACCCAGGAGGCAGAGGTTGAGGTGAACTGAGATCATGCCATTGCACCCCAGCCTGGGCAACAAGAACAAAACTCTGACTCAAAAAAAAAAAAAAAAAAATTAGCTGTGCCTGGTGGTGCGCATCTGTAATCCCAGCTACTCTGGAAGGCTGAGGCAGGAGAATCACTTGAACCCGGGAGGCGGAGGTTGTGGTGAGCCGATACCACGTCACTGCACTCCAGCCTGGACAACAGAATGAGACTTTTGTCTCAAGGAAAAAAAAATAGCAATCAGAAACCTAGGAATTAATAGAGGTTTTATGGAGAAAGAATCCCATAAGTTTGAAATATTTTACATACCAGCGTGCTTTTCTTTAAGTTATAACTTTTACCAAAATTAACATTCAAAAAAAAAGTATGTGTGTGCATGTGCAGTGGAGGGAAACTAATAAAACTTTGGCGTTTATGGAAATAAGAGAACTAAAATATTTTGGCATTTGGCTAATGTGGGAAAAACTCCTCAGCTGTTAGAATTCTCTAGATAAGTCTTCAAAAAACACCTAAGGCAGTTTCACTTCTTACAATAGACACTGTGTTGAAACAGGTTCAGGTGGTGGCCAATCTCCACCCATAGGCTGCAGGGTTTTTGTGCTTTCTTGTTGAAATAATTAATCCTGACATGACAGTTTGTACTGTGTTTTAAACCGGAATTGATCCCCTCAGTTTCAAACAAAATTTGGATCATGAAACATACTATTCTTTTGTGGAATGAGGGCCAATTTGGTTGAACCATGATTAGAAAATTTAGTTGTATTTCTGGAGATATTTTAACTTTCAGGATTTTTTTTTCAGACAGGGTCTCACTCTGTCACCCAAGCTGGAGTGCAGTGGCATGACCATGGCTCAATGAAGCCTTGAACTCCTGGGCTAAATGGATCCTCCCTGCTCAGCCTCCCAAGTAGCCCCAGCTACAGGCATGTACCACTGCTAACCCAGCTACTTTTTAATTTTTTGTGTAGGGATAGGGTCCCCCTGTGTTGCCCAGGCTGATCTCAAACTCCTGGGCTCAAGCTATACTCCCACTTCAGCATCCCAAAGTGCTGGGATTACAGGTGTGAACCACCACACCTAGCCACTTTTGGAATATATGTGTATACAGAGTTTTGCACTTGTCTCCCAGGCTGGAGTGCAGGGGCAGGATCTCAGCTCACTGCAACCTTTGCCTCCTGGGTTCAAGCGATTCTCCTGTCTCAGCCTCCCAAGTAGCTGGAATTACAGGCACCCACCACTATGCCCGGCTAATTTTTGTATTTTTGGTAGAGATGGGGTTTCACCATGTTGGCCAGGCTGGTCTCGAACTCCTGACCTCAGCCTCTGAAAGTGCTGGGATTACAGGCGTGAGCCACTGTGCCCAGCCAGGAATTTTTAAAAACAGCATTATTGAGGTATAATTGACACACAATAAATCACACATACAAAAAAGTTTACAACTTAATAAATTTTGTATGTGTACAGTTGTCACTACAATCAAGATAATGAACATATCCATCACTTCTAAAAATTTTCTCCTGCCTTTTTTTTTTTTTTTTTTTTTAAATAGATATGGATTCTTGCTCTGTTGCCCAGGCTGGTCTCAAACCGCTGGCTGAAAGTGATCCTCCTGGCCTTCCAAAGTGTAGGGATTACAGGCATGAGCTGCCAAATCGAGTGGTATACATGAATCCATGTGATAAAACTGTATAGAACTAAAACGCTCAGGAGTATAAAATCAAAGGGCCAGGCATGGTGGTGGCTCATGCCTGTAATCTCAGCACTTTGGGAGGCTGAAGTGGGTGGATAATTTGAGGTGGGGAGTTCAAGACCATCCTGGCTAACATGGTGAAAGCTAGCCTCTATTAAAAATACAAAAAAAAAAAAAAAAAAAAATTAGCCAGATGTGGTGGCGGGTGTCTGTAATCCCAGCTACTCAGGAGGCTGAGGCAGGAAAATGGCTTGAACCTGGGAGGCACAGGTTGCAGTGAGCTGAGATTGTGCCACTGCACTCCAGCCTGGGTGACAAAGCAAGACTCTGTCTCAAAAAAAAAGTATCAAGGGCAATATCCAGGTTATAGTTTTGTAAGATGTTACTATTGTGGGAAACTGGGTAAATGGTACAGAAGAGCTCTCTGTATTATTATTATTATTATTTGAGATGGAGTTTCAAAAAAAACACCAGGCTGGAGTACAATGGCATGCTCTCAGCTCACTGAAACCTGTGCCTCCCAGGTTCAAGCCATTTTCCTGCCTCAACCTCCAGAGTAGCTGGGGTTACAGGTGTGCACCACCACACCTGGCTAATTTTGTATTTTTAGTAGAGACAGAGTTTCACCATGTTGATCAGACTGGCCTCAAACTCCTGACCTTGTGATCTGCCCATCTTAGCCTCCCAAAGTGCTAGGATTACAGGCATGAGCCACTGCACCCAGCCTGAATAATACTTAATTGAATGGGTATTTTGTTTATCCACTCATTAGTTGATGGACATTTGAGTTGATTCCACACTCCCATCTTTTAAATTGTAGCCATTCTAATGGGTTTGTAGTGATATCTCATTGTGATTTAGTTTGTATTTCCCTAATTATTAATAATGCCATATGTCTGAAAAAACCTTTAACTTCCTTAGATTTTTGAAAGATATTATTGTTGGGTAGAGAATTCTATGTTGATGGCTGGGCTTAGTGGCTCTTGCCTGTAATCTCAGCACTTTGAGAGGCCAAGGTGGGAGGATTGCTTGAGCCCAGAAGATCGAGACTAGCCTGGGCAACATGGCAAGACTCTGTCTCTACCAAAAAATAAAAATAAAAATTAGCCAGGTGTGGTGTGGTGGCACGTGCCTGTGGTCCCAGCTACGCAGGAGGCTGAAGTAGGGAGGATTGATTGAGTCTGGGAGGCTGCTGTTGCAGTGAGCCATGATTGTGCCTCTACACTCTGGCCTGGGCAACAGAGCAAGGCTGTCTTAAAAAATAATAGTAATAACCAAACCACAAAGGGCCAGGCAAGGTGGGGCTCACTTCTGAACCCCAGCACTTTCGGAAAGTGAGGCGGGAAGATCCCTTGAGCCCTGGAGTTCAATCTTGAAGTGAACCATGACCATGCCAGTGCATTCCAGTCTGAGTTACAGAGTGAGACCTTCTTTATTTATTTATTTATTTATTTTATCCTGTCTTAAAAAAAAATGTTTGTTAGAAATGAGCCATGTTAGTAAGATATGTTGAAAGTCCTAGCAGTTCTTTTTTTTTTTTAAACTCAATCTCAAAATCAGTAAAAGCAATTAAATCTACAAGGAAATGACAGTTGGTTTTTCTGGGTTTTTTTTTTTTTTTTTTTTGAGATGGAATTTCATTCTTGTTGCCCAGGCTGGCAATGGCATGATCTCCACTCACTGCAACCTCCCCGTCCCAGGTTCAAGTGATTCTCCTGCCTCAAGCCTCCCTAGTAGCTGGGATTACAGGCACCTGCCACCACGCCCAGCTAATTTTTTGTATTTTTGGTAGAGACGGAGTTTCACAATGTTGGCCAGGCTGGTCTCGAACTCCTGAACCCAGGTGATCCACCCGCCTCAGCCTCCCAAAGTGCTGGGATTTCAGGCATGAGCTACTGTGCCTGGCAAAATGACAGTATTAACTAATATTTATAAAGTGCTTATAATCTGCCATCGACTCTGTTAAGCACTATACTTGAATTATTGTATTTAATATTCACAGTGTTTAAAGCACATGCAGTAAATAGTACCTCTTCATTTTATTTCATTTTATCCTTCATTCATTTTATCCTGTTTGCAGAAGGATAATGAGGTTTGTCAAGGAAGATGAGGTTTGGTCAGTTTAAGAGACTTGCCTAAGGAAACACAGCTAATAATCATCAGAACCATGGATTGATCCAAGCCCGCCCGGTTGTTGAGTTTGTTTTTTTTTTTTTTTAAGACGGGTTTTCACCATGTTGGTCAGGCTGGTCTTGAACTCCTGACCTCAGGTGATCCGCATGCCTTGGCCTCCAAAGTGCTTGGATTACAGGCGTGAGCCACTGCGCCCAGCCAAGATTTTTTTTTTTTTTTTTTTGAGGCAGCCTCTCACTTTGTCACTCAGGCTACAGTGCAGTGGCATGATCTCAGCTCACTGCAACCTCCACTTCCCAGATTCAAGCAATTCCCCTGCCTCAGCTTCCCAAATAGCTGGGATTACAGACATGTGCCACCACGTCTGGCTAATTTTTGTATTTTTAGAAGAGACAGGGTTTGCCATGTTGGCCAGGCTGGTCTCCAGCTCCTGGCCTCAAGTGATCCGCCTTCCTCAGCCTCCCAAAGTGTGAGGATTATAGGTATGAGCCACCGCACCCGGCCGCTGAGATTTTATCTAACTGTGTTGAAATGTTATAATGCCTGTCCTGTGTTTTTGGTCTTACAAATATTTCTGAGGAGGAGGGAAAGACGAATAGATGGAGCACAGTCGATTTTTGTGCAGTGAAAGTACTCTGCATGATACTATAATGGTGGATACATGACAATATACATTTGTCCAAACCCATCAATGTGCAACAGCAAGAATGAACCCTAATGTCAACTACAGACTCTGGATGATAACGCTGTATCAATGTGGGCTTATCAATTGTAACGAACATGCCACTCTGGTGGAGGATGTATAATGAAGGAGGTTTTGCATGCGTGGGGAAGGCAATGTGTGGGAAATCTCTGTACCTTCTGTTCGGTTTTGCTGTAAACCTATAATGGCTCTCAGGGAAGAAAAAATTAAAGATAATGGGGAAAAAAGAATGCATGGAAAATACAGAGATGTCGGCCAGATCATTTAAAGGCTTGACTGGGTCTAGAGGACTTATCATTGGAATCATACTCCCTCATTTCTGCAACAACCTACTGGCCTATCAGTGTAGGAAGGGACTACAGAGGGTGTGAACACAGCACAGTTTGTGGGAATTATTAGGGCTATCTTGGACCTCCAGGCTTGGGAAATAGAAACAAAGCAGAAGGAAAAACAAAGAATAAAAGAAAAAACAAAGAAAACATTTTAAAAAATTAAAAAAAAGAAGAAACCAAGCAGAAGCTTACATTCTAGTAGAGAGTAATTCATCATGCTCTAGTAGACGGAGCTAGACAATAAAAAGGGAGCAAAAAAAATTATGGAAAATGCACATTATGGAGAAGGCCCTTCAAGCAATTCTCATGTCTCAGCCTCCTGAGTAGCTGGGACCATAGGCACGTGCCACCATGCCCAGCTAAGTTTTTTGTATTTTTAGTAAAGATAGGGTTTTACCATGTTGGCCGGGCTGATCTCAAACTCCTGGCCTCAAGTGATCTGCCTGCCTCCCAAAGTGCTGGGATTGCAGGCATGAACTACCGTGCCTGGCCCCAGATGTAATTTTTTTTTTAAAGTAGATAATAGGGGGGAAAAAAAAACTAGAAGAAATGTAAAATTGCCATGAATTAATTGTTTTGATTGTAGGAATATGGATGAATGGTGATTGGTTTCTGCTGTATGCTTTTTGAATTTTCAAATTTCCTAGAATACCAAAAATACAAAAATAATTTTAATTCTAAAAAAATATGTCTACTAATGAAAACTGTGGAAATGAGAACTTAAAACCAGCCCATTTCTGGGGGAGCTCTGGTGCCTCTCCATGCCTGGGACACAGTAGGTGCTCAGGAAGGAGTTTTGGATATCGCAGAAGCCTCCAGGGAAGGGTGGGAGGACTGCTGGAAAACAAGCCCTGCTCAGATCTCCTGGCTACTTGTGCAGGGCAGAGATGGAGGGACACTTGGAGCTCACACAAGAGACCCACCTCTTGCGTGGGCAGGACCTACATTCCTCAGACTCGGGAAGCCATTGAATAATCATCATCATAGCAAATGGAATTCCTCATCTACATGTTCCCAACACAGTTCCTTGAAAGATCTTGATCTATCACCACCAAGGGAGCAGGCGCCTAGAGGGCACTGCCCACAGATGCCAAGCGCTCTGTGCTGAGAGCTGCACCTGCTCAAGGTCATCCTGAAGAGAATATGCCGATGCTCTGCGGGTGAATGACTTGCCCCAGGCCCCTGAGTCACAGTGCACCTGGGATGGGATCCCACCTACTAGGTGAGGCGCTGCCTTGTGAGCAAACCCAGGGGACCTGGCTCACAAAACCTTTGTCTAGAAAGATGGAGGGACCCGAAAGGTGGGCACACAGCAGGTTTCTTGTTTACTTTTAGCATACAAACACAGAAATATCAGCACCTGCTCACTCCAGTCTCTGGCAATCCTGACCAGGCTTCACGATGGGTGAGGTGGGCTAGGAATGGGAAAGTGGATGATGACCTCAGGCCTAGAGACTGCAGCTGTCACCTGGGGACCCAGTGAGTCCGCTGCACGTTTGAGAGCTACCATTCTCTGCCACATTTAGTCTGTCCATCTGTGACAAGGACCAGGCTGGCAAGATTCCTAGCACCAGGACATCTGGCAGAGTTCAGAAGTGGGAGGGGTTGAAGGTAATAGAGCTAGTTCACCACTCCAGTTCTGGAAAAAATGCGAAGTGGTATGTCCAGCGTTCTAGGTCCTTGGTACTGTATGGTGAGTAACAAGCAAACAGTATTTTTCTAAATGGGAGGTGATATAACAGAGTAGCATCCTGTTTTCCTGATCTTTTGCTAGATTTCTAGATAATTCAACATGTAAAATGAGGGGGACTCTGGATTTTTGTTTGTTTTTGAGATGGAGTCTTATGCTATCACCCAGGCTAGTGTGCAGTGGGACCACCTCAGCTCACTGCAACCTCCATCTACCGGGTTCAAGTGATTCTCCTCCCTCAGCCTCCCTAGATGCGACTACAGGTGTGCGCCACCACGCCTGGCTGGTGATTTTTATACCCTCATATTAAAAGAACACGCATCATTGCTTTCTTTTCTGCGAATGGGTGGACACTGGATTTCTCTCACACTGCAGACATTCATGCAGAGAGAATTCTTAACTGTCAGATCTGGCATGGAAACGAGGCTGTAACTCCAGAGCATAAATAAAGGCTTGCGTTGACTCAACCTGGAGGTCTTGCCAGATGCTATATTTTGTCTTAACAGGGAATTAACGAGAAAATTGTACAAACCTAGTTACACCTGTTTCACGTATTCAATTAATGAGGCTTTTATTCCAAAAGGATGGAAGCTTCTCCTCAAGAGGATATTTACAGTGTGGCCACTCCAACGCCATTTCAAAACACTGGGCCCTGATGTAGTTGTAATCTTGCATTCCACCTAAACACAAGCATATTTAATTTTTTTTAGCGTCTAAAATTGGAGTAGAGCCAAATATCACGTGTATTGGGGACAAGTGAATCAGACAACTACATGGAAACAGAAAAAGATGAATTTGACGTGATAGCTTATAAAATCAGGGCTTGACATTCTATTACCCATGTATGACCAGACAATCCCAAATATTCTCGTATGGATAACTGGACCAGAGCTGACTGAAGTAAGATATTTCACAAGGATACATTGAAAAAATATGAAGTCCAGGTGAGTGTGCACCAATATTTTTTTAAAAAGAAAAACTGTGGGGAAGTGGAGATGGCGGAGCTGTACGTGAAGCCGGGCAACAAGGAGCGCGGTTGGAACGACCCGCCGCAATTCTCATACGGGCTGCAGACCCAGGCCGGCGGACCCAGGCGCACGCTACTCACCAAGAGGGTCGCTGCACCCCAGGATGGATCCCCCAGAGTCCCCGCCTCAGAGACTTCTCCTGGGCCTCCCCCAATGGGGCCTCCACCTCCTTCAAGTAATCCCACGTCTCCACCTGTGGGGAGTGGTCCTGCCTCTGGTGTGGAGCCCACAAGTTTCCCAGTTGAGTCTGAGGCTCTGATGGAAGATGTGCTGAGACCTTTGGAACAGGCATTGGAAGATTGCCGTGGCCACACAAAGAAACAGGTATGTGATGACATCAGCCGACGCCTGGCACTGCTGCAGGAACGGTGGGCTGGAGGAAAGTTGTCAATACCTGTAAAGAAGAGAATGGCTCTACTGGTGCAAGAGCTTTCAACCCACCAGTGGGATGCAGCAGATGACATCCACCGCTCACTCATGGTTGACCATGTGACTGAGGTCAGTCAGTGGATGGTAGGAGTTAAAAGATTAATTGCGGAAAAGAGGAGTCTGTTTTCAGAGGAGGCAGCCAATGAAGAGAAATCTGCAGCCACAGCTGAGGAGAACCAGACCATACCAGGCTTCCAGCAGGCGCCATAACCATCAGTTCCCCGGACTCACCTGATACCATCTCCTACGCCCTGGAGGCCTTCTCTTACTTGGCTCCCTCTTACCAACAAGACTGTCCCACTGGGCCTGACCCACCTATGAGGGAAAAGGTCCCACCTGGGCCAGAGGGAGTTCGTGTTACTCATAACATGCATTTCAATAAAAACATCTCAGTGGTGGGTCTTGGATAGATAAAAAAAAAAAAAAGAAAAGAAAAACTGTGAAGTAATTTAATTTTAACACAAACCGTTTACAGCTGGAACTCTTATCTTCATAAACTGCCTCTAATACTTAAAAACAGAAGGCCAGGCGCAGTGCCTCGCTCCTGTAACCTCAGAGCTTTGGGAGGCCAAAGCGAGAGGACACTGGGGTCCAGGAGTTGGATACCAGCCTAGGCGACATAGAGGCTCCACCTCCACAATCAAAGAAGTTTTGAAGTCTCTAGTCCACTGAATTACTCATTCTTTTGAATGGAATGGAGGCTTCCTTTTGTTTACTGATAACACTTGAGGATTTCTCATGTCAAACAGCACATCACAAATATGTACTCCCATTTCACAATGCAGTATTTGTGAAAGAATTCACAATGTCAACGTAGGATATTTTGGTAAGCAGAAATTTATCAAATTTCTTGCCAGGGCAAAGAATAGTTGGTTACTAGATTAGGGATTTATCGGTCTAAGTGTCTACTGTAAGAAAGGTGAAATTGTGAATCAACTGCTTCAGTTGGTTTCCATGTTCTTGAGGAGTCTTTCTCCTATGTAGTAACAGTCATGATTTCAAACAGGATGATCTACATTTCAGCCCTAAGAAACCAAAACTGTGTTCTACTGTGAATTATACTTTATTGCACATGCATTTAAACATATTTTATGTCTAATACATACTTCTAAAAATTACCCTGTCTCAGTCTCCTGAGTAGCTGGGATTACAGGTGTGCACAACCAAGCCCAGCTTTTTTTGTGTTTTTAGTAGAGATGGGGTTTCGCCGTCTTTTGTTAAGCCCTATCCTATCAGTTTGCAATGAGATAAGCACAGAAATTAAAATACATGTTTAGTTTTATAAATATTTGGCAATTTTGACTATATTAATTTTCAAAACGGGATATTTTTGATTTAAAAAATTCATTTGAATAGCAGTTGACTTTAACTGTCATTTACAAAAGCATCAGTCCGTGGCAGATTGGAAATAAAAACTGATCCTTCGGCCAAGCGCGGTGGCTCACGCCTGTAATCCCAGCATTTGGGAGGCCAAGGCAGGTAATCACAAGATCAGGAGATCGAGACCATCCTGGCTAACACAATGAAACCCTGTGTCTACTAAAAATATAAAAAATTAGCCAGGCGTGGTGGCATGCGCCTGTAGTCCCAGCTACTCAGGAGGCTGAGGGAGGAGCATTGCTCGAACCTGGAGGTGGAGGTCGCAGAGAGCCAAGATCGTGCCACTGCACTCCAGCCTGGGTGACAGAGTGAGACTCCCTCTCGAAACAAAAAAAACCCAAAAAACAAAAAACTGGCCCTTCAACAGCAAACATTTAAGAAGCTCTTCTAAATTACAGCCTCAAATTCCTGGACTCAAGTGATCCTCCCACCTAAGCTTCCCAAGTAGCTGGTACTACAGGTGTCTGCTACATTAGAGATGGGGATAGAGCTATGCTGACTAGGATGGAAGCCTTGTCTTTTTGATTGCCTATATGCCATTGGCCTCTATCTCTGTCCCTACCTGGTCTTACCTTAACCTTGGTCTCCATTCTTTTCCTGCAATCAGGGCAGCTACATACAGTGATATAATTTGCACTGCCTAAAGATCGATTTTCAGGCCAGGGCTGAAACCCAGCACACTCTCAGCTCCACTCTCCATGCCTCCCCACAGGTCTGTGGCTGCCCTGAAGGAGCAACCTTCTACTTCACCAAATAGAGTCCCTGCATGGGCTAGACTTATGGTAGGTGGCTCAGGGTGGAATGGGTGAGCAACAGCAGGAATGTGTTTTTGTTAAGATATTACTATTTGCTACTAAACAGTCCACATAGATTATAGAAATAGATAAGCAAAAGCACACCCACAATTCCATCACCAGGGTACTTTTGATTTCCTGTATCTATTGTACCACTATTTAAAATGACAAAGGTGATCATTTGCTGTTTGCCTGCCTCATATCTGCAGGAATACTTTTTTTTTCCAGATTGGCAGTGGATTTTTTTCCTTTTTTTTTTTTTGAGACAGGGTTTCACCACGTTGGCCAGGCTGGTCTGGAATTCATGACCTCAGATAATTCACCCGCCTCGGCCTCCCAAGTGCTGGGATTACAGGTGTGAGCCACTGCATCCGACCTCTGTGTTTGTTTTTAAGTTAGTTTTATTCAGAGTCTTTTGTTGTTGTTGTTGTTGAGATGGGGTCTCGCTCTGTCTCCCAGGCTGGAGTGCAGTGGCATGGATCTCAGCTCACTGCAACCTCTGCCTCCCAGGTTCAAGCGATTCTCGTGCCTCAGCCTCCCAAATAACTGGAATTACAGGCATGCTCCACATGCCCAGCTACTTTTTTTGTATTTTAGTAGAGATGGGGTGTCTTGCTCTGTTGGCCAGGCTGGTCTCCACTCCTGGCCTCAAGTGATCCGTCCGCCTCAGCCTCTCAAAGTGCTGGGAATACAGGTGTGAGCCACCATGCCTGGCCATTTTCCTATCTTACTTTTCCTCCTTAATGTTATAAAAAAAATTATGTCAATATAAATCTGTATGCAGTCTTGATAGCTTCATATTTCAATGTATAATTTTTTAAACAATCTCAATGTAAAATTTAAAAAATTATTTAAAAATTACTGTTGAGGCCAGGTGCAGTGACTGAAGCCTGTAATCCTAGCATTTTGGGAGGCCAAGGCAGGCAGCACCTGTGGTCAGGAGTTCAAGACCAGCCTGGCCAACATGGTGAAACCTCATCTCTACTAAAATACAAAAATTAGCTGGACATGATAGCAGATGCCTATAATCCCAGCTACTCAGAAGACTGAAACGGGAGAATCGCTTAAACCTGGCAGATGGTCGTTGCAGTGAGCCGAGATCGAGCCACTGCATTCCAGTCTGGGCAGCTGAGCGAGACTCCGTCTCAAAAAACAAAATTACCAGGCCGAGCGTGGTGGCTCACGCCTGTAATCCAAGCACTTTGGAGGCCAAGGCAGGTGGATCACCTGAGGTCGGGAGTTCAAGACCAGCCTGACCAACATGGTGAAACCCCATCTTTAAAATTAAAATTACGTGTTGAAAAGATTAAGCATTCTTTTTGAAGGTGCTCATAACCCCACAGTTGTAGCATAACAAATTTGGCTTTCTTTATGCACACTTTGCTTCATTAAACTCAACATATCCAAAGCAAATCTAGCTCCTTGTATCCCCATCCTCCGCCCTCTCCTGAGTTGTCAGTGGAATGAGGTCAGGAAACTCTTTAGGTCTATCCTTTACCTCCTTTGTCTCATCCCTTTCCTCCCCTCCCACTTTCTCATGTCAGCCCTAAGATTTCTTATCTCTCTAGTCTGACCGGCCTCCTGGCTTCCAAACTAACTTCCTGCAATCCCACTGTAAGCTGCACCAGCACTACCTTTTTTGGTCTTTTAAATTTTCCCCAAACTACTTCAAATACTTGAAAGTTATTCAAGTATTTGTGTTCTTATACAAAAACCTTTTGCTGAGAAGTTCCTAGAGAGGGACCTGGCTGTGAGCGGCTAGGAACCAATATTCCTGTTAAAGTAGAAGAATGAACACCTTAGTCCTGGGGGCGATCTTGGTGCGGCAGCATAGCACCTACCTCAATCCCATCTTGACCCTCCCTCTCCCTGCCCATACCAATTACATGCAGTTTGTAGAGCAAGGAATTTACTGGTTTCTTCAGAAAAAAAGATCTCCCTTAGAACACCACACCCTTGTCATCTTGTGGATTTTTTTTTTTTAGTCATGTCAAAGATGACCCCTCCTGTAAACCTTTTCTGAACTCCTTGGAAAGAGGCTCTCCTCTGTACATGCTTCTTGTGGGAAGTAGAAAAGTTCCTTTTCAAAGTTTCCTTTCTTGTTAAATCATAAGTGTGCTAATAGCTTTGTTAAGCCCTGTCCTATGTAGCTGTTAGACATGCTGTGCTTATAGGCCCGTAGTAAACTCTATGTTCTTGTACGTTAACCAAGATTATCTGTGCTGGACCTGCTCACAGGCATGTCCCAGCTCTCCATTGCTTTACCCATTTAGAAAAGTTTTAAGATGTTAACCAATTGGGTTTTAGTTTAGATTGTGAGGTCTGACTCCAGCCAATGGAGATCAGACACAGCAGTAAGGACGACCCCAAACGCATAAGGAATAAATTTGCGTGTGTCCCTTTGTTCTTTGTACTCTCATGGCACGACGGCCACCAGGAGTACCCTTCCTGCAGTCCAGGAAGTAAAAGTTGCATTGCTGAAAGATCCTTTGTCTCAGTGCTAATTTTTTTTTTTTTTTTTTTTTTTTTTTTGCAGCACCGAGCATCTATTTCCAACATTCTGTAACCCCTCATGTTGTTAACATATCTAATTCCTCTATAAGTAGAGACTAGACTAACCTCCTCCAAGGGTCAGAGACTTCAGCTCATTTCTGTTTATATTCTCAGCATCTACCAGTAAGACCAGCATTTAATTCATACTCATCCAGTTATTTTCAACTGAAAATCCATGGAGTTTTTTTGTTTTGAGACAGAGTCTTGCTCTGTCATCCAGGCTGGAGTTCAGTGGTGTGATCTCAGCTCACTGCAACCTCCGACTCCCAGGTTCAAGTGATTCTCCTGCCTCAGTCTCCTGAGTAGCTGGGACTACAGACGTGTGCCATCACGCCAGGCTAATTTTTGAATTTTTGTAGAGACGGGATTTCACCATGTTGGCCACACTGGTCTCGAACTCCTGACCTCAGGTGATCCGCACACCTTGGCGTCCTAAATTGCTGGGGTTACAGTGTGAGCCACCGTGCCCAACCCATGTAGTTTTTTTTTTTTTTTTTTGCTATGAAAATGCTTTATTAGGCAAAACTACATATTATAAAAATGCTTTAAAATGCAAGAGGACGAGATGTGAAGATACAAAGAACAAGTGCATAGTAACACATGGCTATCAGTACATATTGAAGAATCAACACTACTTCCCGCCTTTACCCAGAAAAGGAAGCTTCTAGGCCACCTCCTCCTCCTCAGCACACAATTATATATAATTGCATAGAACTTAAGAACACATTAACTAGGCTTTTTTTTTTCTTTTCAGAGCTTTGGTGGGTCTGTCTGTGAAAGGATGCAGGCTTCATCTCAGTATCTCTTACATATGAAATGCTAAAGGGGGCCAGCACGGTGGCTCATGCCTGAAATTCCAGCACTTTGGGAGGACGAGGTGGGTGGATTACTTGAGGCCAGGAGTTCAAGACCAGCCAGGCCAAAACGGTAAAAACCCATCTCTACTAAAAATACAAAAATTTAGCCAGGAATGGTGGTGAGTGCCACCAGCTACTCAGGAGGCTGAGGCAGGAGGATTGTTTGAACCTGGGAGATGGAGGCTGTAGTGAGCCAAGATCACACTATTGCATTCTTACCTGAGTGAAAGAGCAAGACTCCCTCTCAAAAAATAATAATAAATAAATAAAATAAAATGCTAAAGGTGAGGCTGAAGTCACCAGAACCAAACATGCTACCAAGGATGAGAAATTATTAAATGGCAAATAAAATAGGAGATAAAATAATTGAATTCTGAAGTTTTAAGTAGATTAAAAGGAAGATTGAGCCGAGAGATAGCAGTGATTAAAACAATGAACTCTAGACTGCCAGAGCTTTAATCTAGGCGCAATCATTTCTAGCTTCTCTAACCTTGGACAAAGTTACTTTTATTTTGAGATGAGAGTCTTGCTCTGTTGCCCAGGCTGGAGTGCAATGGTGCGATCTTGGCTCACCACAACCTCCACCTCTCAGGTTCAAGTGATTCTCCTGCCTCAGCCTCCTGAGTAGCTGGGATTACAGGCATGCACCACCATGCCTGACTAATTTTTGTATTCTTAGTAGAGTCAGGGTTTCACTATGTTGGCCAGGCTGGTCTTGAACTTCTCACCTTGTGATCCGCCTGCCTCAGCCTCCCAAAGTGCTGGGATTACAGGCATGAGCCACTGCACCCGGCCACAAAGTTATAGTGAACTACCCAGGTGCCTTTACAATTTTTTTTAAGTGAAAGCAAGTTTATTAAGAAAGTAAATGAATAAAATAATGGTTACTCCATACACTTTGCTTTTTGCCCCCAGTGTTAGAGGACCTGTTTCAGTCATCAGGTTCCACTACTAAACTCATTTCATTCTGAGGACAGAAACAGTATCTAATAGAATAAAGCATACAAACCATGACCATCTCAATGGATGAGAAAAAGTGGGGGTAGGGATGTGACATCTTCCATTCATGAGAACCCAGCAAACTAGAAGGGGACTACCTCAATCTAATAAGCAGCATTGATCATCTACATAAAACCAGTAGAGGCCAGGTGAGGTGGCTCACTCCTGTAATCCCAGCACTTTGGGAAGCTAATGTGGGCAGATTGCTCACTTTGGGAAGCTAATGTGGGCAGATTGCTTGAGCCCGAGGTGGGGCCCAGCCTGGGCAATATGGCGAAATCTCATCTTTACTAAAATACAGAATTAGCTGAGTGTGGTGGTGTGTGCCTGTAGTCCCAGCTACTCAGGATGCTTAGATAAGATCACTTGAACTGGAGAGGTTGAGGCTGCAGTGAGTTGACTGCACCATTGCACTCCAGCCTGGGTGACAGAGCAAGATCCTGTCTCTTAAAAATAACCCACCTCTAGCACTGAAATGTCCTTTGATGTAATAAAAAAAGAAAAAAAAAACCCTATGATTTTTTTTGAAACTCTGTGATTTCACTACTGCACTCGAGCCTGTGTGAGAGCGCAAGACCCTGTCTCAAAAACAAAAACTAGCAAACACTCTTGATGGAATATTCAATGCTTTCTTCCTAAAATTGGGAACAGGGCAATGATGTAAGGCCTTAATATAGGAACAGCACATGAGACCAAGCAAGTAAGGTACAAGTGCAAGGGAGGGAGCAGGTGCAAGGATGTACTCCCACTCAGATGCCCACTCTGCTTCCACTGCCCTGACAGTGCCTCCTTACGTTTTACTGCATACCTCACCTTAGTCACAGTCTACTGTTACCTCTTCTACTCACCACGTACTGAAAGTCCTAACCAGTGGAATAAGGGAAGAACCAACCAACCACCCACGATTAGCAAGGTCTCATAATACAAGTCAAAAAATTTTAAGTTGCTTTTCTATAAACTAGCAACAGTTGGAAAAGAAACCAATTCCATTTAGACTAGAGGTCCGGAGTTCCAGACCCGCATGGCCAACATGGTGAATGAAACCCTGTCTCTGCTAAAAATACAAAAAAAAGTTAGCCAGGTGTGGTGGTGGACACCTGTAATCCCAGCTACTTGGAAGGGTGAGGCAAAATCACTTGAACAGACAAGGTGGAGGTTGCAGTGAGCCAAGATTGTGCCACTGCTCTCCACCCTGGGCAAGAGCGAAACTGTTTCAAAAAAAAAAAGAAGCTGGGCGCGGCAGCTCATGCCTGTGATCCCAGTGCTTTGGGAGGCAGAGGTGGATGGCTTACAAGGTCAGGAGTACAAGACCAGCCTGGCCAACATGATGAAACCCCTCTCTACTAAAAATACAAAAAATTAGTTGGAAAAATTAGCCGGGTGTGGTGCCAGGCACCTGTAATCCCAGCACTCGGGAGGGTGAGGAAGAGAATTGCTTGAACTGGGGAGGCAGAGGTTGCAATGAGCCGAGATTCCGGGATTGTGCCACTACACTCCAGCCTGGGTGACAAAACGGGACTCTGTCTCGGAAAAAAACAAAAAAACAAACAAAAAACAGTTTAACTCAATTCTAATAACAATTCCATCAGGCTTAAAAAAATTGAAATTGACAGGTTTATTATTGTATTTATTTCACAGTCTAAAGGACAAAGTAATCTGCAAATGAAACAAAAGTAGACCACTTGACTTCAACAAGACTTTAAAGCTTAGCAATCTGTTATATTGGCACATGGACAGATAAAACTGAATCAATGAGAGAATACACTCCAGGAGGCCGGGCACAGCGGCTCTCACCTGTAATCCCAGCCCTTTGAGGCTAAGGCAAGCGGATCACTTGAGGCCAGGAGTTGGAGACCAGCCTGGCCAACATGGCGAAACTCTGACTCTAATAAAAATAAGAAAATTATTGATCCTGGGTTTCAAAAAATAAAATTTAAAAATATATGAAAATTAGCCAGGTGCGGTGGCATGTGCCTGAAGCCCCAGCTACTTGGGAGGCTGAGGCAGAAGGATCACTTGAACTGGGGAGGCAGAGGTTGCAGTGAGCCAAGATTACACCACTGCACTACAACCTGGGTGACAGAGTGAAATTCTGTCTTGGAAAAAAAAAACAAAAAATAGAGAATACACTCCAGAAGTAGATGGAGAAAAGAATCTTTTCCAGTGTTAGAATGACTTGATGGGGTAAGAAAAATGAACCTCAAACCTTACCTTACAATACATGCAAAAACTTGAGATAATAGACCTAAACATAAAAGCTTAAACATTTTATGAGAAAACAATACCACCATAACAATCTGGAGGTAGGCAGATTTATTTAGAAAAAAAGTCCATTTAAAAAATTGATAAATTAAGACTCCAGTGGAAACTTCTGTTTAAGACACATAAAAAATCAAGAGTGAAGACACACACAATGGTGAAAATATTTGCAAAATAACTGACAAGAAATTTTATTTGAAATACAGAGTTCCTATAACTTGGTAATAAAAACCAACCTAATTAAAAAATATACACTCAAACTCAGAGACATATTAATGGCCAATAAACACATGAGAACATGTTCATTAGTCATCAAGAAATGCAGACTGAAACCACAAGAGATACCACGACACACCCAGAAGTCACAATACTTGTGTGCAAATATTCATAGCAGCTTTACTCACACTTGCCAAAAACTAGAAACCAGTAAAATGTTCATTAACAGGAAAACAGTTGAACAAATTATAGTATATTCATACAATAGACTCCTACTCAGTAATACGGATCGTTGAACCTTAACAATATTTATGCTGAAAGAATTACAAAGTTCCAGGGAAAGAAAATGAACCCTAGTCCATGATGAAAACATTTCAGTGTGGTGGTGAGGGTATTGCTTAATTGCCTGGGTAGATAAGTGAGCTTTTGTCCTGGTAAGGTGAGGGCAAAGGAGAACCATCTACCATAATT
The DNA here is from genome assembly GCF_009761245.1 of Sapajus apella. NCBI lineage: Eukaryota > Metazoa > Chordata > Mammalia > Primates > Cebidae > Sapajus > Sapajus apella. The sequence continues at coordinate 38,790,645 of NW_022436946.1, forward strand.
ACAGCTTAGGTTTTTGTTTCGTTTTTTGAGATTTCTCACTCTGTGGCCCAGGTTAGAGTGCAGTGGCACAATCTTGGCTCACCACAACCTCCACCTCTCAGATTCAAGTGATTCTTCCGCCTCAGCCTTCCGAGTAGCTGGGATTGCAGGCATGTACTACCATGCTTTGCTAATTTTTATATTTTTAGTAGAGACGGGGTTTTGCCATGTTGGCCAGGCTGGTCTCAAACTCCTGACCTCAGGTGATCCACCTCCCTCAGCCTCCCAAAGTGTTAGGATTACGGGCGTGAGCTACCACACCCAGCTGGATTTATGTATTTCAATTCAAATAAATTATACTTAAAAAGATGGGCATGTAGTTAGTAGACAGAAACGCCAAACTAGAATGGTGTTGAAACTTGTATATAAAGGTTTATCGTACCACTTTACTTTGTATGTTTGAAAATTCTCCATGTTAAGGCTGGGAGCGGTGTCTCACGCCTGTAATCCCTGTACTTTGGGAGGCTGAGGCAGGTGGATCGCCTGAAGTCAGGAGATCCAGACCAGCCTGACCAACATGGTGAAACCCCTTATCTACTAAAACCACAAAAAATTAGCTAGGCATGGTGGCGGGCATTTGTCATCCCAGCTACTCGGGAGGCTGAGGCAGAAGAATCACTTAACAGGAGGTGGAGGTTGCAGTGAGCCCAAATAGCGCTACTGCACTCCAGCCTGGGCGATGGAGACTATCTCAATTTAAGAAAATTCTCCAAATTAAGATGTTGTTTACAAATCTAAAATCTATTGTCTGGGCTCCATATATTTCCAACAATTTACCAGACATCCCTTGACATGTCTCTTTGATGGTTCTCTTGCCGCCTTGAAGTCAAAGACCTCTAGCTTTGTTTCAAATTTCACCATAGGGGTCTGTTGAGAATTCAGGAAAATGGTGGCTACTGCACAAAGGTCATGCTTTTTGTTTTTGAGACAGGGTCTTACTTTTGCTTGAGCTGGAGTAGTGGTGTGATCACAGCTCACTGCAGCCTTGATCTCTTATTAATTATAGAGACGGGGCCTCACTGTGTTGCTCAGGCTGGCCTCAAATTCCTGGGCTCAAGAAATCCTCCCAAACTTTTGGGATTACAGGTGTAAGCCATGGTGTCTGACCCAAAGTTCAGTTTTGGAATAAGAATTTGGACACTTGACTAGGCACAGTGGCTCACGCCTGTAATTCTAGCACCCTGGGAGGCCAAGGTGGGCAGATTGCCTGAGGTCAGGAGTTCCATACCAGCCTGGCTAACATGGTGAACCCTTGTCTCTACTAAAAACACAAAAATTAGCCAGGTATGATGGCACATCCCTGTAGTCCCAATCCCAGCTACTTGGATGACCGAGGCAAGAGAATCACTTGAACCTAAGAGGCGGAGGTTGCAGCGAGCCGAGATTGCGCCAGTGCACTACAGCCTGGGTGACAGAGCAAGAACATCTCAAAAATTTTTTGGACCCTTGCCATCATTCAAGGCACTAGCAACGAGGCCTGTGGAGGGCCCTAAGTGAAGAAAATCAGAAAAGTGAAACACACTAATGAAAATGTTTTAGGAAATCACAGGACAGTCTCTGAAAGCAGGCAAGGATGGAATCCAAATGAGCAGCACCTCTTCCATTATGACAAGAGGAAGGGCAAGGTGGATGCGAATGTAAAGCCTGAAGCCTGGAACCCAAAAAATCCATCAAGAATAAAATATCATCACATTTTTCACTTACGTGTCTATCTATGATGGAAACTTCAGGACTGCTCATTAATGAACCCCTGACTTCCTTCATTCACCTGTTTTTGGCAAATGAATCTTGCAAATACCTATTGCACAGATATATAACATTTTGCTTTTCTAGGAACACCATCTGCTTTTAATGAAAATTGAGGAAATATTTTCTAACTGAAGCATATTCTGAAAAAGATCAGAATATACATTTTCTTAAGATTTTCAGCTTATTACCTATTTGACAGCAGAACTAAAATGTTGCCAAATAAAGAAAATAAGTCAAGCATGATGGCAGAAGCCTGCAGTCCCAGCTACTTGGGAATCTGCAGGACTGCCTGAGCCTAGGAGTTCAAGGAATCAGTATATGCTATGACCGCACCTGTGAAAAGCCACTGCACTGCAGCCTGGACAACAGAACAAGATCCTAAGTTAGAAAAATGAAGAAAATTATCGAGCTTATAATTCTCTTCTACTTAACAGAAATAGCCATGAATGAAATAAGGAAACTTACAGTTTGATCATCCTCAACCAGTGTTTCAAGAGTCTAATCTGTAATAAAGGTTGGGACCTAACACTTTCAACCTTTTATCTCCAAACTCACAAATATACATTGCTATACTGATTTTAAACTTCAGATATACAGTATTTGGTCAAGTAGGTTACTTTAAAAAACAGGGCAACAGAAAAGTTTCTGAATGTCACTAGACAATTAAACTTTTATTGAAGCGTAAATTGTGATACAGAAATACATTTCAACTGATTTAAAGTCCAACACCAGTGAAAGGAGAAATTATGGCACCAAACTTTCCCTCCTCTATCACATCATGCTTTAGATGATGATTCAATCTACATTTCTGCTTTCTAGGCTTTGTCCCACACAACTTTGTGCAGTTTTTCAACATTAGAATTCTTAATTCTATTAGAAAAAAAGGAAAAAACCCTCCAGACCTCAAGTCAACAAATCTATTGGGATATCATGTATCAACAAAGTCCACCTTGAGCATTGGTCCTCAAAACAGAGCACCTCAAAATACTAGATGCTGTGCTCATTACAGAATCAAATTGATCACACTGATTGAAAACTTCCTCAATGAAACTTTCAATCAACAACATGCTTCAAATAAAAAGTCAGTGTTCCAACCACTTGATTTCAAACCAAGTAGATTTTAGGTTTAGAAACACTAAAAAAAGGTGTTTCGTTTATAAATACGGAAGGAACAAAAACATCACTGCACCAATCCAGAAATTATCAAAATATTTAGAGGACAATAAATATAAAATTCAGTTAACTTTGCTGTTTTCTCAGTTCCTTAAAATCCCAGAGTATCTGCAAATATACCTAAGATACCAACTCTTGAAAGTCTGTATTTCTAGACATTTTCCATTGAGTATTTTAGAATTTTATGTTTTATTTATTTATTCATGTATTCTGCTTCATGATGTTTATCTGAATTTGGACAATTCACATTCTGGACAGTCATTCACATTTCACCCTATGAATGCCATGGTGAGGGAAACACCATAGTTAGAGGAACAGATGAAGTCAGAACACTCACATGCATCACAGTCACAGAACTTTAAGTCACAAGATGAAAAGACATTGATTCTGCTTTGGATCAAAGTTTATAGAACACTAATGGAAACGGTTGCTAAAGGAAAAGTTAAGGTGAATGATCCAAGCTGACTTGATTTACTGAATCCAGAACAAAATTATGTTAAATCTCTCTGGTAATTAACTAAATAAAAATCCTTTTATACCACTACTTAGTAAGTTAGTAAAGGCGTGCTACTCATTAGATGCTAATCTCATTTACTGAGGAACACAGAATTGTTTGTTTTCCACAGTTCAGCCAGTACACTCTAATCTCAATCTACGACTCTGAGTCATCCCTGCTAATCAACTACTTTCCAAAAAAGCACATTACAATAAAAATAAGGCTAAATTCCCATGCCCTTTAAAGAATGTTAAGCCCAGGGACCATCTCCCCCATTTCTCATCTGGGGTATAGAATTAGTATATAAACCCACAGTGTTAACAGTGTATTGCTTTATTTGGGGTCTTGGGGGAGACACCAGGGAGAGGGAAGAAATCAAAGCACTAAAAATGCAGGGTCCAATAATGTTAAAATAGTAAATATGCAAAATGAGTAACTGGAATCATTTTCTTAAGGACTCGACTCATGGAAGAAGAACTTTAATTGCGGTTTCAAAAAACATCTGTATGAAGTAGAAACTGGTTTCAATAACATTAGTAAAGAATATGTTCTAGAAAGTGGAGGTAACTGGATGTAAAATTCTGGCAGCAATAGAACAGTCCCAGATGGTTGGGCTGAGGCCAACACCTAATGAGGACGAAAGCCTTGTCTGTGGGGAATTTTGGATGATACTTGGAGAAATACTACACTGTGCATAAACCAAATTGAGTTGCTTTCACAAGTGTTGTAAAGTTTCATATAGTAAAAGGTTTTTTTTACATGCACTTCAATTTCACAGCAAGAGTGGCAGAGAATACCTAAACACAGAAGAGAGCATTCATGCAAGATATCTAACTCCTTGATATAATAATGCATACAATTCAAAATGATTACACTATCATTACATCTAGGGCTTTCTGCAACTACACAGTGGTGGTTATGGAAAGCACTGCCCCCAGCATCGACATCTAGAAAGCATCCACCACCTTCTACGTGTGTTCTCTTTTTGCGTTTTTTCTTCATTTTTCTTAATCAACTCTGCTGTTGTTGCTGCTTCTTAGCAAAACTGGTAAAAACAAAATTGTAATCATTGAACATAGCACTCTGGCAATCAAGACGCTTAAAACCTTCAATCTTCTGGGGCGAAGAAAGCACTGTGCGACATTTAGAACTCTGGGGAGAAAATTAAATAACCATTAGTGTTTGCAATCCAGAAGTATTTTCAAACAAAACAGTTAAGTAACAGACTTTTTAGTAGAGACGGGGTTCCACCATGTTGACCAGGATGGTCTCGATCTCTCGACCTCGTGATCCACCCGCCTCGGCCTCCCAAAGTGCTGGGATTACAGGCTTGAGCCACCGCGCCCGGCCTCAGACTTTTATCTTAATGAAACTAAGGTATGTGACTTATTTTATCTGTCTTCTTATGTTCTGGAGGGACTGAGGCATCTTATGGTCCTCCCACCAGGCCTATAGGAACCCATCAATTTGGCTAGATAGAAGACAAAGACTGATAGAAATCTGATGCAACACCTAAAGCTTCTCATTTACCAGTAACCTCAAACAGTATTACCACTGGATATCTGAGTGGCTGGGTATATGTGCTATCTTAGAATACATCTTAGACCTTACTGTTCTCATTTCCTTTAAGATTTATGGTCATCAGAGAATAGACGTGTGGGTCAGTAAAAAAAAAAAAAAAAAAACATTTTATGGTCAATAAAAAAAATCAAATTACCTGATTAACAAACAAGGTGGTCACAAATTTTCCTGGTTTGAAGACTTCTACAACTTTCCTGATCAGGTCATCATAAGAGGTCTGACTTAAGTTTGTTTCAAAGCTAACATAAGAAAATTCTGGTTCTGGAGTGATGTGAATAGTCCAATAAGTTCCCTGAGAGAAACAGATCACAGTGTTAAGAATGGAAAGAGTATCACACATTTAAATATTTAAATAATTATTGAAGCAATATATAGCTACTCACATCCGATTTCATTCCATTCATTGAATACCCACAAGGATTGAACATTGTGGCATCAATGACAGAACCTGGTATCAGGTCACGAATTCCACTCTCCTGGGGGAAAAAAAAAAAAAAGACTCAGTTTAACAAAGGCCTGACAAAAACAGATGAGTTCAAAATTTAGTTCCAGGGTGGGAGGAGGAAGAACAGCAGGAAAAATAACTAATGGGTAGTAGGCTTAACACTTGGGTGATGAAATACTCTGTATGACAAACACCCATGACACAAGTTTACCTATGTAACAAACTTGCCCTCGTAACCCTGAACTTAAAAAACGAAAAATAAAATTTAGTCCCCATGAAGAAGAATCTAGCAACAATGATTACTCAAAATGCTTACACGAGTGACATCCTTTGCAGTAACACCATCTTTCATGTAGAACTGGTCCATAACTGCTGGGTCAAGCTCACTCATCAGAATTTCCAAAGTTTGATCTGGCTGACTGATTACCCGACTCTCTGGGAAATCCAGAGTATATAAGTACCTACATAAAAGTTAAAAATAGTTCCTAAGAATGACAATTGGCAATTTAAGTTAAATCTTACATAGGACAACAAAAATCCACAAAATTGCATTAAACATACCAACAGTCAGAATTCATACGTCCCATACAATATGCTGCTCCATCTGTTGAGGGAAGACAATGTAAAATAAATATAACACATCCATGTAACCAGTTGGTTACTACCCTCCCACAGTAAGCACAATGATACTATTTGCCATCTATTAGAAATGTCACCAATCAGTGGGCTGGGCGAAGTGGCTCACGCCTATAATCCCAGCACTTTGGGGAAGGCCAAGATGAAAACCCTACCTCTACTAAAAATACAAAAATTACCCGGGTATGTTGGCACACGCCTGTAATCCCAGCTATGTAGAAGGCTGAGGCAGGAAGGAGAATGCTTGAACCTGGGAGGCAGAGGCTGTAAGGAGCCAAGATCTCACACCACTGCACTCCAGCCTGGGCGACAGAGCGAGACTACATCTCAAAAAAAAAAAAAAAAAAAAAAAAAGAAGGGGCTGTGTGCAGTGGCTCACTCCTGTAATCCCAACACACTTTGGAAGGCCTAGGTGGGCGGATCACAAGGTCAAGAGATCAAGACCATCCTGGCCAACACGGTGAAACCCCGTCTCTACTAAACATACAAAAATTAGCCAGGCATTGTGGTGTGCCTGTAGTCCCAGCTACTCAGGAGGCTGAGGCAGGGGAATTGCTTAAACCTGGGAGGCAAAGGTTACAGTGAGCTGAAATTGCTCCACTGCACTCCAGCCTGGCAACACAGCAAAATTCCTTCTCAAAAAAAAGTCATCAGTGAAAGAAAAGGAAACAGCAGGTGAATTCTCAGATAAGCAGGATCAAGTGACTTGGTGGATATTGTGCACTAAACACCCAACACTCTGATTAGCCTAGTTTGGTTTCGTATTAGTAGATGTACTAAGTTAGATTTTCATGCTGGTGAGTGACTTTGTGCAAAGTTACTCAATTATCCTAGGTTTTCAGCCTTATCTAGGAAGTAAGGAGGTTATTAGATAATCTTTAGTTCCCTGACATCTATAAATAAAGCTTATTAAAAGGATGAAAGAAACCCTTACCAATTTCATTCAAGAAACACTAAGTTACACTGTGTAATTTTTAAAAAGTCAGGTCAGTTGTTATATAAAATGTTGGAGCAGAGGACTGGGCATTTTTCTGGAAGAAATCATATCCTTCTTCATATTGTCAAAGGACATTATGATCTATATGTTAAAGACCACTGAGGCTGGCGGACTGCTAGCGGTCAGGAGTTCAAGACCAACCTGGGCAACATGAGACTCCGTCTCTATTAAAAATAAAATAAAAATTAGCTGGGTGCTTGAACCCAGGAGTTTGACATTTCGGTGAGCTATAATGATGCCACTGCTCTCCAGCCTGGGAGAGTGAGACCTTGTCTCAAACAAAAACATAAACAGAACCACTGAGTGAGACAGAAAGTAGGGTGACAGCCAGATGAAGACGAACTCTCTCTATGCTATATGAAAACCCAGAGGGAGCAGGTCATCAATCCTACATTTTAAAATTCCATCTCAAGCAATTCCTAGATGGAAACAAATAAAAATAAAATAAAATTCCATCATTTAAACAGCACTGACTTGTGATACACCCTAGGACTTTGGGAGGCCAAGGCAGGTGGGATCACTTGAGCCCAGGAGTTCAAGAATGGCGCGGGCAACATGGCAAAGCTTTGTCTCTACTAAAAATACAAAAGCCAGGTGTGGTGGTGTGCACCTATAGCCCCAGCTACTTGGGAGGCTGCGGTGGGAGATCACTTGAGCCTGGGATGTTGAGCCGGCAGTAAGCTGTGATACCACCACTGCACCAGCATGGGTGGCAGAGTAATACCCCCATCTAAAACAAACCAAAAAACCCACAAGGAAAGCAAATACTAGTGTACGTAGAGTGCTAGGTCTGCATATGTATGCTCTCATATATACAAAGATCTCTTAGAGGTTCCACTTTCCATCTTTAAGAAGACAACAGTGGGGACGGGGAAAAATAAAATAAACGAAAAATAAAGACAACAGGTTTATATTGTATTTAAACTTACTTGGGAAAATTGCATTAAGAAACTCTATTTCTTCCTGGAAATTCCGGTGTGGGTACCCTTGGTGAGAAGGCTTCATGAAATTCTTACGAGAATAAAAGAAGCTCTTTATTTAAAAAAAAAAAGAAAAGAAAAAAAAGAAAGGAAAAAAATTAACTTTTAGATTAACTTTTAGATGTAGAATTCAATCATTTTTTCTAAATGAATCCACTATTTCCCACATATCAAAACTGGGCAAAATCAAAACTCAACTATTTCTCCCTACATTTCACTTCTAAAGTACACAAATTAGCTACCTGAGCTGATTCTAGTATAGCTATACGTTAATGTACATTTATGAGACTGCAAAATTTAGAAATTCTGTAACGGGAAAAATGTTAGGTCTAGCTGGGCATGGTGGCATAAGCCTGTAGTCCCTACTATTGGGAGGCTGAGGTAGGAGGATCACTTGGCCTGGGAGTCCAGCTAGGGCAACATACTGAGGCCCCATCTATCTTTTTAAAGCACACACTGCTTCAGATTCCTTACAAGAATTAACAGGTAACAACAAGAACTGTATTGAGTACTAATGACAATCCATCCTTTCCTTATGAAGTTAAAGATTACAATTCAGGCTGAGTGTAGTGGTTCATGCCTGTAATCCCAGCACTTTAGGAGTCCAAGGCGGGTGGAACACCTGAGGTCAGGAGTTTGAGACCAGCTTGGCCAACATGGTGAGACCCTATCTCTACTAAAAATACAAAAAAATTAGCCAGGCATGGTGGTGGGCGCCTGTAATCACAGCTACTTGGAAGGGTGAGGCAGGATAATTGCTTGAACCCGGAAGGTAGCGGTTGCAGTGAGCCGCCATTGCGCCATTGCACGGAACTGGGCAACAAGAGCAAAACTCTGTCTAAAAAAAAAAAAAAAAAAGCTGCTAGTCTCAGAAAATTATACCCTAGATAAAAACAACTTAGTTCTTGAAAAGTGTGAGAATTTAACTCAATACTGACTGTTGCTCTTCAACATAACTCTTCATTATAAAGATTGGACAATTTCGGTAATAACCTTTTTCTTGCTTTTCCTTCTTTTCTTACCATTTATCTATTATTATAAGTAACCATGTCAATAAATTAACTACTGAAGTATCTGGTTTCTTGATTTCTTTCTCCCATGCGAATTTCATCCTAATTCATTATCTGCTTCCTTCATATTTTCTGTTCCTGAGAATCAGATCTCTAAGGTATGAACACCTTACTATGTGTTTGCATGCATTTTAACAAAGGCAGTGAGTATATAATTTACTTGACATATCACAGGATAAGAACCTTAACATTTACTCCTGAAAATATATTTAAATGTTTGCTTACTTACTTGAATTGAGTCAAACCCACTGTAATCCCTAGCAAGCTTCAACAGGGGAACCAGTGCTTTCAGCAAGAGGGTGGTACCACATGTCTTCAAAATGAAACGTCTCTTGGAGACAAACATGCTACTCTCACTGCAGTTGAAAAAAGTCACAATATTGTAACAATATTAATGTACTACTGAGGATGCAATCAACCAATTGAATTATCATTTACAATTCTGGCTAGTACTTTTCAATATTAGGATCTCAAGAAAGCAAGTATCACTATTCTTTTCTTTTTTCTATTATACAAAACCACCGCAAGGCTTGACATACAGTAAGCATTTTGATAAACATTCGTATATTCATAATACAAACTTAGTTTAAAAAAAAAAAAAGAGGTTGGGCACGATGGCTCATAAGGTCAGGAGTTCAAGACCAGCCTGGCCAAGATGGTGAAATCCCTATCTCTATTAAAAACATAAAAATTAGCCAGGTGCATTGGCAGGCACCTGTAATCCCAGCTACTTGGGAGGCTAACGCAGGAGAATCGCTTGAACCCGGATGGCAGAGGTTGCAGTGAGACAAGATTGTGCCACTGCACTCCAGCCTGGACAGAGTAAGACTCTGTTTCAAAAAAAAAAGTCGGCCCAGGAAGGGGGTGCAGCCGGGGAAACGGCAGCCCTGCCCCCTTGCCCAACTGTGGTCTCCAGGGCTGGCCCACCCCCCAAAAAAAGAGTGAAAAGAAGGGTCTGTTTAATCCAGTATTTCCCCCCTGCAAGGCCTATTACAATATATACTGTAAGCATTCAAAGTATTTGTTGAATAAATTAACTCTGCAACTGTAAAAAAAAAAGGTGATGAGCTTTTACATACCAATTAGACAACTGTATTTGTATAGTGAAGCTAACTTTCCCTCTGCCTGAACTGTTCTGATTAAGAGGTCCTTCTTTACTAACTGGGAGGAAAAGATGGCAACCACCTTGAACTATCTGGTGAGGCTTCAAAACCTACTTCCTAGAAACACCCACGTTACACTGAACATTTCCTTTTATACCATGTTCTTAAAAATAATGTAAAAAAAAAAAAAAAAAAAAAACCAGAACTACAACTGAGAGGAATTTACTGTTTCACATAACATTAGGACTGAAATTAGCTATATAACACTTATTTTACAGGACTTACCTGAGTACATAAGCTTCCTGCTTGTCAGTTTTTGTCACACTTATGATTGAACATTGCACATCCTTCAAAAGTATGTCCCACTCAGATCTATCATTTAACAAAAAAATCATGATTAATCCACAACAGTACCTGCCTACTCATAAAAAATTTCAAAGCTCACATTTTCCCATAAAGACCACATTTTTAATTAATATTGTTCCAGCTTCTTTTATGAACACCAACATTTAGTTTGTTGCAAAATAGTCTATATTGGCATATCCAGATAAAGGATAGGTATATTATGCTATATATGAAAAAACAATAGGTCATTATACTATGTATTTAGAAATTACTAAAAGAAAAATAGGCAAGAGAATGTTAAAAGGTCCATAAACCAAGGTAAGCCATTAACTCATCAATGATTATAGAAATTCAATGGTATACCTTGTCTATAAAATTTGCAATTTTTTAACCTTAAGAAACACTTAAAAGCATAATTTTACCAATCTAATTGCCATAGAGATTTAAAAGCTTGTCTACCTGTCTGGACACTGAGTGGTGTTACTCTTGTAGCATTCACAAAAAACTACAATGACTTTGCTAATTACAAGCACACCTAGAAGATTTTGAGAATACTATGCAGCTCTCCAAATGCAATGAGAAAGCCCATTTAAAAGGAAATGTGCAGTACAAGCAACCATAGCAATGGAGGTCATATAGACACGAACAAACTAGTCTTAATTTGCCTGAGTTAGAATTAGGAAAGTGCTGATTCTTTCATTAGTGTGCCCATTATAAAAAGACAATGCATTCCATGCAACAACTTAACATGACCAGATATTGTCATTATTTTCTGAGACAGGGTCTCACTCTGTTGCCTAGTTGGAATGCAGTGATGCAATCACGGCTCACTTCAGCCTTGGCCTCCCAGACTCAAGCATTTCTCTTGCCTCAGTCTCTCAGGTAACTAGAACTACAAGCATGTGGCCACCATGCTCAGCTGTTTGCCAGGTTAGCAGAAATATTTTTTAGGCCAGGCATGGTGGGTTATACCTGTAATCTCAGCACTTTGGGAGGCTGAGGCAGAAGAGCTGCTTGAACCTGGGAGGTGAAGGTTCCAGGGAGCTGAGATTGTGCCACTGCACTCTGGCCTGGGGAACAGAGTGAGACCCCATTTCAAAAAAAAAAAAAAAAAAAAAGAAAGAAAAAGAAGCTGGGATTACAGGCACACACCACCAAGTCTAATTTTTCTATTTTTAGTAGTGAGAGGGTTTCACCATGTTGGCCAGGCTGGTCTCCAGCTCCTGGCCTCAGCTGATCTGCCTGCCTCAGCCTCCCAAAGTGCTGGGATCACAGGTGTGAGCCACCATGCCCAGCCAGCAAATCATTTCTTAACCAGATAAGAACTTTTAAGAGAAATCCAGCAGAATGTTTTATTCGTTTGTGTTAAAAAGCAAGCACAACACCTGGTAGAATTTTGTGCCTGTCTCACCATTTTGCTATAAGAAACTGTTATTGACCCATCTGCATACCCATACCCATTCAAAAATCTTTAATGTGTTAGGCTTGCTAATGATTACCGAGCTGAGTTCCTGTATTTGACTAACATTACTAAGCAACTTTATAAAAAGAGCTATTAAAAAACTGTAAGGTTCTTTAAAAAAGGTGCTAACAATTTGTTCATATATGGAAAGAATACATATACAGGACATACATGTGAAAACCCTTGAAATTACCCATGGCTTGTATGATGGGATACAACTGCAATCCCAGCTATCCCAGAGGCTGATGCAGAAAAATCACTTAAACCCAGAAGGTGGAGGCTGCAGTGATCTGAGATCTTACCACTGCATTCCAGCTTGTGCAACAGAGGGAGACTCCCTCTTAAAAAAAAAAAATTTTTGGCTGGTAGCAGTGGCTCACGCCTGTAATCCCAGTTCTTTGGGAGGCCATGAGAACAGCCTGGCCAACATGGCGAAGCCCCATATCTACTAAAAATACAAAAATTAGCTGGGCATGGTGGCAGGCACCTATAATGCCTGCTACTTGCGAGGCTGAGGCAGGCAGGAGATCCAACATGGGAGATGGAGGTTGCAGTGAGCCGAAATCACACCACTGTACTCCAGCCTGGGTGACAACAGCAAAACTCCATTTCAAAAATAAATAACTTTATTGGTGGGAATGAAATCCTGCTTAAGATAAATTTACAAAATTTGTACAAAAATTATGTACTATTAGACTCCAAATTCTGAATATGAAAGTAAATAAAAATACCCACTATCATTAAGTATTAGAAACATTAAGTAAAATTTAAGATTTTTTGTTTTCTAATTCAGATCTATCGATAATGCTACCTGCTTAAGTAATCACCTATTGACTTCCAAGTACAAGTTAGCATTCCTGCATATATTTTTTATCCAATGGACACACTAGCAAATCCCACCCTCCCTTTCTTCATTATAGTCACCATTTCTATTAAGACTTTTAAACATGTCCCATGGCTGAACTAAACAGTGTAACAATCTTTTCTTTTCTTTTTGAGACAGTCTGGCGCTGTGGCCAGGCTGAAGTGCAGTGGCAGGAACTCAGTTCACTGCAACCTCCACCTCCTGAGCTCAAGAGACTCTCCTGCCTCAGCCTCCCAAGTAGCTGTGACTACAGGTGTGCACCACTGCACCCAGCTAATTTTTGTATTTTTAGTAGAGACAGGCAGGGTTTCACCATGTTGGCCAGGATGGTCTCAATCTCCTCATCTCGTGATCCACCTGCCTTGGCCTCCCAAAGTGCTGGGATTACAGGCGTAAGCCACCACGCCCGGCCTGTTTCTTTCTTTTTTTTTTTTCAAGGCTGTTATGGCCAGGCATCATGGTTCAGAGAGCCCCTGAAGGAAGGACTACAAGGCCAGGAGTTCAAGACCAGCCTGGGCAACATAGCAATACCCAGTCTCTTAAAAATAAAATTAAAAAAGGGATTGTGCAGGCCTATAGTCCCAGCTACTCCGTAAGCTGATGTGGGAAGATTCCTTGAGCCCAGGAGGTGGAGGATGGAGGGAACCATGATCACATCACTACACTCCAGCCAGGACAATAGAGTAAGACTCTCTCAAAACAAAAGTATTCACCCTTACAACTTGTAGAATGGTTATGACACAGCTACTTTAAAATGTTGGTCTGTGTCCCCTTGAGGTTGATGTCTGCTGTTTTTTCCTTTGAGATGTTGAGATTTTCCTGGTTTTTGGTATGTTAATTAATTTAGGATTGTATCCTGGATATTTTGATCATGTTACACCACTCTAGGTATTGATTTTTAAAAACTTTTAGCAGATAATCAATCTCGTTTGATTCAGCCTTCAAATTTTTACTCAACTTTTGTAGGTTGTGTTACAGTTCCAATGTCAGGTTTGTTATGAAATCCTTTGCTATGCTATTTGCATCTGTCCCACTTATTTGCCACCCAATGGCCAGGCTGGCCCTAGGGAGGCAGTCTATTGTGTATTTTAGTTTCAAAGCTTCTGCCGGGCGCGGTGGCTCAAGCCTGTAATCCCAGCACTTTGGGAGGCCAAGGTGGGTGGATCACGAGGTCAAGAGATCGAGACCATCCTGGTCAACATGGTGAAACCCCGTCTCTACTAAAAATACAAAAAATTAGCTGGGCATGGTGGTGCGTGCCTGTAATCCCGGCTACTCAGGAGGCTGAGGCAGGAGAATTGCCTGAACCCAGGAGGCGGAGGTTGCGGTGAGCCGAGATCGCGCCATTGCACTCCAGCCTGGGTAACATGAGTGAAACTCCGTCTCAAAAAAAAAAAAGAGAAAAGCTTCTGATGCACTGTTTGGGGTGAGATCCACATAAAATGGCCCAGGAATGTTCATATAAAACTTTGTAGATTTGCTTTCTTCAACTTGCCATAGTCTCTCTGACAATGCCCGACTCACATAGGGAATAGGGGAAGGACTCTTCTTCATCCACTATCTATAAAAACAGGGCTTTAAGCTTGGGCATTATAGTGAGACCCTGTTTCTACAAAAAAGGCAAATCTACAAAGTTTTATATGAACATTAATTAGCCAGGTGTGGTGGTGCATGCTTGTGATCCCAGCTACTCAGAAGGCTGAGGCAGGAGGATTCCATAAGCTCAGGACTTTGAGGCTTCAGTAAGCTATGACTGCATCACCTCACTCCAGCCTGGGCAACAGAGAGGCCCTCTCAAAAAAAAACAAAACAAAACAAAACAAAAAAACAAAAAAAAAAACCAGGGATTTAGTATCTATACTCCGCAGCAGACTGCATGTGGCTGTGTCTCCCTCTAGGGCCAAGTGAGGAGAGGAGCAAGATAAAGTAAGGACCACCCAGAGATTCCATTGTGATACTCTTTACTCTTGGGACCATAGTTCCTTTAGTTTACTTTTTTTTTTTTTTTTTTTTTTGAGAGAGTCTTGCTCTGTAGCCAGGCTGGAGTGCAGTGGCACAATCTCAGCTCACTGCAATCTCTGCCTCTTGGGTTCAAGCAATTCTCCCGCCTCAGCCTTCAGAGTAGCTGGGACTACAGGCACGCGCCACCATGCCCAGCTAATTTTTGTATTTTTTAGTAGAGGCGGGGTTTCACCATGTTGGCCAGGATGGTCTCGATCTCTTGACCTCATGATCCGCCTGTCTCGGCCTCCTAAAGTGCTGGGATTACAGGCGTGAGCCACCACGCCCGGCCCCTCTAGTTTAAAAAGGATTCCCTTATCTTGTCATTTTAGGCATCTGCCTAACTACCACAGCTGCTGAAGGCCTACAAGGGGGTTGGGGCAACAAAACAAAACAAAACAAAAGCAAAAAAGAGGAAAGTTTTCCCCCTTTCACTAAAAGGGGGCCTCTCTTTCTTTGCAGACCAGAACTAGGAGAGCCTTTCTTCGAACTATTTTTGCCTGCCCCTACTGTTCAATTCTGGGTTTCTGGCAAGCCCAGGAGATACCAGAGAGGAAAAAAACAGGAAATTCACTGCTGGTTCAGTGGAATTTAAAGTTCTGGCTTTCCAATTCACCTGCTAAAATTTACTTCTCAGAGTCCTTCGATAGCTGCTCAACAATGCATTCTGTCCAGGGTTTATTAATTGCATTTTAGTAAGTGAAGACAGTGTAGCATGCTTTTTCTGTAATGGCAGAAAGAAATAACCTTTTGTTTTTTGACCCAGTCTCGCTGTCACCAGGGCTGAAGAACAACAGCACGGTCTACAGCTCACTGCAGCCTTGGCCTCCCAGGCTCAAAGAGATCCTCCCACCCCAGCCTCCCAAGTAACTGGGACCACTGGCACGTGTCACTATACCTTGCTAATATCAATTCTCCATCCAAACCTTTCCAACTAATAGTAATGCTCCAGTAGTCAATTTTTCAGTCGTAGTATCAAAAAACGCAATTGCTTTAAGAACCCTAGGACAAACAGTTGAACTAACCTAGTGATTATAAAGGCATATCTTAGAGTTGCTAGGCTCAATAAAAACAAATCAGAGGGCAAGAAAGATGACAGTAAGAAAAATGAATAAGATGGCCGGGTGCGGTTGCTCACGCATGTAATCCGCTGGGTAACAGAGTGAGAATCCGTCTTTAAAAAAAAAAAAAGAACGCGCGAAAAGAAGTCAATACAATAGTATACGTGTACATAAATAGGTGAAAAACCAACTCTGCAACAGCTGAAAATTTCAGCATAAATTATTTGTTACATTTCTGTGGGAAAAATGGCCTGCTTTTGTAAATAAAGTTCAGGAACCTAGCCACACTCATTCATTTATATGTTGTCTATGGTTATTTTCTTCCTATGAGGGCAGGGCTGAGTAGTTGCAACATAGACTGTCTGCCTTGCAAAATTTAAAATTTACAAACTTCCTTTACAGAAAGTTTGCTGACTCTTGTTTTGGTGGAAAGATTTTCAGTGCTCTGCTTTCTGATCAAATTAATGATGGAAAAGACAAAGTACTTTATACAGTTGACGGAGCCATTTTTCTAAATCACATATCTATAATTACAACACTAGACAATATTAAGGCTGGGTACGGTAGCTCAATCATGCCTGTAATCCCAGCATTTTGGAAGGTTGAGGTGGGTGATCACTGGAGGTCAGGCGTTCCGAGACCAGCCGGGCCAACATGGTAAAACCTCATCTCTACTAAAAATACCAAAATTAGCTGGGAGTGATGGCACGCACCTGTAATCCTAGCTACTTGGGAGGCTAAGGCAGGAGAATTGATTGAATCTGGGAGGTGGAGGTTGCAGTGAGCTGAGATCGTGCCACAGCACTCCAGCCTGGGTGAAAGAGTGAGACTCCGTCTCAAAAATAAAAACAAAAACCATACTATTCTATTCAAATACATCAATTTGGCAATCCTTGCTATTTAAACAGAGTTCAGTAAATCCAAGTGATGGTTATAAAGCTGAATCAAGACAAGCAAGACAGCAAGGTGACTTTGGGATTTGTTCGCATTACAGACCACATAATAGTGATCTAGTCATTAGAAATTATTATAAAGCTATTTAAGCACACAATTCTTTTTTTTTTTTCTTTTTCTTTCTTTTGTCACCCAGGCTGGAATGCAGTGGCATGGTATTAGCTTCCTCCCAGATTCAAGCGCCTCTCCTGCCTCAGCCTCCTGAGTAGCTGGGATTACAGGCATGTGCCACCATGCCCAGCTATTTTTTTTATTTTTAGTAGAGACAGGGTTTCACCATGTTGGCTAGGCTGGTCGCAAACTCCTGACATCAAGTGATCCACCTGCCTCAGCCTCCCAAAGTGCTGGGATTACAGGTCTGCACCACCATGCCTGGTCTCAACCACACGATTCTCAGGTGCTTATAAAAACACAAAGAAATATGTACAACGAGTTATTTTCTGATTTGAATTCCTTTTTCTCATCTTTTTTTTTGTCGTTCCTCCCTCCCACCCCTTTTTCTCATCTTAAATGCCACTTCTTTGATCTAACTCAGTGGTTCTCAACTTGTGATAATTTTGCCACCCAGGAGACATGTGGCAATATTTGGAGACATTTTTTATTACAACTGGGGTGGCAGTGGTGTTGCCAGCATGTAGTGGATAGAGGCCAGGGACACTGCTACACAGGTTATGATTAACAGGATAATCACCGACAACAATGAATTATCTGAACCAAAATGTCAAGAATGCTGAGGTTGAGATATCCTAATTTCACTTAAAGAGTAGGTACTAAAATATTAAATATAATCAGAGATCATGATAAATGATCCCAAAGAAACAGGTGTTCTATATTAATAATAACACATGAATTGTATGTCTGAAAAGCAACACTTTGGTGGCATGTCACATTTTATATTTAAAATGCTTTCTTAGAGGCTGAGGTCTAATAAAAATAGAACTTAGGAAGGGACAAGATAATTATAACAAGACTTCTATGTTGCCTGATTGAAACCCCATCTCTATTAAAAATACAAAAATTAGCCAGATATGGTGGCACAGGCCTGTAGTCCTAGCTGCTTGGGAGGCTGAGGCAGGAGAATCACTTGAAGCTAGGAGACAGAGGTTGCGATGCGCTGAGATCATGCCATTACACTCCAACCTGGGAGACAAAGCAAGACTCTGTCTCAAAAAAAGAAGTAGAAAATGACTGAGGTCAAGTATCTTGAACAAGTGTCCCAAGACTACATAACAGGGGAAAACAGTCTCTTCCACAAATGGTGCTGGGGGAAATGGATGTCCACATCCAAATAAAATTAAGTTGGACTTTTACCTTACATCATAAACAAAAATTAACTCAAAATGGATCAAGAACCTAAACATTAAAAGTGAATGAAACTCCTAGAAGCATACATACGGTAAATGCTTCAGGAGGTTAGATTTGGCAATGATTTCTTGGATATGACATATAACAAAATCAAAGACAAATGAAACTTGAAAACCTAAAATGTAAAAATTTCTATACATCGAAAGAAACAAGAGTGAAAAGACAACTACAGAATGAAATACTTGCAAGTAATCTGGTAAGGGGTCAATATTTAAAGTAAAAGAAACACCTACACACAACTCAACTGAAACAAAAGTGATTATAAAAAATAGACAAAAGGGCCAGGCGTGATGGCTCAATCACTTGAAGTCAGGAGAAATTTGAGACCAGCCTGGCCAACATGGCCAAACTCTGTCTTTACTAAAAATATAAAAATTAGCTGGGCGTGACGGTGCGTACCTGTAGTGCCAGCTACTAGAGAGCCTGAGGCAGGGGAATAGCTTAAACCTGGGAGGTGGAGGTTGCAGTGAGCCAAGATGGCACCACTACACTCCAGCCTGAGTGACGGGCTGTCTCAAAAAAAAAAAAAAAAAAAAAAAAAAGAAAAAAAAAGACAAAGGACTTAAATATAGAAGGAATCCATTAGTGCAGGGTTATGCTCTAATCACCTGAAAAGTGAATACATGGATCCTATCCCCATATCCAGTTAGGTCAGATACCTTCTGAGGATACCAGAAGATTTTTATTTAAAAAGCTTCCAGGTCATTAGATTACTTATTACTCCCTAATGTAAAACTGACTGGTTTCAGAGTTCATGTCATTTATCCAAAGTCACCGCAGTTTCCCAATTCTGATCTTACCTCATATTTTTAGGTTTTAGAGACTCTCATTACATGTAGTACATTCATCAGGGTGCCTTCTACCCCAGGTAGTAAGCCGTCTTTGGGTCAAAAGCATCCTAAAACCAAATTATTCTTGCGTAAAGCTAGACTGGCCACAAGATTCTGAGGATGCCTTCCTGGGTCAGTCAATTCAGATACCCAGAGAAATAAGCCACCCTTTGTGCAAAGATATGAACCCAGAATGCAGCCACACTATTATAATCACATTATTGTTTCTCTATCTCAAATTTTTACCCCAATCAGTATAATTACTCCTCTCACTTTTCTGCTACTCTGAATATGTGCTTCTTAAAGACACATGGTTTGTAAACAGTTGCAATCTTTTTGTTGTTGAGACAGGGTCTCACTCTGTCACCCTGATGGGGAGCAGTGGTGCAGTCTCATTTCGCTGCAGTCTTGGCCTCCCAATGGCTCAAAAAAATCCTCCCACTTCAGCCCCCTGAGTAGCTGGACTGCAGACATGCACCAGGATAGGCCACCATGCACGCATAATTTTTCAATTTTTTTGTAGAGTCAAGATTTCACCATGTTGCCCAGACTAGTCTCAAACTCCTTGGCCTCTCACAGTGCTGGGATTAGACATGAGCCACCAAGCCCAGCCCTGAAACCTCTTTGAAACTGCTGGGAGGAATGTAATGAGCAGCTTAATTCTTTAGTAGGAGGCATTTCTACACCCCAAAACATTACACTAAAAGGTTTTTTGGCAATGGCTTGTAAATTCCTTCAATGTAAATTATTGATAGTGCAATGCTGCATAATGATGTACTCAAATAAGGCATGAGTTTGGGGAAAGTTACGCTGAGGTGTGACTATCTTTGCAACTGCCCCAATCCTTTACTAAAAATTGTGTTTTAGTTTATAAAATCTGAGTAAAACACAGGAACAGCTGTACATCCCACCAGTTCTAGTTTTCATGTTCATGAATAACTATAAAAATAAAAAACCTCTAACCTTTCATCCTTTCCACCTCCATTACAATTTCCCATCTAAACCCACCTAACTACTAAAAACAGCTCAGGTCTGTCTGTGATGCTGTCTAAAGCAAAAGGGATTTCCAGTCCTGAAAAATCACTCTTAGCAAAATTTTCTATTTTCTAACAGACTTCCTCCTTAATACTCTCAACCTCCCTGAAGCTGCCATTTCTTATAAAAAGCTTTTGTTTGGTACAGCACTTTGATCTAACAACTAAACCATTTTTTAAATGGTCACTGATTTTTATTCAACATGCCTAAAATCTGAAAAATTAGAGAAAACTGCAAGTTACCGCTAAGAAACTGCCTCTCCCTTAATTGTCCTTTATTCATCTGGATACACCTGGACTGCTGCTTTTCATCAACAGTATCGTTTAACTCAAGCTATATCATACAGGATTTTTCTTTGCTAAATTTCTCAGTATTACATCATTTGTTCACTAAGATAAATTATCTTAAATGGTCTTCAAGAGGGAAGCAGTGTTTAGTAAAAGGTGTACATTCAGAAAGGATTCCAGCTTAACTTGGCATTAAAGCTTGGACTGATGAGCCAAGTTTGCTTAAAGTGAATTCTATTCCTTCATACCACACACAAAATCAATTCCAGATGGATTGCAGGTCTAAATATGAAAGGTAAACATCGTTTAGGAGAAAAAAAATATATTTCAGACTTTGGGATGAGCAAACAGAGAGAAGTACATTCCCTCTGTTTCTTAGAAGAATGAGTGAAAAAGGTTGGATATTTTCTCCCTTGAATTATTTATAACACTGCAGAGAAACCATCTGGGCCTAGATGATTAATGACCGATTCTAGTTATTTAGGTGTTCTAGGACTATTTTAGGTTTTCTATTTCTTCCTGCGTTAGTTTTAGAAAGCTATTTTTCCAGGAATTTTTTTCTCCCTAATATCCTTATCTTGTTATCCTTGCCTTTAGCATCGATACTAATGCTCTCTTTGAACATTTAAGGCTCTCACTCTCTTAATCCTTTCTATGTCCATGTGTTTATAATGCTTTATAAACAGATTGGTAACACTTCTTCCAGAAGCTATGTACCATTATTGCCTCCATTTTAGAGACGAAGAAACAGCTCACACAACTATTAAATGCTGAATTCAAGTCTTGTTATTCCAGAGGCTGTGCGCTTAATCATATCATTTGAGTAAAACATGTCATGCTTTATTCTTCTAGATGATCGATTATCCTTCCCTGGGGTCTCTGGGGCTGGCACCCCACGTCCCCACAAACCAGACTCCATCGATGATACTCTCTTTGCCAGGCCATTGATTTTAGGTGATTCATCGAACATCCATTTCAGGTTTTTTTTGTTTAACAACCTGGTAAATAAATAACGACTTGAGTGGTCACTGAAAAATGTTCCTACAAAGGTCACCACTGGACCTCTTCGTTAAATCAAGAGATTTTTCAGTTCTTGCTTAACTTGCTTTATCTACAACAGTTATAATGTGGCAGTAGACGACAACAGTTGTTTAATGAATGTTACATGTCCACAAAATGGATGGCACTAAATCATGAACTGTACTCAAGGGAATATTTTATCCTTCAAGGTTTAACTTTGGCCATGATTTTAAGAGCCACACTGAAAAACAATTTCGGCTGATTAAAGTACAAAGTAAAAATGGTTCTTAAACATTTAAAGAGAGCAGGCTGCTTTTGCAAAAGCCTCTTCCCCCTCCCTCCACTTTGACTCAGGAAACTCTAAAGAGCCAAACCGCCACGAACTTGGGGAGAACACAAACTTCTTCCCTTTATTAAGAACATGTACTTACTAATTATTTAAGGGCTCAAACATCTAAAAAGCCAAAGTGACAATTTGTTACTCATTTTCTAGGACGGTTCTTACCCATTAATTCTTCCTTGCCAAGATTTTCTAGGTAATAATCCTGATCACAATCGTTTTACCAAATGCCTACCAAAAATATCTGCTCTCTCATCAGTCAAAGGAATACCAAGCTTCTCCATGACCAAAGCACCGCTTCCTATAATCTACACTTGAGCCTGGCACGTAGCAAGCACTACAGACATTTTAAGTGTCACACGAAGCTTAAAAAATTAGACCTATTCCGTTTTTTTTCTACAATGGAATCGTTCAAGATGTACTGCTAGAAACTGGGCTTCCCATCCTGCCTTAAAGTCTCGGTAGCACGTGTCTGCCTGGATTCCCTTTTCCAGTTGCTTTTTGTCAAGGGACAGCTCCGAGAGCAGCCAACATTCCTAAAACGCCCATTGGCCCACACCCTGGGGCCAGGCTCTGGGTCGGGCCCAGGAGCTCATTGGTTGCCGCCTCTCAATGAAGCAGGCAACGCCGGTTACTCTGCCACACGGCCACTCTCGCCGCACTTGTGCGCAGAGAAGCCAGGGATCCGGTGGCAGGGCCTAGGAAGGCAATGGGTGGCTACTGGTGCGACCGCCGCCGGGAACAAGGCCCAAGCAGCCAGGGGATCTCTGTGTTTTTACTTAAGCTTGGATTTCCACAGTAATACCAGCTAAAACGCCTCTTCGGCGCCGTCAGCTTATTCTCTCCCGCCTGATGGCCCGCGGTGGGAGTGGGCCCCAGATTCCTTTGCTCAAGCTTAAGGCATTATGTCCTGGGTTAGGCGGGCCTCCCTCCACCCGAACCTCTCCAGCCCCGCTCTCCCGGCTCCCGCCGGCTCCGTAGCAGGTTACACAAACCAAGGTCAAGAGACTGGTGAGCAACCCTCGGCGGGCTCCGCGGCCGCGTCGGGGGCCGCCCCGGGGACTGCGCCGTCTGCCCAGCCGCCCCGAAAAGGCTCTGGCGCAGAGCACGTTAGGGCAGCGGTGGGGCCCAGCCACTGCGACACGACTGCTCCCGCCCAATCCCCGCCGCTCGAGCGCCACACGCTGCTCGCGGCCACCGCGGGTGGGAGGCCTGCTCGCTAGCCCCTCAAACCAGGCCGGGAGGGCCTCTTCGGTCCGCGCCCGCGGCAAGAACGAGCGCCACTCCCTCCCTCCATTCCCCGAGGCGGGCACGCCCGAATTAGCGCCTGACTAAGCCCGCCGAGCCACACCTGCCGGAGGGAACCCGCGCAGGCGCCCCCGACCCCCACCTGGGGCCCCTGCCGCCAACTACTACCAAGGGACAAGTCCGGAGGCGCGGGCCGCAAAACCACCCCGGGCCGCGCCGCCCACCGCCCCGCGCGGGACGTTACCTGAGCACGCGGCCGCGCCGGCCTCCTCCCCTCCCCCAGGGCAGTGCTAGGCGCGGCAACTACGGCGGGAGAAGCCGGACACGGCCGATCTCTCCGAAACCGCGCACCTTCCAAGGCCGCCGAAGCGATCCCTGCCCGTAGACCTGCCCCCACCTGAAGGCTGCGGGAACCCGGGCCCCGCCCGTGACTGGTGCCTCGGCGGCGGCGACAGTCCCCGTGCCCGGATATCAGCGAGTGCCCTGGGGACCCACCTTGGGATAGTGCGAAGATCCCCAGATCCTTGGTTTGCGTCGGGCTGCTGCCGGGAGAACCAAACCTCCAGCAGCTTCTCGGTCCCTTCGAAAAAATGTGCAGCTTCCATCACCGTGAGACTAGCGAACAACCAACAACCACAGAAAATCAACTAAATTAAACCTCTTCTCCCGCCGCTGCCGCCGTCGCTGCGGATTGTTCCAGCTGTGTTACTAAAGTTCAGGTTCCTTTTTTTTTTTTTGCTATAATTTTATATTAACTTTTTTTAAAAAAGGACTAATAAAATTTTCCCGGCTTTGTGTGAGCGAAAGTTGAACGTGAGTCTTTTGGAAATAGAGGCAGATACAGTTCAGTCTCTTGTATTCCGCTGCTTCCCCGTTAGAGAGAGTAGAGCGAGCGCTAGCTAATATCGCCGGCCATACTGTGTAAGCGAGGGCGCTGCGTGAGCACCGCCTTTATATACTCCAGCAGCCCTAAAGGGCCAGGAAGTGACGCATAGTCCCGCCTCCATGGCCCATAGGTGCTGCCGCCTGTCAATCACTCGCGGTCGAGTGGTGGCTGGCTAACCGAGGGCCTGCGGAGAGCGCCGGAGCTGCCGACTGCGCTGCGGCTCGGGCTGTCCCTGGCCAGTAAGTGGGAGTCGGTGCTGCGATGTCCGGCTGGGGACTAGAAACCTCGGATCGAATGCAGAGTGGGTGGGGAGAGCGGGAACGGAATGAGGAAAGGCTCTGCAGAGTTTGTTTAGGAAAAAAAAAAAATGGTTAGCAGAAAACATGGGTGGGTCCTTTGGGGTGTTGGTGGGGTTCAGCGGGGACTGTGGCCAGCGTTGGGTTGGTGCTGTCGTTTTGATCTTGTGCAGTTCACCGCGACTGCTGAGATATTTGGCCATTCTTTAAAGTGTGTTTTCCCAAGGCGAACGCAGTCAGGCGTTAAAACTAAACATTTGTCCGTGACGCGCACGTTGTCAGGGGTCGAATTAGAAGGCGCTTTGATTCTGCTCACGCCTTGGCTGGTGTGCGAATGAATGCAGTCCTTGGCTGGTTTATACAATAGCCAGAAGCATTGTCTTCCCATTTCAGAAGAGAAAAGCAACGTGGCGCCCAGCCTTGGAGGGCTCCGGCTCTACCCACCTCCCACCGTGTGGCTCGCCGCGCCTCGCAGTTGGCTGAGCGCAGCAGCCACCGGGAAGCACTGGCAACTGTGTTGCTCCATTAGGTCAACTGGTGGGAATTTATTCAGCAAAACTGCTTCTAGAAACTGAATGTGTTAAATATAATCTGAACTTATTTGATCATGTTTTTCTTTGAATTTTATCAAACCGATGTATTAATTGATAGAAGTTCTCCTTACCCCCCACCAAAATTTACAGTGCTGCCTTCTCGTGTACTTAAGAAGGATTTACCTGAAAATTAATGTAACGGATTCCTGATGGTAACTTAAAGAACTGTCAGTCTAATATTTCATTAATCAATGTTAAGTATAAAATAGTCGTCAAGCCATGGAAAACAGTTTAACCTCAGATGGCAAAATTGTGGTAACA
Source organism: Sapajus apella (assembly GCF_009761245.1). Taxonomy (NCBI): domain Eukaryota; kingdom Metazoa; phylum Chordata; class Mammalia; order Primates; family Cebidae; genus Sapajus; species Sapajus apella. The sequence continues at coordinate 38,815,763 of NW_022436946.1, forward strand.
AAGTTATGACTTTGAATTATGGGAGGAAAAAAACCAAGCTGACATAAAAATTGCTATTGTTACAAGGCAAAAAGAATGTTCACTATCATCCTTAGAAAAAAACTTTCCCCAAAGTGAAATAAGATAATGTCAGCATGAAAAATCCACTGAAAAAGACATGGTTTGGGTTTGCACTCTAGATACCCTGCATAACAGCACCGTTTTACAATAACGTGGATTCATGTGTCGGTGAAATCTGTTGAAAGAAGCTATGTTGTGAGCTAGGCACATGTACTACTCTTGCCATGTTCTATAAGCATCCAATTCAAACTGCGGATTAGGACAAAAGATAATAAATGTTGCTTATTTTATAACGATAAAAGAATGTGGTTACTCTACTTGGAATAGAGATAAAAGAAGTATTTCTGTGTTTTACAAGCTGTTCAATTATTTGATGGTTGCTTATTGAAGAATCTGCCTACTAAACCACCTCAAACACTAATTGTGGTATAAACATAATTTGGCTTATAATTGCTTATAATTAGTTGCTTCTCAACTACTATTATGCTTTTTCCCAGTGCAATTTAAGTTAATATAAAAGTGCCAAGAATCTTGGCAAAGTAAATCATCGTTAATTTGATATAGGATAATTTAAATAGACTCTACCAACTGGATTGGTCCTTTGTAAAATATATCATTTTTCTTGTTATCTTGAAGCTCAAAATTCCTAGTATACTCTGGTTTCTCTTCAGATTGTAGAAATAATAAAAATTAAAATCCCTTGTACTAAGTTGGTTAATCTTTGCTTGAATATTTTCCTGAACTCAATATGTCCGAAATACATTTATCATTATTTCTAAACTGATTTCCTTTCTCAGCCTCATTTATATCAAGAGTGACCATTTTTTTCCCCACATTTCCAGTTTTTAAAAAATGGCTCATTGGACATCGCACTTTGCACACATAAAACACTTAAAGGACTTCCATCCTCTAGACCTTCTTAAGTTATCTCTGATTGTACCCCTTCCCTTTATTCTCTTCAGTAATCATTCCTATTAAGATCTTACTCAAATTTTTAAAAATCCTTACTTGACCCCACTTCTACCTTCAGCTGTCACCCAATTTCTCTGCTTCTCTTAACAGCAAAACTCCCTAAAAGATGTAAAGACATGTTTATACTCATGGTCTCTGCCTCTTTATCTCTCCTTCAAATTCTCCAAATTGGTATTTATTCCTTGCACTTGACTGAAATGGCACTTCTCAAGGCCCACTTCTTGCCAAAGCCAGTGGTTGCCAAAGCCACTGAGACCAATGAACGGTCTCAATCCCCATTTACTCAATCTTTCAATAGCTTGTGACACAATTAACTATGCCTTCCTTCTGGAAATGAGTCTCCAGGCTTTTCTGACATCTTTCTTTTTTTTGGTTTTCCTTGGACATCTGAATTTTCTTCCCAATGCTGCAGTGCTCTTGGCTACTCCTCTCTTCTATATACATTTTCTCCCTAGGTGACCTACCTCATCCAGTCCATGGCTTTATGACCCACCTGTAATATTAATGACTTTCAAATTTATATCTCCAGCCCAGACATCATCCTTGAATTTCAGTCCTTTGAGAGACTTGCCTCACTATTTGAATGCCTAACAAGCATATAGAAGCTACTATTATTAGAAAAGAGCTGTTCTTTTTCACAGCACAATCTGCCTCCTCCCCACAAACGCAAAAAAAAACTAACAAAAACCCAGCTATCCTCAACTCAAGCTTCCCGCTGACCTCTCTGTCTCTACTCTTATCTTTTCTTACCTCTTTATGGTCCACCCTTTACACAACAAATCACTTCATTAAATAGTAGTTGCTTAAACTCAAAATCATCAACGATTCCACTCTTTCCTGCATTGTCCTACATCCAACTTATCATTAGCTGTGCTGAGATTTCTAAAACATTTCAAGAATTTGTTCTGTCTTTACTTCTACCATCACCCTAGTTCAGAGCGTAAAATTAGCTCCCCTGGACTTCTGCAGTAGCTTTCTAACTATAGTAGTCTTTGTCTTCACTTTGCCACCTCACTTGATTTAACACAGAACAGCTAGAGTGATTTTGTTTGTTTGAGTGTCTCCGTAGCCCAAGATAGAATGATGTTTTTAAAATATAAGTCCAATTATGACACTTATTAAAATTCTCCAATGGTTTCTCGTTACACTTAAAATCAAAATTTCTTACCCTGGCCTTCAAATCCCTAAGTGATTTGGTCCTGAATTAATTCTCCTTCAACGTTATCTCTACCATTCACTTTCTGTACTCTAGCCATTCTTACCTGTTTCCCTTTAGGTCATTTTCATTTATCTGAAATGCTCTTTCTCTCCTCTTGGTATGGCTTGTTCATTCTTGTCATTTAGATCTTAGCTTAAATGTTGCCTCTTCTGAGAGGTCACTAAGCTACTATAGCAAAGAGATCTCCAAATACAGTAACTCAAAGATTAAGGTTTATTTCTCTCTCACATAACAGTACAAAGGTAGGCAAGTAGTTTAGGGCTAAGTGGGCAGCTCTGTTCCATGAGATCATTCAGGGAACCAGGTTCCTTGTAACCCTTTTTTTTTTTTTTAAGATGGGGGTTTCACCATGATGGCCAGGCTGGTCTTGAACTCCTGACCTCAGGTGATCCACCCACCTCGGCCTCTCAAAGTTCTAGGATTACAGGCATGAGCCACCATGCCTGGCCCCCTTCTAACCCATTTTGACCATAGAGTAAAATCTTTATTCTCATTGTTAAAGCTGGCTTAATCTGTCCACAGACTAGCCTGGAAGAAGAAAAAAAGAAAGGGACAAAAACTACTTTTCTTATAAAAACAAGATGTGGAAACTTTTTTGTTTTGTTTTGTTATTGTTTTTGTTTTGAGACAGAGTCTCACTCTGTCACCCAAGCTGGGGTGCAGTGGCTCCATCTCAACTCACTGCAGCCTCGACTTTCCCGGGCTCAAGTGATTCTCCCACCTCAGCCTCCCAAATAGCTGGGACTACAGGCAAGCGCCACCATGCCTGGTTAATTTTTGTATTTTTAGTAGACACCTGGTTTCACCATGTTCCCTAGGCTGGTCTTGAACTCCTGGGCTGATGATCTGCCCACTTCGACCTCCCAAGGAGCTGGCATTACAAGCATGAGCCACTACACCTGGCCTTAGATTCAATTTAAAGTGGTGAAGAAGTGTGCTAGAACTGGCTTCCTCCGCTTTGTGAGAGCTAATTGTTACATTCTCAGAAATTTTGTTAGTGAGTTGACATCCCAGTGGTGGTTTGAAACTAGCAATGCTGTGAGTATTTAGGTCAGTGAAATCGGCAAACTCTATAATCAGGGTTCTCCATATCCTCAGCTAGGTAATTGTTAAATATTTACTGATTATTAAACGTTTACTAGTATGCCTCTGGTTTTACAAATCTGTCACACTGATGGTGTTGAAAACATGGTTTTCTTTGCCAGGCACAGTGGCTAATGCCTGTAATTTCATCCCTTTGGTAGGCAAAGAATAGAGGACTGCGTTAAGCCTAGGAGTTCTAGACCAGCCTGGGCAACATAGTGAGACCGCCATCTCTATTTAAAGAAGAAAGAAAAAGAAAACATGGTTTTCTCTAATGTCAGTGCAAGTTTTACTGCCCAAGGCTGTTGTTGGACTTCAAAGATTATAAGTGAGAAAAGTGTTTTAGAAATTGTAAAACACCATGTAAAGATATGGTATTGTTACTGCAAAATACAGAAGAAACAGAAGCAAAAGTAATGAAGAAAGAAACAACACTGTAATGCCTCAGATTACATTGAATTACATTAATTTAAGTTTTAAATTAAACTGTGAAACAAAAGTGCCTATATATAACCTGTCCCAAAAGCTGTTTGTCTTCTTTGGTGTAACTAGTGTGGATAGAAGAGATATACCAGAAGTGAAAATAAAATTTTATTTGATATGACTCTCCTCAACGTTCAGTACTGTATTTCAGTTTATCAGACATAAGTGAAAGACAAGTAACAGAAGAAAGTGAAACTAACAGGAGAGAATAAGAGGCTCGGAATATAACACACTTAGTGATAATGTTTCCTAGGATGAAATAAATATTTAACAGCAGATATATGATTAAAAATGAGAAAAGACAGGCCAGGTGTGGTGGCTCACACCTGTAATCCCAGCAGTTTGGGAGACCAAGGCAGAACGGTCAGTTGAGGCCAGGAGATCAGGGCCAGCCTGGTCAACATAGCCAGATCCCGTCTCTATAAACAAACAATAAATAAGAAAAGATGAACAATGAACCTAATGGAAATGGACAAGGCCATTTATAAGCAGTGTGGTTGACCATTGTCCTGGCAAAATATGCCAATGTAATTTTCCATCAGCAATTACTCATTTTCATCCGTAATTAAATATTCGGTAAGCAAAGAATTTGTAAGTGCTGTTTGCAAATTTTATGTGGTTCATGAACACTTTCATTATTTCTGCTTTAAAGTATTTAACCAGACAATCTCTATGAATGTTTTTAAATTTATTTTTTCTTTTGAATTTTTTTAATTGTTTTTGGAATTTTACTTTTGTATTTACTTTTTTTTTTTTTTTTTTTTTTTGAGTCAGAGTCTCACTCTGTTGCCCAGGCTGGAGTGCAGTGGCACAATCTTGGCTCACTGCAACCTCTTCCTCCCGGATTCAAGCAATTCTCTAGCTTCAGCTTCTGGAGTAGCTGGGACTACAGGCACCAGCCAACATGCCTCGCTAATTTTTGTATGTTTAGTAGAGATGGGGTTTTGCCATGTTGGCCAGGCTGGTCTTGAGCTACTGACCTCAAGCGATCCTCCCTCTCAGCCTCTCAAAGTGCTGGGATTACAGGCATGAGCCACCACAACTAGCCTATATTTACTTTTTATGTTACAATCTCAACTATGCTTATTCTGTTAGTTAAATGATTAAAAAGTAATTGGGCTGGCACTGTGGCTCATCCCAGCTACTTGGGAGGCTGAGGCAGGAGGATTGCTCAGAACCTAGGAATTTGAGGTTACAGTGAGCTATGATTGAGCCACTGTACTCAAGAGCAGCCATGAGTTCACTGTTCTCAGCCTGTGCAAGAGAACAAGACTGTCTCTAAAAAAAGGAAAGCAAAAAGTAATTGTTTAGAAAGTGTTGTTGGAGGCTGGCCATGGTGGCTCACACCTACAATCCCAACACTTTGGGAGGCCGAGGCGGGTGGATCACCTGAGGTCAGGAGTTCAATCTGACAAAAATGGTGAAACCCTATCTGTACTAAAAATACAAAAAAATTAGCTGGGCAGGGTGGCAGGGGCCTATAATCCCAGCTACTTGGGAGGCTGAGGCAGGAAAACGGCTTGAACCGGGGAGGCGGAGGTTGCAGTGAGCTGAGATTGCAGCATCACACTCCAGCCTGAGCGACAAGGGCAAAACTCCGTCTCAAAAAAAAAAAAGAAAGAAAGAAAATGAAAATGGGCCGGGCGCGGTGGCTCAAGCCTGTAATCCCAGCACTTTGGGAGGCTGAGGCGGGTGGATCACGAGGTCAAGAGATCGAGACCATCCTGGTCAACATGGTGAAACCCCGTCTCTACTAAAAATACAAAAAATTAGCTGGGCATGGTGGTGCGTGCCTGTAATCCCGGCTACTCAGGAGGCTGAGGCAGGAGAATTGCCTGAACCCAGGAGGCGGAGGTTGCGGTGAGCCGAGATCGCGCCATTGCACTCCAGCCTGGGTAACGTGAGTGAAACTCCGTCTGAAAAAAAAAAAGAAAATGAAAATGAAAGTGTTGTTGGAGCTCAGAAACCAATACCACCATATATGGCTTGGTGAACTGAGGAAGACTCAAGGTCTCTCTGACTTACACCCCTCCCTACACCCACTCTCTGTAAAATTGGAGTTCCTTTATCTTCCTGAGATCTAGACCATCAAAAAAAAAAACATTTTTTTCCTCCCTAGAAGACCAAGAATGTAACTACACCAGAACAGAACTTTTCACAGGATAATATACAATTTAATCTCTGTTCCCTAATCCATTCATTCTCCCTAGTATCAGAATTCTTCTCCCTACTTCTACAACCTGTTTTGCTAGCATGGTCTATAAGCTTCTGAACTACAATGAGGGTGGGCAATCACTCTGTGATTTTCCTCAGGTGCTCATCGTGTAATTGTTAAGTACATTTGTATGCCTGTTCTATTAAACTGCCTTATGACAGTGATTTTCAGTGAACCTTCAGAAGGCCAAGTGGAAGCCCTCCCCTTTCCCCTACAGTATATAACTATGAATTGAAGCGAATGTAAACAAAACGTTACATTTACATTGTATAATACATTTACATTTTGTTACAGAAATTGTAAAATAATCACGGAATTATTTTCAGATTAATTATGATTAATTAATGATTAATCATAAAAACTATGATGATTATTAAAACTTTAAAATAATAAATGAACTAAAATTTATTTATTTATTTTTATTTTATTTTATTATTTTATTTTTTTTCTTTAAGTTCTGGCACTCAGTCCATATTTCATTTTTTTAAGGCGGGGTTTCACCATGTTGGTCAGGCTGGTCTTGAACTCCCAACCTCAGGTGATCCGCCCGCCTTGGCCTCCAAAGTGCTTGGATTACAGGCGTGAGCCACCATGCCTGGCCATGAATTAAAGTTTAATAACAAAACTTAAAATTAAAATTATGTAGATAAGGCTAAAGTTCTTTAATTTATTTTTTTGAAAATGTAATGAAAACCAGGCGTGGCAGCTCACCCCTATAATCCCAGCACTTTGGGAAGCCAATGTAGGCAGATCAACTGAGGTCAGGAGTTCAGGATCAGCCTAGCCAACAAGGTAAAGCCTCATCTCTACTGAAAATACAAAAATTAGCTGGGCGTGGTGGCAGGCACCTGTAATCCCAGCTACTCAGGAGGCTGAGGCTGGAAAATAGTTTTAACCCAGGAGGGAGAGGTTGCAGTGAGCCGAGATTGTGCCACTACACTCCGACCTGGGCAACAGAGACTCAAAAAAAAAAAAAAAAAAAAAAAATCTGCAATTCTAACATTCCATGTCCCTTTTGCTACAAATGTAAAGAATCAATATCACACTTTATTGATAGCAATAATATAAAAGTGCTCAGTTTTGCAAAATGTTCCTCAGCTACCTATCTGAAATTTCACCCTAATTTGTGAGTATGTCTGGTGTCCTAAGAGAAGCAAGAACATGCTTGACACTAGGAAAAGATACTCTATTAGGCCAAAAGCTATTGCATTCACACTGAGAGAAAGAATTTGACAAGCTAATTATTTTGCCTTTTCTCTTATCTGTTTCTGCTGTTCAGAATCCTCCTCACATTCCAAAGCAAGGTCTTTCTCCTACTTCGACAGCAGCAGAAACCATTAAGCTTTATGGCATTTGTATTTGGTTGCCTTTTGTTTTGTAGACATAGAGCAAGTGATGTGAAGTGTTTCCCTGGGGTCTGGAGTGGATATTTAAGTTTGTAAGTCATACAATGCCAGCCTGTATGCTGAATTCCAAGTAACAAAGGTGTCTGTGTGTTATTTAATAAATACATTTTGGGGTTTGTGACATGCCGGGTTAAGGGCAGGGGCCCCTCTTGCTGGGTCTATGGGTCATGCTAGTTAGAGTTCACAAAATTATTTATTGACTATAGCTCCTTGAAGGCCTGGTGAGAGACAATGGCCAAGAACAAATGAAGAGGGCAGAAGTCCCCAGGAATGTGTTTCACACAGCCAGACAAAAAAACATAAAGGCCAAAAACAAAGCAAAACCCAGTTGCCACTAATATATATATATATTTTTTGAGATGCCGTTTCACTCTTGTTGCCCAGGCTAGAGTGCAATGGCGTAATCTCGGCTCACTACAACCTCTGCCTCCCGGGTTCAAGCAATTCTCTTGCCCCAGCCGCCCAAGTAGCTAGGAACAGGTATGCACTACCATGCCCATCTAATTGTGTATTTTTAATAGAGATGGGGTTTCACCATGGCGGCCAGGTTGGTCTTGAACTCCTGACCTCAGGTGATCTGCCCACATTGGCCTCCCAAAGTGCTGGGATTATAGGCATGAGGCACCACCCCCAGCCTGAGTTACCACTAATTTTAAGAAGATGAACATTGTAAATGATGAAAAAATTAGCAGAGTACATAAAGCTTTTGTAAATATACAAAAGGAACTTGCACACTTCTCAAAAGGCCCTTTTTTAACCTCTACAGAAAGAACTGATTCCTCAGCAGTGTCATGAAAGTAAACCAGTTAGTTCGACAAAGCTACAAAATTAATGGCTCATTTGTAATATAGTGATGGTGCATCTAATTCCCCCCAAAGACCAATAAATTATAAATGTTTTATTTAAAAAACTTACCATGAGCAATAAACTCAGTAACTGAATTTGCATAAATATTTGTCCTCAGAAAACATGAGCTTTTAAATTTTAATCTGACAGATGTTTTGAGATAGTGATTGATGAGACCCCAATCATGGGGTGGGACCCCTGTGATAGTGATTAGTGGGACCTCCTAACTTTCTACCTTTGTCTATTAGTGGTCTAGAAAGACTAGGGAAGTATTGGGAGTTTGGGGACTTTGAGCTACAGCTATAAAAAGCTGTAGAAGCTATAGTCAGGCTGGGTGTGGTGGCTCACGCCTGTAATCCAAGCACTTTGGAGGCCAAGGAGGGTGGATCATCTGAGGTCAGGAGTTCAAGACCAGCCTGGCCAACATGGTGAAACCCTGTCTCTACTAAAAATACAAAAGTTAGCTAGGCACAGTGTCAAGTGCCTGTAATCCCAGCTACTTGGGAGGCTGAGGCAGAACTGCTTGAGCTCTGGAGGTGGAGGTTGCAGTGAACCGAGATGGAGCCACTGCATTCCAGTCTGGGTGACAGAGACTCATTCTCAAAAAAAAAAAAAAAAAAAGAGAAATCGAATAAATAGGCCAAGTGCAGTGGCTCACGCCTGTAATCCCAGCACTTTGGGAGGCCAAGGTGGGCAGCACTTGAGGCCAGGCATTCGAGACCAGCCTGACCAACATGATAAACCCCATCTCTACTAAAAAAAAACAAAAATTAGCCAGGCGTGATGGTACGTGCTAGTAATCCCAGCTACTCAGGAGGCTGAGGCAGGAGAATTGCTTCAACTGGGAGGTGGAGGTTGCAGTGAGCTGAAATCTCAATACTGCCCTCCAGTCTGGGCAACAAAACAAGACTCTGTCTCAAAAACAAAAAAAGTAAACAGGCAAAAAAGGAAATCAGAGGAAACAGAAATAATGCAGGAAGTAGACGTAAACTTCCAAAGATAAAAGATGATAGTTATACTCCATCCAAATAAGAGAAAACTCTATCCATAAAAACCAAACAGAACAATCACACAAAACCAGAATACTATGAATAAGGAGAATTCAAAGAACAAAAAAGAGTGCTGGGAAATTAAAGCTAGGATTGCTGAGATTTTTAAAAATTGGATCTCTACAAAATTGCAAAAAAAATTAGCAGAGCATGGTGGCACCTGCGTGTAGTCCCAGCTACTCTAAAGGCTGAGGAGAGAAGATTGCTTGAATCTAGACGTTTGAGGCTGTGGTGAGTCATGATCATGCCACTACACTCCAGCCTGGGTGACAGATCAAGACTCTGTCTCAAAAAAAAAAAAAACCAGAAATTTTAAAGCGAGAGATAAATTTAAAGAACTTTCCAAGAAAGTTGGACAAGTCAGAGATGAAAAACAGAAGAGAAATGAAAGGAAAATTAGTTAACAAGTCCCCATATCCAGATAATAAGAGTTCAAGAAATGAAAAGAAAGGAAGTAATTTTCAAAGAAATAATACAATAAAAAATTTCAGAACAGAAGAACATAAGTTTCTGGCCAGGTGTAGTGGCTCACACCTGTAATCCCAGCACTTTGGGAGGCCAAGGCGGGCAGATCATCTGAGGTCAGGAGTTCGAGACTAGCCTGGCCAGCATTGTGAAACCCATCTCTACTAAAAATACAAAAATTAGCAACAAAGTGAGACTCTGTCTTAAAAAAATTTTTTTTAAATTTTTAATAGGTCATAAAAGGTTAAAGAATCAGAATGCATTGAACTTCTCAACAGCAACGTTGGAAGCTTAAAGACAATGGAGCAACACCTTTAATATTTTGAGTAAAAATTATTATTTTATTTTTCATTTAATTTAATTAATTTAATTTATTATTATTATTATTATTTTGCAATGGAGTCTCACTTTGTTGCAAGAGCAAGAGGCTGAAGTACAGTGGCATGATCTTGGCTCACCACAACTTCAGCCTCCCAGGTTCAAGTGATTCTCCTGCCTCAGCCTCCCAAGTAGCTGGGATCACAGGCGTATACCAACACCATGCCTGGCTAATTTTTGTAATTTTAGTAAAGATGGGGTTTCACCATGTTGGCCAGGCTGGTCTCGAACTCCTTACCTCAGGTGATCCACCCAGCTTGGCCTCCCAAAGTTCTGGGATTACAGGCATGAGCCACTGTACCCGGCCTATTTTTATTTTATTTTGTGAGATGGAGTCTCACTCTGTTGCTCAGGCTGGAGTGCAATGGTGCGATTTTGGCTCACTGCAAGCTCCGCCTCCCAGGTTCGAGCACTTCTATTGCCTCAGTCTCCCAAGTAGCTGGAACTTATGGGTACATGCCACAATGCCTGGCTCATTTTTGTATTTTTAGTAGAGACGGGGTTTCACCATGTTGGCCACACTGGTCTCAAACTCCCGACCTCAAGTGATTTGCTCCCAAAGTGCTGTGTTTTTTTAATCACATAGAATGATATTATTATTAGGGCAATAGAATGAAAATATTAAATAATTAGTTAACTTCAGGTCGTGGCTTATTCTACACTCTTCTTATTTGAGAAGGAGAAAAACTAGAAAAATTGGAACAATAAACTATGACTATTAATATATTTTCTCTCAGGATATTGGTTTTTTCCTTCTTACAAACGGGTTTTATTGTGTTTGGTCCACAGTTGTATTTCGCATGGTCTCATGGAGGAGGGACTCTGGGTGGGTGTCCCTGTGCAGTACTTGGCAGGGCACGTGGCCAGGGGAGACAGAGCAATATGGCTAGCCAGCCCAGAAGGGGAGAAGGCAGGCTGGGGGCTTCTTAAAACCTACTGAGGGGCTGGGCGCAGTGTCTCATGCTTGTAATTCCAGCACTTGGGGAGGCCAAGGCGGGAAGATCACCGGAGGACAGGAGTTTGAGACCAGCCTGACCAACATGGTGAAACCCCATCTCTACTAAAAATGCAAAACTTAGCTAGGCATGGTGGAGCACCTGTAGTCCCAGCTACTTGGGAGGCTGAGGCAGGAGAGTTGCTTCAGCCCAGGAGGTAGAGGCCAAGATCGACCACTGCACTCTAGCCTGGACAACAACAACAACAACAACAATAACAAAAACCTACTGAGGCCACAGTTGGGGTTGGGGGTAGGGAGCCGTTAGAGTGGAGAGGGTCAGGCTTAGCCCGAACAACTCAGAATTCCACTTCCTTGTACCGGCCTCACTTTCCCCACCCGGCCCGGGGCAGGTAGGAGGGTCCTAGGGAAACCCAGCCACTTGGGAGCCTGAGATATTTGGCATCGTGTCCAGGTCCCCTTTCCCAGGGGACTCATTTCCCAGCGCCATCTCCACTGTCCCTGCCTCGTTCTTCGGGGAAAAAAAATGTATTTTTCTTGTGTTAATACTTCCTGAAATTTTTGCGGATACAGAAACCACAAACTGATCAGCTGACAAAAGGGGAAGAGGCAGGCAACCGGAAGCCTTTGGGGACCAGCTCCCTCCAAGCCCAGGTATTTTCTCCCCAGCACAGCTCGCCCCACAACCTGGACATGCCAGCAGAGACCCTCACCCTACACGTATCCGGATACAGCCTCGACCCCTTCCCCTACAGCCCGGTGGCTCAGTCCTGCGAAGGACCAAGGCAAGGGGGAACAAAGCCCTGCTGCCTGATCCAACGCCGCAGCTCACAGACCCTCGGTTGATTGGCAGCACTGAACAGGTTAAAAAAAAAAAAAAAGATGAAAACAGATAAACCCAAAACCCCGATGGGGAGACGATGTGAGGAGAGAGCGTGCTGGGAGCCTCAGTGACCCCCCTCCTCCTGGTAGTAAGGGGGATATTCAGGGACCTCCCGCAGTTGCTGGAGGGATCCCGGCCAGCCACTGTGCCTTGCAGGCAGTACTTGGGATCATGCATCTGCCGGCCCAGGCCAAAGACCTGGCCGCTCTGGTTGGCACCCTGCATGTAGCCCATCTGCAAGGGACATGGAGGAGTTGTCACACTTGTCGGTTCCCAGCTTGGTGTCGTGGATGTGCCCCCGGGTCCCGGGAGCCGTCATGCCCACCTGACTGGCACACTTGTTTGTATCCATCCGGAGGCTAATGGTCCAGTGGTCCATGGGGGGTCGTAGAGATGCCTCCTTGCACAGTAGGCGGAGGCGGTCATGCCTGACTGGCTGGTGCATTTGTTGTTGCCCATCTGGATCCCGGTGACTCACTGGCCCGCCTTCAAGGCGGCGTCGTGGAAGTTCTGCTCCTGCTTCTCCCGGTACTTGACGCCAATGTCCACCCCGCGCTGCAGACCCTGAGTCTTGGCCTTCCCCGTCAGGGCGAGAAGAGACACCTGCACCTGCGTCGGGTTCCCACTCTCCAAAAGGTCGCTGGCCTCGAATGCGTCCATGGGGTTCTTGCCGTAGCTGACCATGGCCTTGATGAAGCTGGAGAGGTTTTCTAGCTGGTGCCAGTTCTGCATGGAGCGGTTGATCCTGAGGACGGAGCCCGGCTGTAGCTTGTTCATGAGTGTGCATCAGATAACCACGTCCTTCAGGCCCTAAGTCGGGGCCGATGGACAAGCTGGAGAGTTCCTCGATCCAGCTGCGAAGCTCTGCCTCCTTCTGGGGGTCGTATTTGGACAGGAGCGGTTCTTGACCTCAGCCGACAGCCGGTACGAGGGGTCCTTGTTGTGCTGCGTGGAGCTTATGGCTGGCGGGCGCGGGGGCCGGACAGGACCGCCAGGCGGTCGCGGGGATGGGATGCACTCCTCTCAGGAGATAGATAGATATATAGATATATATAGGGAGAGAGAGGGAGAGAGAGAGAGAGAGACGGGGTGTCACTCTGTCGCCCAGGCTGGAGTGCAGTGGCGTGATCTCGGCTAACTGCAACTTCTGACTCCGAGTTCAAGCGATTCTCCTGCCTCAGACTCCTGAATAGCTGGGATTACAGGCGGGCGACGCACAGCTAATTTTTGTATTTTAGTAGAGACGGGGTTTCACCATGTTGATCCGGCTGGTCTGGAACTCCTGACCTCAGGATCCGCCCACCTCGGCCTTCCAAAGTGCTGGGATTACAGGCGTGAACCACTGCACTGGGCCCTTTCAGGATATTTTTATATGGGCTGGGCATGGTGGTTCACAGCTGTAATCCCAGCACTTTGGGATGCCAAGATGGGAGGATCACTTGAGTCCAGGAGTTTGAGACCAGCTTGGGCAACATAGCAAAACCAAGTCTCTACTAAAAAGGAAAAAAAAAATTATTGGGGCATGGTGGCAAGCGCTTGTAATCCCAGCTACTTGGGAGGATGAAGCTGATCGATAGCTTGAGTACAGAAGTTCCAGGCTATAGTGAGCTATGATCAGTCTACTGCATTCCAGCCTGGGTGACAGAGCAAGAACCTGTCTTTAACTCTATCTATCTATCTATCTGTCCATCTGATATTTTTATGTGGAGCTGAAGGTCTTCTGTTATCTGGACACAGGTTTTAGTTGGTACTCAAAACTTCCAATCATTCTAGAAGCTACAGGAGTAGTTGGGAACATTTAGCACCCACCCCAATTTTTTTTTCTACCAATGCACTGATCTTGGACCACTCCTTTTCTTTCTTCCTTCCTTTCTTTTTTTTTTTCAAAGACAGAATCTCACTTTGTTGCCCAGGCTGGAATGCAGTGGCGGGCAATCTCAGCTCACTGCAGCCTTTGCCTCCTGGCTTCAAGCAGTTCTCCTGCCTCAGCCTCCTGAGTAGCTGGGATTACATGTGTGCTCCCACCATGCCCGGCTAACTTTTACATTTTTAGTACAGATGGGATTTCACCATATTGGCTAGGCTGGTCTTGAACTCCTGGCCTCAAGTGATCCACCTGCCTTGGCGCTCCAAAGTGCTAAGATTACAGGCATGAGCCACCGTGCCTGGCCAGATCACTCCAATATTTTATTTTTTTTGAGACAGAGTCTCGCTCTCTCACCTGGGGTGGAGTGCAATGGCTTGATCTTGGCTCACTGCAACCTCCATCTCCCAGGTTCAAGCGATTCTCCTGCCTCACCATGCCCGGATAATTTTTTGTATTTTTAGTAGAGACCAGGTTTCACTATGTTGGCCAGGCTGGTCTTGAACTCCTAACCTTGTTATCTGCCTGACTTGGTCTCCCAAGCTGTTGGGATTACAGGTGTGAGCCACTGCGCCCAGCAACCACTCTAATTTTTAATAAACCAAGCTGTATGTGCCGCATACCAAAATCCCATTCTGTTTTTGGAATAAGGAGAATAAACTGATATGATTTGACCCTTCTTCCCTCCAGAGTCCGAACCTCCAACTCAAGAGATAGAGCCTGAAAAAGTCCAACTCAGAAAGTCCATTTCAACTTATCTGATGTCTAGGAATTTGAGATACTAGTTGTCTTATCCCTACCCACTTCCCCATCTCAGAAAATTTGCCCTACCACAGAGTCCCTGGCAGAGACAGTTATGCTACCCACCATTAGATCTTGTCTCCATAGCCACAGCTGATTGGATCACAGAAGAACACCTAATCCAATCAGAAGCTTTTTTCTGCCTTCACATAGGATGCCTTACAAATTTGGGTGTCATCCTTGCACAGTGACTATGTTAATCTTCTCTGTATTGGTCCAATTTTAGTATATGTGCTGTTTATGTGAGCACCAATCAGATTCTTTTGCTTGCTAATTTGAACTAGAGACTTCGACTTTGAGTTAGTAGCTCAGTGGAAGACACCAGAACTGGAGAATCAGGTAGTGTGAGGAGGGGCAGCTTTTTTTTGGTGTATGCATGCTCGTAAATGGAAAAATCCAGTCATCAGAGATAAGCCATAGCCTGGATGTGCCAACAGATGCAGAAACCACACAATCCCAGAGAAAGGTGGAGAGAGTAGTGATCTGACAACTTTGAGTTTTATGACTTCTACTTGGGATCTGTGAGCTTCCCCTCTGGATTTCTTACCATCCTCTTTTAATTAATTAATTAATTTTTATTTATCTTTTGAGACAAGGTCTTGCTCTGTGGCCCAGGCTGGAGTGCAGTGGTGTAATCATGGCTCAGTGCAACCTCAACCTCCCAGTCTCAAATGATCCTCCTACCTCAGTAACCAAAGTAGCTGGGACTACAGGTGTGTACTATCACACTTGACTAATTTTTAAATTTTTTTGGAGTTTGGGTCTTGCTATGTTGCCAGGGCTGGTCTCCAACTCCTGGACTCGTGTGATCCACCCTCCTTGGCCTCTCAAAACATTGAGGTTATAGGCATGCATCACTGCGCCTGGCTGATCATCCCCTTTTAAATTGGGTTAGGATAGCTTTCTTTACTCGTAATCAAAAAATACCTGATTCACCAGTTTTTAAAAGTCAATTTTTGTCACTCTACCTTTTAGCACCTCTCTCTCAGCCTCCAGATCCTATGGATTCCCTGTAGTCTGTGTAAATTGGTCAGGAGCAGGGAAATAGGGAGAATACATTTCCTTAAAATGTCCTAGACAAGAGACAATCGGATCCTTCTAGATATAGGAATTCGGGGGTTCTTCAAGCCTCAGCCTGGCCTGCAGCAATTGTGGCAGCCTTTGGAAGAAACCAGATGGTCAGCCACGTGATGAATAATCTATGTAACTTAATGCCATTTATTAATTTATAATTGTATTAAACTTTAATTTATGAGAAAATTTTGTTTTAAAGCTATTAACTATGTTTTTCTACTTGTTTTGCTACATTTTTATAAAACAAGGCTATTAAATCTTGGTTGCAGGTTTCTAACCATCAATTTTTTGGTAGATTCAATATATAGTATATAGTTACAGAGTTTTAAGTACATATGGAAATTTTCAGAAATTTTTCATTTCTTTGATCTCAAGGTTCTTAAAAAGCTGACATAGGTCAGGCATGGTAGCTCATGCTTGTAGTCCTAGCAATTTGGGAGGCCAAGGCCGGAGGATCCCTTGAGGCCAGGAGTTCAAGAACAGCCTGGACAACATAGTAATACCCCCATCTGCCCTTTTTCTCAATTAAAAAAGAAAGAGTGAGAGAGAGAACTTTAAGTCATGCAATTAGAGAATGTGAACAGAATCTAAGTCGATATACATAAATACACCTAACCTTCTCATTTTACACGTAACTTGTTTAGCATTATTTATTTGCAATCCACAATTGTAGTTTTCAACTTGGCAAAATCTCATATATACTGTGTATTTACATTGTAATAAGAAAGCACAAAAATCAGGATCCTTCAAATGCTAAATACATAAAATTCGTGAAACCAGGAATTTCTACATTTCAATATAAACTCAACTAATGAGTATTATTCCACAGAATGCAAGAATTACAAACATTTAAAGAGAATGTCACTATTGTCACCAGTATAAAAGTAGATACCTTTTTTTTTTCTTCTGGAATCAGGCGGTACCTTAGCACTAAGATACCTTTTTTTAATGGGTACATATCAGAAAATTGTGAGTACTTTGGAATCTGGTCATATTACAACACATATACTTTTTTTTTTCGAGACACAGTCTTGCTCTACTGCCCAGGCTGGAGTGCAATGGCATAATCTTGGCTCACTGCAACCTCTGCATCCCAGGTTCAAGTGATTTTCCTGCTAAAGCCTCCAGAGTAGCTGGGATTACAGGTACCTGCCACCATGCCTGGCTAATTTTTTTTAGTAGAGATAGGATTTTACCTTGTTGGTCAGGCTGGTCTCAAACTTCCTACCTCAGGCGATACATCCACCTCAGCCTCCCAAAGTGCTTGGATTACCAGCAGGAGCCACCACACCCAGCCACAACACATATACTTTTAAAGTAGCTTTTTTTTTTTTTTTTAAAGTTGGGGTTTCACCATGATGGCCAGGCTGGTGTTGAACTCCTGACCTCTGGTGATCCACCCACCTCGGCCTCCCAAAGTGCTAGAATTACAGGCGTAAGCCACTGTGCCCAGTCTTTTTTTTTTTATTTTTTTTATTTTTTTATTTTTTTTTTTTACTGTGAATATATTTTTAATTTAGTCATTCTGTTTACAATTGAAACTCTGGGAATTTAAAATTAACATCCTTGCTCGTGAGTTTCTTACAGACACCAGAAAAAGTTTCAACCTTGTGTTCCACATTGTTCTGCGGTGCTTTGTCCAAATGAAACTTCATGAGCCGGCTGCCATCCAGTTTCACACGGATTCTCTTGCCCGCAATTTCGCTTGGGAAGACGAGGTCCTCAAGGACTGCATCATGCGCAACTGTCAGTGTATGGCTCCTGGGACGCTTTTGCTTATTTTTGTACGGCTTTTTTGAGTTGGCTTTGGCAGAATTCTCCTCTGAGTGACAAAGACAACATGCTTCCCACTGAACTTTTTCTCCAATTCGTGTACTAGCTGGACTTGGATTTTCTGGAAAGATTTTAGTTGAGGAACAGGAACAAAGATTATGATAACTTTCCGGCCACCACCAACTTCAATTTCCTTGGCTGCTGTAATATTCAGCTCCCTGAGCTGAGCCTTGAGGTCCAAGTTCATCTCCAGTTCCAGAAGAGCCTGGGAGATGCCGGACTCGAACTCATCTGGCTTCTCGCCATTGGGCTTCACGATCTTGGTGCTCGAACTGAACATGGCTTTCTCCTTGGTGAGCGCCGACTTAGGAAAAGACCCAAATCTCACGAAAGCATGTCAAAATCCCTAAAGTAGCTTTTAAAAAAAATGACTTTCTTCTGTGAAGGAGGTATGAAAAAAGAAAAAAAAAAGAAAAAATGATGTTCAATTCCATTCTGACATCATAAAAACATGCATTTATTTATAGGTATTGGTTATACTGTTGTGGGAAGTAGAAAAGTTCCTTTTTAAAGTGTTCTTTCTTGTTAAATAATAAGTATGCTAATAACTTTGTTAAGCCCTATCCTATGTAGCTGTTAGACATGCTGTGCTTACAGGCACATAGTACCCTCTATGTTCTTGTACTTTAACCAAGAGATCTATGCTGGACATGCTCGCAGGCATGTCCCAGCTCCCCATTGCTCTTACCTGTTTAGAAAAGTTTTAAGTTGCTAGTTAATTGGATTTTAGTTTATATTGTGAGGTTTGGCTCCAGCCGACGGAGAGCAGACACAGCAGTTAAGGACGACCCCAAATGGGTAAGGAATAAGTTTGTGTGTATTCCTTTTGTTCTTTGTAGTCTTGTGGCAAGATGGCTAGTGAGAGTACCCTTCCTGCAGTCCAGGAAGTAAAAATTGCGTTGCTGAAAGATCCTTCATCTCAGTGCTAATTTTTCTTTGTGGTACGAAGCATCTATTTCCAACAACTATTTCCAGCACTGTTTACAATTATTAAATACTAGCTATATACCAGCTACCAGGAGATGTAAAAAAAAATTATTATGAAAAATAAAAATCATTTTGGATGAAAGGAAATAAATCATTTCTGCCTTTAGCAGTTAAAAATTCAAGTATTGTTACCTGGTAGGGGAGATACCGTGATCACAAAGTGGTTTTCCCAGGGCGAGGCTTATCCATTGCACTCCAGTGTGTTGACCCCTGTGATTTCTTCAAATGTGGGAAACTAGACTGCACAATATGTGGTAGGGCAGACTGCATTCTCGCTTTCCCCTGAATCAAAAAAGAAAAAAAATTCAAGTATTGGCCAGGTGCAGTGGCTTACACCTGTAATCCCAACACTTTGGGAGGCCGAGGTAGGGGGATCACTTGAGGTCAGCAGTGTGAGACCAGCCTGACCAACATGGTGAAACCCCATCTCTGCTAAAATACAGAAATTAGCCAGGTGTGGTGGCAGGCACCTGTAATCTCAGCTACCCAGGAGGCTGAGGCAGGAGAATCACTTGAACCCGGGAGGTGGAGGTTGCGGTGAGCCGAGATCACACCATTGCACTCCAGCCTGGGCAACAAGAGCGAGACTCTGTCTCAAAAAAAAAAAAAAATTCAAGTATTTTACTATGAATTTAATTACATATGACTCTTTAATTGTTATAATTTCTATTTTAATTATTAACCAATAGATATTTTATAGCTTAATTTTTTAAAGAACTCAATTATGTGAACAAGGTGTTGCAGATTTTAGCTTAGCTTTGTCCAAATAGGCTGGCATTCATATATTTGCTTCATCCCTTGGAATTAAAATTATATCAGATGTTATATAGAAAGGAGTGATGCTCTCTTGAACTAGGGAGGTGGAGGTTGCAGTGAACCAAGATGGCGCCCCTGCACTCCAGTCTGAGTGAAAGACCGAGACTCTGACTCAAAAAAGAAAGAAAGGGCCGGGCCATGGCTCACACCTGTAATCCCAGCACTTTGGAAGTGAGATGGGTGGATCACCTGAGGTCAAGCATTCAAGACCCGCCTGGCCAACATGGTGAAATCCCATCTCTACAAAAATACAAAAATTAGCCAGGGATAATGGTGGGTGTCTGTAATCTCAGCTACTCAGGAGGCTGAAGCAAGAGAATCACTTGAACCCAGGACGTGGAGGTTGCAGTGAGTGGAGATTGCACCACTGCATTCCAGCCTAGGTGACAGAGTGAGACTCCGTCTCAAGAAAAAAAAAAAAGGAGTGATTCTTTTATCCTTTGTACTCATTTATTTTTCTTTTCATGGACCTTGCTGCCCTATATAAAAGTTAGTTGTAACTCATTTAAATTCAGGTCTCCAGTGTGCAGTAGTGTATTGCTTAACTGGACAGGGCTGTAACCCGAAGTGTAAGAAGGGGAGTATCCGCATTTCCCAACAGCAAGTCTTTAGCAATAAAGGTGCGGCACCACCAGTGCTAAAGGATACTATTCTAGTTAAACGTGTTTGTGTTCTGAATCTTCATTGTGCAGTAAGCCAGTTTATACATTCTAATCCATTAATAAAGAAAAAGAGGAAGAAAGAAAAACAAAAACCACTCTTCAAAACCAAAAGCCATCTACCGCCTTTGAAAATTCCTGGATTTGCATTTGCAGAAAATACAAATGAAGAGAGATCCAAGCTGGCTGATTGCTAGCAGCTCGGGATTGTAGCTCCCAGTGAAAGCACAGAGAACGAGAGGACGCCACACTTTCAGACGAATTTTTGTTGCTCATGGACCAGGAGATTCCCAGTGGAGGAGCCACATGGGTCGCCAGCTCGACTCTTGTGGCCGGTGTGGCGGTTTTGCCGGCGCCTCGGTGCAGCGGTTCTTGGTGCAGAGTCAGAAAAGCACCGTCAATCTTAATGCCGCTGTTTTAGCCGGCGCAGTGGATTGCTCAGATTCCAGCGCTGGGAATCAACAATTTGGACGTCCACTCAGAAACCCAATTAGAAAGTCAGTAATTACAAAAATGACAGATGGATAAATTATAACAGAGGGAAGAAACCAGCCTAAAAAGGCTGAGAATACCCAAAATCAGAACACCTCTCCCTCTACAGGGGATCACAGTTCCTCATCAGCAACGGAACAAGGCCTGATGGAGAACCAGTGTGTTCCATTAACAGAAGCAGGCTTCAAAAGGTGGTTGATAAGAAACTCCTGTGAGTTAAAAGAACTTGTTGTAACCCAATGCAAAGAAACTAAGAACTTTGAAAAAACGTTTGATGAAATGCTGATGAGAATAGACAATTTAGAGAGGAATATAAGTGACTTAATTGAGCTGAAGAACACAAGAACTTCATGAAGTATGCACAAATTTTAACAGCCGAATTGATCAAGCAGAAGAAAGGATATCAGAGGTCGAAGACCAACTTAATGAAATAAAAGGAGAAGACAAGGCTAGAGAAAAAAGGATAAAAAGGAATGAGCAAAGTCTCCAAGAAATATGGGACTATGTGAAAAGACCTAATCTACATTTGATAGGTGTACCTGAATGTGAGGAAGAGAATGAATCCTGGATTTTCCTTCACTCCTCCCAAGTTCTGCAGTTTCAGAGCAGGCTTCCCAACAGGAGCTGGGAGAGCAGGGCAGGGAAATGCTGCTAAGTGACATGGGGTTTAGTTGTGCAATGGAGTATCAGATGACACTTGACATTGAGCCTTGTGCTGCTTTACAGCCATTCCACAATATAATGGAAGAGCTGCAATATTATGTAGATAATGCAGTATTGTGGACAGAGAGGCAAAATAGAAAATTCCTAGCTGCAACTGTTAGTTCCAAAAGGTGAGGTAGTTTAAGAATGATGTGATTAGGCCAGTGCAGTGGCTCACGCCTGTCATCCCAACACTTTGGGAGGCTGAGACGAGAGGCTCACTTGAGGTAAGGAGTTCAAACCAACCTGACCCAACACAGTGAAACCCTATCTCGACTAAAAAATACAAAAATGGTCGGGCACAGTGGCTCACACCTGTAATTCCAGCACTGTGGGAGGCCAAGGTGGGTGGATCACGAGGTCAAGAGATGAAGACCATCCTGGCCAACCCTGTCTCTACTAAAAATACAAAAATTAGCTGGGCGTGGTGGCGCACGCCTGTAGTCCCAGCTGCTCAGGAGGCTGAGGCAGGAGAATCACTGGAACTCAGGAGGTGGAGGTTGCAGTGAGCCGAGATTGCGCCACTGCACTCCAGCCTGGCGACAGAGCAAGACTCCATCTTAAAACAAAACAAAACCAAAAATTAGCTGAATGTGGAGGTGCACGCCACCTGTTTTCAAGCAGAAGAATTGCTTGAACCTGGGAGGTGGAGGTTGCAGTGAGCTGCACTCGAGCTTGGGTTGCAGAGTGAGACTGTCTCGAGGAAAAAAAAGAGAGAAGGAAAAATAGAAATGCTGTTGTATACAGGCACACCTCAAATATATTGCAGATTCAATTTCAGACCACCCCACAATAAAATGAATATTGCAATAAATCACATACACACTTAAAAAAAAAAAAGATATGCTTAATTAGCCAGTGATGCAAGTTCAAAAAAAAAGAAAGACTGATAAGGTTACTTATATCTGAGTTTTTCTTGTTACTTCCTTCCACACCCCAGAATAAGCTTAGGTTTAGAACTAATTAATTAATTAATTAATTAAAACGTTTGTTCATTCAAAAAATATTCTTTGAGAAACTATAAGGCAGAGTGTTAGGCCGAAGTATGAAAATCAACTCTTACACTGATGTTATGAAATTTGCATAAGAAGTTTGGTGTAAAAATGAAAAAGTATGGAGATCAAAGCCAGCAATTCTTTGTATTTCTTTTTATTTTATTTATTCTTCTTTTTTTTTTTAAAGATGGGGTTTCACCGTGATGGCCAGGCTGGACATGAACTCCTGACCTCAGGTGATCCACCCCCTCTCAGCCTCCCAAAGTGCTAGGATTACAGGTGTGAGCCACTGCGTCCGGCTCTTTATTTCTAAGATAAGGCAAGAGAATGAGCCTTTATTTGATATGACTATGGGTTCCAAAACCGATATTTCCCAGTTGTTGAAGGAGGTGACCAGGAAGTCTAAACATGAATAGCTATGCAATATGTATTAAAAATTCATTATGGGCCAGGCACGGTGGTTTATGCCTGTAATCCCAGCACTTTGGGAGGCCGAGGTGGGTGGATCATGAGGTCAGGAGTTCAAGACCAGCCTGGCGAAGATGGTGAAACCCCGACTCTACTAAAAATACACACAAAAAATTAGCCATGTGTGGTGGCAGTCACCTGTAATCCCAGCTACTTGGGAAGCTGAGACAGAGAATTTCTTCAACCCCAGAGGTGGAGGTTGCACTGAGCTGAGATTGAGCCACTGAACTCCAGCCTCGTGGACAGAGCCAGACTCCCTCGCAAAACAAAACAAAACAACAACAACAAAAATCATTAGGAGTCATGCATTTACATAATCCCAGCACTTTGGCAGGCCGAGGCGGGCTGAGTTCTAGAGAGCTAGAACTCAGAAGCTCAAGACCAGCCTGGGCAACATGGAGAGAGCCCATCTCTGCCCAAAATATAAAAATTAGTCAGGCATAGGCCGAGCGTGGTGGCTCTCACCTATAATCCTAGCACTTTGGGAGGCAGAGGTGGGCGGATTTCCTGAGCTCAGGACAGTTCGAGATCAGCCTGGGCAACATTGTGAAACTCTGACTCTAGAAAAATACAAAAAATTAGCTAGGCTCTGTGGCGTGTGCCTGTAGTCCCAGCAACTCAGGAGGCTGAGGCAGAATTGCTTGAACCCTGGAGGTGAAGGTTATGGTGAGCCTAGATGGCACCACTGCACTCCAGCCTGGGTAACAGAGTGACACAGAGTGAGACTGGGCAACAGAGTGAGACTCCATCTCCAAAAACAAAAACAAATTAGCCAGGCCTAGTGGCGCAGGCCTGTAGTCGGTAGGGAGGATCATCTGAGCCTGTAGGAGATTGAGGATGCAGTGAGCCGTGTTCCTGAAACTGCACTCCAGCCTGGATAACAAAGAGAGACCCTGTCTCAAAAAAAAAAAATCATTATGTTTTAGAAGATTGCAGGCCAGGAGCAGTGGCTTATGCCTGTAATCCCAACACTTTGGGAGGCCGAGGTGGGTGGATTACCTGGGGTCAGGGGTTGGAGACCAGCCTGCCCAACATGGAGAAACCCCATCTCTACTAAAAATACAAAATTAGTCGGGCATGGTGGCACCTGCCCCTAGCTACTCCAGAGGCTGAGGCAGGAGAATAACTTGAACCTGGGAAATGGCAGTTATAGAGAGCCGAGATCAATTACACTTCAGCCTGGGGAAAAAGTACAAAACTCCATCCAAAGAAAAAAAAAAAAGCCAGGCGTGGTGACTCATACCTGTAATCTTATCCCTTTGGGAGGCCGAGGCAGGTGAATCACCTGGGCGTGGTGGTGTGTGCCTGTAATCCAGCTACTAGAGAAGCTGAGGCAGGAGAATCCCTTGAACTAGGGAGTCAGAGGTTGCCAGGGTCAGAATGAGCCGAGATGGCGCCATTGCACTCCAGCCTGATGGCAGAGTGAGACTCTGTCTAAAAAAAAAAAAAAAAAGATTGCAAGGGTTCTGTTTTAAAAAAGCTCTTGATTTTACTTTAAATAATTTAATTTATGCACATTTCAAAAAGCATATTGTTGTTGAAGTGCGCTGCGCTTGTTACTTATTTTTTGCATATTCATTTATTATTCTGTTTAGGATAACCTTTATTTTTCTTCTGGCAAATAATATCTCTAAGATAAATGAACAATCACATTTATTAAGTGCTTAATTTATGCAAGCTGGGGTGATGTTAAACACTATGCGATTGGAACCAATTTTGAGGGCCAGGTGTGGTGGCACACGCCTATAATCCAGGCACTTTGGGAGGCTGAGGTGGGCAAATCACTTGAGGTCAAGAGTTCCAGAGCAGCTGGCCAACATGGTGAACCCTTACTCTATTAAAAATGCAAAAATTATAAGAACTCTAAGTAAAAAAAAAAAAAAATGCATATATACCTAGTAATGGGATTGCTGTATCAAATGGAATTTCTATTTCTAGGTCCTTGAGGAATCACCACACTGTCTTCCATAATGGTTGAACTAATTTACACTCCCACCAACAGTGTAAAAGTATTCCTATTTCTCCACATCCTCTCCAGCATATGTTGTCTCCAGATTTTTTAATGATCGCCATTCTAACTGGCGTGAGATGGTATCTCAATGTAGTTTTGATTTGCATTTCTCTGATGACCAGTGATGATGAGCATTTTTTCATATGTTTGTTGGCCTCATGTATGTCTTCTTTTGTAAAGTATCTGTTCATATCCTTTGCCCACTTTTGAATGGGCTTGTTTGTTTTTTTCTTGTAAATCTGTTTTAGTTCTTTGTAAATTCTGAATATCAGCCCTTTGTCAGATGGGTAAACTGCAAAAATTTGTTCCCATTCTGTTGGTTGCCGATTCACTCTAATGACTGTTTCTTTTGCCGTGCAGAAGCTGTGGAGTTTGATTAGGTCCCATTTGTCTATTTTGGCTTTTGTTGCCAATGCTTTTGGTGTTTGGATTATAAATCATTCTACTATAAGGACACGTGCACACAAATGTTCATTGCAGCACTGTTTACAATAGCAAAGACCTGGAACCAACCCAAATGCCCATCAATGATAGACTGGATAGGGAAAATGTGGCACATATACACCATGGAATATTATGCAGCCATCAAAAACGATGAGTTTGGGTCCTTTGTAGGGACATGGATGAACCTGGAAACCATCATTCTCAGCAAACTGACAGAAGAGCAGAAGATCAAACACCACATGTTCTCACTCATAGGCGGGTGTTGAACAATGAGAACACATGGACACAGGGAGGGGAGCACTACACACTGGGGTCTGTTGGTGGGAAATACGGGAGGGACAGTGAGGGGTGGGGAGTTGGGGAGAGATAGCATGGGGAGAAATGACAGATATAGGTGACGGGGAGGAAGGCAGCAAATCACACTGCCACGTGTGCACCTATGCAACAATCTTGCATGTTCTTCACAAGTACCCCAAAACCTAAAATGCAATAAAATAAATTTAAAAAAAAATGCAAAAATTACCTGGATATGGTGGTGGGTGCCTGTAATCCCAGCTACTAGGGTGGTTGAGGCACAATAATCACTTGAACCCAGAAGGAGGAGGTTGCAATGAGCTGAGATTGTGCCACTGCACTCCAGCAAACAAAATCAGACTTCTAGAAAGGCACGGGGGCTCAAGCCTGTAATCTCAACATTTTGGGAGGCCAAGGTGAAAGAACTGCTTGAGGCAGGAGTTTGAGACCAGCTTGGGCAACAGAGTGAGACCCTGTCTCTACAAAAATTATAAAATTAGCCAGGCATGGTGACATGCTCCCTGATCCCTATTATTCAGGAGGATGAGGCTGGAGGAGTTCAAGGCCTTGAGCCTAGGAGTTCGAGGCTGCAGGGAGCTATGGTTGCACCACTGCACTCCAGCCTGGGCAACAGAGACCTGTCTCATTTAAAAATAAATAAATAAAAACTATCAAACTTCTCTCTGTTGGATGAGGATGCAGGCAGACTAATGAAGGGTTGCCCGCCTCCCCCTGATAGGGTATGAGCAGAGCCTGACTGATGCCTGTGGCAGTTTCTTCAGGCTGCTGTCACAAATTGCCACAAACTGGGTGGCTTATAACAACAGGAACCGATTAGCTCACAGTCCTGGAGGCCAGAAGTCTGAAATCAAGATGTCTGGAGGGCCGTGATCTCTCTGCAGCCCACAGGGGAGAATCCTTCTGTGCAGATTCCAGGTTCTGGTGTTGCCTGCAGGCCTCGGCAGTCCTTGCTTTATGACAGCATAACTCAAATCTTTGTCTCCACACGGCCGTCTTCCCTCTGCATCTGTGTAAACAAACTTCCGTCTTATTCCATAGACACTAGTCATAATGGATTTAGGGTCCACCCTAGTCCAGCATAACCTCATTTTAACTTGAGTACATCTGCAAATAGCCTATTCCCAAAAAGGTCACATTCACAGGTTCCAGGTAAATATAAATGTTATGGGGACAGCATTTAATCCAGTGCTATGTCCAAACTTTGACTCTGTCACTGAATGAGGGGCCATCCTGAAAATGCCATTCAGTGGGAGTTGGAGGACATCTTTGATATCCATGGACAGGAGTTACTTATTCATATTTTTCTTTCTTTGCTTAGTTTTTTTTTTTTTTGTTTTTTTTTTTTTCCTGAGACAGAGTCTCACTCTGTCACTCAGGCTGGAGTACAGTGGTGTGATCTGACTTACTGCAGCCTCCACCTCCTGGATTCAAGTGATTCTTGTGCCTCAGCCTCCTGAGTAGCTGAGGCTACAGGTGTGCACCACCACACCCGGCTAATTTTTGTATTTTTAACAGAGACGAGGTTTTCCATGTTTGGCCAGACTGGTCTCAAACTTCTGGCCTCAAGTTATTTGCCCACCTTGGCCTCTCAGTGTGCTGAGATTTCAAGTGTGAGCCACCAAACCTGGCCAATTTTTATCTTTTTTTTTTTTTTTAAGACAGGAGTTGCCCTGGTCTCTAACTCCTGGGGTCAAGCATTCCTCCTGCTTCAGCTTCCCAAAGTGCTAAGATTATAGGCGTGAGTCACGGCACCTTGTCTTTCTGCAAAGGAGAGTCTAACTACAAAAATGTTACTAGAACACTCCCTCTCCATCTTTTAGTGGTATCACTCTAATAACAAAAATATATTGTGGTAGAAAAATTTTAATCTTTAAAATAAGGCTAGTGTTTTCTGTCGACAAATTACAAGACTTTTTTATTGTCATTTTTAGTAGATCCTGTGTGGGAAAATATTGGATGTCTTTAAAAAGATAATAAATACAATGTGCTACAAAACAAAAACAAAGTTGATTAGTCCCACTATCAAGCTGATGCTTATTTCACAATTTTCATTCAGAAAAGAGATTATGTTTTTGTTTGAGAGTCTCGCCCTGTTGCCTAGGATGAAGTGCAGTGGCACAATCTCAGCTCACTGCAACCCTGCCTCCCATGTTCAAGTGACTCTCCTGCTTCAGCCTCCCAAGTAGCTTAGACTACAGTCTCCTGCCACTATGCTGGCTAATTTTTGTGTTTTTAGTAGGGAAGGGGTTTCACCATGTTGGTCAGGCTGGCCTTGAACTCCTGACCTCAAGTGATCCACCTGCCTTGTCCTCCCACAGTGCTGGAATTACAGGTGTGAGCCACCATGCCCGGCCAGAAAAGAAATTTTGAAATGAAATAAAAGATTATTGAAAAAAAGAGAGGATGCCAGGTGTATTGGCTCATGCCTGTAATCCAAGCACTTTGGGAGGCCAAGGCAGGAGGATTGCTTAAGCTCAGGAGTTCAAGATCAGCCTGGCCAACATGGTGAAATCCTGTCTCTACTAAAAATAGAAAAATTAGCCAGGTGTGGTTAGGACGCTGAGGCAAGATAATCCCTTGAACCCTGGAGGCAAAGGTTGCAGTGAGCCAAGATGGCGCCATTGCACTTCAGCCTGGGCAATAGAGTGAGACTTCCTGTTCTTAAAAAAAAAAAAAAGAACCAACTTTGGGCTGGGCGCAGCAGCTGATGCCTGTAATCTCAGCACTTTGGGAGGGTGTGGTAGATGAATCACTTGAGGTCAGGAGTTTGAGACAAGCTTGGCCAACATGGTAAAACCCCATCTCTACTAAAAATACAAAAATTAGCCAGGCGTGGTGGCACATGCCTGTAGTCCCAGCTACTCAGGAGGCTCAGGCAAGAGAATTGCTTGAATCCAGGAGGCAGATGTTGCAATGAGCTAAGATGCACTCCAGCCTTGGTGAAAGAGCAAAACTTTGTCTCAAAAAAAGAAGAACCAACGTTGAAATAAGAAAAAAAAAACAGGCTGTGCTTTTTTTTTGAGACGGAGTTTCGCTCTTGTTACCCAGGCTGGAGTGCAATGGCGCGATCTCGGCTCACTGCAACCTCCACCTCCTGGGTTCAGGCAATTCTCCTGCCTCAACCTCCTGAGTAGCTGGGATTACAGGCACGCACCACCATGCCCAGCTAATGTTTTGTATTTTTAGTACAGACGGGGTTTCACCATGTTGACCAGGATGGTCTCGATCTCTTGACCTCGTGATCCACCCGCCTCGGCCTCCCAAAGTGCTGGGATTACAGGCGTGAGCCACCGCGCCCGGCAAAAAAACAGGCTGTGCTTTGTAGCCGCCATGTGTCCTGGGTAGTCAGGTGCTGTCATGAGATTTTGGACTCTGTGAAGACCGTCCCTGGATCTTGGGTTAAAAATCTGTATTCTAGGCCGGGCACAGTGGTTCACATCTGTAATCTCAGCATTTTGGGAGGCCCAGGCAGGCAGATCACCTGATGTCAGGAGCCTGAGACCAACCTGACCAACATGGAGAAATCCTGTCTCTGCTAAAAATACAAAATTAGCTGGGTGTGGTGTCTCATGCCTATAATCCCAGCTGCTCAGGAGAACCGCTTGAGTCTGGGAGGCGGAAGTTGCGGTGAGCGGAGATCGTGTCATTGTAGTCTATCCTGGGCAACAAGAGAGAAACTCAGTCTCAAAAAAAAAAAAAAAATCTATATTCTAGTCTAAACCATGAGAAGAAAAAATAGTATTTACTTATGAGATGTAGAAGGCAGAAAATGTTTTGACTTCCCGAGTTCTTACAGAACTTACTGTCAGCCAAGGGCATTGTTACCCCAAGGTTGTGAATGCTCTAAAGAAACAAGTGGACAAACTGACCCTAACTTCTAGAGCTTTCTATAATAACATGCTTGGTGAATACGAGGAGTATATTACTAAACTTTTCAACTACCACAAAGTTCTTCCTATGAATACAGGCATGGAAGGGGCAGAGACTGCCTGTAAACTAGCTCATAGGTGGGGCTGTACCATGAAGGGCATTTAAAAATACAAAGCAAAGGTTCTTTTTACAGCTGGAAACTTTTGGGGTAGGACGTTACTGGCTACGTTCAGTTTCACGGAGCTGACCAATTGCGATGGTTTTAGACCGTTTATGCTGAGATTTGGCACCATTCCCCATACTGATCTGCCTGCCCTGGAGCGTGCTTTTCGGGTCCAATTCAGGGTGAAGCAAGTATTGTTGTTCCGGATCCAGATTACCTAATGGGAGTGCGAGAGCTCCGTACCAGGCACCAGGTTCTGTTTATTGCTGATGAAATACTGATGAAATTGGCTGGAACTGGTAGATGGCTGGCTGTTGGTCATGAAAATGTCAGACCTGATAGAGTCTTTCTTGGAAAGGCCCTTCCTGGGGGCTTATCCCCTGTGTCTGCGGTGCTGTGTGATGATGACATAAATGCTGACCATTAAGCCAGGGGAACATGAGTCCACTGACGGTGGCAACCCACTAGGCTCTCGAGTGGCTATTGGAGCCCTTGAGATTTTGGAAGAAGAAAACTTTACTGAAAATGCAGAAAAAATGGGTATTGAGAAAGGAACTCATGAAGCTACCTTCTGATGTTGTAACTGCTGTAAGAGGAAAAGGATTATTAAACGCTGTTGTTAAAGAAACCAAGATTGTGATGCTTGGAAGGTGTCTATGACTTCGAGATAATGGACTTCTGGCCAAGCCAAACCATGGCAGCATCACCAGCTTTGTGGCTCTGTTGTTGATCAAGGACAATGAGATTCATGAGTCCACTGAAATCATTAACGAGACCATCTTGTCTTTCTGAGGTAGCAGCTGTTTTCAGTAGTTCCGGGAGCCAGCTGGAGACAGGCAGTCCTATAAAAGCTCTGCTCTTAATGTGGGTACATTCTCTTCTATTCTCGTGTATCTTCAAAGACTTTGTTTTGGATATATGTTTTTCTTTCAGTTGATATATAACAGGACAATGTTTATGAACCTACTGTTTACTTTGTAACGTAGCTAAGGGAATATAATGGCATCTATGTTCCGTGAAAGTGTTTTGATGTGCATGTGTACTTTCTTTTTTTGTTTTTTTGGAACAGAGTCTCTCTCTGTAGCTCAGGCTGGAGTGCAATGGCGTGATCTAGGCTCACTGCCACCTCCGCCTCCTGGGTTCAAGCGATTCTCCTGCCTCAGCCTCCCAAGTAGCTGAGATTACAGGCATGTGCCACCATGCCCAGCTAATTTTGTATTTTTAGTAGAGATGGGGTTTCTCCATGTTGGTCAGGCTGGTCTCGAACTCCTGACCTCAGGTGATCTGTCTGTCTTGGCCTCCCAAAGTTCTGGGATTACAGGCATGAGCCACCGCACCAACTACATTACTTTTTAAGGACAAAATGAATAAATTAATATATCAGAACATAAAAGTGAGTTCAATTCTTTGGTTTTAATCTATTTTCAACACCATGATGTGAAATTCAATTTCACCTATGTTTTGCTGTGGTTTGAATGTGTCCCCCAAAGTTGTGTGTTGGAAACTTGTTGTGGGGAGAAGACCCCATAAGTGCTGAGGCAGGAGTCAGAAGCCTCAGCCTTTTCTTGAGGGAATGTGCTCTCTTTCTGGGTCTACGATGGGGCGTAGTTTTAAGGGCAAGAACTTCCTAGCCCCACGCCCCCCTCCCATCTCTCTCCATCCGGGAGATTTAATGATTTATGTCTGAATTTCGGGAGCACAGGAAGAAACTAAGAGTCAATCATCCCAGGGGAAGTTTAAAGGGACTCCTTTTATTGGTCAGGGGTCTTAGAGAAGGTGGGGGTTCCTCCCAGGTTAAAAGTCCCCTTCTTCCACACTCCTTCGGACTCCAGGTTTGGATCCCCTTCCAGGAACACTCTCGTGGAAACTGTTTCTCTCTATCCTGGATTTTCCCTCTGGAGTCCCCTTCCACACTCTCTCGTGGAAGCCTGTCTTCCCCTTCTAAACCCCAATATATCATTTCCTCTCCTGGATTCCATCTTTCTGGATTCTCTCACTCAGTGTGAGAGGAATTTTCCTTCTCTGGTTTTTCCCCTCTGGGAACGTTTCTCACTCAATGTGAGAGCAGCTTTTCTTGCTCTCACTCAGTGTGAGTTAGCTGTTTCTTTCTCTCTCCTTATCTGGTTTCTCTCTCTCTAAATAAATAAAATCACTTTCTATAACACTTCTTAAGTCTGGTATTTATTATGTACTGCGCTGTGGTCTCCTCACCCATTCTTGGGGAGTGAGTGACCAAGAACCTGGAGAAATGTCCTCTCAGGGAAACTGAGGGGGCACCCCTGAACCCCAATATTACATTCCCATATAAATAATGAAGAAGAAAATAACTAGAGACATAACCATAGTAGTTATTCATAGGTGATCTTATTCATATGTGATCTTAGTTATTCATAGGTGATCGTAGTTCTTTTACTAATGCCTTTCAAGTCTCGAAATGTGAACCTGGGGTGACATTGTGAAAGGAATGATGCTAAGGCAAGACACTTTAAGTCCTCTGTCACACTTGTGTAAGGGCTGCTGGAGGGCACCTCGGCTGTGTGGCAGCACCAGCGCTGGGAAAGCGCCCGCTGTTTAGCCAGCTAGGGAAGGAGAAGCTCAAAATGGCTGAGACGTCGCCTTCCTAGGGGGAGTTAGCAGAAAACTCTGTTCCTCCAAGCTCTCACGATAAGCCTGACGGCTGTCAGGGAAACCCACAGACACCTGGGGGCTTAATTGTCTCTATATGACACTGTGCTTCAGTGGTCACGTCCCATGTCCACTCTCATGTTCTGCTTCTGCACCTGGTTCCTTAGAAGAGATAATCAGTAAAAGTAATATAAATCTTAATGTCTTTGTTCTTTTTTGACAAGTATGGAAAAGTGCTGACACATTATGTTCCTTACCTCATCTCAGCTACTAGAAAGCCTTGGCCCCTACCTATATGCCACATGATATACTTGACCCTACCACTGACCACCAATGCCACACCCTACCTACTCTGCCCCCAGTTTTGTACTCAATACAAGTCAGAGTGTGCAGACACTCGGGGCCACTGCCGGACTCCGAGCTCTGGTTAGCAGTGGACCCCTGGGCCCAAACTCTCTTTTCTCTATCTCTGTGTTTTGTGTCTTTTATTTCTATAGTTTCTCTTCTCCACACCAGCAGAGAGGGGCTCAAAGGACCCTGTAGGGCTGAACCCTACAACTTTATGCCCCAAATCAATGCCATTGGGAGATGCGCCTTTATGGGAAGCATTTGGGTCATAAGGGCACCACACTCAAGAATGGATTACTGCTGCTACAGTGGGAGTGGGTTCCTTATTATTTTAAAAAATTTTTTTTTACCTCCTTCTCTCTGTCTCTCTTTCTCTCTCTCTCTCTCTCCCCCTCTCCCTCTCCCTGAGTCTCTCTCTCTCTCTCCCCCGCTGCTCAGAGTGTGGAAAAACTCAAACTGTTTTTACTGTGCTCTCACACCACAACAATCATCAACACAGAAGACTTTTGTGATCAAATGTGTGGAGGTTTTATCCCACACACCAAGTAGGCAATCACGTTTGCAGCAGACACCATCTGGGTGTCCTCCGATTCAATTCGGACACTATCTGCTTGGAGATAGTTCAGATCCTACAGGTGAGGACTCAGTCTCCAAGACTTCCCTCACTTCAGACACCCGTCACTAGCTTGGGCCTCCAGAACTTCTGACTGACCAGCTCTGGGCTCCCACAACCCTCCCTTTGGGCATGATTAATTTGCTAGAATGGCTCTCAGGACTCAGGGAGACACTTATGTTTACCAGTTTATTATAAAGAATATTACGAAGAATACAGATGGAGAGACACACGGGTTGAGATATTGGGGGAGGCGCGCAGAGCCTCTGTCCCCTCCCTGAGGGCACTACCCTCCAGGAACCTCTGTGTGTTCAGCTTTCTGGAAGCTCCACAAACCCTGTCCTCTTGGACCTTCATGGAAACTTCATTGGATAGCCATGATTGGCTACCACTTGGAATGTGATTGGACAAAAAGTGTATGATCTAACACTGACAGACTTAGGGACGCTCAGCAAGGCCTGCCGGTTCAGATTCGTCTTGGGGTCCCTGTGCAGCATTCCTTCTCCAGAGTATGGAACAGAACCCCTTCTGAATTGAGGGTATTATGACCTACAGGCAGACCAGGTAGGTTTGATAATTTCTTTATGGCCAGCTTCAAGACAGAAAGGCAAGAGAAGAGTCCTGGCTTGGGGCGAGAAAGAAGTAAGTGAACGGAGGGCAAAAGAAGGTGAGAGAGAGAGAGAGAGATTCTGTTTTTGGAGGCCCAAAGTGCCTCAACATAATAACAAGAGCTATGGGAGTTACGAGCCAGGAGCTTTGAATGTAAACCTATCTATTAATATATATAATATTAAACTCCCACTCTTGCCCTTCCACTGTGGAATGATGGAGCAGGAAACCTCTTGCCAAATGCCAGCCCCTCAATCTTGTACTTCCCAGCATCAGGGCTGTGGGCCAGTAGATTTGTCTCCATGATGAGTTACCCAGTCTGTGGTATTATATTACAAGCAGCACAAAATATACTTTTTTTTTTTTTTTAAGAGACGGGATCTCGCTATCTTGCCCAGGCTGGAGTGCAGTGGCTATTCATAGGCTCGATTCCACTACTGATCAGCACGGGAGTTTTGACCTGCTTCATTTCCGACCTGGGCCAGCTCACCCCTCCTTAGGCAACCTGGTGGTCCCCCGCTCCAGGGAGGTCACCATATTGATGTCGAACTTAGTATGGACACCCGATCGGCATGGCACTCTACAGCCCAGAACTCCTGGGCTCAATCGATCCTCCCACCTCAGCCTCCCGAGTAGCTGGGACTACAGGCACGCGCCACCGCACCTGGCAAAATATACTGTTAAACTTCCTTTTGTGAGTTGATTTTTCAGAGAGCAAAGGGGAAGTTTTCTGTTAGCCCCTACGCAAGTCTCTCTTGAAACCCTGATAATAGACTTGTTTACCTTGACACTAAGAAGGTTGGGAAAGCACCAAAATCCACATGTGATGTGCCCAGGCTGACTTCCAGGGTTTCATGTTATAAGACCTAAAGTTCTTATGAGATTGTCTAAAACAAAACAATGTAAGGAGGCCAACGGTGGTTCCACGTGGGCTAAATGTGTCTATAACGGGCTCCAGCTTGTTTTCCTTATCAAGGAGCAGAAAATCATCAAGGTGTTGAGAGTACAAGCACAGAGTCAGAAAGCTAAATTTAAAAAGCAAAGTTTTTTGAGTAATAAATCAAAAGGCTAAAAAATTTATCAAACTTGTTCTAGCATAGTGAGAGATAAATCAACAATACCCATTATTATTATTATTATTATTATTTTTGAGTAGGAGTCTCACTCTGTTGCCCAGGCTGTAGTGCTGTGGGATAATCTTGGCTCACTGCAAACTCTGCCTCCTGGGTTCAAGTGATTCTCGTGCCGCAGCCTCCTGAGTAGCTGAGACTACAGGTGCACACCACGTCTGGCTAATTCTTTTTTTTTTTTTTAGTAGTAACCAGGATGGTCTCCATCTCCTGACCTTGTGATCCACCCACCTTGGCCTCCCAAAGTGCTGGGATTACAGGCATGAACCACTGCACCTGGCCAATATCCATTATTCTTTATACTCTTCGGTAATTAAAAAAGATTTATCGGCTAGACACAGTGGCTCATCCCTGTAATCCTAACACTTTGGAAGGCCGAGGTGGGCGATCACCTGAGGTCAGGAGATCGGGACCAGCCTGGCCAACATGGCAAAAGTCTGTCTCTACTAAAAATACAAAAAAATTAGCTGGGAGTGTTGTTAGGCACCTGTGATCCCAGCTACTTAGAGAGGCTGAGGCAAGAGAATCACTTGAACCTGGACGGTGGAGGTTGCAGAGGGCCAAGATTGTGCCACTGCATTCCAGCCTGGGTGACAGAACAAGACTCTGTCTCAAGAAAAAAAAAAAGATTTCTCAAAAAAGTACTTATGGCTTGGCATGGTGGTTCACACCTGTAATCCCAATATTTTGGGAGGCCAAGGCTGGACGGTTGCTTGAACCCAGGAGTTTGAGACCTGCTTGGGCAACATAATGAGACCCCTTCTCTATTAAAAAAGAAAAGAAAAGAAAAGGCCTGGGCACAGTGGCTCACGCCTGTAATCCCAGCACTTTGGGAGGCTGAGGCAGCTGGATCACCTGAGGTCAGGAGTTCAAGATCAGCCTGGCCAACATGCTGAAATTCTGTCTCTGCTAAAAAATACAATAATTAGCTGGGCATGGTGTGGGCGCCTGTAATCCCAGCTACTCGGGAGGCTGAGGCAGGGAGAATTGCTTGAATCTGAGAGGTGGAGGTTGCAGTAAATTAAGATCACATTACTGTACTCCAGCCTGGGCAACAGAACTAGACTCCATCTCAAAAAATAAAGTATCTTCTAAATATTATATAACCTTTTATTATTTATAATGATCATATATTATGTCTGTATTTCAAAAATCATTTCTGAATATTTAAAAATTAATCCCAAATAGAACTAGAACGAAGATGCCTTCTTTCCAAGTAATCACCACGCTCAATCCTCAGTCTAGGTTTCTGTGAACTAATCGAGCAAATACTTAGAGCCATCTCCAGCTGCTCCAGTTTGAACATTGAACTCAGGATCTTTAGTCAAAGCCTTGTACTGGTAAAATTTGCTGAAGTCAGTGTTACATTGCATATTCCTTTAACACTTCAATGCATTCCCACAAGTTTCCCAGGTTCCTGTTAATACCAGCTTGCAAGATTTAGCAATTATTTTGGTATGTAAAGCCTTATCTACTTGGAACACATGTTTTAATTTCCCCCCCAGGGCCCTCGGGGAGTGCACTGGTTTATGGAGGCAGGCAGGGATGGTCTTTAGGAGAACAGGCATCCCCTTGCAAGGTTACGGCCCTGGGAGAGGTTTAAACAAGGGAAACCAGTTTCCTGAGACAGTTAGGGAGTTCTGTTTTCACTGGCACGGGAGGGTCAAAGGAACTTGGGGGTATAAGATTCCCAGCTTCGCCTGAGTCCATGCAAATATCCCCAACCCACATCTAAGAGTTTACTTCCTTCCCAATACCCTCATCTTAACATGAAAGATTTGATGAAGTTGTGTGTTGTGTTGTAATTCTATAATCTGCAAAATTAAATTTGGGGCTTTGTCTGCCAGGCAGTTGCAAGAGAGCCGTTTTTTTTTTTGTTTGTTTTTTGTTTTAGTTTTAGTTTATTGTAAATTAATGATTTATGGTTGTATATATGAACAGATCAGTTCTTTTATGGTTATTGCCGAACTTCTCTGGGCCTCTATTCTTTAAGAGTTCAATTCACTGTCATTTTCTTCTCCTCCTCCTCCTCCTTCTTCTTTTGACAGTATTTTGCTCTGTCACCAGGCTAGAGTGCAGTGGCATGATCATGGCTCAGTGCAACCTCAATCTCTCAGGCTCAAGCAATCCCCCCCACCTCAGTTTCCCAAGTAGCTGGGACTACAGGTGAACCGCCATGCCTGGCTAATATTTTAAATTTTTTGCAGAGATGGGGTCTTGCCATGTTGCCCAGGCTGGTCTTAAACTCATAGGCTCAAGCAATCTTCTTGCCTTGGCCTCCCAAAGTGCTAGGATTATAGGCATTAACCACAATGCTTGGCAACATTTTCTTATTCTTACTGAAATATTCTTCTATTCTCCAGTGCTACTAGAAGAAATCATCTTTTTTTTTTTTTTGAGACAGAGTCTCATTCTGTAGCCCAAGCTGGAGTGCAGTGGCACGATTTTGGCCCACTGCAACCTCTGCCTCCCGGGTTCAAGCGATTCTCCTGCCTCAGCATTCCGAGTAGCTAAGATTACAGGTGCTTGCCACCATGCCTGGCTAATTTTTGAATTTTTAGTAGAGGCAAGGTTTTGCCATTTTGACCAAGCTGGTCTCGCACCCCTGACCTCATAATCCACCCACCTCAGCCTCCTAAAGTGCCGGGTTACAGTCATGAGCCACTGCACCCAGCTGAAATCATCTTATCTTTGGCTATCTTTATTATCACATCAGGCAAGTTCTTGAATTCTCAAAACCTTGCCCTTTTCAAGCTCTTCATCCCAAACAACACAGCTCATATTTTCAGGAATCACAATGTCATCATCCCGTGCTGTAATGGTTAATTGTGTTGACTTCCCGAGGCTATAGTACCCAGTTTAATCAACCACTAATTTAGGTGTTGCTAGAAAAAAAATTGCTGGAGGAATTTTGTAGATAGGATAAGCATCTACAGTTGACTTTAAGTAAAGGTGATTTTCATACATTAATTATCTGGGTGGACTTAATTCAATCAGTTGAATGGCCCAAGAGCAAAATGGAAGTTTCTCTAAGGAAGGAGAAATTCTAACCTTGGGCTACAGTTTTAACTTTTGCCTGAGTTTCCAGACTAAGCACTTGCTCAAGGTTTCAGACTTGCTTAACCAGCCCCCGCAATTATGACAGGTAACAATTCCTTGTAATAAATTTATAAACTTACACACGCACGCACACACCACACACACACACACACACACACACACACACACACACACACACTACTGGTTCTTTTTCTGGTAGAATCCTGATTGGTATGCATGCCATGCTTTCAGAGATAGCTACATAATTCGCTTGGTGCATTGCAAAATGAAAATGTAAGGATTGGCTGGGCAAGGTGGCGCATGCCCGTAATCCCAGCACTTTGGGAGGCTGAGGCAAGTGGATCATCTGAGGTCAGGAGTTTGAGATCAGCCTGGACAACATAGTGAAACCCCATCTCTACTAAAAATACAAAAATTAGCTGGGCATGGTAGCATGTGCCTGTAGTTTCAGCTATTCAGGAGGCTGAGGCAGGAGAATCGCTTAAACTTGGGAGGCGGAGGTTGCAGTGAGCCAAGATAGCACCATTGCACTCCAGCCTGACTGACTGAGACTTCATCTAAAAAAAAAAAAGAAAGAAAGAAAGAAAAGAAAATTAAAAAAATAAAAAGAACAAACAGAAAAAAGAAAAGAAAAGAAAATGTAAGCACCTTGTATAAAAAGCAATTTTTCTTTTTCTTTTCTTTTTTTTTTGTTGAGACAGAGTCTCGTTCTGTCACCAGGCTGGAGTACAGTGGCATGATCTCGGCTCACTGCAACCTCTGCCTCTGAGTTCAAGCAATTCTCCTACCTCAGCCTCCTGAGTAGCTGGGACTACAGGCATGCACCACCATGCCCAGCTAATTTTTGTATTTTTAGTAGAGACAGGGTTTCATCATGTTGGCCAGGCTGGTCTCGAACCCCTGACCTTGTGATCCACCCACCTCAGCCTCCCAAAGTGCTGGGATTATAGGCATGAGCCACCATACCCGACCAGCATTTTTCTTTAAAAATATTTTATTACTTATAAAACAATCGGATAAGAAGTGATACCTGACAAAAATATAAATTTATTGCAAAAACATTTGGTGTCATAATTTTATAGAATAACAACAAATAATACTTTATTAATGTGATACCTTGATGTGATCATAAGATTTTTCTGGCTTGCTTTTCTTCAAATTCATTTATTAGGTCATCAAAATGTTTACTTTTAGCAACATCAGTTTCAATCAATGTAATTGAAAGCAACCTTAACTCCGGCAAATGCAAGAATGTGAATAATTTTTAATAATATTTATTTTATTTTATTTGTGAGATGGAGTCTCACTCTGTTGCCCAGGCTGGAGTACAGAGGCACAATCTTGGATCACTGCAATCTCCGCCTCCCGGTTCAAGCAATTCTCCTGCCTCAGCTTCCCGAGTAGCTGGGATTACAGGCACCTGCCTACGCCCAGCTAATTTTTGTATTTTTAGTAGACACAGGGTTTCCCTATGTTGGGCAGGTTAGTCTCGAACTCCTGACTTCAGGTGATCCACCAGCCTTGGCTTCCCAAAGTGCTGGGATTACAGGCATGAGCCACCTTGCCCAGCTGTATAATTTTTTTTTTTTTTTAAGACAGTTTTGCTCTTGTTACCCAGGCTGGAACGCAATGGTGCGATCTCGGCTCACTGCAACCTCCCCCTCCTGGGTTCAAGCAATTCTCCTGCCTCAGCCTTCCAAGTAGCTGGGACTACAGGTTAACGCCACCATGCCCAGCTAATTTTTGTATTTTTAGTAAAGACGGGGTTTCACCATGTTGACCAGGATGGTCTCGATTTCTTGACTTCGTGATCCACCTGCCTCGGCCTCCCAAAGTGCTGGGATTATAGGCATGAGCCACCGCGCCCAGCCTAACTGTATAATTTGTAATTGTAAGAATGATCTTTCTGCTGATACAGTGGTTACTGGAGCTATTAAGAGCATATTACAGACTATGGCCAGCTGCTGGGGAGGCTGAGGTAGGAGAATCTCTTGAACCCAGGAGGCAGAGGTTGCAGTAAGCCAGGATGGTGCCAGTGCACTCCAGCCAGGGCGACAGAGTGAGACTCTGTCATTAAAAAAAAAAAAGAGTATTTTACAAACTGTGACAACATTGGGATAAATTTCTAAGTTATTTTGAAGTACATATTTTAATTCATCTAGAGCTAATGATTTATATGGGATAATTCTTTTTTTCTTATTTTGAGATGGAGTTTCACTCTTGTTGTCCAGGCTGGAGTGCAATGGCATGATCTCGGCTCACTGCAACCTCCGCCTCCCGGGTTCAATCGATTCTCCTGCCTCAGCCTCCTGAGTAGTTAAAATTACAGGCATGTGCCACCACGCCCAGCTAATTTTGTATTTTTAATAGAGATGGGATTTCTCCATGTTGGTCATGCTGTTCTTGAAATCCCAACCACAGGTGATCCACCTCCCTCGGCCTCCCAAAGTGCTGGGATTACAGGTGTGAGCCACCTCACCTGGCCATAATTTCTCTTTTTAAAAAAAATAATTAATTTATTTATTTTTTGAGACAGAGTCTCACTCTGTTGCCCAGGGTGGAGTGCATTGGCACAATTATGGTTCACTGCAGCCTCAACTTCCTGTGGTCAAGTGATCCTCCCACCTCAGCCTCCTGCTTTGTTGGGACTAAAGGCAAGCACCAGCAAGCCTGGCTAATTTTTGTATTTTTTATAGAGACTAGATTTCACCATGCTGCCCAGGCTGGTCTCAAACTCCTGGGCTTATGAGATCCTCCTACTTTGGCCTCCCAAATTGCTGGGATTCTCCACGCCCCAACGAAGTAGCTTTCATCTAGATATCATAAAAATACTAAACTTGGCTGGGCTATGTTGGCCTGGCTGGTCAGGAGTTTGAGACCAGCCAGGCCAACATGGCGAAACCACATCTCTACTAAAAATACACAGAATAGCTGGGCATAGTGGCACATGCTTGTAATCCCAGCTACTCAGTCTGGAAAAAAAAAAAAAAAGACTGTGATTTTTTTTTTCTTTCTTTCTTTCTTTTTTTTTTTTTTTTTAAGTAGAGACAGGGTCTGGCTATGTTGTGTAGACCAATCTCAACCTCCTGGGCTCAAGTGATTCTCTCACCTCGGCCTCCCAAAGTGCTGGGATTACAAGCATGAGCCACTGCACCCGGGATTCTTGTATAGGTGGATTAGTGCTTGTAGGAGGCAGAATAATGGACCCTCAAAGATATCAATGTCCTAATCTTCAAAACCTGTAAATGTTGTGTTACACAGCTAAGGAGGATTTAGATTGCAGATGGAACTAAGAATGCTAATCAGCTGACTTTAGAGAGATTATTCTAGATTATCTGGGGAGGCCCAGTATAATCACATAGGTCCTTAAAGGTGGAACAGGGGCCGGGCGCGGTGGCTCACACCTGTAATCGCAGCCCTTTGGGAGCCGAGGCAGGCAGATTGCTTGAGCTCATGAGTTTGAGACCAGTATGGGCAACATGGTGAGACCCCATCGCTACAAAAAAAATACAAAAATTAGCCAGGTGTAGTGGTGCACTCCTGTAGTCCGCTACTCCGGAGGCTGAAGTGGAAGGATCCACCTAAGCCCGGTAGATGGAGTCTACAGTGAGCTGAGATGGAGCTACTGCACTCCAGCCGGGGTGACAGTGAAACCCTGTCTCAAAATGAATAAATAAATGTATTAAACATATTTATTTTATATTCTGTCTAAAATTCTAGTATCTGAAGTTTTTGAAACTGCTTCTAACTCATAGTATTTTATTTCCTTGTGTGCTTTTTGATTTTTTTTCTTTTTTTTTTTTTTGAGATGGAGTTTCACTCTTGTTGCTCAAGCTGGAGTGCAGTGGTACCATCTCAGCTCACTGCAACCTCCACCTCCTGGGTTCAAGCGATTCTCCTGCTTTAGCCTCCTGAGTAGCTGGGATTATAGGCCTGCACTACTAGGCCTGGCGAATTTTTTTAGTATTTTTAGTAGAGACTGGGTTTCACCATGTTGGCAGGCTAGTCTTCAACTCCTGACCTCAGGGGTCCACCTGACTTGGCCTTCCAAAGTGCTGTGATTACAGGCATGAGCCACTGCGCCCCAGCTGTTCTTTGACTTTTGACTAAAAGTGTATGGTTTTTTGACTTTTGGCTAAAAGTTTTGGTTCATTGGAATTGTTTGAGGTCTAGATTGAAGGGTGTTCTTCCAGAGAGGATTTTCTTTTCCTTATACTGTCTGTCTAGGGCACTACCAACCTAAGACCAACTTAATTTTCATCATAAAGTGTTTGGGACCACACAGACACTAAGAACTGTGGGGAATCTGAGATTCTACTCTGCCACGGTTAGCCTGCCACGTTGCTTGGATGTTGGCAGAAAACATGCTATTCTTTGGTCAGAGACAAAAGACAGTTTATTACTCAAAGCAATAGCAGTAGTCAGAGTGTCAGCGCTTGTGTTGGTTCCCCAAGTCCCAAATACAAAGTGGAGCAGGTGACATCTGCATATGCAGAGGGTTGCATTACAGCAAAGGATCCCCAAATTTAGGGAACATGGATGTTTTATGATGGGCATTAAGTTTGCTGCCTTTTTCTCCCCAGCAGAGGTAGCCATTATTCCTATCTTCCAATGCTATGAGCATATCTGCTGTCTGGTCTGGAGCGATATGCCATCTTTATCTTCCAAGCCTGCTTACTACACAAATTGGTAAAAAGATAGTGTGGAGCAAAGGCAGTTAGGGCTGCTGCTCACCAGATAGGCAGAAATGTGTGAGACTCATGAACAGTTGTTTCCAATCAACAGGTAGTTTGAGTCTGGACCAGGAACCCAGGCTTGTATTTAAGCAAATGTTTTGCCAGGCTAGGTGGCTCATGCATATAATCCCAGCACTTTGGGAGGCCGAGGGTGGGAAGATCACTTAGGGTCAGAATGCTGAGACCACCCTGGCCAATATGGTGAAAACCTGTCTTTACTAAAAACACAAAAATTAGCCAGGCATGGTGGAGCACACCTGTAGTCCCAGCTACTTGGGAGGCTGAGGCAGGAGGATTGCTCCATCCCGGGAGGCAGAGTTTGCTGTGAGTTGAGATCATGCCACTGCACTACAGCCTAGATGAGAGTGAGCCTC
Organism: Sapajus apella; assembly: GCF_009761245.1. Classification (NCBI taxonomy): domain Eukaryota; kingdom Metazoa; phylum Chordata; class Mammalia; order Primates; family Cebidae; genus Sapajus; species Sapajus apella. The sequence goes on from NW_022436946.1 coordinate 38,858,766, forward strand.
CATCTCAAAAAAAGTAAATACAATAAATAAACAAATATTTTATGTAATCTATCCAGCATTTTAGTTTTCTTTTTTTTTTTTTAGTGGGGGCATGGGAAGTTTATTTCTTGTATCTAATCTGCCATGCTGCCAGAGTGGCCAAAATGCAGTAAGGCAATTATTACTGGAGCTTAGGGTATCCTGAGCCACCTGAATAAATGCTGAGGGCTGTTCAACCTTTTGTTCTTTATCAAGGAGGCTGTCAGGTTTGGAAAAGAATGTACTTAGCCAACATGGCTGGGAAATGACATTTTTTCAGTTAACTGGGACTTTTCCCTAAAAATTTGCCTGCTCTAGGATTAATATCACCCCACATAAGGCTACTATACACAGGAAGTAAGTTCTCAGGGTTCTCTCTCTCTCTCTCTTTTTTTTTTTTTTTTTTTTTTTTGAGACAGAGTTTTGCTCCTGTTGCTTAGGCTGGAATGCAATGTGTGATCTCAGCTCACTGCAACCTCCATCTTCTGGGTTCAAGTGATTCTCCTGCCTCAGCCTCCCGAGTAGCTGGGATTACAGGCATGCACCATCATGCCTGGCTATTTTTTTTTATTTAGTAGAGATGGGGTTTCACTGTGTTAGTCAGGCTGGTCTTGAACTCCTGACTTCATGTGATCCACCAGCGTCGGCCTCCCAAAGTGCTAGGAATACAGGTGTGTGCCACCGCAATGAGCCGTTCTCAGGATTCTCTAAGTTGTCCATAGTTACACAGTTACATTGTTTTTTTCTTGGAAATTTTATTTATTTGAGACAGGGTCTCAATCTGTCACCCATCCTGGAGTGTAGTGGCATGCTCATAGCTCACCACAGCATTGAACTCCTGGGCTCAAGTATTCCTCCCACCTGAGCCTCCTGAGTAGCTGGGACTACAGGTGTACACCACCACAACCGGCTATGCTGGCAATCTTAGAAATGTTGCACATTTCCAATGTAATCACTAACACAGTAACTATCTGGATTCCTGCAGTGTAAACACACCAAAAACTTGCTCATGGGCCCAAAGTGTGGCCTATGATCAGCAGTAGCAGCAGCACCTGAGTGCAGTTAGAATTGTGTTCTACGGGCTGGGGCTGTGGTTCACACCTGTAATCCCAGCACTTTGGGAGGCCAAGGCAGGAGGATTGCTTGAAGCCAGGAGTTAAAGACCAGCCTGAGCAACATAGCAAGACACCTCATCTCTACAAAAAATAAAAATAAGATAAAGATAACAAATAAAAATAAAAATAAAAATAAAAATAGAAAACTAGCCAGGAATGATGGCATGTGCTTGTAGTCACAGCTACTCAGGAGGGTGAGGCAAGAGGATTGCTTTGAGTCCAGGAGTTCAAGGTTACGGTGAGCTATGATTGCACTACTGCATTCCAGCCTGGGCAACAGAGCAAGATCTCCTATCTGAAAAAACAAAAACACAAAGAAACAAAAGAGGCCAGGCATGCTGGCTTACGCCTGTAATCCCAGCACTTTGGGAGGCTGAGGTGGGCAGATCACTTGAGGCTAGGAGTTTGAGACCAGCCTGGCCAACATGGTGAAAGCCCCATCTCTACTAAAAATGAAACTATTATCCAGTTATGGTGGTACAATCCTGTAATCCCAGCTACTCGAGAGGCTGAGGCATGAGAATCGCTTGAACCCAAGAGGCAGAGGTGCAGTGAGTTGAGATCGTGCCACTGCGCTTCACCCTGGATGACAGAGTGAGACCCTGTATCAAAAAATAAAAATAAAAAATAAGGGGCTGGGCATGATGGCTCATGCCTGTAATCCCAGCACTTTGGGAGGCCAAGGCAGGCAGATCACTTGAGGTCAACAGTTTGAGACCAGCCTGGCTAACATGGTGAAGCCCTGTCTCTACTAAAAATATGAAAGTTAGCTGGGCGTGGTAGTGCATGTCAGTAATCCCAGCTACTCAGGAGGCTGAGGCAGGACAATCGTTTGAACCTGGGAGGCAGGGATTGTAGTAAGCTGAAATCATACCACTGCACTCCAGCCTGGGCTATGAAAAGAGACTGCATATATATATATGCAGATGTCTGAATGCTATTTCAAATGACCAATGTTAGGTTTTTTTGTTTGTCTGTTTGTTTTGAGTTGGAATTTTGCTCTTTTTGCCCAGGCTGGAGTGCAATGTGGCGATCTTGGCTCACTGCAGCCTCTGCCACCTGGGTTCAAGCGATTCTCCTGCCTCAGCCTCCCAAGTAGCTGAGATTATAGGCATGCGCCACCACACCTAGCTAAATTTTTTGTAGTTTTAGTAGAGATGGGGTTTCTCCATGTTGGTCAGGCTGGTCTCAAACTCCTGACCTCAGGTGATCTGCCCACCTCAACTTCCCAAAGTGCTGGGATTAGAGGGGTGAGCCACTACGTCCAGCCTCTTAAATTTTACAATAGTTATGCTATCCATAGAGGCAATTGGGGAAGTTACAAAATCTCATGCCCTCCAAAACAGTGGCTGAATTCTGCCTACATTTTAGCAGAATTCAGGACCCTTTTGAATCTGCCATTGTGAAATTATAATGGAGCTGACCTAACCAACTCCATCTTGCTTGTAACCTCCAAACTGTCCTTGTTCATTCCTGCGCTTAGGTTCAACTAACTTTGGGAGGAACTTAGTTTATAGTTTAAAACAAAGATGATAACAGCTCTTTCCCAAAACAAACCTCCTTCTTGCCTGGGAACTAGGCTGCCTTTGTAGGACTAACAAATTAGCCACAAGATTAGAAATTATGGTTTAGGAATCATGCAGCTGGAGCCTACAAGATTCTGACCCTCTCTTAACTGCTCCTAAGATCAGTGCTTGAGGTATTTTGCAGACCTTACACTTGATGTATCAAGTGGCGCCACCCAGATGGATAAAATGGCTCATCTGATCTTGTGGCCAGAAACTGACTCAGAGCAAAGGTACAACTTCAATTCCCTACCTAACTAACTTCATCGTCTACCTAACCAATCAGCACTCCTGGCTCATTAGCTTCCACCTACCCACCAGGTGTCCTTAAAAACTCTGATCCCAGAATGCTCAGGGAGACTGATTTGAGTAATAATAAAACTCCTCCTGTCTCCCGCACAGCCAGCTCTGCGTGTTACTCTTTCTCTATTGCAATTCCCCTGTCTTGAGAAATTGGCTGTGTTTAGGCAGCAGGCTCATAATCCTAATCTTGTGGCCTTTCATTAGTATTACAAAGGTGGTTTCAGTCCTTGAGCAAGGAGGGGTTTCATTATAGAGAGGGACTATTATCATCCTTGCTTCCAAGGTAAACTATAAACTAACCTACTCCCATGGTTAGTTTGGCCTATGGGCAGGAATGAGTAGCCTGTGAAGCTAGAGGCAAGGTGGAGTTAGCCATGCTAGTTTCTTCTCACTGTCCTAATCTTTGCAAAGGTGGTTTCAAAATCACGTTTTTTTTTTGTTGTTTGTTTGTTTGTTTTGTTTTTTTTTGAGACAGAGTCCTGTTCTGTTGCCCAGGTTGGAGTGCAGTGGCATGATCTCAACTCACTGCAACCTCTGCCTCCCGGGTTCAAGTGATTTTCCTGCCTCGGGCTCCTGAGTAGCTGGGACTACAGGCATGCCACTACCATGCCTGGCTAATTTTTTGTATTTTTAGTAGAGACGGGGTTTCACTGTGTTAGCCAGGATGGTCTCGATCTCCTGAACTTGTGATCTGCCTGCCTCATCCTCCCAAAGTGCTGGGATTATAGGCATAAACCACTGCCCCCAGCCCAAAATCATGGTTTTAAGAATCAGAACCTGAGGTCCACTCCTAAAAACAGTGTGACCTTAAACAAGTCACTTTAACATTTCCAAACATACAATTCTTATTTTGCAAGATTGTTAAGGGAATAAAAGGAAACCTTATAAAAGAGTGCCTATGGATTCCCGCCGCTCTGCCCTTCTCTGTCTTCTCTGCACTGGGAGCAGTTCTCCTGCCACAGTCCCTCATTCCCTCAAAATGTTTGCCTGCTCCAAGTTCGTCTCCACTCCCTCCTTGGTCAAGAGCACCTCACGGCTGCTGAGCTGTCCGCTAGCTGCAGTGGTGCTGAAACCACGAGAGACACTGACAGATGAGAGCCTCAGCAGCTTGGCAGTCTCACACCCCCTTACCTCACCTGTCTCTAGCCACAGCTTCCAAACCAGCGCCATTTCAAAGGACATCGACACGGCAGCTAAGTTCACTGGGGCTGGAGCTGCCACAGTTGGAGTGGCCGGCTCTGGGCTGGGATTGGGATTGGGACTGTGTTTGGGGGCCTCATCATTGGTTTCACCGGGAACCCTTCTCTGAAGCAGCAGCTCTTCTCCTACACCCTTCCGGGCTTTGCCCTCTCAGAGGCCATGGGGCTCTTTTGCCTGATGGTGGCCTTTCTCATCCTCTTCGCCAAGTGAAGGAGCCGTCTCCACCTCCCATAGTTCTTTCTCCCATGTGTCGTCGGTCCTGTGTGGTCCTTTTCCTATATACCTCCCCAGGAGACCTGGAAAGGTGGTTGGCTCAGGGTGTGATAGAGAAAAGACAAATAAATACTGTATTAACAAGAAAAAAAAAGAGTGCCTATGACAGTCCCTGTGGTGTAATGATATATAAGAGATATTGGTTTTTATCCACATTCCCTGGCTCATAACTCTCACAGTCCTTGTTATAGTTTTTGTTACAATGTCGAGTGCGTTGGGGAGGCCTCAGGAAATGGACTCTCTCTGCCCTCCTACCCTCCTTTCACTTGCCCCCGGAGATGGAACTTAATCTTCCCTCACACCTGCACCCTTTCTGATTGTGGGTGTCCAGACCCTCCCCAGAGGGGGCCGCTCTATACCCTGGGAGAATGAATACTGACATCATGAAGTCCAAGAGGACTGTGTTCTGAGAGCTTCTGAACTCTTGAATGTTCCCCAAGGCTGGTGGGCCCAGGGTGAGCATGGACGCTCCGAGCCCCTTCCCCCATACCTTGCCCTGTGCATCTCTTCATCTGTATCTTTTGTAATATCCTATTTTATAATAAACCGATAAATGTAGGTAAGTATTCTGTGAGCTGCTCCAGCAAATTAATTGAACCCAAAGAGGGGTTTGTGGGAACCCCAACTTGAAGCCAGTCAATCAGAAGTTCCAGAGGCCTGGACTTGTGACTGGTGTCTGAAGTGAGTGGTGGTCTTGGGGACTGAGCCCCCAACCCATGAGATCTGACACTATCTCCAGGTAGATAGTGTTGGCCTTGAATTGGAGGATACCCAACTGGTGCCTGCTGCTTGGTTTATGTGGAAAAGCACTTACACCTTTGGCCACAGAAACATGTGTCATTGTGGTATGAGAGTAAAGATAAAACATGGTTTGAAGGTTTCTCTTAAGCAGTGCCTATCACATATTAGGTAGGCAATAAATGTTAGTTGACTTTCTTTTCTCTTTTCATGCCTTGCCTAGAGAGAACTTTTTTCCCTATCATTCAAGTGTATAGAAACAGAGTGTTCTATAAATCCATGAGAAATGTCAGATATTAACATAGTTTACATTTGCATATGAATGGGAAAGATACAATCATAAAAGTTTCCTTGAAGGATGAAATACCGTTTATAACCCTAGAGATAAATGAAAAAAGTTTAAATTAAAACAGAAGTTGGGGGCCAGGCATGGCGGCTCACGCCTGTAATCTCAGCACTTTGGGAGGCTGAGGTGGGTAGATCACTTAAAGTCAGGAGTTTGAGACCAGCCTGGCTAACATAGTGAAATCCCATCTCTACTAAAATACAAAATTAGCTGGGTGTGGTGGCGGGCAACTATAATCCCAGTTACTTGGGAGGCTGCGGTAGGAGAATCCCTTGAACCCGGGAGGCAGAGGTTGCAGTGAGCTGAGATCGTGCCATTGCACTCCAGTCTGGACAACAGAGCAAGACTCCATCTTAAAAAAAATAAAATAAAACAGATAAAATATTGAAAGTTAGGTAGAAAAAGGTGTCCACCACATAGCCCAACATGCTTATTATAAGGAAGTTTGAAATGTAACACTGAACTTTCTTTTCTTTTTTCTTTTTTTTTTGGGATGGAGTTTCACTCTTGTTGCCCAGGCTGGAGTGCAATGGCACAATTTTGGCTCACCGCAACCTCCACCTCCTGGGTTCAAGTGATTCTCCTGCATCAGCCTCCCGAGTAGCTGAGATTGCAGGTGTCTGCCACCATGCCTTTCTAATTTTGTATTTTTATTAGTTAGTTATGCTGGTCTCGAACTCCCAACCTAAGGTGATCTGCCTGCCTCGGCCTCCTAAAGTGCTGGGATTACAGGCTTGAGCCACCACGCCCAGCCTGAGCTTTCTTTCTTTTTTCCAAGACGGAGTTTTGCTCTTGTTGCCCAGGCTGTAGTGCAGTGGCACAATCTTGGCTTACTACAACCTCCACCTCCCAGGTTCAAGGGATTCTCCTGCCTCAGCCTCCCGAGTAGCTGACTACAGGCATCCACTGCCATACCCAGCTAATTTTTGTATTTTTAGTAGAGTTGGGGTTTTACCTTGTTGGCCAGGCTGATCTCAAACTCCTGAACCCAGGTGATCCACCTGCCTCAGCCTCCCAAAGTGCTGGGATTACAGGCATGAGCCACTGTACCCGACCAACACTGAGCTTTCTAATTACCAAAGCTAAAAGGAAAATTCAATAAATTACATAAAGAAATTACTCTTTCGGGAGGCTGAGACAGGAGGATCCCTTGAGCCCAGGAGTTGAATCTGCAGTGGGCCATAAGGGGATTGCTGCACTCTAGCCTGGGGACAGAGCAAGACCCTGTCTCAAAAAACAAAATAAATAAATAAAAAGAAAATATTCCAGACACTATCCTTTATATTAAGGTCCAAAAGGAACCTATTGCATGGATCCTTGTACAGGGAGCATGGAACAATTTAATGAGATATATTTTCTTTCTTTCTTTTTTTTTTTTTTGAGACAGAGTTTCGCTCTTGTTACCCAGGCTGGAGTGCAATGGTGCGATCTTGGCTCACCGCAACCCCTGCCACCTGGGTTCAAGCAATTCTCCTGCCTCAGCCACCCAAGTAGCTGGGACTACAGGCTGCGCCACCATACCCAGCTAATTTTTGTATTTTTTAGTAGAGACGGGGCTTCACCATGTTGACCAGGATGGTCTCGATCTCTTGACCTACTGATCCACCTGCCTCGGCCTCCCAAAGTGCTGAGATTATAGGCATGAGCCACCACGCCTGGCATGCAATATATTTTCATGGTGCAATTGGAAAGCAGTTGCTTTTTATTTTGGAGACTGAGTCTCTCTCTGTCACCAGGCTGGAGTGCAGTGGCACCATCTTGGCTCACTGCAACCTCCACCTCCTGGGTTCAAGCGATTCTCCTGCCTGCCTCAGCCTTCTGAGTAGCTGGAATTACAGGTATCCGCCACCACGCTTGGCTAATTTTTGTATTTTTAGTAGAGACAAGGTTTCATAATATTGGCCAGGCTGGTCTTGAACTCCTGAGCTTGTGATCCACCCACTTCGGCCTCCCAAAGTTCTGGGATTACAGGCATGAGCCACTGTGCCCAGCCCCTTTTTTTTTGTTTTCTGAGACAAAGTTTCGATGTTTCATCCAGGCTGGAGTGAACAGCTGTGATCATTCCCTCCAGCCTGGATGAGTGAACGATCACACCTGTTCACTCCAGCCCCCTGGGTTCAAGCGACTCTCCTGCCTCAGCCTCACTGCAACCTCAGCCCCCTGGGTTCAAGCGACACTCCTGTATCAGCCTCCCAAGTAGCTAGGATTACAGGCGGCTGCTACCATGCCAGGCCAATTTTTGTATTTTCAGTAGAGATGGAATTTTACCATGTTGGCCAGGCTTGTCTCAAACTCCTGACCTCAGGTGATCCACCCACCTCAGTCTCCTAAAGTGCCAGGATTACAGGTATAAGCCACTGCACCCCGATGGAAAGTAGTTGTTAACATAATAAAAATATAACTTTTAAGAGTTATATTGTTATTGTTATAATAAAATATAAAAATATAGCTCTTTTTTTTTTTTTTTTTTTGAGACGGAGCTTCACTCTTGTTACCCAGGCTGGAGTGCAATGGCGCGATCTCGGCTCACCGCAACCTCCGCCTCCTGGGTTCAGGCAATTCTCCTGCCTCAGCCTCCTGAGTAACTGGGATTACAGGCACGCGCCATCATGCCCAGCTAATTTTTTGTATTTTTAGTAGAGACGGGGTTTCACCATGTTGACCAGGATGGTCTTGATCTCTTGACCTTGTGATCCACCCGCCTCGGCCTCCCAAAGTGCTGGGATTACAGGCTTGAGCCACCGCGCCCGGCCTAAAAATATAGCTTTTAAGAGTTATATTTTAACATAACATATATATTATATTTTATTATAACATAATAAAATATAGCTCTTAAAAGTTATATTTTTATTATGTTAGTTATTATGTGGTATGGTTTTTCATACTAGTAGATTTAATATGGATTGAAGACAGGCTGATTTTTTTTTTTCCTTCTTTCATTACTAAAACCCAGAGCTTGATAAGCCCTCTGGAAGTGGATTATCTCTAATTTTTAGAAAACTTTTATATATCAGAGGAATTTTTTTTTTTTTTGAGACAGGGTCTTGCTCTTGTTGCCCAGGTTGGAGTGCAATGATGTAATCTCTGCTCACTGCAACCTCTACCTACCAGGTTCAAGCAGTTCTCCTGGCTCAGCCTCCCAAGTAGCTGAGATTACAGGCGTGTGCCACCTCACCTGGCACACGCCTGTAATCTGCCTCATCCTCCTGAGTGTCTGGGACTATAGGCACACACCAGCACACCCAGCTAATTTTGTAGTTTTAGTAGAGACGGGATTTCTCCATGTTGGTCAGGCTGGTCTCGAACTCCCAACCTCAAGTGATCCACCCACCTCGGCCTCCCATAGTGCTGGGATTACAGGTGTGGGCCACGGTGCCCAGTCCAGAGGAATTTTTTTCTTTTTCTTTTTTTTTCCCCCTCCAGATTAGCTTTACTGTATTAGGAATTTTTTTTTTTTTTTTTTCTGAGATGGAGTTTCGCTCATCACCCTGGCTGGAGTGCAGTGGCACACTCTGGGCTTACTGTAACCTCCACCTCCTGGGTTCAAGCGATTCTCCTGCCTCAACCTCCCGAATAGCTGGGAGTTCAGGTGCCCGCCACCACATTTGGCTAATTTTTTGTATTTTTAGCAGAGACAAGGTTTCACCATGTTGGCCAGGCTGGTCTTGAATCCCTGACCTCAGGTGATTTGCCTACCTCGGTCTCCCAAAGCGCTGGGATTATAGACGTGAGCCACTGTGTCTGGCCAGGAATATCTTATGTATCAGTTATGAACCTGGTAAAACTTCAGCCAGAATTATTGTAACCCGTATAGAAAGCATGTAGACAACTGGAAGAAAATATTTTTCTTTTTTTTTTAAGTTTTAAATAGGGGTGGGACTCTCGCTTTGTTGCCCAGGCTGATTTCGAACTCCTGGGCTCATGTAATCTTCCCATCTCGACCTCCCAAAGTGCTAGGATGACAGGTGTGAGGCTTTTTTCTTTTTTTGGGGGGACAGTTTCTCAGACTGTAGCACAGTGGTGGTGTCACAGCTCACTACAGCATCAAACTCCCGGGCTCAAGCAATCTTCCCATCTCAGCTTTCCAAGTAGGACTATAGGCACTTGCCACCACATCTGGCTAAGTTTTTAGAAAAATTTTTGTAGAGACAAGGTCTCATTGTGCTGCCCAGGCTGGTCTCGAACTCTTGAGCTCAAAGCATCTTCCCTTCTCAGCCTCTCAGAATATTGGGATTACAGGTGTGAGTCAAGGTGCCTAGCCTGAAAGCACTGTTTCATGTCTATCAACAGAGACCAACTCTTCACCAGCCTATAAATAATCTCAGCTTGCTATACCCACTAGGTTCATTTCCAGTAAAATAAATACAAGTACATTAAAAAACAAAACAAAGCAAACAACCTTGGTCAGGACAGAAAAAAGTATAAAAAGGTTTTCTTAACTAAAAAAACAAAACAAGCCAATTGATGTCTTAGTTTTGCTATGATTTTAGAAAGAAAATGTTAGCATCGAAGTTTCCTGTGAATTTCCTAAGAGCTTGAAACAAAAATAAATGACAAGAAATGTTTTGGAAATATTCTAAATGAAAATCTTTTGTCAAATTTTTTATACTCCAGTATTTAGTGACTCTATTATCTCTATACTATTGTGTAGTATTTTTTTTAACTTCACAATATAAATGAACATCTTTCTCCATCGATACAAACTAGATGTACAACATTCTGTTACATGGTTCCAGTAAAGTCCACTGAAAGGTTATATTATTATTTATTTAACCAATATTTAAATTGTTTCTATTTTTCGTGATAAAACAGTCATAGCCAACATCATACATATATATATTTTTTAACATCTCCAAAGATAAGCATGGATTTTTGTTGTTGTTGTTCATGTATCTTTCCACACTTGTCTAGTTACTTTCTTAAGACTTCTCAAAAGTGGGATTGTTAGGTCAAAAGGGATACTTTTGGATTCCTATTGCCAGATTGCCTTCAGGAAAGATTACATTGGCTTATCTTCCCATTGAGAATGTATGACATTGTCCAATTTCCCAGTCTTTAGTTAAAACTGAGCTAGCTTCAGTGATTTTTTTTTTTTTTTTTTTTTGAGTCAGGGTCTTGGTCTGTTGCCCTGGCTGGAGTGCAGTGGTGCAATCACGGTTCACTGCAGCCTTGGCCTTCCTGGGCTCAAGTGATCCTCCTGCCTCAGCCTCCCAAGTAGCTGGGACTGATTTTTTAAATAATAGAATTTGCAAAGATTCAGAAGATCTGCATAACTCAATGAAACAAAATATTTTCCAATGACAAATGTCTGATGCTACAAATTAAGAAAAAGATCCATTCAAAGTGCAGGATAGACCAGTGGATTTTAAGGTAACTGAATATAAAAACTTCATTACTATAGTTTCAGATTCCACATTGTAACTAACTTAGTAAACATACCACTTGTTGAGTTTTGAGGTAGTATCATATAATAGTATCCATATAATTATCTGAAAACGCTATTTAAATGCCCTTCCCTTTTTTAACTATATACTATGTAATGCCAGATTTTTTTTTTCTTGTAGATATGGGGGTCTCACTGTGTTGCCCAGACTGATCTTGAACTCTTGAGCTCGAGCAGTCTTCCTGCCTTGGCCTTCCAAAGTGCTAGGAATACAGGCATGAGCCCCGCATTCAGTGAGATTTAAAATATATATATATGTGTGTGTGTATATATATATACTTAACCAAAACAACATATTGCAATAGAATGACTGCAGAAGCAGATAGGGAAATCTACCTGTAGTCTATAAATTTAGATATAGAGATTTACAAACATGTAAAACAATGACATGCTTCTCATTTTTTTATTTTTGTTTTGGAAAGCACAATTATTTTCATATAAACATGCTAGAATTATTATTTTTTTTAGGAGATGAGGTTTTACTCTGTCACTCAGGCTGAAGTGCAGTGGCATGATCACAGCTCACTGCAGCCTGGGACACCTGGGCACAAGTGATTCTCCCACCTCAGCCTCCCAAAGTGCTGAGATTACAGGCATGAGTTACCATGTCTGGCTTTGTTATTTCTGAATAATTAATAATTAACCAAAAAATTATCAACCAGTCTAGACAACAAAGTAAGACTCCATCTCTACAAAAAAATCAAACAAATTAGCCAGGCGTGGTCGCTGGCACCTATGGTCCCAGCTACACAGGAGGCTGAGGCAGGAGGATTACTTGAGCCCAGGAAGTTCAGGCTGTAGTGAGCCATGTTTGCAGCACTGCACTCTAGCCTGGGCGACAGTCTCAAAAAAAAAAAAAAAATCAATTGTTATTCTTCATACACAAAATATTGATAACTATTACCCACATAAGCAAGAGTTCTTATGTTCCTCAACTCTTATTTATTTTATTTTAATTTCATTATTATTATTTTTGTAGAGACAGGGTCTCACTATGTTGCCCAGGCTGGTCTTGAACTCCTGAGCTCAAACAATCCTCCTCCCTCAGCCTCTCAAAGTGCTGAGATTATAGGCCTGAGCCTTTGTGCCCAGCTTTTATTTTTCAATTTTTAAGAGGGTAAACAAATGCAAAGTCCAAAGAGTTTGAGAGGAGTTAGTATACTATATGAGTTTTGTTTTAAAAAATAGTTTTAGTCAAATTAATTTTTTTCTTCTTTTTTTAAAAAAATTAGTCCTTTTTTCTTTATTTTATATGGAAGGATTGTTAGTCACTAAAATGAACTATTATAAAAGTATATAGGCATACATGCTAAGTCCTACTTATAGAGAAATAAATTATAAAGTCACTGAGAAGATTTTAAACTAAACTATTCCTGAGAATATTTAATAGGCACATTGCAATTCTTTCTCCAGATTTACTTACTAACCATGGCTCTTAGTTTCTATTTCGGTTTAACTGGTTCTTAGAATTAGGCTACCTGAAGTGTTCTTTTTTTTCCCTGGTGCATACAATAATTTTTGTTTGATTTTTCTGGATGTCTTTGCATCATCAAAACTAGTGCTATATCCCAATTCTATCATCACATTCTCTTGGCCATTGTAGAAGGTAAATCAGAGGAGAAAAATACTCTGGACAACTGAAGCATTCTTTTATTTCACAAATTATGAATTTCTATGGAGTACTATAAACTGCTAGGCACTATGCATTTCTTGGTGAATGAAATAGACACAGCCTTTGCCTTCATACTATGATTCTTGCTTCTGTTTAAAAATAGGTGAATTGGCCAGGCACAATGGCTTATGCCTATAATCCCAGCACTTTAGGAGGCTGAGGCAGGTGGATCACTTAGGCCAGGAGTTTGAGATTAGCCTGGCCAACATGGTGAAGCCTCATCTCTACTGAAAATATAAAAATTAGCTGGGTGTGGTGATGGGTGCCTGTAATCCCAGTTACTTTGGAGGCTGAGGCAGGAGAATCACTTGAACCTGGGAGGCAGAGGTTGCAATGAGCCGAGATTGTGCCATTGCACTCCAGCCTGGGTGACAGAGTGAGACTCTGTCTCAAAAATCCGCAAAAACAGAAAAAAAAAAAAAAACCACCAGAAAACAAAAAGTGGATGGAACAAACATGTCCTGTGTTTCTTAACATATCACTGAAATAGATTCAGAAGTGAAAAGAGGGGTAACCTAAGAGTGAGAACACTACTGGATGAGCTTTTATGTATTACTATTCTTACCGGTGATAAGTTCAAATTTTAAAAGTACATAAAAATAAAGACAAATTATGTCTATAACACTGTGATAGGTTTGTAATAGAGTACAGGCAGCTATAGCTTTTCTATAGGTCTTGTATACAAGGTTGGAGAGATGCAGGTGGTTTGTCACAGACCTCTGAGCAGTTCTGGGGCTACCAGAGTTGGCACAGGAGGGAGTGCAGCAATAGACTTCAGAGCTGGGTTATCAATTGAAGAATTGCACATAGGCCAGGCTTGGTGGCTCATGCCTATGATCTCAGCACTATGGGAGGCTGGGAGGCTGAGGTGGGAGGATTACTTGAGTCCAGGAGTTTGAGACCAGCCTTAGAAACATAATGAGTCCTCATCTCTACAAAAAATTAGCCAGGCATGGGCCAAGCGCCATGGCTCACGCCTGTGATCCCAGAAGTTTGGGAGGCTGAAGTGGGCAGATCATGGGGTCAGGAGTTAGATACCAGCCTGGCTAATATGGTAAAACCCATCTCTACTAAAAATACAAAAAAAATAGCCAGCTATGTGGTGTGCCTGTAGTCCCAGCTACTCGGGAGGCTGAGGCAGGAGAATCACTTGAACCAGGAGGTGGAGGTTGCAGTGAGCTGAGATAGCGCCACTGTACTCCAGCCTGGGCGACAGAGTGAGACTTCATCTCAAAATAATAATAATAATAAAAATTAGCCAGGCATGGTGGCCCGCACCGTAGTCTCAGTTACTTGGGAGGCTGAGATGTGAGGATTACTTGAGCCTGGAAGTTTGAGGCTGCAGTGAGCTGTGATCATGCCACTTCACTCCAACCTGGGTGACAAAGTGTACCCTGTCTAAAATAAATAAATAAATAAATAAAAAAAATTGCATATAAAACAGTTGATTTTCTCTTATCCACTCCATTTCCCCTATGGGAAAAGTGTTGTCAAAGCAAAGCCATTAGACATTTAGCATCAGGCTGAAAACAGGAGTGGTGTTGAAAGACAAAAAATGCTAAGGTTTCCAATGTAAACATTAGCTCCTGAGAGGAAAGTGAAAGACAAGATTGACAAGAGGCCTTAAGAATCAAAGAAGACTGGCCCGGGCGCGGTGGCTCAAGCCTGTAATCCCAGCACTTTGGGAGGCCGAGGCGGGTGGATCACGAGGTCAAGAGATCGAGACCATCCTGGTCAACATGGTGAAACCTTGTCTCTACTAAAAATACAAAAAATTAGCTGGGAATGGTGGCAGGTGCCTGCAGTCCCAGCTACTCAGGAGGCTGAGGCAGGAGAATTGCCTGAACGCAGGAGGCGGAGGTTGCGATGAGCCGAGATCACGCCATTACTCTCCAGCCTGGGTAACAAGAGTGAAACTCTGTCTCAATAAAAAAAAAAAAAAAAAAGAAAAAGAAACAAACAAAAAAAAGAATCAAAGAAGACCAACCTTTGACTAATGAGAGTCCTCAAGGCTGGGTATGGTGGTTCATGCCTATAATCTCAGCACTTTCCGGGGGTCAACCAGTCGAATACCCCTTTGTAAATATTGGCCAAACCGCATCCATTATACACTTCTTTATTATCATTACCCTAATTCCCCTCTCCGCTTTAATCGAAAACAAACTACTTAAATGATAAACATCCTTGTAGTATAATTTAATACCCCAGTCTCGTAAACCAGAAAGGGAGAGCATCTACTCCCCAGGACAATCAGGCAAAGAATATCTAATTCTACCATCAACACCCAAAGCTGATATTCTAATCTTAAACTATTCCCTGAGTAACTAATTAATTTTTATATCATTGAAGGCTTAGCCATGAAGTACTTTGTAAGTACATATAATATAATATCTTTACCCTTATTATGTAATTAGTACATTATTGTTTGTTCCCATGAATAATACATAGTACTGCAAATGCTTAATTATACATAACACATTAAACCAAAACGTGCATTAAAACACCACAAAGCATGCTTACAAGCAAGAACTGTAATCTCACATCAGACCATAACACATTTAAATCCAAAAAGCACATAAGAACACAGCGAGCGCACGAATATCATCTAGTACATAGCGTCATTAACTGTACATCTGTACATTAAGTTATTGATTGGACATAGCACATCACACTTTGACAGTCCTTCTAACCATGGATAGCCATCATTATATTTGGTCTCTTAATCTACCATCCTCCATGAAACCAGCAACCCGCCCACATTTGCTGCTGTTCTTGCTCCAGGCCCGTATAGACAGGGCTTGGTTATACTGAAAAGATATCTAGCATTTGGCTCCTACCTCAGGGCCATCTCATTAAGATCGCATATACATTTCCCTTAAATAAGACATCACAATGGTGTGGCGCTATCACCCTCTTAACTCAATCACGGGAGCACGACGGGCCTTTAGTATTTTAACTTTTGGGGGTATAATCATCAGCATTGCCAGGAGGCTCCGGAAGTATCCCAACCACTGTCCTGTGGTAACTGAATGTGTTTTGCCAGGCTTTATGCTATCATCGCACTTATATTGAATGTCTTGGCCCGCATCCTGACCACTAAGGTGTTATTCAGTCAATGGTTACAAGTATAATAAATAATTAACTAGTATTTATACCCAATTAAATCCAAAGCCACCACTCCAACAACCAAGTATATATATATATACCCAAAACCTTAAGCACAATCCATATTTTCTGAGGCAGATACCATAAAGAGACATCCCACTACTAACATTATTGACTAATACAAGTCCTACTAACTGGAAAACATATGCGCCCTACAATTACCCTAAACCAATAGATAATACTGCCCGTGGTTACTCCCCACATACCTCAAACCATGCCTTTCAGAAAACATACTTATACTAATGTAGTAGTAAGTTAGATTTTAAACCTATATAAGCCCACCACTATATATATCCGTTTAAGTATTTATCAAGTTAATGTAGCTTAATATTTAAAGCAAGACACTGAAAATGTCTAGACAGGTAATAATCACCCCATAAACATATACAGCTAGTGCTCGACTTACGACCACGATTTGTTCCAACAGACCGGTCGTAACACGATTTGGTCATAAGTTGAGTAGGCTATATGTACAGTACTGTGAAATGATGTCATAAAAATCTTTAAGTCATATTTTGTCATAATTTTCTTTCATTATTGTTATATATCATAATTTTCTTTGTTCATTTTATTCAATTTGTATCATCTCTACACCATTTTGTTTCTTATTTTTACATTCGTCAGGTTTAAGTAAAACACTGCATTACCAGTACAACTGGTTTAATATTTGCAAAACATACAAAATTACAAAATACAGGGGCATACAAAAATACAAAATACAGGTGTAAAAAATACCATAGGAATCATTTTCCCAATTGCAAAACATATCAAAATATATAAACATGTACGAAACATTTTATTGGCCGCTGGTGCTTGGCTGCGGATCGTTGATGTCGTCATCTGAGGCAGCAGTTGGGGTTACCGGAGTTGGTTTTTTCATAAACATGGTGAGCTTTGTCTGAATTGTATGTTTCTTTTTTTCTTCATAAATTTCACGATACGGACTTAACACATCTGTGCCATCCGTTCAATCCTTGCAAATCGTTTGATGTTTGGGTCCATTGCTTCGAAATGTATAAGAAGTTTATTGGGAGGGGTTTGATGAAAAATATCCAAGACACAAAACATAAATTGCTGTACGGAGTCTGGGATAACAGTTGAAATGGTGCATGCGGAGATGGTAGTGCTGCCGGAAGCTGGTCCGCACTGTCGTACGCCCAGCTGGGCAACGTTTGTGCTGCCAGATGCGGAGCAGTCGTGGCTAGTGATTGTGGTCGAAAAGTTGAATGGTCGTAAGTTGCATAGGTCGTAAGTCGATTAATACCTGTAGGTTTGGTCCTAGGCTTTCTATTAGCTCTCAGTGAGATTACACATGCAAGCATCCACAGCCCTGTGAAAATGCCCTCTAGATTATCAGAACATGAGGAGTGAGTATCAAGCACGAGTACATGCAGCTCAAAACATTTTGCTTAGCTACGCCCCCACAGGAAACAGCAGTGACAAACTTTTAGCAATGAACGAAAGTTTAACTAAGTTACACGGACTATTAGAGTTGGTCAATTTTCGTGCCAGCCACCGCGGCCATATGATTGACTCAAGTTAATAGAGCCCGGCGTAAAGAGTGTTTAAGATTTTATTCCCAATAAAGTTAACCTATAACTAGGTCGTAGAAAACCCCAGTTATGGTAAAATATCCTATGAAAGTGGCTTTAGTACCCTGAATACACTATAGCTAAGGTACAAACTGGGATTAGATATCCCACTATGCTTAACCCTAAACTTCAATAACTTAACCAACAAAATTATTCGCCAGAACACTACAAGCAATAGCTTGAAACTCAAAGGACCTGGCGGTGCTTTACATCCATCTAGAGGAGCCTGTTCTATAATCGATACACCCCGATAAACCTTACCACCTCTTGCCCTCAGCCTGTATACCGCCATCTTCAGCAAACTCCTTAAAAAGTAAGCAGAAGTATCATCATAAAAACATTAGGTCAAGGTGCAGCCAATGAAGTGGGAAGAAATGGGCTACATTTTCTAAATTAGAAAAGCTACACGATAGCCTTTATGAAATCTAAGGGCCTAAGATGGATTTAGCAGTAAATCAAGAATAGAGAGCTTGATTGAAACCGGGCCATTAAGCACGCACACACCGCCCGTCACCCTCCTCAAACATCACATAAAAGTACATTAACAATAAACCACTACACACTGATATAGAGGGGATAAGTCGTAACATGGTAAGCATACTGGAAAGTGCGCTTGGACGAATCAAAGTGTAGCTTAAACTAAAGCATCTGGCTTACACCCAGAAGATCTCACAACAGATGATCGCTTTGAGCTAACTCTAGCCCAAACCCTGTACAACTAACTATACTACTTAAATACAATAACTAAATCATTTACCTATTACAAAAGTATAGGCGATAGAAATTATACTATAGGCGCAATAGATATAGTACCGTAAGGGAAAGACAAAAACCTAACAAAGCATAAAAAAGCAAAGACAAACCCTTTTACCTTCTGCATAATGAATTAACTAGAAATAACTTTACATAGAGAACTTCAACAATGCCCCGGAAACCAAGCGAGCTACCCAAGGATAGCTAAAAGAGCATACCTGTCTATATGGCAAAATAGTGGGAAAATCTGTGGGTAGTGGTGACAAACCTACCGAGCCTGGTGACAGCTGGTTGTCCAAGATAGAATCTTAGTTCAACATTAAATTTACTTACAGAACCATTTAATCCTCCCATAAGGGACAGCTCTTTAGACCCTAGGAAATAACCTTTTATAGAGAGTAAAATATTCCACGACCATAGTTGGCCTAAAAGCAGCCATCAATTAAGAAAGCATTTAAGCTCATTACTTAATTACTCTTTTTTTTTTTTTTTTTGGGACGGAGTCTCGCTCTTGTTACCCAGGCTGGAGTGCAATGGCGCGATCTCGGCTCACCGCAACCTCCGCCCCCTGGGTTCAGGCAATTCTCCTGCCTCAGCCTCCTGAGTAGCTGGGATTACAGGCACGCAACACCATGCCCAGCTAATTTTTTGTATTTTTAGTAGAGACGGGGTTTCACCGTGTTGACCAGGATGGTCTCGATCTCTTGACCTCGTGATCCACCCGCCTCAGCCTCCCAAAGTGCTAGGATTACAGGCTTGAGCCACCGCACCCGGCTTTTACTTAATTACTCTTAATTCTATTCATTCCACTGAACTCCTAAAACACATTGGACTAATCTATTACTTAATAGAAGCAATAATGTTAGTATAAGTAACATGAACTTATTCTCCCTGCATAAGCTTATCTCAGACCGAAACAACTACTGTTAGTTAGCAGCCCAATCATTACATACTACAGCTTAATTTATCCATTAACTAAACTGTTAACCCAACACAGGCATGCATCCAGGAAAGATTTTAAAAAGTAAAAGGAACTCGGCAAACTCTACCCCTGCCTGTTTACCAAAAACATCACCTCTAGCATTATCAGTATTAGAGGCACTGCCTGCCCAGTGACACATGTTTAACGGCTGCAGTACCCTGACCGTGCAAAGGTAGCATAATCACTTTTTCTCTAAACAGGGACTTGTATGAATGGCCACACGAGGGTTTAACTGTCTCTTACTTTTAATCAGTGAAATTGACCTATCCTTGAAGAGGCAGATATACCTAAATAAGATAAGAAGACCCTATTGAGCTTCAATTTAATAATACAAACTAGTACTTTAAAAACCCACAGGCACTAACCTACTGTCAATGTATTATAAATTTTGGTTGGGGTGAACTCGGAGTATAGCACAGCCCCCAGAAAGACACATACCAAGACCTCACTAGTCTAAGTAAATCTACACTTATTGACCCAATAACTTGATCAATGGACTAAGTTACCCTAGGGATAGCAGCGCAATCCTATTTTAGGGTCCATATCGACAACAGGGTTTTTTATGACCTCAATGTTGGATCAAGACTTCCTAATGGTGCAGCCGCTATTAAGGGTTCATTTGTTCAACGATTAAAGTCTTACGATCTGAGTTCAGATCGGAGAAATCCAGGTCGGTTTCTGTCTATTAAATATTCCTCCCAGTACGAAAGGACAAGAGAAATAGGGCCTACTTCACAAAGTGCCCTCACAAATCAGATGACCATTATCTCAATCTTACAAGTTACTACTCTTACCCAAGAACAGGGCTGGTTAAGATGGCAGAGCCCGGTAATTGCATAAAACTTAAAACTTTATGATCAGAGGTTCAATTCCTCTTCTTAACGACGTGTTTATAGTTAATTTATTCTTACTAGTTATTATTATTTATTCCTACTAATTATTATTATTTATTCCTACTAGTTATCCTGCCCTAATTGCTACAGCATTCTTAACACTCATAGAACGAAAAATCTTAGGCTATATGCAATTCTGCAAAGGCCCTAACATTGTAGGCCCCTACGGAACACTCCAACCAATTGCCGATGCAATAAAACTTTTTACAAAAGAACCCCTACTACCCGCAACATCCACCACAGCTATACGTAGCTGCCCCAGCCCTAGCCCTCTCCATTGCCCTCCTTCTATGAACCCCCCTCCCCATACCATATCCCCTAATTAACTTCAACCTGGGCCTCCTATTTGTACTAGCAACATCAAGTCTAGCTGTTTACTCAATCCTATGATCTGGATGAGCATCCAACTCAAACTACGCATTAATTGGCACATTACAAGCTGTAGCTCAGACAATCTTATATGAAGTTACCCTGGCTATTATTCTACTATCAACCCTCCCAATAAGTGGTTCGTTTAACTTAAACACTCATTCATTACAACACAAGAACGCTCGACTCCTACTACCATCATGACCCCTAGCCATAATATGATTTATCTCCACATTAGCAGAAACTAACCGAGCCCCCTTCGATCTAACAGAAGGCAAATCAGAACTAGTTTCAGGTTTTAATATTGAATATGCTGCGGGCTTATTTGCTCTATTCTTCATAGCAGAATACATAAATATTATTGTAATAAATACCCTAACCACTACCATCTTCCTAGCAGCACCTTACAACACAACTGTATCAGAACTCTACACAATTAATTTTATAACCAAAACCCTTCTATTAGCTACCCTATTTTTATGAATTTGAACAGCATACCCTAGATTTAGCTATGACCAACTAATACATCTCCTATGAAAAAATTTTTTACCACTTACACTAGCACTATGCATATGATATATTTCAATACCTATCCTAATATCTGGTATTCCACCCCAAACATAAGAAATATGTCTGACAAAAGAATTACTTTGATAGAGTAAATCATAGAGGTTTAAATCCTCTTCTTTCTAGAATTATAGGAATTGAACCCATACCTGAGAACTCAAAATTCTCTGTGCTACCTATTACACAATATTCTAAATAGTAAGGTCAGTTAAATAAGCTATTGGGCCCATACCCCAAAAATGTTGGCTTAACCCTTCCCGTACTAATATTAATCCTTTAGCCTACCTCATTATTTCCCTTACTATCCTAATAGGAACCGTAATTACAATTTTAAGCTCACACTGATTCCTCATCTGAATAGGCTTAGAATTAAATATGTTAGCTATCATACCAATACCAGCTAAAAACACAAGCTCCCGCTCCACGGAAGCATCCACTAAATATTTTTTAATTAAAGTAACCGCATCTATAATCCTCTTAATAGCCATTTTCCTCAACAACCTATTTTCTGGACAATGAACAATTAACCCATCCCTTAATCAAATTTTATCTACAACAATATTAATTGACCTGATAATAAAATTAGAAATAGCCCCCCTTCACTTCTGACTCCATGACGTTTTATCTATAGGAGCAGTATTTGCTATTATAGGGGGCTTTATTCACTGATTTCCATTATTCTCGGGTTATACACTTGACCAGACTTATGCTAAAATTCATTTTATCATCATATTTGTAGGTGTAAATTAAACTTTCTTTTCACAGCATTTTCTCGGCTTATCTGGAATGCCTCGACGATATTCAGATTATCCCGATGCATGCACTACATGAAACATCGTCTCCTCTGTAGGCTCATTCATTTCACTAATAGCAGTTATTCTAATAATTTTTATAATTTGAGAAGGTTTCTCCTCAAAATGAAAAGTTTCAACCATTGAGCAACTATCTACCAACCTAGAATGACCCTATGGCTGCCCTCCTCCTTATCACACATTTGAAGAGTATACTTATGTAAAAGCTCTAAGCGAAAAAGGAAGGATTTGAACCCCCCAAAATTGGTTTCAAGCCAATCCCATAGACTCTATGACTTATTCAATAAGATATGAGTAAAATAATTACATAACTTTGTCAAAGTTAAATTATAGACCAAAAATCTATATATCTTAACGGCAACACCAGCTCAGTTAGGCTTACAAAAGGCTACATCCCCTATTATAGAAGAACTTACTGCTTTTCACCATCACACACTTATAATTATTTTCCTAATTAGATCACTAGTCCTATACATTATTTCCCTAATACTTATTACAAAACTAACCCACACTAGTACCATAAATGCCCAAGAAGTCGAAATAATCTCAACTATCCTTCTCGCCATTATTCTTATTATAATTGCTCTTCCATCCCTACGTATTCTATATATAACAGACAAATTTAATAAACCCTACTTAACCCTTAAAGCAATTGGTCACCAATGATACTGAAGCTATACTCAGACTATGAAGATTGAGCCTTTGATTCCTATACCAACATATTTCCTTGAACTCGGCGAATTTTGACTTTTTTTTTTTTTTTTTTTTTGGGACGGAGTTTCGCTCTTGTTACCCAGGCTGGAGTGCAATGGCACGATCTCGGCTCACCGCAACCTCCGCCTCCTGGCTTCAGGCAATTCTCCTGCCTCAGCCTCCTGAGTAGCTGGGATTACAGGCACACACCACCATGCCCAGCTAATTTTTTGTATTTTTAGTAGAGACAGGGTTTCACCATGTTGACCAGGATGGTCTCGATCTCTTGACCTCGTGATCCACCCGCCTCGGCCTCCCAAAGTGCTGGGATTACAGGCTTGAGCCACCGCGCCCGGCCCTCGACTTCTTAAAGTAGATAATCGAACAACCTTACCAATAGAAGCAGCTATTCGTATGCTAATTTCAACACAAGACATCTTACACTCATGAGCTGTCCCAACACTGGGTGTTAAAACAGATGCAATCCCCAGATGTTTAAATCAAGCTATACTAGCCTCTATGCGACCAGGCCTATTTTATGGGCAATGCTCAGAAATTTGTGGAGCAAACCACAGCTTTATGCCTATTGTCCTAGAATTCATTTATTTCCAAGATTTTGAAGTATGAGCCTCTTACTTATATCACTGTACAGCTACTTAGTATTAACCTTTTAAGTTAAAGATTGACAGAACCCCTCTCTCTACAGCGAATGCCTCAACTAGATATTTCACCATGACTAATGGTGATCCTATTAATAGTTGTAACCCTATTTTATATTATTCAGTTAAAAATACTGAATTTTATCTTCCATATTACCCCTTCATCAAAATTAACTAAAACACAAAAACATAAAACAACTTGAGAACTAAAATGAACCGAAATC
Source organism: Sapajus apella (assembly GCF_009761245.1). Lineage (NCBI taxonomy): Eukaryota > Metazoa > Chordata > Mammalia > Primates > Cebidae > Sapajus > Sapajus apella. Next base: position 38,882,148 of record NW_022436946.1, read on the forward strand.
TATTTACCTCTTTCAATACCCTGATAATCTTAGGAATCCCCCTAGTAGTGTTATTTTTTTTCCTACTACACTAATTATGCCCTCTAACAACCTAATCAACAACCCACTTTCCTCCCTTCAACAATGACTAATTCAACTTACACTAAAACAAATAATAACAGTTCATACCATTAAAGGACGAACTTGATCCCTAGACTTCTAGGTCTATTTACCTTCATCGCCCTAAATAACCTTCTCGGACTTACACCGAACACATTTACACCAACTACTCAACTATCAATAAATTTAGGCATAGCAATTCCTCTGTGAGCAGCAACTGTGCTCATAGGACTTCGATTTAAAACAAAAGCATCTTTTGCCCATTTCTTACCTCAAGGAACACTCATCACACTTATTCCTATACTAGTTATCGTTGAAACAATTAGTCTTTTTATTCAACCAGTAGCACTAGCCTTATGGTTAACAGCCAACATCATAGCAGGCCACCTATTAATGCACCTACTCGGAGATACTACACTAACTCTTCTAACCATCTATCTCTCCTCTTCCACAATCACTATCATCATTATTATCTTACTAATTACCCTAGAATCGGACGTAGCCCTCATCCAAGCCTATGTTTTCACACTTTTAGTAAGACTCTATCTGCATGGTAATTCATAATGACACACCAAACATACGCTTAACACATAGTCAACCCAAGTCCCTGACCACTAACAGGAGCCCTGTCAGCCTTTCTATTAACCTCTGGCCTAATTATATGATTCCATTTCTACTATACTCTTCTCCTTACTGCAGGGCTATTAGCTAGCTCAATAACAGTATTTCAGTGATGACGTGATGTAGTCCGAGAGAGCACATATCAAGGCCACCACACTATACTTGTTCAAAAAGGTCTCTGATACGGAATAATCCTATTTATTATCTCAGAAATCTTCTTTTTTGCTGGTTTCTTTTTTGCTGGTAAAATGCTGGTGAGCATTTTACCACTCTAGTTTAGCCTCAACTCCACAAACGGGACATTGACCTCCTACGGGTATCTTCCCTCTTAACCCAATAGAAGTACCACTTCTAAACACAGCTGTTCTATTCACATCAGGAGTCACAATTACTTGAGCACATCACAGCCTAATAGAAGCTGCTCGAGAAGAATCAGCTCAAGCACTATCCATAACTATCGCACTAGGAATCTATTTTACCTACCTACAAATATCAGAGTATTCCGAAACTTCCTTTACTATTTCTGACGGAATCTATGGTTCTACATTCTTTATAGCTACAGGCTTTCATGGCCTTCATGTTATTATTGGAACCACTTTCCTTGCCACATGTTATATTTGCCAACAATTATATCACTTCACATCCAACCACCACTTAGGCTTTGAAGCCGCCGCATGATACTGACGTTTCGTAGATGTAGTATGACTATTCCTCTATATTTCTATGTACTGATGAGGATCTTACTCTCTTAGTATGAACAGTACCATTGACTTCCAATCAATAGGCCTCCATAGACTCGAGAGAGAGAGTAATTAATCTAGCACTAACTCTAGTGACTAATATTCTTCTAGTTTAATACTAATTACTGTTACATTTTGACTCCCACAATTAAATATATATACAGAGAAATATAATCCCTATGAGCGTGGATTTGACCCTGCAACCTCTGCCCACCTACCCTTTTCTATAAAGCTTTTTTTAGTCGCTATTACATTTCTTCTATTTGAACTAGAAATTGCCCTGCTATTACCTCTGCCATGGGCAACCCAAACAAACAACTTAATGCTAACAATCAACATAATTCTTGCTCTACTTGTTATTCTAGTATTGGGGTTAGCCTATGAATGAACTCAAAAGGGGTTAGATTGAGTTGAATTGGTATATAGTTTAATCAAAACAAATGATTTAGACTCATTAGATTATGATAAATCATTTTACCAAAGTGCCTTTCATCTACATTAATACCGCACTAGCATATTTCATATCTTTACTAGGATTGCTAATCTACCGATCTCACCTCATATCATCCCTACTATGTTTGGAAGGCATAATATTATCACTATTCATTGTAGCTACACTCACAACCTTAAATATTCACTTAATATTAATATATATAATTCCTATTACCCTTCTAGCATTTGCCGCATGCGAAGCTGCGGTAGACCTAGCCCTATTAATCTTAATTTCTAAACTACACAGCCTAGATTATGTGCAAAACTTAAATCTACTTCAATGTTAAAAATTATTTTACCAACAATTATGACACTTCCAATAATATGACTTTCAAAAAGTTATATAATATGAATTAATATAACCTGCAGCCTATTAATTAGTGCTTTCACGCTTCTACTCTTATATTTACCAAATAATTCATGTAACTTATCACTAATTTTCTTCTCAGACCCATTAACATCACCTCAGCCTGACTATTGCCACTAATAATCTTAGCAGTACAACGCCTCTACAATAACCCGCTTCCATGAAAAAAACCATACAGCTTAATATTAATTTTTTTACAAATCTCCCTAATCATAACATTTACAGCCACAGACCTAATCCTATTTTATGTCCTAGTCGAAACCACCCTAATCCCTACCTTAATTATCATTACCCACTGAGGATATCAACCAGAACGCCTCAACGCTGGCTCATACTTCTTATTCTGCACACTAGCAGGACCTCTTCCATTACTTGTTATGCTCCTCTATTACTTAAGTAGCTTAGGATCCTTAAATATACTAGCAATAATAATTAACACTAAAGAAGTATTACTTTCCTGAACTAATAATGTTATATGACTAGGGTGCATAATAGCCTTTATAGTCAAAATATGGACTTCATCTATGACTCCCTAAAGCCCATGTTGAAGCCCCAATTGCTGGCTCAATAGTACTTGCAGCACTCCTGCTAAAACTAGGTGGCTACAGCATGATACAAATTACCCCTATTCTTAACCCCCTGACAGAAAAAATAAGTTACCACTTTCTTATTTTATCTCTGTGAGGTATAGCTATAACAAGTTCTATCTGCTTACGACAAGCTGACCTAAAATCACTCATGGCCTACTCTTCTGTCAGCCATGTGGCACTTGTCATCCTAGCTATCTTTATTCAAACCCCCTGAAGCTTTACTGGTGCAATAATCCTAATAATTGCCCATGGCAATTATTAGGTGGGAGGATTGCTTGAGCCCAAGAGTTAGAGACCAGCCTGGGCAATGTAGTGAGACCCTGTGTCTATAAACAAAAAATAATAAAAATACATTTCAAAACATAAAAACAGGAGTCCTCAAAAGAGTTGTGAAATTGAGTGGCAAAGTAATGATAATGGAGAGAAAGAAAGTAAATATCACAGAAAATAACAGAGCAAAATGAATTAAAAATACCTGCACGCAGATGGTTGCTTGTGAAACCTCCAAGATTAAAGAATAGATTAAAGATTAAAGATTTAATTAAATCTCCAAGATTAAAGAATAGATCTTCAGTCTGGGCAACATAGTAAGACCCCATCTCTACAAAAAAATTAAAAATAAAAATTAGCCAGGCATGGTAGTATGTGTCTGTAGTCCCAGCTACTAGGGAGGCTGAGTTGGGAGGATTGCTTGAGCCCAGGAGGTCAAGGCTGCAATGAACTACCATCAGGCAATGGTCATATAGAGCAGATGAGCCCCAAATGGGGGCTTAGCCTGGGAGGGTTCTTATCTTTGCCCAGGAAAGAATTCAAGGGCAAGCTGGTGGTGTTAGACAGCAACTTTTACTGAAGCAGGAGTGTACAGCAGCAGCAAAAGTACTGCTCCTTGCAGAACAGGGCTACCTCATAGACAGTGTGCCTAGAATAACAGCTCAGGGGCCGTTTTCCAGTCATATTTATACCTAGTTTTAATCACATGCAAATTAAGAAGCAGGTTATTTAGAAATTTTCAGAAAAGCAATGGCAATGGTAAACTGCCACGGTGCTGGTGGGCATGTCTTATAGAGAAGTGCTGTTGGTACCTCTTCCCTGTTTCAGCCAGTCTTCCGTCTGGACTGGAGTTGAGTCCTGACTCCAATCTCAATGGTACTCCAGCCTGGGCAGCAGAGTGAGATCCTGTCTCAAAACAAAGAAACAGAAATTTATCTTAAACATTTTAGGGGAAAAATAGGACACTTAAAATGGACATTAAACAGATTTACAACACATCTGAACCACCGAATGTTAGAAAATACTGGAGTTAATGCCTCAGGGTTCTGAGAAAAATTCTTTTTTGTTGTTGTTGTTTTTTTTTTTTGGTGCCATGACTCGGATCTTTTTTTTATTATTTAAAAAAATTTTTTTTTTTTTTGAGACAGGGTCTTGCTGTGTCGTGCAGGCTAGAGTGCAGGGGCACAATAACAGCTCACTGCAGCCTTGACCTCCCAGGCTCAAGTGATTCTCCTGCCTCAGCCTCTCAAGTAGCTGGGACTACAGGCCTGCACCACCACGCCTGGTTAATTTTTGAGGTTTTTTTCTTTTTTTTTGGTAAAGATAGAGTTTTCCCACATTGCCCAGGTTGGTCTCAAAGTTCTGGGCTCAAGGGATCAGCCCGCCTTGGCCTCCCAAAGTGTTGGGATTGCAGGTGTGAGCCACTGTGCTCAGCCTAAAATTCATTTTTGACTTAGAATTCTATACACAGGGCCAGGTGCTGTAGCCTATGCCTGTAATTGCAACACTTTGGGAGGCCGAGGTGGGTGGATCACGAGGTCAGGAGTTTGAGACCAGTCTGGCCAATATGGTGAAACCCCATCTCTACTAAAAAATTAAAAAATTAGCCGGGCATGGTGGTGCATGTCTGTAGTCCCAGCTAATCAAGAGGCTAAGGCAGGAGAATTGCTTGAACCCAGGAGGCAGAGGTTGCAGTAAGCCAAGATCGCACCATTGCACTCCAGCCAGGGTGACAGAATGAGACTCTGTCTCAAAAAAAAAAAAAAAAAAAGAATTCTATTCATAGGCCAGGCACAACTGTAAGGAGATCAGTACAGGGTTTTAACAACAGAATGGATGAAAGGCACTCAACCTAGTTGAGGAGAGGTAAGAGAAGACTTCCTGAAGGAGATGATCCTGAGTTAACCTTAAACCATGAGCAAACAGCTTGGTAAATCTCTTCAGTAAATTTCCCTGACCTAGATTAGACTGTGGTAAGAGAAATTTTACCTCCAGATTCAAATTTGACTTCCAGATAGCTCATAAACTTTTCATGATGAAGGGCATAAGCATTTAAAAATAGTCATCATTTTGCTTACTATTCCCATCACATATGCAGGGAACCTGACTTGCAAGATTTGCAGCTCAGTTCTTCTCATGACTAATCCATTGATGCTGGGCACACCCACCTTTCTTTTTGACTTGGAAAAACTGTTAAAACCATCACCTTTTTCTTTTATTGCAGGTTTTCTTTTTTTTTTTTTTTTGAGACGGAGTTTTGCTCTTGTCATCCAGGCTGGAGTGCAATGGTGCGATCTTGGCTCACTGCAATCTCTGTCTCCTGGGTTAAAGCGATTCTCCTGCCTCGGCCTCCTGAGTAGCTGGAATTACAGGTGCCTGCCACTATCCCCGGTTAATTTTTGTATTTTTAGCAGAGACAGGGTTTCACTATGTTGGCCGGGCTGATCTCGAATTGCTGGCCTCAAGCGATCTGCCTGCTGTGGCCTCCCAAAGCACTGGAATTACAGAAGTGAGCCACTATGCCTGCCCAGCCTCTGTTTTTAAAAATCATCCCATTGTTCACTTCAAAATCTCTTTTCTGAATGAAAATTAAAATGTTCCAGCTCTGTGAAATAAGCATCAGCTTGATAGTGGGTTAATCAACTTTGTTTTTGTTTTGTAGCACATTGTGTTTATTACATATTTGAAGACATCCAATGTTTTTTTCACACAGAATCTACTAAAATATGACATAAAAACAACAAAAGATCTTGTAATCTGTTGACAGAAAACACTAGCCTAATGCTTAAGAATGAAATTTGTCTACCATCATATGTTTTTACCATCAGAATAAAGCACTAAAAGATGGAGAGGGTGTGTTTTAGTAATATTCTTGCAGGGTTTTTTTTTTTTTTGAGACAGTTTTGTTCTTGTCACCCAGGCTGTGGCACAGCGAAGTGATCTTGGCTCGCTACAACCTCCTCCTCCCAGGTTCACTCAATTCTCCTGCCTCAGCCTCCCAAAAAGCTGGGACTACAGGTGCCCACCACCATGCCTGCCTAATTTCTGTATTTTTAGTAGAGATGGGATTTCACCATGTTGGCCAGGCTGGTCTTGAACTCCTGACCTCAGGTGATCCACCAACTTCAGCCTCCCAAAGTGTTGGAATTACAGGCATGAGCTATTGCGCCTGGCCTCTTGTAGTTAGACTCTCCTTTGCAGAAAGAAAACATGAGGTCCAGGTACAGTGGCTCATGCCTGTAATCTTAGCACTTTGGGGGGCTGAGGTGAGAGGATTGCTTGCGCCCAGGAGTTAGAGACAAGCTTGAGCAACGTGGCGAAACCCATCTTAAAAAACAAAAACAAACAAAAGAACCTGAAAAAGAAAAAAAGAAAAATATAAATAAGAAATTCCTGTTTAGGGATGTCAAAGATGCCCTCCAACTCCCACTGAATGGCATTTTCAGGATGGCCCCTTATTCAGTGACAGAGCCAAAGCTTGGACATAGCACTGGGTTAAATGCTGTCCCCATAACATTTATATTTACCTGGAACCTGTGTGAATTTGACCTTTTTGGGAATAGGCTATTTGCAGATGTACTCAAGTTAAAATGAGGTTGTGCTGGACTAGGGTGGACCCTAAATCCATTACGACTAGTGACTGTGGAATAAGACGGAAGTTTGTTTACACAGATGCAGAGGGAAGACGGCCGTGTGGAGACAGAGATTTGAGTTATGCTGTCATAAAGCAAGGACTGCCGAGGCCTGCAGGCAACACCAGAACCTGGAATCTGCACGGAAGGATTCTCCCCTGTGGGCTGCAGAGAGATCACGGCCCTCCAGACATCTTGATTTCAGACTTCTGGCCTCCAGGACTGTGAGCTAATCGGTTCCTGTTGTTATAAGCCACCCAGTTTGTGGCAATTTGTGACAGCAGCCTGAAGAAACTGCCACAGGCATCAGTCAGGCTCTGCTCATACCCTACCAGGAGGAGGCGGGCAACCCTTCCTTAGTCTGCCTGCATCCTCATCCAACAGAGAGAAGTTTGATTTTTTTTTTTTTTTTTTCAAATAAGACAAGGTGGGGACGGGTAGGGGGTGAAAAAAAAATAAGACAAGGTCTTTGTTGCTAAGGCTGGAGTGCAGTAGTGAAATCAAAGCTCCCTACAGCCTCTAACTCCTAGGCTAAAGTGATCCTCATGCCCCATCTTCCTGGGTAATAGGGATCGGGGGCATGTCACCATGCCTGGCTAATTTTATAGCTTTTTTTAGTAAAGACAGGGTCATACTTGTTGCCCAGGCTGGTTTTGAACTCCTGTCTCAAGCAAATCTTCCATGCTGGCCCCCCAAAATGTTGGGATTATAGGCGTGAGCCACTGTGCCTGGCTAGACACCTGATTCTTAATCCCACTGCCTCCCAGTCCTACCTCCTCAGCTGTCCTGACATCAGCTCTGTACTAAGTAGGCCAGAATCTGTTTTCTGAATGCTCTTCAAGCCTAAATCATCCTTATTTTATTTATTTATTTTTTTGAGACGGAGTTTCGCTCTCGTTACCCAGGCTGTAGTGCAATGGCGCGATCTCAGCTCACCGCAGCCTCTGTCTCCTGGGTTCAGGCAATTCTCCTGCCTCAGGCTCCTGAGTAGCTGGGATTACAGGCACGTGCTACCATGCCCAGCTGATTTTTTGTATTTTTAGTAGAGACGGGGTTTCACCATGTTGACCAGGATGGTCCGATCTCTTGACCTTGTGATTCACCCGCCTCGGCCTCCCAAAGTGCTGGGATCACAGGCGTGAGCCACCGCGCCCGACCTTAAGGGAGCTTTATTCTCAGACTTTTTTTTTTTTTTTTTGAGACGGAGTTTTGCTCTTATTACCCAGTCTGGAGTGCAATGGCGCGATCTCGGCTCACCGCAGCCTCCGTCTCCTGGGTTCAGGCAATTCTCCTGCCTCAGCCCCCTGAGTCGCTGGGATTACAGGCACGCGCCACCATGCCCAGCTAATTTTTTTCTGTATTTTTAGTAGAGACGGGGTTTCGCCATGTTGACCAGGATGGTCTCGATCTCTTGACCTCATGATCCACCCGCCTCGGCCTCCCAAAGTGCTGGGATTACAGGCTTGAGCCACCGCGCCCGGCCTATTCTCAGACTTTTAATCAATGTTTAAGTAGTCAGAATATCACTCCTGGAAGAGTAACAGGTTTTTACTTGGCAGCGAATGCTCTGAAATCTGATTGGCTAGATAACAATTACCGGCAGAGTGGAAAGCACAAAGGCAAGGTAGCCTTCTTATACTTACTGAGGCAATGAATGTGTCAATGGCAGTGGCAGTGGTACCTACACATTCTCTGCATTTCATAAGCCCCATGACTCTCGCATACACGGAGAAAGGGTAAAAATGACTATCAATCAAATATGGAAACAAAAGAACAGAGGTGGTAATTTCAACATATACAAAGTAGGATTTAAGACAAAGAGGAAAGAATATTTCAGTGGGATCATTTGATCTTGATAAATGGCAAAATTGATACAGTAGTCTCCTCTTATCCACAGTTTCGATTTCCATGGTTTCAATTATCCATGATACAGAATAATAAGATGTTGAGAGAGAGAGAGAGATGAAGAGAGGACCACATTCATGTAATTTCTGTTACAGAACATTGTGATAATTGTATTTTATTATCAGTTACTGTTATCTCTTAAGTGTACCTAATTTATCAATTAAACCTTATTATCATAGGTATGTATGTATAGGAAAAAGCAGTGTGTGTGTATGCATTTGAAGTTCGGTACTATCTGGGCTTCAGGGGGCCTTGGAGTGTATCCCCCAAGGACAAGGGGGGACTACTGTACTGGGCATTGCAGTCATTGTCCTCTATAGTCATACAGACCTGGGGTTAAATCCTATCATCGTCTAACTGTAAAACTACACAAATTTTCCTCCTGGAGCCTCAGTTTTCATGTAGGTAAAAAGGAGAGAAAACATACCTTCCTCACAGGATAGCTCTGAGGCTTATGTTCGCTAACGTATGCCTAGGGTTCAGTAAAAGCTGTCGTGTTCATTCTACTTACTTTCCAGGAAACATACCAAAACCATTGTTTCTTTCCTCAAGCCCTCTGCCCTTACCTTCAGTATGCTGTACACTTTTTTTTTGTTACCAAAAACTTTATGCTCTTTTTAAAATTTATTTTTTTGCCTGAAGCTATGACATTTGAATGTTACCAAAAACTTTAAATTCACCATTTATTGGAATGAATTTTGTTACATTAAACAACTTTTTAAAAACACATATTTTTAAAATTTCAATAGTTTTTAGGATACAAGTGGCTTTTGGTTACGTGTGAGTAGTGTAGTGGAGATGTTTAAGACTTTAGCGCGATAGTCACCCAAGTAGTATCCATTGTACCCAATGTGTAGTTTTTTCTCTCTTAATCCTCTCCCACCCTCCCCCTTCTGAGTCTCCAGTGTCCATTTTACCACTCTGTATGCCTTTGTGTACCCATAGCTTAGCTTCACTTTCAAATGGGAATATACGGCATTTTGGTTTTCCATTCCTGAGTCACTTCACTTAGAATAATGGCCGCCAGCCCCATCCAAGCTTCTGCAAAAGACAGTATTTCAGGCTGGGCGCGGTGACTCATGCCTGTAATCCCAGCACTTTGGGAGGCTGAGGCAGGTGGATTGCCTGAGGTCAGGAGTTCCACATAGCCTGGCCGACATAGTGAAACTGTGTCTCTACTAAAAAAAAATTAGCTGCTTGTGGTGGCACATGCCTGCAATCCCAGCTACTTGGAAGGCTGAGGCAGGAGAATCGCTTGAACTCAGGAGTTGGAGGTTGCAGTGAGCCAAGATTGCACCTGTGCACTCCAGCCTGGGCAACAAGGGCAAAACTTTGTTTCAAAAAAAAAAAAAAAAAAAAAAAGACAGTATTTTATTCTTTTTTAATGACTGAGTGGTATTCCATGGTGTATATATACCACCTTTTCTTTATCTATTTATTGGTTGGTTGATGGGCACTTTGGTTGGTTCCATATCTTTGCAATTGTGAATTGTGTTGTGATAAACATAGGCATGCAGGTATCTTTTTGATATGCAGTAGTGGAATTGCTAGATTGAATGGTAGATTTACTTTTAGTTCTTTGAGGATTCTCGACACTTTTCCACAAAGGTTGTACTAATTTACATTCCCACAAGCAGTGTATAAACATTTCCTTTTCACCACATCATTTTCGTTATTTTGATTCTTCTAATCCATGAACATGAGATATATTTCCATTTGTTTGGGTCATCTATGACTTATTTCAGCAGTGTTTTGTAGTTCTTTTGTCGAGATCTCTCACCTCCTTGGTTAAATATATTCCTATTTTATTTTTTTAATCAGATATTGTAAAAGGGATTGAGTTCTTCTAGGAAAGAACTCAATAGGGAAAAGACACCCTATTAATAGTTTAGGCATTGAATTCTTTTCTAAAACTCATCTCTAGCTCTCAAGGAACTAGAGATTCAAGAATAAACCAAACCCAAAGGTAACATAAGAAAAGTCTTTTCCTTGAGTTCTTGATTTGTTCTCAGCTTGATCATTGTTGCTGTATAGCAGTGGTACTGATTTGTGTACACTGATTTTGTAACCTGAGACTTCACTGAATTCATTTATCAAATCTAGGAGTCTTTTGGAGTTTTCTAGGTATACAGTCAGATCAATAGTAAACAGAGACAGTCTGACTTTCTCTTTTCCAATTTGGATACCCTTTATTTCTTTCTCTTGCCTGATGGATCTGGTTAGCACTTTTAGTACAACTGAGCTGAAGTAGAAGAGTATAATTGAGTACAGTTGAGTTGAGTAGAAGAAGTGAAAGTGGGCGTTCTTGTCTTGTTTCAGCTCTCAGGGGAAATGCTTTCAACTCTTCCCCATTCACTATGATGTTGGCTGTGGGTTTATCATATACGGCTTTATTTTTAAATTTTTATTATTATCTTTTTGAGATGGAGTTTTGCTCTTGTTGCCCAGGCTGGAGTGCAGTGGTGCGATATCAGCTCACTACAACCTCCGCCTCCTTGGTTCAAGCAATTCTCCTGCCTTAGCATCCAGAGTAGCTGGGATTACATGCATGAACTACCATGCCTGGCTAATTTCGTATTTTTAGTAGAGATGGGGGGTTCTCCATGTTGGTCAGGCTGGTCTGGGACTCCCAACCTCTGGTGAGCTGCCCGCCTTGGCCTTCCAAAGTGCTAGGATTACAGGCATAAGCCACTGTGTCCGGCACATATATGGCATTTATTATTTTGCAGTATGTTCCTTCTATGCCTAGTTTGTTGAGGGTTTTTATCATAAAGGAATGCTGGATTTTTTTTTTTTTTAGATGAAGTCTCACTCTGTCACCAGGCTGGAGTTCAGTGGCACCATCTCAGCTCACTACAACCTCCACCTCTTGGGTTCAAGCAATTCTCCTGCCTCAGCCTCCTGAGTAGCTGGGATTACAGGCGCATGCCACTATGCCTGTCTAATTTTTATGTTTTCAGTAGAGACAGGGTTTCACCATGTTGGCCAGGGTGGTCTCAGTTTCTTGACCTCGTGATCCACCTGCCTTGGCCTCCCAGAGTGCTGGGATTACAGGCATCAGCCACTACGCTGGCCAGGTGTTTTTCTGTATCTATTGAGATAATTGTATGGTTTTTGTTTTTAGTTCTGTTTATACAGTGAATCACGTTTATTGACCTGTATATATTGAACCATTCCAACATCCCTGGGATGAAACCCACTTAGTCATGGAGAATTATCTTTTTGATGTGCTATTAGATTCAGTTTGCTATATGTTGCTGAGGATTTTTGCATCTAGGTTCATCAGGGACATTTATCTATAGATTTCTTCTTTGTTATGTCCTTTCCTGGCTTCATAGAATGAGTTAGGGAGGATTCTTTCTTTCACAATCTTTTGGCATTGGTTCAGCAGGATTGGTACCAATTCTTCTTTGAATATCTGCTAGAATTTGGCTGTGAATCCTCTGGCCTGGGCTTTTGTTGTTGTTGTTTTTGCAATCTCACTGCTTGTTATTGGTCTGTTCAGGATTTCTATTTCTTTCTCATTTGAGGGGTTGTATAGTTCCAGGAATTTATTTATTGCCCGTAGGTTTTCTAGTTTGTGTGCATAGAAGTGTTCATAGTAGTCTCAAATGATCTTTTGTATTTCTGTGGTGTTGGTTGTAATGTCTCCATTTTCATTTCTAATTGAACTTATTTGAATCATTTATCTTCTTGGTTAATCTAGCTAATGGAATATTGATTTTGTTTATCTTTTCAAGGGACCGCTTTTTTGTTTCATTGATCTTTTGTATTTTTCTTTTAATTTCATTTAGTTCTGCTGCGATCTTGGCTGTCTCTTCTCTTCTATTAGCTTTGGGCTTGGCTTCTTCTTATAATTGTATTTATTTTTTGTTTTTTTGAGATGGAGTTTCACTCTGTTGCCCAGGCTGGAGTGCAATGGCGTGATCTCAATTCACCGCAACCACTACCACCTGGTTCAAGAGCTTCTCCTGCCTCAGCCTCCCCAGTTGGGATTACAGGCATGTGCCACTATGCCTGGCTAATTTTGCATTTTTTTTTTAAATTATACTTTAAGTTCTGGGGTGCAGGTTCAGAATGTGCAGGTTTGTTACACAGGTATACACATGCCATGGTGATTAGCTGCCTCCATCACCCCATCATTACATTAGGTATATCTCCCAATGCTATCCCTCCCCTAGCCACCAACCCTCCCGACAGACCCCAGTATGTGATATTCCCCTCCCCGTGTCGATGTGTTCTCATTGTTCAGCTCCCACCCATGAGTGAGAACACGTAATGTTTGGTTTTCTGTTCCTGTGTTAGTTTGCTGAGACTGATGGTTTCCAGCTTCAAACATGTCCCTGCAAAGGACATTAACTCATCCTTTTTTATGGCTGCATAGTATTCCATAGTGTATATGTGCCACACCTTCTCTATCCAGTCTATCATTGATGGGCATTTGGGTTGGCTCCAAGTCTTTGCTATTGTGAACAGGGCTGCAGTAAACATATGTGTGCATGTGTCTTTATAACAGAATGATCTACAATCCTTTGGGCATATACCCAGTAATGGGATTGTTGGGTCAAATGAGCCACTGCATGTGGCCAAAAATTAAAAAATTTTAAAAAGAAAAAGTTTCAGGCTGGGCGAGGAGGAGGAGGAAAAAAAAGACTTTCAGGCTGATGGGGAGTCCTTGAGCACAGTTTCCCATTAGAGGAATCCTGCATCTTACAGGAATGGGCCTTCCTAATATCTTGCTATGCTCAGTCATGGGCTAGGAACAGCTCATTGGAAGTGTGGCCTTGGTGTCAACGCAGCAGTGGATTCAGAGCTCAGCAGCTGCGGTCTCCCTGAAGAAGGAGAGCTGAGAGGCTATTTTCACAGCCTTCATATTATTTTTAGGGCTGCATAATAATTTATTGATGGAAATATCATACTTTATTTATTCAGTCCCCTCCCAATGAACATTATAGTTATTTCTAGTCCTTTCCTATTACAAATAAGGCTTACTGAATAACTTTGTTTTACATCATCTTGCATATTTGGAGAGAGTACCACAACTTGGGGTCCTGGGGAAGCGGACTCTGAGATGGAGATGAATATATAATTGGTTTTTTTAACTTTATTAAAATACTGAGTTTTATTTCACATGTGTATTTTTGTCTCCCCATCATTTCCATGTCTGACCACTGCTATTACTATGTCCTCTCATAACGTTCCATACATACTTAAAACCAAGCAAGCGGTGGAGTTCTATCTTTAAAAACTACAGGCATTTTGGACAACACATTCTTGGCAATGGAACCTGGACAACATTTATCAAACACGGTAGGGAAAGTTTTCACTCTGCATTATAAAAAGGACAGCCAGATATCAACTGTTATAGAAATGAAATAAGATGGAAAACTTTTAACAAATTGTTTAAACTCTTTTCTTAAAGAGACTTCCTCTACTGCCAGAGATCTTAAATAGCCTCCTGGTCAGTCATTTGGAAGCAATTCTTCACATAATTGATGAACTTGGCTTCCACTTTGGGAAGAGAACCACCTTTTTCTATACTTTTTTGCACGTTTGCTTTAATGTATTCTATGGAACTAGGTCCTTTTGGTGTTTTAGGAGTTTTTTCCTGTTTTTGTGAAGGATTCTTGTCCTTTTGATCATGGTGTTGATGATGGTTTTGAGTCTTTTCCATTCTGATTTGACTTTTGTGCATTTTTAGCTGGAGTATTGCATATAGATTTCTTCACTAGTACTTTTTCTTCAGTTTCCTCATCATCAAAATCATCATCATTATCTTCATCATCATCATCCTCATCTTCATCAGCAGCAAGTTTTACTTTTTTCTGTGGAAACTTGCTACCACCTCCAGGGGCAGACTGCTGTCCAGACATACTTAAGAGTTTCACGGCCGGGCGCGGTGGCTCACGCCTGTAATCCCAGCACTTTGGGAGGCTGAGGCGGGTGGATCACGAGGTCAAGAGATCGAGACCATCCTGGTCAACACGGTGAAACCCCGTCTCTACTAAAACTACAAAAAATTAGCTGGGCATGGTGGCGCGTGCCTGTAATCCCAGCTACTCAGGAGGCTGAGGCAGGAGAATTGCCTGAACCCAGGAGATGGAGGTTGCGGTGAGCCGAGATCGCGCCATTGCACTCCAGCCTGGGTAACAAGAGCGAAACTCTGTCCCAATAAAAAAAAAAAAAGAGTTTCACATCCTCCTCCTCTTCATCTTCTGACTCTGCATCTTCTTCCACAGCTACTAAGTGCTGTCCGCCCGTATGCACTGACCCTGAACCACACTTCAAACGTAAGACCACTGGTGGTGTTATTTCAAAGCCCCCAAGGGAAACCGTTGGCTGTACAGACATTTTCAAAGTTGCCAGTGTTAACTTTAATTGGACTGCCTTCAGAATTCATTGCCTTTGCTTCAACAATGTACAATTCATCCTTTGCACCAGCCCCTAAACTGACCATTCTTAAAGATAACTGGTGCTCATTTTCATCATTATCCACTTTGAAGTGATCATCTTTGTCAGCCTTTAGTTCACAACTGAAAAGATAGTTCTGGGGCCTCAGGGGGCTCATGTCCATGTCCATCGAATCTTCCATCGGGTGGCGGAACACACTTAAGTAGAAGAGAAAGCGGGCAGAGATAAATGACCACTGCTCAAAAGAACAGCTGTGCAGGAGGGAATCACACCAGGATAATTGGTTTATTAGGGTGTGGTTCAATATCTACTGAAGGGAAAGGAGGAACACAGGATTGGGGAGACTGAGAAGTTGGTCTGCAACTTAATGATGGGCTCAATTAACCCCACAGGTATTTCGTAACTTAGTATCCTGTTTTTAAGCTTTGTTTATTTCCCCCTCTTTTCCTTCTTTGGCCCTTTGTATTACTTTTCAGTAAGGAAATAGTAACCTTTATACTCCTTCTTTCCACTAGGTACCCTTCACACTTATTTCATACTAGTGTATTTACTATGTTTGCTTAAAAGTTTCAGAGACTAAATCTTGAAACAATACAGGCAACTATGGAAATCGCCCCCACCAGGAAATTGCTTCATGGCTACAGGAGCCTAAGATGGTGCCTACCCATTCACCAGATAGAGAAATAAGTCAAGTTATGGGAACAAGTCACATTGACCTGCCCTGACTCACCCCCTGCACACCCTCCATGCCAAAACCTTCCCTTCCTAAACCCTCCATTTCACTTGGAAATTTGAGGTGGTTTCACTGAGACAATAACCTGGATTGTATTCCCCACTGCTGGCTTTAGTTTGTAATAAAGTCACTCACCTGCTACCATATCTTGATCTTGTTAATTTGTTTTTGTTTTTGAGACAGGGTCTTGCTCTATCTCCCAGGCTGGAGTACATTGATATTATTACGGATCACTGCAGCCTGGACTTCCTGGGCTCAATTGATCCTCTTGCCTCAGCCTCCCAAGTAGCTGGAACTACAGACGTGTGCCATGCCTAGCTAATTTTTCTATTATTTGTAGAGATGGCATATCACTATATTGCCTAGGCTAGTCTCAAACTCCTGGGTTCAAGCAATCCTTCTGCCTTGGCCTCCCAAAGTGTTGTGATTACAGGTGTGAGCCACAGTGCCTGGCCAACCTTGTTGATTGGTTTTGCAAGCAGCAAGTGGCCAAACCCACATTTGGTAACAATTTCAGTCCAGAAATGGGATGAGAAATCTGGGGTTTTATACCCCTACAGTGATCCATCATTGGATATAGGCTGCTTTAGGGAAATGGCATGACGCTAGGCGAGGTGTCACTTTAGCCAGGCAATTCCTGAAGAGGGCTGACAGCTGAAAGGTGTCTATAGCAATACTCCCAGCAACATCTTGGGAGAATAATTTCTTCCTGCCCTTCCCCTTCCTTCCCCCCTTCTCTTCTCTCTTTCCCTTCTTTCTCCACCCCCTGCTTTTTTCCTTCTTTTGGAGTCTTGCTATGTTGCTCAGGCTGGTCTTGAATGTCTGGTCTCAAGCAATCCTCCTGCCTCAGCCTACCAAAGAGTTAAGATTATAGACATGAGCCACCCTGTCTGGCCTGAGGATACATTCTTTAGTCCTGAAGAGGGGTCTGGGAGGCAAGTCATGGCACAAGGGGTATAATAGTAGAATAAATTCCTAGATGGTCTAGTAGGATAATAGGATAAATTCTTAGATGCTGGGTCTTAGCATATCTACATTTGTAATTTTAAAAGGTGTTGTCAAAATAAAAATATATTGTATATACTGTATATATTTTTCCAATATATACTTCCATAGGCAATGCAGGAAAATATCTGTTTCCTCTTGCCCTTGGTAACACAGGGAGTTGTCAAACATTTAAATTTTTTTAGTTAAGCTTTTTATAATCTATATTTTTTACTAAAACACTTTTCCACTTTCTTTCTTTCTTTTTTTTTGAGATGGAGTTTTGCTCTTGTCACCCAGGTTGGAGTACAGTGGCATGATCTCAGCTCACTGCAACCTCCACCTCCTAGGTTCAAGTGATTCTCCTGCCTCAGCCTCCGGAGTAACTTGGATTCCAGGTGTACGCCACCATGCCCAGCTAATTTTTGTACTTTTAGTAGAGATGGGGTTTCACCAAATTGGCCAAGATGTTCTCAATCTCCTGACCTTGTGATCTACCCGCCTCAGCCTCCCAAAGGGCTGGGATTACAGGCGTTAGCCACCATGCCCGGGCCACTTTTCCACTTTCTATTTACCCCCCAAGTACATATTCTTTCAACCCGGACTCTGCAATTTACTAGCTGTCTCAGTGTGTTTACATGTAAAATGGGAAAAATAGAACATGCTGGGTCTCAGAAAATAATACTCCAAAATATGGCACTTTGCCATGATGAACTAAAGCAGCCTCCAGCTGCTGCCTCCCTGCTGCCACCATTTCTCAATCCTCTGTCCCTGTAATCTCAGTAGCTAGGATTACAGGCAAGCACCACCATGCCCTGATAATTTGTGTATATTTAGTAGAGATAGGGTTTCAGCATGTTGGCCAGGCTGGTCTTGAACTCCTGACCTCAAGTGATCAGCCCACCTCGGCCTCCCAAAGTGCTGGGATTACAGGTGTGAGCCACTACACTGGGCCCGTTTAGTTTCTAATAAGAATCATTTACGGCTGGGCATGGTGGCTCAAGCCTGTAATCCCAGCACTTTGGGAGGCTAAGGCGGGTGGATCACGAGGTCAAGAGATCGAGACCATCCTGGTCAACATGGTGAAACCCCGTCTCTACTAAAAATACAAAAAATCAGCTGGGCGTGGTGGTGCGTGCCTGTAATCCCAGCTACTCAGGAGGCTGAGGCAGGAGAATTGCCTGAACCCAGGAGGCGGAGGTTGCGGTGAGCCGAGATCG
Source organism: Sapajus apella (assembly GCF_009761245.1). Taxonomy (NCBI): domain Eukaryota; kingdom Metazoa; phylum Chordata; class Mammalia; order Primates; family Cebidae; genus Sapajus; species Sapajus apella. The sequence continues at coordinate 38,900,212 of NW_022436946.1, forward strand.
GGCCATTGCACTCTAGCCTGGGTAACAAGAGCGAAACTCCGTCTCAGAAAAAAAAAAAAAAAAAAAGAATCATTTACTAACCATTTTGTGAGCATTGGCCCACTCATTTCGCCTAAGAGTTCTATTTACTACCTTTTAAAATTGTCACATTTTCCCCATCTTCCTCTCTCCAATGAAAAAAGATATTTTGAACCTGATTTGATTGTTGGGTAATCATTCTCCAGCAATTCCCCTTGTTTAAGCTCATAAGACAAATTTATATAGCCTTTTCTCCTATTAATCTGCCTATTGTCAGTACATTTTCAGGAAACCTTCAGAGGACAGAGAAGCTTTCCCTCCACCCCGACAACATACCTTATACAGATATTTTGTCACCACGCACAGTGGCTCATGCTTGTAATCCCAGCACTTTGGGAGGACTTGGCAGGAGGATGATAATGTCAGGAGTTTGAGACCAGACTGACCAACATGGTGACACCCCGTCTCTACTAAAAATACAAAAATTAGCTGGGTGTGGTGGTGGGCTCCTGTAAACCCAGCTACTGAGGAGGCTGAAGCAGGAGAATTGCTTGAACCCAGGAGGCGGAGGTTGCAGTGAGCCAAGACTGTGCCACTGCACTCCAGCCTGAGTGACAGAGTGAGACTCCATCTCAAAAAAAAAAAAAAAAAAAAAAAATTGGGAGTTTGATGACATAACAAATGCAAAACCCCATATTTATAAACAGCAGGCAACCAAAAATATTCTCCCTATCTTACCATCATACACTGATGACTTCTAAATTTGTACATTTAGGCCAAATTTCTTATTGGCAAGTAAAAATATTCATCTGTTTACTGGTTATGTTACTGTAAAGAGGTCGCGATCCAAACCCCCAGAGAAAGTTCTTGGAGCTCACTCAAGAAAGAATTTGGGCCAGGCGCGGTGGCGCGGGCCTGTAGGATCTCTTGTGTCCAGGAGTTCTGGGCTGTAGCATGCTATGCCGATCGGGTGTCCGCATTAAGTTCGGCATCAATATGGTGACCTCCTGAGAGTCGGGGACCACCAGGTTGCCTAAGGAGGGGTGAACTGGCCCAGGTCAGAAACGGAGCAGGTCAAAACTCCCGTGCTGATCAGTAGTGGGATTGTGCCTGTGAATAGCCACTGCATTCCAGCCTGGGCAATATAGCGAGACCCTGCCTTAAAAAAAAAAAAAGAAAGAATTTGGGGCTGGATGTGGTGGCTCACGCCTGTAATCCCAGCATTTTGTGAGGCTGAGGCGGACAGACCACTTGAGGTCGGGGGCTCAAGACCAGTCTGACCAACATGGAGAAACCCTGTGTGTACTAAATATATAAAAGTTAGCCAGGTGTGGCGGGGTGTGTCTGTAATCCCAGCTTCATGGGAGGCTGAGGCAGGAGAATTGCTTGAACCCGGTTCAAGACAGAGGTTGCAGTGAGCCGAGATCACACCATTGTACTCCAGCCTGGGCAACAAGAGTGAAACTCTGCTTCAAAAAAGGAAAAAATTGGGGTGAGTCCATAAAGTGAAAGCAAGTTTACTGGAGAAGTAAACAAAAGAATGGCTACTCCACAGGCAGAACAGAGATATGGGCTGCTCCACCGAGTATACTTATAGTTATTTCTTGATTACATGATAAACAAGGGGTGGATTGATTATTCACAAGTTTTTCTGGGAAAGAGGTGAGGATTTCCTGGAAGTAAGAGTTCCTCCCCTTTTTAAAGTTTATAGGGTAACTTCTGAAGTTACCATGGCATTTGTAAACCATCATGGCGCTGGTGGGAGTGTCTTTTAGCATGCTAATGCATTATAACTAACATATAATGAGCAGCCAGGAGTGCAGAGGTCAGTGAGCAGAGCAGTGGTCGGCATCCTGGTTTTGGTGGGTTTTGGCCAGCTTCTTTATTGCATCTGGTTTTATCAGCGGAGTCTTTGTGATCTGTGTCTTGTGCTGGCTTCCTATCTCATCCTGTGACTAAGAATGCCTAACCTCCTGGGAATGCAGCCCAGCAGGTATCAATCAGCCTTATTCTACCCTATTCAAGATGGAGTTACTGTGGTTCAAATGCCTGACAGTTATTTCTATCTTGATGCCCCCGTAGGCGCTTTGAATTCAATATGCCCCAGCCAAGTTTATCTTTCTCTCAAAAATTGCTCCCATCCCTGTGTTTCCTAACTTTCCAAAAGTGTTACCATATTGAAGTAAAAATTCTCAAAGTTATCTTGGATTCTTCCCTCTCCTTTAATCCAACATTTAAGGAATTAGTAATTACTAAGTCCTGTTAAATTTTATTCCTAAATAATTCTAGGATGTGCTTTTTTCTCATAGTCAGCACTATTCTTCTGTGGTTCAGATCCTTGTTTCCACCGTACTATTGCAATAGATTCTTTACTAGTCTCACTTTCCTCTAATTGATCCTAAACACTTTTGTCACAGAATTTGTTTAATACACAAGGCTTATTATAGTTCTCCTTAGCTCAAAAGTCTTTAATAGCTCCCTCCCTCTAGTTTTTCAGCTTCTTTCAAAACCTAGCAGGCAATTCACTGTTAACTTTCTTTATCTACCACTTCCTGTAGAATTGATCATTCCCGGCCAGGTGCGGTGGCTTGTGCCTGTAATCCCAGCACTTTGGGAGGCCGAGGCAGGTGGATCACAAGGTCAGGAGTTTGAGACCAGCCTAGCCAATATGGTGAAACTCCCATCTCTACTAAAAATACAAAAATTTGCTGGCTGTGATAGTGGGCACCTGCAGTCCCAACTACTCAGGAGGCTGAGGCAGGAGAATCGCTTCAACCCAGGAGGTGGAAGTTGCAGTGAGCCCAGATCACGCCACTGCACTACAGCCTGGGCAACAGAGCAAGACTCTGTCTCAAAAAAAAAAAAAAAAAAAAAAAAAAAGAAAGAAATTGACCTTTCCTATCTTTGTTCTCCTAATGAAGGTGTTATGTCCTATCCTAGCACAAATCCTGTTTAAGTGTGTATCCCAAGCATTTGGGACACTAGGCCCACCATTACAGGGGAGGAAACCCTTCTAGATTAACCCTTCTAGATTCTTGAGAACCTAAAAGGGCTTCCTCCCCTGTAATGGTGGGCCTAGTGTCCCAAACGCTTGGGATACACACTTAATTAGTTAAATTGATATGAGTCAGGTTAACAGGAGAAAAACAATTTTAATTACATATGTATGCACAAGAGTCCCACAAAATGTGGGACTCAAAGAAGGGCCAGATGTTTGACACTTACAATACATCCTGACCTCAGAAAGGAAGTGGGACTCTGCATGGTGGCACGAACCTGTAATCCCTGCTACTCAGGAGTTTGAGGCAGGAGGATCCTTGAGCCCAGGAGTTGGAGGCCAGACTGGGAAACACGGCAAGGCCAGTCTCTTCAAAATAAAAGTCAGGCTTGGGGCTTCCAGGGGTGGTGGAGACAAGTTAAGGGAGAATAAGAGGAGAAAATGTAAGGTGAATAAAGGTTGACTTTTATGCAGATAAAAGTACCCCACATGATAAAAGTTAATTAGGAGCAGCTCTCTTTCTGGTACAGATTCCTTTAATTATGAAAATTTCCTTTAGAAATGTAAATTTCTCTTCACAAAAGGAGAGTTTTGTCCTTTATTTTAGGCAGTAGAGGGGAAAGTGAAGCATTTTCCTGTGTGGCTGGATCTTCGTTTATTTTTGCTGAAAAAAATCAATATGCCCTAGTGGCATATTTTGGGGTGCATATTCTGTATTCCTTCAGCTATAATTTGGGTCGGTGTGTCCTGATCCCCAATACAATGAAATCAATCAACGTTCACCCTAACTAAAGGAGCTTTCTTAAACATTCTAGGAGAACCTCAGCATCATGAATAGGCCGTAAAAAAATCCTTTACAATTCAACCCAAAGGATCGTTTTAAAACATGCTTCCTCCAGGCACTTTCAATTATCCTTAGACAGATGGCCAAAGCCTGGCTACGGGAACCGCATATGCTAAGAGAAAACTGACTAGAGTTCCAAGAAAATGATGATTGGCTGCCGGGGTTCAGAAGTTGCAGGTTATCCTCTGGTCAAGGCAGGAACTAAGAAACTGCTGAAGGTTCAGTTTTTGAAATACGGTTTTTGCATCGTAAAGAAAAAAGATCAACCTATCAGAAAGAACGGAGCACATCCAATCACCAATCAAGAGCGGGAAAGAAGCCAAAGCTTGGGGATACCTACGCACCAACAAGGACGTCATTCTCCACCCCCTCCAATGAGCAGCGGGATGGGGGGCGGGGCAGTAGGCGGACCTATTGCCCTAGAAAACAAACAAGCTGCGATACAACTGTCCTCACCAGCCCTCGCCTGCCGAGCCACTGCAGCCAACCCCTCAGCAAGGTGGTGATTTAATGTTTTCCATTCTCTCCGCGTGGGGATAGTTACAGTGGAGTATCCCCTTCTCACTAGAGTAAGGCACTGTTTTCCCGTGCCTCCCCGAAAACCGCAGCAAACACACTAGAACTTTGAGCTTTCTGCCTTCACGAGAACCGGGAGCCCGGCGCTACCTGAGGCGGGGGTTGGGGGTGGGGAGCTGGTGCGCATGCGCGCATGCCTTGTAGGGGCGAGGCTGTGGCGGCCCGAGGTAATCTGGGAGCTGTATTTCTTAGGTTGATCAAACCGCCCGGGCCGCTGCGGCCTTGGAGACTACGTTTCCCAGGAGCCTCCGCAACCATGGGGCGGGCCGGCGGGTTCGTTAATGAGCTCGAGGAAGCCACGGCGCGGCCCACCAGGTTCCAAAACAAGGAAATGAAGGGAGGAGGCGGGACTGGGGGTGCCTGCGGGAGCCGCTGCTGCCGCCGTCGCGGAGGAGGAGGAGGAAGAGGTGGAGGAGGCGGCTGCCTCGGCCGCCGAGGAGTTCCTTGCTGAAGGCGGACCGCGGACCGCGGAGCGGCGGGCGGCGCGCGCGCGCCCGAGAGGAGGCTGTTGGAGAAGTGGAGCGGCGGTCGCGGGGGGAGGAGGAGGAGGGACTGAGCGGCAGCGGCCCCCGCGTCCCGTGCCTCTATGGGGGAAGCAGACAATGGATTATGATTTCAAGGCGAAGCTGGCGGCGGAGCGGGAGCGGGTGGAGGATTTGTTTGAGTACGAAGGGTGCAAAGTGGGACGCGGCACCTACGGGCACGTCTACAAGGCGAGGCGGAAAGATGGGTAAGAGCAGGGTCGGGAGGAGTAGGCTCGCTCGGGTCATCGCCCTGCCCGCCACCGGGTGGGATGGGTGGGTCGGAGCCCAGTCGGGCCGTGCGCGAGGGGCGAGGCGGAGGGGGTCGCGGGGCGGTGTCCGGAGATGCACTTCGAGGGGCGCCGGTTCCGCCTGCCTCCCCCGCGCGGCCCCGTTGCGCCCCTCGAACTCCCGCGGCGCAGCCCGGTCCGAGGCGTCGGTCCCGTCCCAGAGGGGCGCCCTCCAAGTGGTCGGAGACTGCGGCGGGACTCGAGTTGGGACCACGGTGGAGGAGGAGTTTGTGGGGTCTGGCCTCGAGGGAACGCAGCGGGCAGTGAGAGCTCCGCCGCGGAGTTACCTCTTCGGCCCTAGGTAGTGACGGTCGTTGTGGAACTTCCAATCGGCTGAGCGCCTCGCGGGGGCGGCGGTTTGAAACCTCGCCTGGGAGGCCGTCTTGCGAACACGGCCCGGGGTCCTCGCCAGCCCCGCGACACTGACGGGCCCGGCAGCGCCGCCCCCAGCCGCGATCTCCGATCCTGAGGCTGGCCGGCCCGTTGGCCCCTCGGTGCAGTCCTCCTATCCCTGTTGTTTGCCCAGCGGATTTCTTATTCGCACATTCTGAATTGCGTATCTTCCCCCTCGAAGGAGACCTCCTGTCGGGCCAGCTGCGTTTCGCACGCGGTAACTTAAGAGTTGGCTCAGTTCCCTGCTACCCACCCTCTACCCCGTAGCCCCTTGGGTATCTTGGGAATTTTGTCCTCTACTCCATCCTCTGCGAGATGACTGCGGGCTGGGGTTTATCGAGTACCTAGATTATCTAGAAGGGAATGAGTGACAGCTTGCCCTGAACCTGTGTTTTTCCAGGAGTTGAGGGAGAGCTGTAGGAACACCTTGGGAAGCTTTTAGTGATTGTCCTTTTAGGATAAGAAGAGCTGGATAATGTATTGACAATGGCTATTCTTCCTTGGTCTTGGAGGGCAGACAGCAGCTACAGCAGGACTGGTGGAACCAGCTCCTTGGCAGGAATTACCCTCCCCCAAGGTTAGGGACCCAGGAAGATAACCCTGTCCAGCATAGACTTTAAAGAGAGTTAGACTCTCTACGGAAGAGAATTGTAACGGAACATTTCTGAATAAACTGATCAGCCACAGTGACGTTAGTAACATTTGAAGTGCCGCTTATCTTTGTGCACGCTGTTATAATTTGATGTGGTTGGTATATGAACTCTAGGACTAAAGTAGGTTATGTGCGTATGCACTAATTTCATAAAACAAACACAACTCTATAAAATGCTTTATCATAAGGTATCGTGAAAATTGCAAAGTACTATCCAAGTATAAAGGATTATTATTATTGCGGAGTTTTTTTTTATCTTGTAATCACTGAACAGGCTTCAAGGTATCAGTTGTTTCTCATAATTCCTTTAATTACCAGGTGTCCTTGAATGCTTATCATGGAATGTAAGGTACTGTAATTAACATATTTTGGTTTTGGAATATCCACTCTACCTGTTATACTAGGGTTCTTGTAGAAATCTTACCGGATATATTTGGGGAAAGCACATCCAGTTTTCCTGTTTGGACATTGTTAATCAATCTGAGGTTGGTTTTTCCTATACTCCTCGTGCTAACTTTGTAATATACTTTAGGTTTAAAAAAATGTGTCTTAGTGGGTTTTTATTTTGTTTTTTGTTAAAGTAGCTTTCTTTTATTAGGCAACTTTTAAGAAGTTAAAAATTCTGCTTCTGAATTGTATTTGAATAGTATGGGCTTAAAACAAAAACCAGATAATACCTGCTTCTATTCTTTTTGAATATTCTCCCCTCTAATAAAGTATTTGATTCGAATACACTACCTTTTTGAGTGAAATTTGTTAATTAGAATTAATAAAGCTTCTTTAGTAGAGTAAGATTAGTTTGTGTGTCTTCAAAATATAACGCTTTTTTCTAAAAAAAAAAAAAAATCTTAGGACCTGAAAGCATTAGATAAAATCACTATGTTACATGTAAAAAAAAGCCATAATAAAGGCTTTTTTCCTGGACGACAAATCTGGTTGAGATTTGCAACTTTACAGTAAACACCCACATCTCTTGTGGGTTGGTAGTGGGATTAGTTTTATGTTCATTGATACCAACAATTTGAAAGAACATCTGTGTCCTGTGGGTTCACGTTTAAAAAAAATTTTTTTTTTAGATTGTTTTAAATTGTGAGGCAGATTTGCATAGTAAAGGATTTTACACTCTGATCATGGTAGATTACAGTTTAGCTCTTTCCAGATTTTATTTTGGTTAACTCAGAAAATGCATAATGCTATTTAAGGGAGCCAGAAATCACACAGGTTACATTAAAGAGAAATGATTCTGGTGTATTTAATGTATATAACCAAAGCGTTGTTCAGGTCTTGAGAAGAAATATTTGAAGAAATAAATTGACATAAAATATAATTGTTTAATACAGTTTACAAAATCTTAAATGTTATTCTCTTGAAGTATGACTTTAATTGAGGCAATGTTAATTATTATTATTTTTTTGAGATGGCATCTTGCTCTCACCGAGACTGGAGTGCAGTGGCCCAATCGGCTCACTGTAACGTCTGCCTCTCAGGTTTAAGCTATTCTTCTGCCTCAGCCTCCTGAGTAGCTGAGACTGCAGATGCCCACCACCATGCCCAGCTAATTTTTGTATTTTTAGTAGAGATGGGGTTGTACCATATTGGCCAGGCTGGTCTTGAACTCCTGATCTCGTGATCCACTCACCTCGGCCTCCCAAAGTGCTGGGATTGCAGGCGTGAGCCACCGTGCCCAGCCCCATGCGGTGTTAATTATATTACATAAATTTATAACAAGCTGAAAATGCAAGATTTATGTCTGAGGTTTTTTTTTTGCCTTTAATTAAAAATGTTCTTTGTTCACCTTTTTGTTTTGAAAGAGAAGCTTTTGACCCAACTCTCCTTTTTATTTAGTATTTATACTTTTGAATATTTTTTTGTGGAGACAGTGTCTTGCTGGTGTTGCGTGGGCTGGTCTTGAACTCCTGGGCTCAAGTGATCCTCTTGCCTCAGCCTCCCAAAGTGCTGGGATTACAAGTGTGAGCCACCATGCTGGACCTCCAACTCTTTTTCCATAAAAAAAAAATCTGGCTTAAAAGTTGTTCTTATTTGTTTTTTTGCTGTATAGAGACAGGGTCTTGCTGTGTTGTTCAGGTTGAACTCCTGGCCTCCCAAAGTGCTGGCACTACAGGCTCATGTCACCACACCCAGCCAAATGTTAGACTTGAGGAGAAACAAGTTCGGAATATTTCTGAACTTTTTAATACAAGCAAGAATTCATAAAATAATTTTTTTTCATTATTAGTAAGTCACACATGACAATTTATGGTTACAGATTTCAAGACTGCATTTTTCCAGTATGAAACATTTAAAAATTTGATTGATAAAGGAATATTTTTAAAAAGTTCTTTTATTGGCTGCGCCCTGTGACTCAAGCCTATAATCCCAGCACTTTGGGAAGCCGAGGCGGGTGGATCACATGAGACTGGGAGACCAGCCTCAGCAACAAGAGGAAACCCCATCGCTACTAAAAATACAAAAATTAGCTGAGCATGGTGGCATGCGTGGCTGACACAGCTTGTAGAGTTTGTTTCGTCAGGGTTTCAAATGAGTGGTTAATGACTACATAATGTATGCCATGAAATTATTCACAAATAATAAGTACAAGTAGACGCATATAGGTAAAACAATAGTATTTGCCTTTGATGGGTTTTTCACAATCGGTTTGTAATTAGATTATTTTATTTGCATTTTTATTGGACACTTACAGAACATTGAAGATTTATCAGTATGATTAGAGTATTAGAACTTTACAAAGTTTAAGATCACCTAGTTCAATTTCCTCTTTTTACAAATGAGAAACCTAGAGTTTTGAGAGGTTAACTGTCATGCTCACAGTCTCACAGCAGAGATAGCCTGTAATCCACATCTAACTTGCCTTCTTGCATTTTCCTTCCTGATACCATGGGAGGGAAAACAAAAAAAGGTCATCTTACCTCCAGTCTTGATAACTTAATAAACTTTTTTCCATGCCAGAAGTGCATTTATATTAAAAAATATGAAAAAGGAAAATTATCACACATAAAGGACACATAAAGTGGGAGTGCGGGACTGTAGATTGTACTACATGTAGCTGTGGCTTTTAATCTGTTTTTTTCTTCATCTTCACTATCAAGACTTTTGGCCATTATTTCTGATTTGGATAGTGGCTGATTGGTCTTTCACTATAGTCAAAGATCCAAATTGCTGCTAGTGTCATTTTCCTATAAAATCGTGTCATATCTCTTTTTGGAAAATTCTTACGTTTGCTATGGCTTATACTATCAGATCCAATCTCTCATCTTTCTCTCCTCACTCTCCTCGCATGAATCATGCTTGAGACTTAGATCCAATCTTAATTTCTTAGTTTGGCATGTAAGGATATTTGCATTCAGACCCTGAAGTCTGTAGTCTTGATACTTGCCACCATTTCTTTTTTTTCCAGTGCATTCAAGCTGTATACTTCTGTAGCATTGAACTCATATTTTCTGGCACTTAAGTCCTTTTATGTCTAATTTTCTTTGTTCTACATTCACTCTACAATGGTGTTGCTGTGCCATTCCTGCTTCCCTGTTTTACCTTACCCTTAAAAACCTGTCAAACTGCTCATGCTTCAATACCCAACTCAAATAGCTGTCCTCCTCAGAGCCTTCTCTTACTCAGTGTACTCCTTAGCTATGTTTCTACCCCTTTGTTCTTACCTGTATAAAGTCACTACAGGTGATTCTCATATGCCTCATAGATTACTAGCTGCAAAAGGATCATCATTCTATTTCTAGTGCTTTGTAAAGAATTGGGCACATAATACACACTCAAAATTATATTCAATTAAAAATGCTCTTCATTGGTAGATATGTTTCACTGATCTTAAAAGCAGACCAAATTCCTTTAAAAATGTTTATTTGCTTTTCTTAAAAAGCAGTGTTTTCAGTAATTGTTTTGAAAGCCTGAAATAGAGTGATGTTACATGACATAGTTGGGTAGATGTAAATATTTCTAGTGTATTTTTTCTAAGAAATGTGCTGCTTTTCCGAACAGTTGATAAATTTCTTCTTTTTTTTTTTCCTTGAAGTGGTCTTACTCTGTCACCAAGGCTGGAGTGCAGTCACGCAGTCTTAGCTGACTGTAGCCTTTAACTCCTGGGCTCAAGTGATTGTCCTGCCTCAGTCTGCTGAGTAGCTAGGACCACAGGTGCGCATGCTGGCTAATTTTGTTGTTGTTGTTTTGCAGAGATGAGGTCTCACTGTGTTGCCCAGGCTGGTCTCAAACTCCTGGGCTCCAGTGATCCTCCTGCTTCAGCCGCCCAAAGTGCTGGGATTGCAAACATGAACCACTGTGCCTAGCCCATTTAAAAAAAATAGATACTATTATTTTTTTAAAGAAAAAAAGGCATATTTTTGGGAAATAGTAAGCATTATTTTCTCTTAGCCAGCTCTTTTAGAATTGCTAGACTAATAATCTGTTTCTGCTGTTCTAACTAGCTATTTTATAGAGATGCTTAGAAAATATCAGTATTTAAATACATTTTAGGAAACCTTTTGGTTTTTTGGATTTATGGTAAAAAATTAAGTACCTTTAACACTTAGCAAATGAAGTGGACATCAGTTTATGTTTAACTGGTTTGTCATTTTTGCAGTGCAAGCCTTCAAAAACTTCTTGAGGCCCAAGGGAAATTATTGTTTTCTTTTTCGGCTGGGTGCAGTGGCTCACACCTGTAATCCCAGCACTTTGGGAGGCTGAGGTGGGCCGATCACAAGGTCAGGAGTTCAAGACCAGACTGGCCAACATGGTGAAACCCCCATCTCTACTAAAAAATACAAAAAAAATTAGCTGGGCATGGTGGCTTGTACCTGTAATCCCAGCTACTTGGAGGCTGAAGTAGGAGAATGTTTTCATTTTCAATGAAATTTGATAATCTAGAGCATTGGTCAGCAAACTTTTTCTGTAAAGAAACAGATACTAAATACTTTGGGCCTTTTGGGCCATACTCTCTCTGTTGCAATTACTCAACACTATTGTAGTGCCAAAGCATCCACAGATAGTACATAAACCAATATGGAAAAGATGACTGTGTTCCAATAGACCTTTATTTGCACAAATAAATGGTTGGCTGAATTTGGTTTGCAGGCTATAGTTTGCTGACCCCTGCTGTAGAGCACTGATGTTCAATAGAACTTTCTGCAGTGATCTGAAAATGTTCTGCATCCGTGCTGTCCAGTATGCTAGCCGCAAGCCACACACAGATATTGATTACTGGAATGTAGTTAGTGTGATTGAGAAATGAATTAGTAGCTATTACATTGGACTGTGTAGGTTTAGAGTCTTTGGATGACTGGTTTAGTAACAATTCTCTGATCCATCAAGTGAGCTTTCAATAAAAATGTAAAAATGAGGATATGGACAAATAGGAAAACTATTATCTCTTCTTTCAAATTATAGGAGAAGTATTAAGGCTGAAATAGCTTGATAAAGCAATATTTGAAGAACTATCAATTTATGAATGGAATCAAGGACATTTTATTAGTGTGTCAAAAAAGTATTTTATGGCTGGATGAGGTGGGAGGAATTCTTGAGCCCAGGAGTTTGAGGCTGTAGTGAGCTATGATGATGCCACTGCACTTTAGCATGGGCAACAGAATGAGACTCTTAAAAAAAAAAAAAGATTAAAAAATACATGTTTGTGGCTGGGTTCAGTGGCTAATGTCTGTAATCCCAGCACTTTGGGAGGCCGAGGTGGGCAGATGATGAGGTCAGGAGTTTGAGACCAGCCTGGCTAACTTGGTGAAACCTTGTCTCGACTAAAAATACAAAAATTAGTTGGGTGTGGTGATGGGCACCTGTAATCCCAGCTAATTGGGAGTCATTGAGGCAGGGAATCACTTGAACCTGGGAGGTGGAGGTTGCAGTGAGCTGAAACTGCGCCATTGCACTCCAGCCTGGGTGACAGACCAAGACTCCATCTCAAAAAAAACAAAAGTTTGTAAATAGTATATATGTGTAAAAATATACAATGTGGCTGGATGTGGTGGCTCATGCCTATAATCCCAGCACTTTGCGAGGCCGAGGTGGGCAGATCACTTGAGGCAAGAGGATCAAGGCCAGCCTTGCCAACAGTGAAAACCCCGTCTGTACTAAAAATACAAAAAATTAGCCAGTTGTGGTATTACAGACCTGTAATCCCACTAAGGCACAAGAATTACTTGAACCCAGGAGGCAGAATATTGCATCACTGCACTCCATACTGGGTGAAAATGAGACTCTGTCTCAAAAAAACAAAAACAAACCACCAGTGTAACATAAGTCATTCCTTTCCCAGCCATTGTTTCCCTTTTTTAGAGGCAGTCATTCTTGGTTATCCTTTAAGAGGGATTTTCTTCTGGGGTACGTGTATGTGTGTTAACTTAAAGGTGTCATTAAATATGACATGCTAGTGTGCTGCACACTTCTTTGTTTTTAGATCATGGCTCACTGTAGCTTTGACTGCTTGGGCTCAAGCAATTCTGTCGCTTGGGCTCAAGCAATTGTCACCTCAACCTCCTAAGTAGCTGGAACTACAAATGTGGGCCACGCCCAGCTGTTTTTTTTGTTTTTGTTTTTGTTTTTTTCAAATTATCTGTAGAGATAAGGTCTTGCTATATCTCCCAGGCTGGGCTCGAACTCCTGGCGTCCCAAAGTGCTGGGGTTATAGGCATAAGCCATCATGCTTGGCCCTATTTTTATTTTAATTTTTTTGTTTATTTTTGAGATGGAGTTTTGCTCTTGTTGCCCAGGCTGGAGTGCAATGGTGCAATCTCGGCTCATTGCGACCTCTGCCTCCCAGGTTCAATGGATTTTCCTGCCTTAGACTCCAGAGTAGCTGGGATTACAGGTATGCACCACCATGCCCGGCTAATTTTGTATTTTTTTTTTGAGACAGACTCTTGCTCTGTCGCCAGGCTGGAGTGCATGTAGCAATCTCAGCTCACTGCAACCTCTGCCTTCCTGGTTCAAGCAATTCTGCCTCAGCCTCCTGAGTAGTTGGGACTATAGGCACATGTCACCAAGCCCAGCTAATTTTTGTATTTTTAGTAGAGACGATGTTTCACTGTGTTGACCAGGATGATCTCGATCTCTTGACCTTGTGTTCCACCCGCCTTGGCCTCCCAAAGTGCTGGGATTACAGTTGTGAGCCACTGCGCCTGGCCTATTTTTATTTTTAATTAATTAAGTTATTTATTGAGATGGAGTCTTGCTTTGTAACCCAGGCTAGAGTGCAGTGGCAAGATCTTGGCTCACTGCCACCTCCACCTCCTAGGTTCAAGCAATTTTCCTGCTTTAGCCTCCCAAGTAGCTGGGACTACAGGCACACACTACCACACCCAGATAATTTTTTGTATTTTTGGTAGAGACGGGGTTTCACCATGTTGGCCAGGCTGGTCTCAAACTCTTGACCTCAAGTGATCCATCTGCCTCGGCCTCCCAAAGTGCTGGGATTGCAGGCGTTAGCCACCATGCCTGGCCCATATTTTTAATCTTAAACACTACTTAAATATCATGACATATCTATGTAGAGATGCCTTGTTTCTCTGAATAGTTTTGTTACATCCCATTGTATTGACTTATATCATTGGCTCTCTCCAGTCTTCTGCTTGTATTAACACTGAAGTGAATATCCTAGTAAGCACAGCATTTTGTATCTATTAATGTGTTAAATTCCCAGAAGCTGTTAACCTTTGGAAGTAATGGCTTGGAATGGTTTACTAATATGGTGATGTATAAGATGTAAGTATCTAAAGACTGGAGATGGGGGATTGGCTAAGAATAAGGAAGTGAAATGTTAAGACTAATTTTTTTTTTTTTTTTTTTTTTTTTTTGAGATCTTCTTGCCCAGGCTGGAGTGCAATGGCATTATCTTGGCTCACTGCAACCTCTGCCTCCCAGGTTCAAGTGATTCTCCTGCCTCAGCCTCCCAAGTAGCTGGGATTACAGGAATGTGCCACTGTGCCCGGCTAATTTTGTATTTTTTAGTAGAGGTGGGGTTTCACCATGTTTGCTAGGCTGCTCTCGAATTCATGACCTCAGGTAATCTGCCCACCTCGGCCTCCCAAAGTGCTGGGATTACAGGTATGAGCCACTGCACCCAGCCGACAATAATAATTAAAACATCTGCATGTAGGCAACCATGTAAAAGAAAAAAATAATAATTAAAATGTAAAAATGAGCTACAAATAATTTGTTAAGGGAAGCACAAGTTACTTTTTGTTTTTTTTTTTTTTTTGAGACAGTTTCATTTTGTTGTACAATCTGGGGTGCAGTGGTGCGATCTTGGCTCACTGCAGCCTCCACCTCCAGGTTCAAGCTACTTTCTTAAGCTGCTGTTTTAGCAGCATGGGAAAGGTGTATCTCTGAGTTTTACGTAGGAAGAGTAGCTCCATGAAAAGGTTTTTAATGCAATCTATGCCAATGTTGATGCATTAAGTGTTTTTATTTTTTAAAGTATAGAATATATTGTGTACTCTATTTTTGAACTTGATATGCTAGACAAATAAGTTAACATGTGGTGTAAATTGTGTACAGTTGACCCTTGAACAGCAGGAGTTTGAACTGTGTGGGTCCACTTACACACAGATTTGTGAAAACTGCCTATATGAGGGCTGACTTTTTGTATAGGCGGGTTCTCCAGGGCCAACTGCAGGACCTGAGCGTGTGTGGATTTTGGTATATGCAGAGGTCCTGGAACCAACCCTCTAGCTATACTGAAAGACAACTATTTGTTTTGAAAAATTACTCTATAGTTAAGGGTTAGATGACAGTATAGAAGATTTTAAAGCAATATATTACAATTTGCAATTTTCTTGGTGGTAAATGATTAGAGTGACAGTGTTTGGATGTTAAAAAACTAATGTGTTTTTTTTTAAATCAACTTGTTAACAGTGTTTTGACTATATAATGCTAGTACTATTTTGGAATCTAAAACAAAGGGACAAACTTTTTTTACTTGTACATTTTAATATTTTGAATAACTAGCATGACAATTTCTTAAAACCAGATAGTATCTAGAACCATAAAGGAGTAGCAGATAAAGCTATTTGAAGATTTTTGTCCATTTATAACTAGCTGATAGTACAACACTTCCTGTAATAGCTATTTTGAACATACATTGTACGGGATAAAATAGAGTCTCAAGAGAGAAGACAGGATGTAATTCAGGATACAAGTGTGCAGCGGTAGTTGTTTATTG
This sequence comes from Sapajus apella, assembly GCF_009761245.1. Taxonomy (NCBI): domain Eukaryota; kingdom Metazoa; phylum Chordata; class Mammalia; order Primates; family Cebidae; genus Sapajus; species Sapajus apella. Next base: position 38,915,694 of record NW_022436946.1, read on the forward strand.
AGGGTTTGAGTTTTTATCCAGAAGTGAGTGATAGATGAAAGAGAAATAAAAACCTGTAAAGTCCTCAAATAACAGGTGTCCTTATAAAATACCTTTAACTTGGCCGGGGGTGATGGCTCACACCTGTAATCCCAGCACTTTGGGAGGCCGAGGTGGGTGGATCACGAGGTCAGAAGTTCGAGACCAGCCTGGCCAATATGGTGAAACCCCTGTCTCTACTTAAAAATACAAAAATTAGCTGGATGTGGTGACATGTGCCTTTAGTCCCAGCTACTCAGGAGGCTGAGGCAGGAGAATCGCTTTAACTTGGGAGGCAGAGGTTGCAGTGAGTTGAGATCGTGCCGCTGCACTCCAGCCTGGGCGACAGAGTGAGGCTCCATCTCAAAAAAAAAAAAAAAAATCTTGAACTATAATAAGTCTTGCTGAAGGAAAAATACACCCTTCTTACAGAGGCTTTAAAACTGTGGTGTATTTTCTATTTAAAAACTATTTTTTTCAGTGAGGCTTTGTGGTGGGTGATCTCAGTTACTAAGCTGGATGTGATTAGGGAATGGATTTATTTACCAAATAGGCCAGTTACCTTTGCTTTGTTCTGTAGTTACAGAGCAACACCTATTCATGGCAAAGTGTTTTGCAGATATTTGTAGATACTTAAATGGACAGAAAGGTAAGTCCATGGTTGCTGGAAAACTCCCAGCCTCCATCCTTGTGTCCCTCCCTTCCTCACTCCTTCCCTTTCTCTCTCTCTTCTCTTTTATTTTTTTTCCTGCATTTTCTTTCTTTCCTCTCTTTTCTTGAGACAGGGTCTTGCTCTGTCACGCAGGCTGAAGTGAAAGTGGTGCAATCATAGCTCACTGTAGCCTTGACTCCCTGTGCTCAAATGATCCTCCCATCTCAGCCTCCTGAGTGGCTGGGACTACAGGCATGTACCACCATACCTGATTAATTTTTGCATTTCTTGTAGAGCTGATGGGGTTTTCCATGTTGCCTAGGCTGATCTCGAACTCCTGGGCTTAAGCTGTCTACCCACTTTGGCCTCCCAAAGTGCTGGGATTACAGGTGTGAGCCACTGCACCCAGCCTCAATGTAGTTATTGTAATTGCATTTTAAGAGTGATTTAAACCGAGTAAATCCCATTATTTTAGGATTTAGGTGTAGTTTTTTTTTTTTTAAAAAGGGGGACTTTTTTTTTTTTTCCCCCCCGTAAAGATGGGATTTCACCATGATGGCCAGGCTGGTCTTGAACTCCTGACCTCAGGTGATCCACCCACCTGGGCCTCCCAAAGTGCTAGGATCACAGGTGTGCGTGAGCCACTGCGTCCGGCTGCTTTTTTTTTTTTCTGAAAGGTTTTATGTAATTTGATCTTGTCTTACTTAAAAAAACCAGAATTCTATTAACTAATTTTTCAGCAATTTGTTGATTTTTGTTGTATATTTGTGTCAAAGTGGAAATAATTTTATGCTATTAAAATTATGAAATAATGGTTGTGTATGGTAAGAAACTTAAAACAGTATAGTTGTATATAAAATGAAAAGTAAAAGCCTTTCTTCTTACTGTCCATGCCAGAGACTGTCCTTGTCACATCTCAGAGGTAACCAGTGTTAACCATTTTTGTTATAATTTTTGCTGTTGCTTACCATGATAACTTTAAATAATATGCATATAATTCTGCTTCTTGATTTATCAACTTTAGGCAGTTTTTGTTTCCGTTAGAGAAGCTGAGCAATTTTGTGAAATCCCGCTACCCCTTTCTGTTTTCCCTTTTCTCATCTTAACCTTCAAATTTATTGCTTCCATTTTAATTTGTTTCTAGTAAATATTTCTATGGCTTTAGATTATAAACTTAATTTTTTTTCATTATATATCAATTTAGACATCTCTGATCTTTCCAATGTGAATTGTTTTTCTTCCTTTAAATTTTAGATTTGGGGATACATGTGCGGGTTTGTTACATGGGTATATTGCATAATGCTGAGGTTCAGGCTTTTATTGAACCCACCACCCAAATAGTGAGCATGGTACCCAGTAGGTAGTTTTTCAATCCTTTCCCCTCTGGTTTTCCCCCTTTTGGAGTCCCTAGTGTCTATTGTTCCCGTCTTTATGTCTGTGTGTACCCATTGTTTAGCTCCTGCTTATAAGTGAGGACATGGGGTATTTAATTTTCTGACTTCATTTAGGATAATGGCCTCCAGCCCCATCCATGTCACTGCAAAGGACATGATTTCATTCTTTTTTATGGCTGCATAGTATTCCATGCTGTACGTACACCACTTTTTCTTTTTAACTGTTGATAGACACCAAGGAGGATTCCATGACTTTGCTATTGTGAATAGTGCTATGATAAACTTATGAGTGCAGGTGTCTTTTTGGTAGAATGATTTCTTTTCCTCTGGATAGATACCTAGTAATGGGATTGCTGGTTCAAATGGTAATTCTGTTTTTGTTCTTTGAGGAATCTCCAAACTGCTTTCCACAGGGGCTGAACTAATTTATATTCCTGCCAACAGTATGTAAGCGTTTCCTTTTCTCCTCAGCCTTGCTAACATCTCTTATGTTTTGTTTTTGATAATACTCATTCTGACTGGTATGAGATGGTATCTCACTGTGGTTTTACTTTGTGTTTCTCTGACTAGTGATGCGCATTTTCTCCTATTTTTTTTGGCTGCTTGTATGTCTTTTCAGAAGTGTCCGTTCATGTCCTTTGCCCATTTTTTAATAGGGTTGTCTTTTTCTTGTTTTAAAAAATTTAAAATAACTTTTATAGCTGGGCGTGGTGGCACACACCTGTGGTCCCAGCTACTCGGGATGCTGAGGCAGGAGAATTGTTTGAATCTGGGAAGTGGAGATTGCAGTGAGCGGAGATTGCGCCACTGCACTCCAGCCTGGCGTCTAGCATCAGAGCGAGACTCTGTCTCCAAAAAAAAAAAAAAAAAATTATTCATTTTATTTTTTTGAGACAGAGTCTTGCTCTGCCACTGAGGTTGGAGTGCAGTTTCATGATCATGGCTCAGTGCAGCCTCAATCTCCTGGGCCTAAGCAATTCCTCCACCTTAGCCTCTTGTGTAGCTGGGACCACAGGGGTATACCACTAAGCCTGGCTAATTTTTAAATTTTTGTGGAGACAGGGTCTCACTATGTTGGCAAGGCTGGTCTTGAATTCCTGGGCTCAAGCAATCCTCTCGCCTTGGCATCCCAAAGTGATGCAATTACAGGTGTGAGCCTGCCCCCTCCCCCAGCCTCCAGTCAAGATTGCATTCTTCATTTGGGTCTTAGCTTGAATGTTATTGGTATGCAGATATGTTGTTGATTTTGGCCAGGCATGGTGGCTCATGCCTGTAATTGCAGCACTTTGGGAGGCCGAGGCAGGTGAATCACCTGAGGTCAGGAGTTTGAGACCAGCCTGACCAACATGGAGAAATCCCTGTCTCTACTAAAAATACAAAATTAGCCAGACGTGGTGGTACATGCCTGTAATCCCAGCTACTTGGGAGGCTGAGGCAGGAGAATCACTTGAACTGGGGAGGCTGAGTTTGCAGTGGGCTGAGATCACGTCATTGCACCCACCCTGGGCAACAAGAGCAAAACTCTGTTAAAAAAAAGAAAAAAAAAAAAGATACGCTATTGATTTTTATATGTTGATTTTGTGTCCTGAAACTGTACTAAAGTTGTTTATCAAATCTTGGAGTCTTTTGAAGGAATCTTTAGGGTTTTCTAGGTATAGGATCATATTATCAGTCAATAGATAATTTGACTTCCTCTTTTCCTATTTGGATGCCTTTCATTTCTCTCTCTTGCCTGATTGTTCTGGCTAGGGCTTCCAGTACTGTATTGAATAGTGGTGGTGAGAGTGGTTATCCTTATCTTGTTCCGGTTCTTAAGGGGAATGCATCCAGCTTTTGCCGTTTCAGTATGATGTTGGTGTGGGTTTGTCATAGATGGCTCTTATTATTTTGAGCTGTGTTCCTTCAGTGCCTAGTTCATTAAGAATTTTTGTCATGAAGGGATGTTAGATTTGTCATGTTTTTTCTGTGCCTATTGAGATCATATGGTTTTTGTTTTTATTTCTGTTTATGTGGTGAATCACATTTATTGATTTGCGTATGTTGAACCATCCTTGCATCCCAGGAATAAAGCCCACTTGATCATGGTGAATTATCTTTTTGATGTGCTGCTGGATTTGGTTTGTATTTTGTTGAGGATTTTTACATCTCTGTTCGTCAAGGATACTGGCCTGTAGTTTTCTTTGTTTATTGTGCCTTTGCCAAATTTTATTACCAGGATAATGCTGGTTTCATGGAATAAATTAGGGAGGAATCCTCCCTCCTTAATTTTTTGGAATAGTTTCAGTAGGATTGGTACCAGCTCTTCTTTGTACATCCCTGGACCAGACAGAATATTCAGCTGTGAATCTGTCTGGTCCAGGGCTATTTTTGGTTGGTAGGCTTTTAATTACTGATTCCATTTCGTAAGTTGTCATTGGTCTGTTCAGGGTTTCAATTTCTTCCTGGTTCAATCTTTAGAGGTTTTATCTTTCTGACATGAATGTTAAAGGAAGTAATACATCTTTCCCACTCTTTATTGCTACTTCTCAATTTTTAAAGTATAATGTTTATAGTATTTTGGTATATTCAATGCTCTTTTGTCCATGGGTTGATTCTAAAAAGAGAACATTGTAAAGCATTGAACAGCATTAAAATACTATGATTTTAAAATTTATTTACTGCTGAGTAGATTAATATGTTGAGATTCATGGAGAAGGAAATGTAGTCTTGAGTACAGTCAGTCCTCTGTATCTATAGATTCTGCATCCACAGATTCAGTCAGCCTTATATTGAAAATATTCAAGGTCAGGTGCTTTGGCTCACACCTATAATTCTAGCACTTTGGGAGGCGAGGTGGGTGGATTGCTTGAGCTCAGGAGTTTAAGGCCAGCCTGAGCTACATAATGAGACTTCGTCTCTTCAAAAAAGTAAACAAAAAACTAGCTGGGTGCAGTGGTGTGTGCCTGTGGTCCCAGCTAACTTGGGGGCTGAGGTGGGAGGATTACTTGAGTGGGGGAGGTTGAGGCTGCAGTGAGCTGAGATTGTGCCATTGCACTCCAGAATGGGCAACAGAGTGAGACCCTGTCTCCAAAAAAAAAATAAAAAAATTAGAAAAAAAACTCCAAAACAGTAAAAAGTAATGCAAATAAACCCAGCATAACTATTCATAAAGTATTAACATTGTATTAAATATTATAAGTAATCTAGGGATGATTTAAAGTATTTAAGAGATACATGTAGGTTATATGCAAATTCTGTGCCTACTTATATAAGGGACTTGAGCATCCTTGGATTTTGGTTTGGAAAGAACTGAAACTAGCCACATGCTCCACATATTCCTCCCCACACCATATTGAGGGATGACTGTATTAAATAAGTGCTGCTTGAAACAGTGTTCCAGATATTAAGGCCTAATGGTTAGTGTTAATTTATTCTGCCATTTCTTCAAGTCTTCTGGGTCATACTAGGCTTACAGTTTTTCTTTATATCCCATGTGTGGTTTTCTTGGCTTCTTTTTGTGGTTGTTTTTAGATGAGGATATCTTTTTTTTTCTTTTTTTAAGACAGGATCTCACTCTATCACCCAGGCTGGAGTGCGGTGGCATGATCACAGCTCACTGCGACTTTGACTTCCTGGCTCAGGTGATCCTCCTACCACAGCCTCCTGAGTAGCTAGGTTTACAGGCACCCACCACCACACCTGGCTAATTTTTATATTTTTTTGTAGAGACAGGGTTTCACCATGTTGCCCAGGCTGGTCTTGAATTCTTGGGCTTAGGTGATCCGCCTGCCTCTAGTACTCTTAAAGTACTAGAATTATAGGCGTGAGCCACTGTGCCTGGCTGAGGATGTCTTCTTAAGTAGCATTTTCCCATAGGATATATAGATTTTCCGAGTTCTTGTATGTCTGATAATGTATTTTGTTCTCATACTTGATTGATAGCTTGGCTGAATTAATACTTAAGAATAATTTTTTTCTTAGCGTTCCAAACTCTTGCTTCAGGTTTTCTAGTATATCTTCTTGTTCCTGGGAAGTTTCTTTTTTCTTCTTTTTTTTTTTTTTTGAGACAGAGTCTCATTCTTGTCGCCCAGGCAGTGGTGTGATCTTGGCTCACTGCAACCTCTGTCTCCTGGGTTCAAGCGATTCTCCCAAGTAGCTGGGATTACAGCACCTGCCACTACGCCTAGCTAATTTTTATATTTTTAGTAGAGATGGGGTTTTACCATGTTGACCAGACTGATCTCAAACTCCTGATCACCCAAGGGGTGATCCGCCCACCTTGGCCTCCTGAAGCACTGGGATTCCAGGAGTAAGCCATCATGTCTGGCCAGGAAGTTTAGTTTTTCAAGCTTGTATTTCCTCTCCAGAATCTCTTAAAATTTTTTTACTTTATTTGTTTGTTTTCCTGATTTTTCTTTAATATAGTTGCCATCTTACATAATGTACTATCAGGTGCCTTCTTAATAGCTTCTAATCTACCATTCTGTTGCACTGGTTGGCATCCTGGGAGGGAACTCTTGTTACCACCCATGTTTGTGGCGTACTGTTCTTCAGTACAGTACACTTAACTCATATGATCAGGCCATATAATTCATGGGTAGTGGTATTTCTATACCTAAATTAATGTACACATCCAAACCACGTTTTTTTTTTTTTTTTTTTTTGAGACAGAGTTTTGCTTTTGGTGCTGTTGTGGCTCACTGCAACCTCAGCCTCCTGTGTTCAAGCGATTCTACTGTCTCAGCCTCTCAAGTAGCTGGGATTACAGGGCCTGCCACCATGCCCGGCAAATTTTTGTGTTTTTAGTAGAGATGAGGTTTCACCATATTGGCCAGGTTGGTCCCGAACTCCTGACCTCAGGTGATCCACCCACCTTGGCCTCCGAAAGTGCTGGGATTACAGGTGTGAGCCTCTGTGCCCAGCTGGTAATTTCCTATTTAAATTTGTGAAGAACTGACAAAATGTTTTCTACCGTGTTTGTTCCATTTTGTATTCTTACATTATATGAGCAGTCTGTTTCTCCACATCCTTGCCAACACTTTTTACTTTTTAAAAAATAAATTGTAGCTGCTCTGGTGGGTGTGAAGGAGTTTTCTTGTTGTGGTTTTGATTTTTATTTTCTTAATGGTCTGTGATATTGAATGTCTTTTCATATGCTTATTGACGATTTATGTATCTTGTTTGGAGAGATGCATATTGAAGTCCTTTGTCATTTTTAAATTGGGTTATCTTTTGTTGTTATTTTGTAAGGAAATGAGTGATTATTCTTTTTAATTGGTTGTTTATGATGCCTTTTCACTACAGATCATGCCTTCTAAGTTGTGCACTGAGGTTCCCTGGGATGCCACAGCAAAGTCACCTAGGGGTACTGTGGACTTTTTAGATTTTTGAGAGAGGGAAACAGACATCTGTCAGAACTATTAGCTTGAAGTAGTTTACAGTTACAGTATTAGGCTGTATAAAGTTCCTTTTGATGATGTCATGTTTTGGGGAAGATAAGTTTTTGAGGTTGCTGTGATAAAAAGTAACTACCATACAAAAAATGTGAAGCAAGAAATGACAGTGGCAATGTTTGATTTGATTCCAAGATTTTAAAAGTTGTATGTTATTTGTAGCTGGGCTTGGGGGCACACGCCTGTACTCCCAGCACTTTGGGAGGCCGAGTTAGGTGGATCACCTGATCAGGAGATTGATACCATCCTGGCTAACATGGTGGAACCCTATCTCTACTAAAAATATAAAAAATTTTCCGGGCATGGTGGTACGCGCCTGTAGTCCCAGCTACTTGGGAGTCTGAGGCAGGAGAATTGCTTGAACCCAGGAGGCGGAGGTCGCAGTGAGCTGAGATTGTGCCATTGCACTCCAGCCTGGGCAACAGAGCAAGACTCTGTCTCACAAAGCAAAATAAGTTGTATGGTATTCAGCTAGTGCACGCATCCAAGTAATTGTGGTTATTTAAGAGTGAAACAAAAATCCAGCTTCTTATTTCAATGTGTATGTATGTTTTATTTGTTTTTGAGACGGAGTCTCGCTCTGTTGCCCACGCTGGAGTGCAGAGGCATGAACTTGGTTCACTGCAACCTCTGCCTCCTGGGTTCAAGCAATTCTCATGCCTCCGCCTCCCAAGTAGCTGGGATTACAGGTATGTACTACCACGCCTGGCTAATTTTTTTGTATTTTTAGTAGAGATTGGGTTTCAATATGTTGGCCAGGCTGGTCTCAAACTCCTGACCTCAAATGATCTGCCTGCCTTGGCCTCCCAAAGTTCTGGGATTACAGGCATTAGGCATCGCTCCTGGCTGTTTTTTTTTTTTTCTTTACTCTTCTGTTTTGTTGTTTTGAGACTCAGTCTCACTCTGTTGCCCAGGCTGGAGTGCAGTAGTACAGTCATGACTCACTGCATTCTGGACCTCCCTTGGTTCAGGTGATCCTTCCACCTCAGCTTCCTGAGTAGCTAGGACTACAGGCATGTGCCACTATGCCTGGCTGATTTTTGTGTTTTTTGTAGAGACGGGGTTTTGCCATGTAGTCCAGGCTGGTCTTGAACTCTGGAGCTCAAGTAATCTGCCTGTCTCCACCTTCCAAAGTGCTGGGATTATAGGTGTGAGCCGCCATGCCCAGCCCTCTTCACTCTTTTTGATTTTACACTTTTTTCTTTAATTTTTTTATTTCGTATTTATTGTTTTATAAATTAAAAAATGTATTTTTAACTGAAATGGAGTGTTGCCCTGTTGCCCAGGCTGGAGTGCAATGGCGCAATGATCTCAGCTCACTGCAACCTCTACCTTTTGTGTTCAGATGATTCTCCCGCCTCGGCCATCTGAGTAGCTGGGATTACAGGCACCTGCCACCACACCCAACTAATTTTTGCATTTTTAGTAGAGACGAAGTTTCACTCTGTTGGCTAGGCTGGTCTCGATCTCCTGACCTCGTGATCCTCCCAAAGTGCTGGGATTACAGGCGTGAGCCACTGCACCCGGCCACCTATATATTTTTTCTCATAGCTGAGGCAAGGATTAATTTATAGCTTGAATGTTCTTTTCACAGTTTGACGGTTGAAATCGTTTCTGCTTTAGTAGATAGTAGTTAGAACTGTTTTCTCCATGGTTTCTGAGCTAAAGATCTGACCAGCCTTACACTTTACATCTCTCTTAGCTCTTAGGACCTTTAGTTCCTGGTTGAGGTACCACTCTCACTTCCAACCTCATTATAGGCTTTATGCATTTTATAGTTGGTAAGTATTTTAGACTTATTAAAAAGCAGCAAGTTTAGGCTTGGCGTGGTGGCTCACACCTGTAATTCCAGCACTCTGGGAGGCCAAAGTGGGTGGATTGCTTGAGCCCAGGAGTTCGAGACCAGCCTGGGCAACATGGGGGAACCTCATTTCTACAAAAAATACAAAAATTCGCCAAGTGTGGTGACATGCACCTGTAGTCACAGCTACTCGGGAGGCTGAGGTGGGAGAAGCACCTGAGTCAGGGAAAGTTGAGGTTGTAGTAAGCCATGATCATACCACTGCACTCAAGCTTTGGTGACGGACTGAGACCCTGTCACAAAAACGAAACAAAACAAGACAGCAGCAAGTTTTCCTTGGAATGCTGTATATTTATATAATCTTGTCATTCACATTTTTCTATTTTTATGTAAAGGATAAATATATATCTTAATTATATATCAACCAGGAAGTTTTGTAGTCATCTTAATTTCCTACTCTAATTTTTATTGGAATAACGGGTGATTTTTTTTTCACAGATTATCTATCATACTATTCTGAAAAGCAGTAAAGAATAAAGTTTCATGTTGTGTTTTGGTGTAGAAATTGTTAAAAGCACTTTAACAAATTTCAAACTACTGGAGAGAGGAGAGTGCAGATCTAGCTGTCATTTAAAACTGGGAAGAACAGGCCAGGTGTGGTGGCTTACACCTGTGATCCCAGCACTTTGGGAGGCTGAGGCGGGCAGATCACCTGAGGTCGGGAGTTCGAGACCAGCCTGACCAATATGATGAAACTCTGTCTCTACTAAAAAATGCAAAAATTAGCCACATGTGGTGGCGAGCGCCTGTAATCCCAGCTACTTGGGAGGCTGAGACAGGAGAATTGCTTGAACTTGGTGGTGGAGTTTGCTGTGAGCTGGGATTGAGCTACTGCACTCCAGCTTGGGCGGCACAGCAAGACTCCATCTCAAAACAAAATAAGACAAAAACTGGGAAGAACACAACTGTGGGGTTTATTGTGTGTGGTGGGTTTGTCATTTTGGCTTTGTGTAACAGAAAAAACAATCAGTATTGTACAAATAGGGTGTTTATTTTCCTCTTGTAATGAAAGGTCCAGGAGATGGGGCATGCTGGGCTGGTGTAGTTGTGCCAAGACATTCGCAAGTATTCACCTTCTTTCCGCTGTCTGTTCTGTGGTTTTTGTACACGTGGTCCCAAATGATTGCTGTGCCTCCAGGTATTTCTTCCACATTCTAGGCAGGAAGAAGGGGAAGAGGCAAAGGCTGAAAGGTAAAAGAGACTGTGCCAATCAAATGGTAAGCAAGTGTCTTCTATGGATTAGAGGAACACAAGGGAAAACAGGTTATGAATGGCTATGGGGAAGCCAGTTTGTAATAGTCTTTGCCATAGTGTGGAACAAAGTGTTCAGTTAAAGGTGGGAAAGGGGAAGGAAATCTTTGAATTAATTTTAAGCAGTTAAAACCCACCTTCTTAATGATAAGTACAATTTATGAATTACCCACTGTCTCCCACACTATGTAAAGACTTTTCATAATCAACCAAAACACATGTTGTTGACTTTCATGTCATAGAAGTATAAAGGCTTAAAATTTAGGAAAGATTTCTTAAGCAAAGCCGTATGTGTTATATGGCTTTGCTTAAAAAAATTCCTATCACTTTTAGGTGATAGGAAAACACCAGAGAGAAATTTGGTGTTTATAATAGTGAAGATAACTGAGTCATATTAGAGTTTACCTTTGCTTTAGGCCAACTAGCTAAGGCTCCTTGTTTAGTTTACTGTCACAGAGACATTTTCCTTTCAGCATTTGAATAAACAGCATTTTTGGGGGGTCTAAATGATTTGAATAATGCTTATTCCCTCTTAACAAACTACTTGTATTTTCCAGTAAATAGACATAGAAAGGAAAACCAAACTGTGATGTACAGAAACCTTTTGGAAACCTATTTCAAATCTCAGCTAATAAATACTGTCCAGCAGTGGAATTTTGGTAGTTAAATAATCTCTCTGTACCTCAGTTTCACCATCTGTAAGATTTGTTGGATGACAAAGTACTCCACACTGACTGTTGAGAGGGTAATTGAATCAAAATGTATAAAAGTCCCCAGCAAAGCATTAGTTTATTTATTTTCTAAATCTATGTAAAAGGGTTTCAATGATAAATTTCCCTGAAGGTTAAGTTAGCAAATAAAAAGGGTAGATGCTGAGGAAAAATTACAGTCAATTTTTTAAGAGTGATGATTAACCTGGTTAGATTCAGCAGGAAGATAGAATTGTATCCATATCTATAAAGAACTGTTACAAAAAAGTTTATTTGCCGTGAATGTCAGTCCCTTCCCTGTTGTGGCGAGGGGATCATCTGAGGTCAGGGGTTTGAGACTAGCCTGGCCAACATAGTGAAATCCCATCTCTACTAAAAATACAAAAATCAGGTTGGCCTGCTGGTGTGCACCCATAATCCAGCTACTTGGGAGGCTGAGGCAGGAGAATCACTTGAACCTAGGAGGTAGAGGTTGCAGTGAGTCGAGATTGCGCAGCTGCAGCGAGCCGAGATCAGGCCTTTGCACTCCAGCCTGGGCCACAGAGCAAGACAATGTCTCGAAAAAAAAATTCCTTTATTATGTTAGGAAAGAAAAATTGGTTTGATAATGGGCTCTTTTACGTTAAGCCTTGAAAATAAAGAAAAATGGTAAAGGGGAAGACTTTATCTTTTTCTCTAAATAAATAAACAAACAAACAAACAAACAAACAAAGGGCCGGGAGTGGTGGCTCATGCCTGTAATCCCAGCACTTTGGGAGGCTGAGGTGGGTGGATCATGAGATCAAGAGATAGAGACCATTCTGGTCAACATGGTGAAACCCTGTCTCTACTAAAAATATGAAAATTAGTTGAGTGTGGTGGTGTGCACCTGTAGTCCTAGCTACTTGGGAGGCTAGGACAGGAGAATCACTTGAACCTGTGAGGCAGAGGTTGCGGTGAGCCAAGATCATGCCGTTGCACTCCAGCCTGGCAACAGAGCAAGACTCCATCTCAAAAAAAAAAAAAAATGTGTTTAAGAAAAAAATTAGAAAACATGCTGGGTGGCTGGGCCTGGTGGCTCACACCTGTAATCCTAATGCTTTGGGAGGCAGAGATGGGAGGATTGCTTGAGGTCAGGAGTACAAGATCAGCCTGGGTAACATAGACCCTATCTCTAAAAATAATAATAGTAATTATTTTTATTTAAAAAAACCAAGCTGGGCACAGTGTATATGCTTGTAGTCTCAGCGACTTAGAAGGCTAAAACAGGAGGATTGCTTGAACCCAGGAATTTGAATTCAGCCTGGGTGACATAGACCTTATCTTTACAAAAAAAGGAAAAATTAGGAAACAAAGATAAGCAAAAAGAAGTAAAGTTATACATAGATGAGCGTCATGAATGGTGTGGTATGTTTTTCTACACTTTTCATAGCGAATACCTACTTTTATTTTCTCCAAAATGTGATCGTATTCGACATACTTTTTGGTAACCTGTATTTTACATTTCACAATATATTATGAGTATTTATCCATTTTACTAAACCTTCTTTTCCTTGTTTAGTTTACTGTCACAAAGACATTTTCTTTGTGTTGTGTTCTGGCCTTCTTTTTTCCTAAAGGAAATTGATGCTGTTCACATCTACAACCCTTCCATCAATAATGTCTTTAATTATATGCAGTTATCCCCCCGCCTTTTTTATATTCTATATATGCAGTTATTCTTAAGGGTGTGGGTAAAAGTCTGTTTTCTAACCTTCTTTCCCCCAAAATCACTGTTCTACATTTTTCTTTTCCTTTTAACTTTTAATTCTATGTTTCTTCTTTTCTTCATGGCAGATCAGAACCAGTGTTCTACATTTTTAGTAACTATAGTCTGTATATGTGTACCTCTGTTTGTTTAACTAGTTACTCTGTTGATTGATGCTTATTTATAACTTTTTATTACTATAAATAGCAGTATGATCAAAGATGTCCGGTTAAAACTTTGTTTTTCTGAGAGAGAGATCTTTCTAAAGTGAAAATATGTACAGGAATAGGCAAGAATATGTAAATCAAAATGTATTTAATTTTTGACTCTATAATGATTATTATAAAATTTCAAAGTGAATCAGTGGATCTCAGTATTTTTTTTTTTTTGATAGTTCTCAAGGGAAGTATTTCTTATTACTATATTGATTTACATAAAGTAAGAGTTTTAAGAACCTATATAATTTATTTTTTACTTTCTATTTTACTATTATTTTTTGAGACAGAGTCTTGCTCTGTCACCCAGACTGGAATGCAGTGGCATGATCTTGGCTCACTGTAACCTCTACCTCCCAGGTTCAAGTGATTCTTGTGCCTAATCCTCCCCAGTAGCTGGGATTATGGTGCCTGCCACCATGCTGGGCTAATTTTCTATTTTTAATAGAGACGGGTTTTCTTCATGTTGGCCAGGCTGGTCTTGAACTCCAGACCTCATGTGGTTTACCTGCCTTTGCCTCCCAAAGTGCTGGGATTACTGATGTGAGCCACCATGCCCAGGCCAAGAACCTACATAATTTAATTAAAAACTTAAAAATCTCCTCTTTGATGTATTTATGGGTAGCAGTATAAACACAGCATAAGCCTTTAGAGCTATGTGGAATCCTATCTGGTTCAAATTGCTTGCCTCAGAAGAAGCCTAGAAATAGAAAATGCCTTCCTTACTATCACATAATATGTTTCAGCATATGATATATTGGTGATGAGTACATGAATAGCTACATATTGGTTTTTCTAACTCCTATCCCAACATTTAAGTATGAAACAGGATTTATAAAGATAATGAGAAGTACAGCTCCCTTTTGAACAAAATTTGAACCGTGCAGGCCCATTTATACATGGATTCTTTTCAATAAATATGTAGGAAAATTTTTTGGAGATTTGCAGCAATTTGAATAAACTTGTAGATGAATTGCATAGCCTACAAATAGGGAAAAAAAGAAAAAATTAAGTGTGTCATGAATGTATAAAATATATGTAGATACTAGTTGATTTTATTTACTACCATAAAATAGGCACACGTCTATTATAAAAACTTAAAATTTGGCCAGGCACAGTGGCTCATTGCTGTAATCCCAGCACTTTGGGAGGCCAAGGTGGAAGAATTCCTTAAGCTCAGGAGTTTGAGACCAGCCTGCGTGACACAGTGAGACCCTGTCTAAAAAAAAGTTAAAATTTGTCCAGGCGCGATAGCTCATGCCTGTAATCCCAGTACCCTGGGAGGCTGAGGTGGGCGGATCACGAGGTCAAGAGATGGAGACCATCCTGGCCAACATGGTGAAACCCCATCTCTACTAAAAATACAAAAATTAGCTAGGTGTGGTGGTGTGTGCCTGCAGTCCCAGCTACTTGGGAGGCTGAGGCAGGAGAATCACTTGAACCCAGGAGGCAGAGGTTACAGTGAGCGGAGATTGTGCCACTGCACTCCAGCCTGATGACAGAGTGAGATTCTGTCTCGAAAAGAAAAGGTAAATTTTTCAAAACTTATGCACACAAACACTTAAAGACCACTCATGATGCCATTTGCAGTCCAGAGAAATGTAAACAAATGTAAAGGTGTAGTACTGAATCATAAAACTCACTGTTTATATGCTGTACTACTTACTGTAATAATTTCATAGCCTTGTTGCTATTGTTGTGAGCCCAAGTGTTGCAGATATCTACTTAAAATGCAGTAGGATGCTAATCATCTCCACATAAGCAGTTTTTCTCTCTTCTAAGTAGGATATAGCAATAAAAAAATGATCTCTCGTGGTTTTGTATATTTTTCATCATGTTAAGTGAAATACTGTAAACTTTGAATAACACCATGGCACCCATATGGAGTGCCATTATTGATTCCAGAAGTGCTCCCATTAGAAAAAAAAATTCATTTCCTTGATATGTACTGTATATTGAAGTCTGCAGCTGTAGTTGCTCACTATTTCAAGATAAATGAATATAGTGTAAGGATCATAAAAAGAAAGAAAAGGAAATTTGTGAAGTCATTTCTGTGAAAAGATACAGCTTCTCTGTGGGTGCAGGATTGCTATAAGAGAGGCATACCTATAGATTCTAATGTGATTTGAGAAAAAAGAATTCATGTAACACCTTATAGAAAAAGAAAGGTGAAGGATCTAAAGCTGGAGAATTTTATGGCAGGAAAGGATTGTTTGATAATTTTGGAAAGAGATAGCTTTAAAAGTGTCAGGATAGTCTGGATATGGTGGCTTGTGCCTGTAATCCTAGCACTTAGGGAGGCTGAGGCAGGAGGATAACTTGAGGCCAGGAGTTTGAGACCAGCCTAGGCAACATAGTGAGACCCTATCTCTAAAAATAATAATAATAATAATTAGCCAGGCATGTTGATACACACCTGCAGTCCTAGATATTTGAGAAGCTGAGATGGGAGGATCACTTGAACCCAGGAGTTTGAGGTTATTAATATTGAGCTGTACGATCGTGCACCACTGTACTCCAGCCTGGGCAGCAGAGCAAGAGTCTGTCTCAAAACAACAACAGAAAACCAGGCCGGGCATGATGACTCACGCCTGTAATCCCAGCACTTTGGGAGGCCGAGGCGGGCAGGTCGCAAGGTTAGGAGTTTGAGACTAGCCTGACCAATATGGTGAAACCCCGTCTCTTCTAAAAATATAATAATTAGCCAGGCGTGGTGGCGTGTGCCTATAATCCCAGCTACTCAGGAGGCTGAGGCAGGAGAATCACTTGAAACCAGGAGGCAGAGGTTGCAGTGAGCTGAGATCACGCCACTGCACTCCAGCCTGGGCAACAGAGCGAGACTCCCTTATGGAAAAAACCAACAAAACAAAACAAACCCCAAAAAATGCAGTCTAGATAACATAAATGCAGCAGGTAAGTTCCCAGATGCCATTAAGAAAATCATTGAAATATGGAAGCTCAAAACAATTAATTCCTGCCAGGTGTGGTGGCTCATGCTTTTAAATCCCAGCACTTTGGCAGGCCAAGGCAGGAGGATCAGTTGAGACCAGAAGTTTGAGACCAGCTTGGACAACATAGTCAGACCCTGTCACTACAAAAAAAAAAAAAAAAAAAAAAGAATATGTGTGTGTGTGTGTGTGTATGGTGTCATGTTACCTATAGTCTCAGCTACTCATGAGGCTGAGGTTGGAGAATCACTTAACACTAGGAGGTAGGGGCTACAGTGAGCTGTGATTGTTCCATATCACTCCAGCCTGGTGACAGAGTGAGATCTTGTTTCCAAAAAAAAAATTACTGAGGAGAAAGGATATCTGTCTGAAGAGGTTTGTTTGTTTGTTTGTTTGTTTTAGACAGAGTCTTGCCCTGTTGCCCAGGCTGGAGTGCAGTGGCTCAATCTCCACTCACTGCAAAACTCCGCCTCCAGGGTTCAAATGATTCTCCTGCCTAAGCCTCCCATATAGCTGGGATTATAATCATGCGCCACCACGCCCAGCTAATTTTTATATTTTTAGTGAAGACAGGGTTTTACCATGTTGGCCAAGGCTGGTCTTGAACTCCTGACTTCAAGTGATCTGCCTGCCTTGACCTCTCAAAGTGCTGGAATTACAGGCATCAGCCACTGCGCCTGGCCCTGCATAGGTTTTTAATGTGGATAAAAGGGCCTTATTCTGGAAAAAAATGCCACAAAGAACATTAGTTAGTAATGAAGAGAAGCAAGCCCCAGGATTTAAGGCAAGAAGGGATAGAAGGATAGAATTCTACCATTGTGTGCAAATGCAGTTTGGGTTTATGATCAGGAACTGCCCTTATCTTTAAAGCTGCCAACCTCTGAGCCTTGGAAGGAAAAGATAAACAGCAGCTGCCAGTCTTTTCATTTTACAAAAATGAAGTCTGAACAATGAGAACCCCCCCCCCCCCCCCCTTTTTTTTTTTTAGACGGAGTTTCGCTCTTGTTACCCAGGCTGGAGTGCAATGGCACGATCTTGGCTCACCGCAATCTCCGCCTCCTGGGTTCAGGCAATTCTCCTGCCTCAGCCTCCTGAGTCGCTGGGATTACAGGCACGCGCCACCATGCCCAGCTAATTTTTTGTATTTTTAGTAGAGACGGGGTTTCACCATGTTGACCAGGATGGTCTCGATCTCTTGACTTCGTGATCCACCTGCCTCGGCTTCCCAAAGTGCTGGGATTACAGGTGTGAGCCACCGCACCTGGCCTAGAACCCTTTTTCTTGCTTGGTTCCATCAGTGTTTTGTTCCCTAAGTCAGAAGTACCTTGCCATAAGGGACTGCCTTTCAAAGTTCTTTTGATATTAGACAATGCCGTGACCCCCGAGCCCCATGAGTTAACACCAAAGGTGTTGAAGTGATCTACTTGTCCCCAAACACATTTCTAATTCAGCCTCTAGATCAGTTGGTCATAAGACCTTTAAATTACCTGTGGTACTCCATGGAAAGGATTGTCTACATTATGAAAGGGAACCCTAATAGAACATCATGAAAGTCTAGAAGGATTGCACCATTTAAGATGCCATTGTTATAACCACAAAAGCTATCAAGCTCAAAACAATACATTTCTGCTGGAGAAAACAGTGCCCAGATGTTGTGCATGACTTACACAAGTTTGTGACAGAGCCAGTTAAGGAAATCATGAAAGAAATTGTGGATATGGAAAAAAAGATGGGGGAGTGAAGGGTTTTAAGATACAGATCTGAGAGAATTCAAGACCTAATAGATGGCACACTGGAGGAATTAATAGAAGATGACTTGATGGAGAGGAATGCTTCCAAACCAGATGAGGATTAAGAAGATACATAAGAAGCATTATCAGGAAACGAATTGATGTTAGACAAGCTCGCAAAAAAGTTCTGATTATTTAGGCATTTTTGACTTCTTTTATAACATAGACTCTTCTATGATACAGACACTGAAACTAAAGCAGACGGTGGAAGAAGGAATGGTATCATACCAAAACTTTGCTAGAGAAATGAAAAAGCAAAAAAGTCAGGCAGAAATTATGATATATTTCTGTAAAGTTAGATACTAAGTGTGCCTGCCTCTCCCATCTCCCCTTTTGCCCCCTCCACCTCTGCCATCCTTGAGACAGCAAGACCAACTCCCCTCTTAACCAGCTCAACGTGAAGACAGTAAGGATAAAGACCTTTATAATGTTCCACTTCCACTAATGAATAATAAATATATTTTGTCTTCCTTATGGTATTCCAGCATTTTGTTTTCTCCAGCTTTATTGTAAGGATATAGTATATGATAAAAATAACATGTAAAGTATATGTTAGTTGTCTGTTTATGCTGTTGGTGAGGTTTCCAGTCAACCGCTATGAGTAGTTGTTTCAACTTAACTATGAGTAGTTAAGGTTGTGGGAGTCAGAAGTTGCATGTTGGTGTTTGACTGTGTAGGGTAAACACCGCTAAACCCTGTGTTGTTGAAGGATCAACTGTATTTGCCTTTGGAGCAAGCAGAGTGATCTCTAACGAAGGGAGATTGATGAAGGCAAATTGGTTATCAAAATTGTCAATATGCTTTTCTATAAACATTCTAGAATATTAATTGATTGATAAATTAGTGCATTTTCCATTAGTTTAATGTTTAGGGCCTTCCAGGCAGGAGCTTTTTTTTTTTTTAACAATTCAGTGTTTTTTAGCATATGCTCTGGGTTGTATAATTATCACCATTATCTAATTTTAGAGCATTTTATCACCACAAAACTGTATACACTAGCAGTCACTCCCCATTTCCATGGTATCCTCAATCAACTTTTTTGTGGCTTGTCTATGAATTTGTCTATTCTGGACATTTTGTATAAATGAAATCATACTATATATGTTATTGTGTGTCTTCTTTTACTCCGCATAATCAAAGTTCATATTGGAGCATGTATGGATATATCATTCTTTTAAGTGACTGTGTGGATAATATCACATTTTGTTTATCCATTTATCAATTGATGAACATTTAATTGTTTCTACTTTTAGGCTATTATGAATAATGTTTATATGAATATTTTTGTAGAAGTTTTTGTTGGGCTATATGTTTTCAGTTCTCTTGGGTATATACCTAAGAGTGGAATTGCAGCATAATATATTAGCTGTTACGATGTTTAAACCTTTGGAGGAACTACTAGACTCTTTTCCAAAGCAGCTGTACCATTTTACATTTCCACCTGAAATGTATGAGGATTTCAGTTCTCTACATCCTTGTCAGCATATAATATTGTCTGTCTTTCTGATTTTAGTCATCCTAGTGGATGTGAAGTGGCAGCTCATTGTGGTTCTGATTTTTATTTCCCTAATAATGTATGATGTTGAACATCTTTTCATGTGCTTAGCAGTCGTTGCATATATTCTTTGGTGAAATGCCTGCTTAAATTCTTTGCCCATTTTAAAATTGGGTTGTATTTTTATTCTTGTAAGAGTTCATTTTATCTTCTTAATACTGTGCTCTTATGTGATGTATAATTTGCAAATATTTCTCTAGTTTTTGTGAGTTGCCTTTTTAGTTTTTTTTTTTTTTTGAGATGAAGTCTTGCTCTGTCACTTAGGCTGGAATACAGTGGTATGATCTTGGCTCACTGCAGCCTCTGCCTCCCTGGCTCAAGCAATTCTCCTGAGTAGCTGGGATTATAGGCATGCACCACCATGCCAGGCTAATTTTTTATATTTTTAGTAGAAATGGAGTTTCAGCTTGTTGGCCAGGCTGGTCTCCCAGAGTGCTGGGATAACAGGCGTGAGCCACTGTGCTCTGCCTGCCTTTTCACTTTCTTGATGATCCACTTTTTTTGTGTGATTGACTTTGAATCACAAAAGTTTTAATTTTGATGAAGTCCAATCCATCCGTTTTTAAAATTTTGTTCCTTTTGCTAAGAAACCACTGCTTTATCCAAGGTTGTAAAGATTTACTCCTTTGTTTTCTTCTTAGAGTTTTGTGGTTTAAGCTCTTAGATTTAGGTCTGGAAGTTTTGTTTTGTTTGAGACAGAATCTCGTGCTATTGCCCAGGTTGGAGTGCAGTGACGCGATCTCAGCTCACTGCAACCTCCACCTCCGGGGTTCAAGGGATTCTCTTGCCTCAGCCTTTGGAGTAGCTGGGATTATAGGTATGTGCCATCATGCCTGGCTAAGTTTTGAATTTTTAGTAGAGAGGGGTTTTCACCATGTTGGCCAGGCTGGTCTTGAACTCCTGACATCAAGTGATCTGCTTGCCTTAGCCTCCTAAAGTGCTGGGATCACAGGTGTGAGCCACCTTGCCCTGCCTGGAAGTGCTTTTTTTTTTTTTTTTAAAGTGAAGGATATGCTATAGGGTTCCAACCTTTAAGGACTGTATAGTGTATTTGGTCAAATAGAATATACACAGGGAAAAGATAACTAGCAGTAATACCATTCACTCTGCCAGGCATGGTGGCTCTCACACCTTTAATCTCAGCACTTTAGGAGGCTCAGGTGAGCAGATCACCCGAGGCCAGGATTTCGAGGCTGGCCTGGCCAACATGGTGAAACCCAGTCTCTACTAAAAATACAAAATTTAGCTAGGTGTGGTGGTGTATGCCTGTAATGTCAGCTACTTGGGAGGTTAAGGCAGGAAAATCACTTGAATTTGAGAGGTGGTGGTTGCAGTGAGCCATGATTGCACCACTGCACTCCAGCCTGGGCAACAAAGCAAAACTCTGTCTCAAAAAAAAATGAAAAAGAAAAAGAAAAAAGTAGTGTCAGAGGCTGGGTAATTTATAAAGAAAAGAGGCTTACTTAGCTCATGGTTCTGCAGGCTGTACAGGAAGCATGATGCTGGCATCTGCTTCTGCTTCTGGTAAGGGCCTCAGGAAGCTTACAATCATGATGGAAGGTGAAGGGATAGCAGGCATGTCACATGGAGAGAGCGGCGGAGGGGAGGTACCACACTCTTTTAAACAATCTGATCTCATGTGAACTCAGGTTGATAACTCATTATTACTGTGAGGATAGCACCAAGCCACCAAGCCATTCATGAGAGATCTCCCCTCATGTCCCAAACACCTCCCGCCAGGCCCTACCTCCAACATTGGGGATTATATTTGAAATTTGAAGGGAACAAACATCTAAACGACATCACCAATGATCATTTATATATCCACTGTCTAGATCTAGACAATTATTTTTTTTCTATAAGGGTCAGATATTTTCTGTATTTCTGTGAAGGGTCAGATACGGCTTTGGAGGCCATATTGGCTTTGTCACAACTACTGAATTCAGCAGTTGTACTGGGAAAGCCATAGACAATAGGTGAATGAATGGGATTGGCAGTGTTTTAGTAACACTTCATTTACCAAAAGCAGGTGACAGCTGGATTTGGTCTGCACTGGAATTTGCCATCCCCGATCCAGATTGAACATCAGGTTGTTATATTTGCTTTCTCTGTAAATGTGTGTAGATACAAATATATTTTTCAGAGCCAATCAGAAATGAGTTGTTATCATCTTGGAATTATACTCTTTAATATCTCAGCATGTATCTCCTAAAAATACAAATGCATTCTCCTGTATAATACCATTATTACAGCTAAAACATAATTTGTTTTTTAATAGATGAAGATTATATAATGTATTACAAAAAGTATGAAAATCCTTAGATTCACTCTTTAACAACTAACCTGTTGAACTGTCCCTATCCTTGTCCTTCTTTATCCTTTTCATGAATTTATTTACTTAGGTAGAAATCTGCAATGGATAAAACCGTTTGCTGATTTCATTTGACCCACTTATACAATCAAATGAAAAGAATGTTTTGATGTTCCTTATGTGGTATTTGGTTTGTATTTTTACTTCTGTATTTTGTTTCTGTATTTTATGTGATTTGAAATAGAGGATTTATGTAATTTTTAATCAGGAGATACGAAGTTACGTATAGTCTCAGTAGTTTCCATTTGATTGTTACATAGTAGAAGAAACTGAGGTGAAGGCAAAGCGACTTGATGTGCTTTTAAAAAGCAGTCAACTATCACACTGCCTGACTTTAAACTAGATTTCAAGGCCACAGTAACCAAAACAGCATGGTGCTGGTACAAAAACAGACAGATAGACCAATGGAACAGAATAGAGAACACAGAAATAACGCAGCACACCTACAACCATCTGATCTTCAACAAAGTTGACAAAAACAGGCCATGAGGAAAGGACTCCCTATTCAATACACAGTGCTGGGATAACTAGATTGCCATATGTAGAAGAATGAAACTGGGCCCCTTCCTCTCACCATGCACATAAATCAACTCGAGATAGATTAAAGACTTAAATGTAAAACCCAAAACTATAAAAACCCTAGAAGAAAATGGAGGAAATATCATTCTGGACCTAGGCCCTGGCAAAGATTTCATGATGAAGACATCAAAAGCAATTGCAACAAAAACAAAAATTGAGAATTAGGACCTAATTTAACTATATATCCTGCACAGCAAAGAAACTATCAACAGAGTAAACAGGCAGTGGGAGAAAATATTTGCAAGCTATGCATTTAACAAAATCCTAATATCTAGAATCTTAAGAAACTTAACAAACAAAAAACAATCTCATTTAAAAATGGGCAAAGGATGTGAACAGACAAATCGCAAAAGAGGGCATACATGTGGTCAACAAGCATATGAAAAAATGCTCTCAAGGTGAAGGGGTGGAAAAGAAAATGCTTAACATCACTAATCATTAGAGAAATGCAAATCAAAACCACATTGCGATACCGTCTCACACCACTCAGAATGGCTATTATTATGTTTTTTGAGATGGAGTCTCGCTCTGTTGCGCTGGAGTCCAGTGGCTCCATCTCAACTCACTGTAACCTCTGCCTCCTGGATTCAAGCAATTCTCCTGCCTCAGCCCCCTGATTAGCCGGTATTACAGTTCGTGCCACCACGCCTGGCTAACTTTTATATTTTTAGTAGAGGCTGGTCTCAACTCCTGAACTCAACCCACCCACCTCAGCCTCCCAAAGGGCTGGGAATACAGGCGTGAGCCACCGCACCAGCAGAATGGCTATTATTAAAAAGTCAAAAAATAACAGATGCTAGTGAAGTTGTGGACAAAAGGTAATTCTTATACACTGCTGGTGGAAATGTAAATTACTTCAGCTACCATGGAAACCAGCTTGGAGATTTCTCAAAGAACTTAGAACTACCATTTGACCCAGCAATCCCATTAATGGGTATATACCCAAAAGAATAAAAATTGTTCTGTAGGGATACATGCACACAGATTTTCATTGCCGCACTATTCACAATAACAAAGATATGGAATCAACCTAGAGGCCCATTAATGGTGGTAGATAAGCCTCTGTCTTTATCTTTCTGAGCGAAGAAAATATGGTACACATATACTATGGAATACTACACAGCCATAATAAAAGAACAAAATCATGTCCTTTATAGCAACATTGATGAAGCTGGAGCCCATTATCCTAAACGGATTAACTCAGGAACAGAAAACCAAATATCATGTTCTCACAAGTGGGAGCTAAAGATTGAGTACACATGGACACAAGGAAAGCAAAATAGACACTGGGGCCTTTTTGAAGGCGGAGGGTGGGAGGAGGGTAAAGATTGAAAAACTACCTATCTTTTGAAGCATTGATTATATGACATGCAGAAAAAAAAAAACTATCAAGTACTATGCTTATTATCTGGGTGACAAAATAATCCATATGCCAGACCCCTGTGACATGCAATTTACATAAGTAACAAACCTGCATATGTACCCTTTGAACCTAAAATAAGAAAAAAATGTGACGAACTTTTGAGTTTTCATGTAAAGAAGGGAGGGAAAGTAATAAAGATAATATTGGTCTTTTTTCTCTTCTCTTCTCTTTTCTTTTTTCTCTTCTCTTTTCTTTTTTCTCTTCTCTCCTATTCTCTTCTCTTTTTGTTTTCTTTTTTGTTTTTGAGATGGAGTCTTGCTCTGTTGCCCAGACTGGAGTGCAGTGGTGTGATCTTGGCTCTCTGTAACCTCCACCTCCCAGGTTCAAACGATTCTCTTGCTTCAGCCTCCTGAGTAGCTGGGACTACAGGCATGCACCACCATGCCTGACTAATTTTTGTATTTTTAGTAGAGGCGGGGTTTCACCATGTTGGCCAGCTGGTCTCAAACCCCTGACCTCAAGTGACCTGCCTGCCTTGGCCTCCCAAAGTGCTGATATTATAGGTGTGAACCACCACACCCAGCTCAGATATTTTTAGTATTTTCTACTTTAACTTTATTGTGCCTTTACTTGATGTGGAAATTTGCAACACTTCAAGTAAAGCTATTACACTCTGAAAACTTGAGCAGCAAATTTAACCAGGGTCCTTGCCCTGTGTTTGTCTGCTGTTCCTGCTCCTACCCAAAGTTAGTACTCTGCATTGCGCTGCCTCCTCCCATGTCATCTCAGGCTATGTATGCGAAGTGTCATTTTATTTTATCCTTTTAAAAACATCAGTTACCCTGATAAGGAAAGAATTTAGTATGTTGCTGTAATGCTGGGACTGTAGGCCACAGGCTGTAGGAAGTGTGCTGCAGGTGAACAAGTGAAGCTTCATTCTTCTTAGAGTAATAATTTATGATAACTATTAGTAGGAGGTAGATTGCTTATTTGGAACAGACTCAAGATTATTGTTACATCGTTGTAGTCTATGCAGAAGTAGCAAAATCTATAAAATTGTGAAGGAAAGAACAACAGCAAATCATTCAGTATGTCTAGAGCAAATTCTCAGGATGGAGGTTGGAAATACATTTGAGAGAAAGGGAGAGCATGGTAATGTGCGCCAGGCTAAAGAATTTGGCCCTTAACCTGATGGAGAAAGGGAGTAATAGATCCAAGTGGAATAAATTCCTTTAGTTCCCAAAATGGAAATACCGATTTTTTTTTCTGACTGTAAAGGGAATGCATGTTGTAAATTGCAAACAAGTATTAAAAAAATGCAGGCAGTGAAAAGTCCCTGTAATTTCATTCACTAGATATAACCACTGCTTGACAGTTTGCTGTATAGTTTTACAGAGGAGAATTTTATGATCAGTTTTGCAGCAGTGCGGATGGTGGAAAGGACAAAAGTTGGATGACATTGGAAGCAGATGGCTGTTAGGTCCAAATAGAAATGATGAGGACTTGTTGCTTAGTGGTAGCTGTGTGGGTAGAAAAGGTGTAGAATTGGGGAAAAGTTCAAGGGATTTTTTAGGAGCTAGGATTCAGTGACCAGTTTGGCAACTGGGGTGAAGGACAGATAAATGGCCAGGATGGGAGGGATTTCCCAGAATCTGGAACCAAATTGTGGCATCATTTTTGCATAAAAAGGACAAATAGCAGTTTTTACCAACAGCATAATTTCAGAGTGAAAAGTCTGTCCTTTTGTTCTTATTTTCCTCCTGGGTTTCTGAGTTTATTTAGAAGGGGAGGGTAAAAGTAAGAATTCAATTTTGTTTTGACAGATAAAAGTTATTATATCATGACTTTTCTCTGACTAATTATGTTTCTCTCTTTTATTAGTTGAGGATAGCAGGTTTCTTTGAGAATTTGCTTCTGTTTTGGTGTGTAATTGTAGCATTAGCTTTTAAACTTCACAAAGTTTATGTTGGAATCTTTAAATTTTTATTCTGGGGAATTGGGATTGAGGTGGGGTGAGGGAGCCACTTTGGCAAATTATTGGCAGAGTCTTTGATTCTTTGACTCTTAAGAGCTTGATTGTATCCCTGAATAGGGCCTTTTTTTTTTTTTTTTGAGACAGGGTCTCACTTTGTCACCCAGGTTGGAGTGCAGTGACACGATCTTGGCTCACTACAGCCTCAACCTCCTGGGCTCAAGCAATCCTCCCACCTCAGCCTCCTGAGTAGATGGACTACTGGCATGTGTCACCACGCCTGGCTAGGTTTTGTATTTTTTGTAGAAACGAGGTTTTATGATGTTACCCAGACTGGTCTCTACTCCTGAGCTCAAGCCGTCTGCCTGCCTTGGCCTCCCAAAAGTGCTAGTATTAGAGGTGTGAGCCACCGCACTCAGCCCAAATTGGGTCTTGACTTCATTAGGTTCTGCTGTGTTTCTTAACATTGGGAACAGGCAACTGTCTAATACAGTTTGGATATTTGTCCCCTCCAAATCTCAGGTTGAACATTGACCTCCACTGTTAGAGGTGGGGCTAACTGGGAAATATTTGGGTCATGGGGGCAGATCCCTTATGACTGGCTTGGTGCTGTCCTGGGTAACGAGTGAGTTTTTGCTCTATCAGTTCCCAGGGAGATGTGGTTGTTCACAAAGAATCTGGAATATCCCTCCTTTCTCTCTTGCTGCTTCTGTTGCCGTGTGACCCACTGGCTCCCCTTCCCCTTGTGCCATGATTGAAAGCTTCCTGAGGCCCTCACCAGAAGCAGATGCTGGTACCATGTTTCTTACATGGCTTGCAGAACCATGAGCCAAATAAACCTCTTTTCTTTATAAATAAGCCAGTTTGAGGTATTCCTTTCTAGAAATGCAAAATGGACTAATACACTAATATTGCACACGTTTTCTTTCCTTACAACTTTTTGAATGGTTCATCAAGATAATGTACATAAAGAACTACATAATGCTATGTAGTGCACACTAAAAGACACTGGCTTCTTCTGTCTTAAGAACAAACTTGAGATTATAAAAAAGAAAGTTAAAATCTCTTACCTGCAAGTGTCATTTTTCCTGTAAAAAAATTTAAAAGTATATCTAAATGCCACCTCCTCTGTGCTTTCTCATCTCTGGCAGATAGGATGATAAGAAATCTTCCAGAATTGAGAAATGTGCATGACACTCCTCCTGTGCACTCATAGTACCTTGGAACTTTCTTCTTTCAAATAGCTCATCATTCAGTATTTTAATTATATAGTACAATGCCTGGCACATAATTGATCCCAATAAATATTTGTTGTAGAGATATCTTGAAATGAGATAAAATGTTCCTCATTGCTTTCTCTTGAACACCTGAACAAGTATACTGAAAAAAAATAGGTTTGTTTATCCACTCAGGAAGCTTGGTTTATTTTGGAAGAAAAATGGTATTTTGTGGTTAAGGAAATTTAAGTATTAACCAACTGTCTTAAGATAAATTCTGGTGTCTTCTGATATATACCTTGATAGGAGATTTTTTATGTGTTATGATTTGAAATGAAGGCAACAGTGTGACTTTTTTTTTTTTTTTTTTTTTTTTTTTGAGATGGAGTTTCACTCTGTTGCCCAGGCTGGAGTGCAGTGGTGCGATCTCAGCTCACTGCAACCTCCGCCTCCTGGGTTCAAGTGATTCTCTTGTCTTAGCTTCCTGAATAGCTGGGATTTCAGATGTGTGCCACCACACCCAGCTAATTTTTGTATTTTTAGTAGAGATGGGGTTTTGCCATGTTGGCCAGGCTGGTCTTGACTCCCTGACCTCAGGTGATCTGCCTGCCTCGGCCTCCCAAAGTGCTGGAATTACAGGCATGAGCCACCACACCCAGCCTAATTTTTGTATTTTTGTAGAGACAGAGTTTCATCGTGTTGGCCAGGCTGGTCTCAAACTTCTGACCTCAAGTAATTTGCCTACCTCGGCCTCCCAGAGTGCTGGGATTATAGGCATGAAACACAGTGCCGGGCCTCCTTTTTAAGTGCTTGAGAATATGAGGTTTAAAAAATTTATTTATTTATTGTAGAGATGGGGGTCTCAGTATGTTGCCCAGGCTGGTCTCAAACTCCTGAGTTCAAGTGATCCTCTTGCCTCTGCTTTCCAAAGTGCTGGGATTACAGGCATGAGGCAGTGTGCCCAGCCGAGGTTTCTGAAGTACTTAAGAGTGACTACTTCTTTGAACTTCATTTATTCATCTAACATTTATTGAGTTCTTTATGCTGTAGTCTAGACCTTGTACTAAGAGCTATGGAAAGCCAAAGAGTTACGAATGGTTTCCTATCCTCAAGGCCTTTCCCTTTGATGACAAAGGTAGACCAAAACACCCCCACATTACATTATAGCTGCATAGGAAAGGTAAACACAAAGGAACATTATCCATTCGTATTTGGTGCATGAGTATGTTGTTCATGCCTGTGTATAGGGAGAGTGCAGCAGGAAAGCTCTTTGGAGGAGCTGAGACTTGAATGATACATGGAGAAAGACTGGGGAGGGGCATTCATTCCAAGCAGAGTTATATACACACCTGTGCAAAGGCAGGGTGGTATTAGAAGCCTATAATTGATTCTTTATGACTAGAGGTAAGGCTGCAGTTATAAGCAGAGGTCAAAGAAATCATGAAAGGTCCTGTGTGCCAAGATAACGATTTTGACAATTCTAATTTGCATTTTGGAAAGATCACTGTTACACCAGTGTAAAGATGGGTATATTAGTTAGATTTAGGTTCACCTACAATACAAAACAGGTGGTCTCAATAACATTGAGGTATATTTCTTACACTGATGTCCAGTTTTGGCATGATGACTCTAGGATCATCACAGACCCGAGTTCCTTCTGTCTGGTTCACTGTCCCTTGGCACAGTTTCCATTACCCTTATTGTCCAGAATGACTGCTGGAGTGCCATCCACCATATCCGAGCTACAGACACATTTCTAGCTAAGTTCCCTTTAAGTAGCTGTCTTGGAAATGTCCCATCCAATGACTTCCACTTCTAGCTTATTGACCAGTCCTAGCAGTGAGGAAGGCTGGGAAATGTACACTTTTACCTGGATACATGCCACCCAGAATAAAACCATGATCTGTTCCTAAGGAAGAAAGGGAGAATGGGTGTATACTAGGCAGGCAGACGGTAGTGTTTACCACAAAAAGGATGGATAGTGGAGGTAGGGAAAACAATTTGGTACTATTTACCCAAGTAGTAATACATGTGATTGCCTACACAAGACCGATTTGGTTAATAAATATAAGAATTGAAACTCCGTGGTAATTCTGAGTAAAAGCTCTGCTGGGAAACTTACAGGAATAAAGTGGTTATTTTGATAACTATTTTAGAGGGGCAAAAATTATGCTTTAATTGTTTTTACCTTTGAATTAAAAGGTTTCCAATTAACCTTTTAGTAAAATTAAATACTTCAGTACTAAAGAGGATTAACGTTTGTAAGAAAGACATTGATAGGAATTTCTTTTTCTTTTTTTTTTTTTTTTTTTTTGAGACAGAGTCTAGCTCTATTGCCCAGGCTGGAGTGCAGTGGCGTGATCTCGGCTCACTACAACCTCAGCCTCTTGGGTTCAAGCAGTTCCCTGTCTCAGCTTCCCCAGTAGCTGGGATTATAGGCACTCACCTCCATGCCTGGCTAATTTTTGTATTTTTAGTAGAGACAGGGTTTCATCATCTTGGCCAGGCTGGTCTTGAACTCTTGACCTCATGATCCACCCGCCTTGGCCTCCCAAAAACTATATGACAGTATACATTAAATGGGTTTATAGTGGTTTTCTGGGAGATGAAATAATTTTATTTTTCTTTTTTGCAATTCCCTTTTTAGATTTTCTGTACTTAGCACATGTTACTTTTTAAAAAATTGTGATAAAATACACATAACAAGAAATTTACCATCTTTTTTTTAAGTACTCATTTTTATAAAAATGGGTTTTATTATTTTAAACCAAGTCTATAAAAGTAGAAATCACATACAAAAATACAGATTACTCTGACATGTTGGCAAAATAGCTTATGGCTGGACTTGAGTTTGGAAGTTCTGTATGTTTGAGGGCATCCCTATGTCAGAGTCCAACTGAATCCTAACCCCAGCTCTTGTCACTAATCTGTAAAACAATAATTTCAAGTAGTATTTAGCACTGTTTGCTAAGAAATTTAAGCATAATCATTTTCTGTGTAACCCAACTTTAAAATCTTCCTTAGGTCTAAGCAGATAAAGGCACTTCATACTATGTTTCTAACGTTGACAATTTTTGATTAAAAAAAAGTTAATACAAATGATGGGTTTTGGCTTTTCTTGGCGTTACATTTTGAAAATACGAAGAAGTCAATTTAAACTAGTTTTTTGTGATTTTTAAGAAGTAGAATTTAATCTTTTCGTTTCTATGTACCAGTTTTAAAATATCACTGATGGTATCAAAGGGTCCCACATCTGGATCTTAACTCTTATGTAGGTATAAGTAGAGCATACTACTGAAATTGCCTGAAACATACCTGCTTCTGTTGTATATTTCTGATTTAAGGGAGTGCAGTTCCTTGGACTTTAGGTCCGATACCCTTATAAATAGATAGTTTCAAACAATTATTGGTGAGAGATCATTAAAAAAAAAAAGACAATTTAAAATACTTGATTTTAGAATATAAAAGTAACCTTAAGTACCTCAGCGCTAAAGAAAAACAGCAGGCAACTTCAGAATTCTTCCATCCAAATGTTCAAGAATAGAGACTAGATTAATAGCACCTTTCTAAAACAAAGCAAGTTATTTAAAAATCTTAAGGACCCATGTTCACATAATTTGATTATCAAGTTGGAAAACAATTATATTTCTCATTTAATTTAGAATTCTGGAAACACAGTAACTTAATGAACATTACGAGATACTTCAAATTAACCTGTCGTAGAAAGCTGTCTCCTGGGCCTTCAAATCCTATACTAATTCTATACCTCTGGTTTTTGTAATGTTTGGTCTTTTGTAAGTTTTAAAGTGAATTACGTGTGGCTACTAATTTCTATTAACCTAATTTCAAATCTAAAGGCAAAATTAAAATGCATTTTTCTCTTCCTCATTACCAGAAAAGATGGCCTCATATGCTACTATCCTATGATTCTCTTTTTGTTCAGCTCATAATACAAATAGGTTATTGTTCTTCTAAGCTGTCTTATAAAGCAATACTGTAACATTAAATAGATAAAAGCTATATAAGCTATGAAGACTGTTCGCTGTTGGTAATTTTTCAGCTTGATTCTCAATAGACTTAATAAGAAGGGCACTTGGAAAAGGTGGCTCAAATTTTGCTCTTTAAGGTATCTTGAAATTAGAGGCTCACTCTCCCAAAATTTCAAAAGGCCTACAACTTTGGCTCTTAAGAGCAAAGCAGTGATAGAAGCTTTTAGAATCATTTCAACAAGCAAGATTTCATAGTTTTCCCTCTCAGATGGTTCCCTAATATACTTGCAGAATGAAGGCAAAGGGAAAACCAAGAATAAAACTAGCTGGCCGGGCGCGGTGGCTCAAGCCTGTAATCCCAGCACCGTGGGAGGCCGAGGCGGGTGGATCACGAGGTCAAGAGATCGAGACCATCCTGGTCAACATGGTGAAACCCCGTCTCTACTAAAAATACAAAAAATTAGCTGGGCATGGTGGCGCGTGCCTGTAATCCCAGCTACTCAGGAGGCTGAGGCAGGAGAATTGCCTGAACCCAGGAGGCGGAGGTTGCGGTCAGCCGAGATCGTGCCATTGCACTCCAGCCTGGGTAACAAGAGCGAAACTCCATCTCAAAAAAAAAAAAACAAAAAAACAAAAAAAAACAAAAAAAAACAACTAGCTAAGTACTCCATCAATTGGGCTTCCTGCCTACTTTCCCTGCTCTAAAGAAGAGACGCCATCCTGCAATAAATGCTTCACAGACAACTGGGCTTTTGCAGGGTCAGTTGGCATTTGATGCCCCATATCCTGGTTCTTTTGGTTGTCAATAGTTGGCCTGGCGATGGTGGTGAAATGGGAGCAATTAACCTGTAGATGAGGAAGGGCTTCCTTTAACAGTTGAAGGGTACCATCTGGCACAATTCCAAAAACTTGTAGTGTTTTTAGTGTGGGAATTTCTCCAAGTAAAGTTTCAGGTACTATATCATAGCACTGACTGAGAGACAGGTGTTGGAGGTAGTTGAGCTGGAAAAATTCTGGGAAGCAGTCATTCTTTAGCATGATACTATCACTTAAGTCTAGGTGGACAAGATTGGAGATCTTCTAACTAAAGTAGAAAGATCTGATTTCTGAAGATTCAGCTGGGTGATGGTCTCTGATACATGCGCAACAGCCACGTGCACATGCTTCTCAGTGAAATCAAAGCACCAGGAGAGGTTCCGCTCATCCATTCTGGAACAGCCACTTAGCAAAGTCTGCAGGGCAAATTCAGAGAATCCAGAACACCCACAAAGGTTAAGTCGAACTAAATTTGAGTTTTGTACGAGATTACTGACAACGGGATCCAACAGCTGCAGGCCTTCCAGGCTTAGATTCTGCAACCTGGAACACTGAGACAGAATGCTTTGGAGGGTGGACACTTCAATAACTGAGTTCGACAGGTCCATGCGCTGCACACGAAAAGGGCTGAAATGTTCAGCTAATGGTTGGTCCATAAATGATCGTGGGCAGCGGAAGGCAATCACCCCTTGAGACAGCAACCAACCAGTCACATCCGGGTGCAGATTTTTACCTGTGAGATCTAAGGTTTGCCATAGAGACTCGTGAAACACTAGGCGATACCACCTCTTGCAAACACCAAAGACCTTTAGCAGCCCAGGGAAGCACAGAGAGGAAAATGATCCCCAAAAGCAGCTCATCCGGAAGGGAGTCCCACGAAACACCTGGAAAGTTCTCTCGATTTAGCTTAGGTCTGCGGATAATCATAAAGTCTTTTGTCACTCCCTTTGTTTTTCAGCCGTTTCCTTGGGGGGCTCTGCGGGAGGCCCAGATTTGAGAGAAGTTCCTGGGGGATGTTCTCACTGTCGGGCTCCTCTTTCTCCGGGGCGGAGACCCTCATGTCTGAGAGCAGTTCAGAAGTCTTGCTGGAATCCCATCCCCACGTGAAGCTAGTGGCAACGTTGCTACTCAGGTCTGGAATCTCCTGGAGGTGCTTCCTGTGCATAGGGTCCGCAGGTTCGGGAGTTTAAAATACGTGCATTAATTGCAGAGCTGCCAGCCTCCCAGATTCCCGCTTCCGCGCGCGGCATCTCGGAGCGTGCCGCTCCGGCCCCCAGCAGCTAGACCCGCTAAGTCTAGCCACGTTCCATCCCAACAGCGCCGAAGTTTACCATCTTAATCATCTTTGGGTATACCGTTCAGTGGCATTGAGTACATTTGTATTGTGCTCCCGTCACCACCATCCATCTACAGACCTTTTATCTTACAAATCTGAAACTCTGCACCTATTAAAGAGTAAATCCCCATTTTTCCCTTCCTCCAGCCCATGGCAACCACCATTTTGCTTTCTGTCTCTCTGAATTTGACTACTGTAGGCACCTCATATACATGGGATCTATAGTGTTTGCCCTTTTGTGAGGGCTAATTTCACCTAGCATAATGCCTTAAAGCTTGTTGTAGCAGCCGGGCGCGGTGGCTCACGCCTGTAATCCCAGCACTTTGGGAGGCCGAGGCGGGTGGATCACGAGGTCAAGAGATCAAGATCATCCTGGTCAACATGGTGAAACCCCGTCTCTACTAAAACTACAAAAAATTAGCTGGGCATGGTGGCGCGTGCCTGTAATCCCAGCTACTCAGGAGGCTGAGGCAGGAGAATTGCCTGAACCCAGGAGGCGGAGGTTGCGGTGAGCCGAGATCGCGCCATTGCACTCCAGCCTGGGCAACAAGAGCGAAACTCCGACTCAAAAAAAAAAAAAAAAAGCTTGTTGTAGCATGTGTCAGAATTTCCCCCTTTTAGCGCTAATATTCTATTCTATGTATATGCTACCAATTGTTTATCCACTCATCTGTTAAGGGAAGCTTGGATCGCTTCCACATTTTGGCTACTGTGAATAATGGTGCTACAAACGTGGGTGTAGAAATATCTCCTTAAGTCCCTGCTTTTAGTTCTTTTGACACTGTACCTAGAAGTGGAACTGCTGGATCATATGGTAATTCTGTGTTTAATTTTTTCAGGACCCACCATACTATTTTCCGTAGCATCTGCACCATTTTACACTCCTGTCAACAGTACACGAGGGTTCCAGCTTTTCCACATCCTCACCAACACTTGTTATTTTCTTTTTCTTTAGTTTTTTAGTTTTTTGATAGTATCCATCATAAGGTTTGAGGTGGTATCTTATTGTATTGAGATTTTAAAATTTACAAAATGTTTGAGTTATGTAATCAAATGGCAGCAAGTTTAAAAAGCAGAAATACTCAGTCTTGCTACTCTTATACCAATATTATTTATTATTTGGATATATTGATTTTAAATTTTAAGGACTTTTCTTTTGAAAAAGTTTTAATTTTTCTTTTAGTTTCATATCAAACATTTCTCACTTTGTTACCTATTTTATACGCCATCATTTTAATTTGAATTTTCTGAGAAAATGTTGCATATGCTGAGGAATATATAGCATGGTTGACTACTTAAGAACATGTATAATTGTTTGGTTTCTTATATATAGATAGATGCCTGGTTTGTATGATTTTAATTTCATAGGCTGGATGATGTGGTGATTAAGAACATGTTTCTAGAAGTGGTCTGGGTTTTTACCACTTCTGGCTGCATGCTTTTGGGCAAGTTTCTTAAATTCTCTGTACCTCTTTTCTTCATCTTTAAAGTATAATAGTACCTATGTCAGAGTTGTGAAGACCAAATGAGTTAGTGTTTGTAGAACTCTTAGAACTGTGCCTAGCACATCAAACATTCTATATAAGCCTTAGCTACTATTATTGTTTTATTCGATAGGAATTTATCTCTGGTTTTTAGGATTATATGCAATTAGTTACATAATATGCAATTAGTTTCAACATAGTATGTCAAATGCACTTAACGTAGAATGTCACAAGCACTACTGTAGAGGAGGATGCAGTCTAGAAGGCTCTTTTGGGAACTAAGAGAAGATACAGCTGGGGCTGGGCATATTGGTAAATTAGTAATTTGATATAATCATCTCTTGGGTACTGTGCTCTTCTGGCTGCCATTTAGCTATTCTAGGCTCTTTTGGCCAGCTCAAACTTTCACTTTGCTTCTTGGGGCTTCCTCACACAGCTCCCCAGATTATCCTTTGGCTAGGCAAAGAATATTTTCTTTCTTTTTTTTTTTTTTAAGTTGGAGTTTCACTCTTGTTGCCCAGGTTGGAGTGCAGTGGCACTCCACCTTGAACCTCCACCTCCCAGGTTCAAGCGATCTCCTGTCTCAGCCTTCTGAGCAGGAATTACAGGTGCCTGCCACTGCACCCAACTGATTTTTGCATTTTTAGTAGAGATGGGGTTTTTGCCATGTTGGCCAGGCTGATCTTGAACTCCTCCTCACCTCAGGTGATCCACCCACCTCGGCCTCCCAAGGTGCTGGGATTACAGGAGTGACCCATTGCCTGGCTGTTTTCTTTGGTTCTTAGCTAACAACTTTTGCTTAGTTGCTAATTTAAATAGAATGCACTGGCTTAAATTTTTGCATAAAATAGCATTCTGTGATTTATAACATTTTTAAAAACCTCGTTTCGCTGATATTCAGTATAAATCTGAGAGATGGTGAAGGTGTCCTCTTTGAACAACTCTGGTTATACTGAGAGATTAAGTGCCTGATGTCACAAAGCAATTACGTGAATTACCTTGGATTTGAACGCAAGTCACCTGGCTTTGGGGCCAGTGTTTTAAAATATTGTTTTTTCTTTGACATGTCATCAGGTTTTAAGACAATACTTTGTTCCTTCTTTCCTAATTATTTGGTGATATTTTTAAAGATTTCTAAATATTCCATAAAGATAACATGCTCTTCTCTTTTAAATTTAACAGTTGATAAAATTTATCTCATTCATTTTTCTTATACATGAGCTATATTTTATAGTCTTTTATCCCTATCACCAGAAAAGAATGAAATAAAATCTGAGATCTAAATATTTTACCTGATTAAATTCTAATTTTTTTACATGAATGTTTTTTGAAAAGCCTTTCATATTTCATGATTGTTTTTATTTTATAATACTGAAACAAGGTAGATTTCTCTCATACTACCTAGCATATGTAGTACCTTGCTTATTTCGATATTGCTGTCAGAATTAAATTAAATCTTGCTACTAGAATAGCTTTACAGTCCTACTTTCCCCTTTTTTCTTTCACCTTGTCCTCTTCTAGGTCTGTTTTTAATTGTTTTTCTCTTATATTCCCAACAATTTCTAGTTCTAAGAAGAAAATGTACCTTGAGCTGCAGGGCCTGCCAGACTCCATTTTGTGAAGTAAATTTTTCTCCGAATTTCTTTCTTATTTCTTTTGAGACAGAGTCTTGCTCTGTCGCTGAGGCTGAAGTGTAGTGGTGTGATCAGGACTCATTGCAGCCCTAACCTCCTGGGCGCAGGTTATCCTCCCACCTCAGCCTCCCAAGTAGCTGGGACTACAGGTGTGAACTGCCATGTCCAGTTAGTTTTTGAATTTTTAGTAGAGACGGGGTTTCGCCCTGTTGTCCACGCTGGTCTTGGGCTCTTGAGCACAAGCAGTTGCTGGCCTTGGCTTCCCACAGTGCTGGGATTACAGGTGTGACCCACTGTGCCTAGCCTTTAATTTGTTTTATATTCTTTATACGGTAGTCCCCTTATGTGCAGTTTTGCTTTCTGCTGTTTTACTGACTTGCGGTCTGAAAATATTAAATGGAAAATTCCAGAAATAAAGAATTCATGTTTTAAATTGTACCCTTGAGTAGCATGATGAAATCTTGTGCTGTCCAGCACTGTCCTGCTCTGTCCCTCTGAGGACATGAATCATCCTTTCATCCAATGTATTCATGCTGTAGACACTACCTTCAGTTATTAGATTTTTAAAAGAGTGTATATTGGGTGTCTGGTACTATCCCAGACTTCAGGCAGCTACTGGGGGTCTCAGAACATATCCCCCATAAATAAGGGGGGACTACTGCATATGTATTGGCTCTCTCACACAATTTAGAAAGTTGAATTGTTACTTTCAGTGTATATAAATTCATACTTTATTGCTGTATTAGTTTTTCCAGTAGTGTAAATTGCTTCTTTTGATAAGAGTATAATTAGTTCCGGGTGCAGTGGCTCACGCCTGTAATCACAGCACTTTGGGAGATTGAGGTGGGTGGATCACGAGGTCAAGAGATTGAGACCATCCTGGCCAACATGGTGAAATCCCATCTCTACTAAAAATACAAAAATTAGCTGGGTGTGGTGGCGCGCTTTGTAGTCCCAGCTACTTGGGAAGCTGAGGCAGGAGAATCACTTGAACCCACTGCACTCCAGCCTGGGTGACATAATGAGATTCCGTCTCAAAAAAAAAAAAAGAATATAATTAGTTAAGGCTCAACTTTTTTTTTTTTTTTCATACTATAAGCTGCATTATATATAATGAACTGTGAATGTTATTGATTTGCTCATTGTCAAATCTATAATCTGATTTTCTTGGCAGATATGTAGACTTGTGATAGGCATTTGGCATTTTATGTTTTGGGCAGCGTAACTTTAAATCTACATAAACTTCTCTGCCTTTTGCCTCTGCTGTGTTCATAGATTCCAGGAGGGCTTCGTGTATGGACCTCAAGCGTTGGAGGTAGCAGAGTTTTCAGCAGAAGGTAAAGCAGAGTATTGCCTTCTGGTGTCATTGTGTGTGTGTGCTGGGGTGGGTATGTGACAGATGAGAGCTTTTTGCAAGTGTAATCACTAAGTAACTTATAATGATGCATTAAATGATTCACTTTCATAAAATTTAAAACCAAGATAATACCTGTACAATTTTATTCAGTATTACTAAAATTCATAAAAAATAGTAAAATTTAGATAGAGCTAAAGACTCTAAATTTCACTTTCTTTGCCAGTAAGAAATAGTAGAAGTGAGTAAGAAAACAGAGCATTAGTATAATGTATACTGTATAATTTTCTCAGACCCAGCTTCACTCGAATTTCTTCTTGGGAACTTGTCCAAATCATTATTCATATGCTGCTCCTTTTACTGAAAAATTGCTTCACAGTAGAGGGGCAGCCTAATCCATGACTCATGACTGGGAGGTAGTTACTATAGGTTCCATGTGCCAGAAACGTTAGTTCCCAATATGCTAGTTTCCTGTCTCTTGAGAACTACTTTTCTTTCTTTTTTTTTTTTTTTTTTTTTTTTGGGTTTTGGGTCTTGCTCTGATGCTAGGTTGGAGTGCAGCGGCGCAATCTCAGCTCACTGCAACCTCTGCCTCCCTGGTTCAAGCAGTTCTCCTGCCTCAGCCTCCCAAGTAGCTGGGACTACAGGTGCACGCCACCATGCCAAGCTAATTTTTGTATTTGTAGTAGAGATGGGGTTTCACCATATTGGCCGGGATCGTCTAGATCTCATGATCTCATGATCTGCCTGTAGTTAGTTCTTGTTTCAATAGAGAAACAAAGACATCCCACACACTTGTAAAATATGTTTTTATAGAGACCTTTTTTTTTTTTTTTAAAGGGACAGGGTTTCCTCATGTTGCCCAGGCTGGTCTTGAGCCCCTGGGCTCAAGTGATCTGCCCACCTTAGCCTCCCAAAGGGGTAGGATTATAGGTATCAGCCACCACACCCTGCTATGGAGATCCTCTTAATGAGTCTTTTTTTTTTTTTTAAAGAGACGGGGTCTACCTATGTTGCCCAAGCTGGAGTGCAGTGGCTATTCACAGGTGCGATCCCACTACTGATCAGCATGGGAGTTTTGACCTGCTTGGTTTCTGACCTGGGCCCGTTCACCCCTCCTTAGACAACCTGGTGGTCCCCCATTCCTGGGAGGTCACCATATTGATGCTGAACTTAGCGCGGACACCCGATTGGTATAGCATGCTAAACCCCAGAACTCCTGGGCTCAAGCGATCCTCCAGCCTCAGCCTCCTGAGTAGCTGGGACTACAGGCACGTGCCACCGTGCCCAGCATGAATCTTTTTTTTGTTGTTGTTGGGGACAGTGACTCACTCTGTTGCCCATTCTTGAGTGCAGTGGTGCCATCACGACTCATTGCGGCGTTGACCTCCCAGGCCCAAGCAGTCCTCCCACTTCAGCTTCCCAAGTAGCTGGGACCACAGGCTCACAGCACCACACTTGACTAATTTTTAAGTTATTTGTTCAGACGGTCTTGCTTTACTGCTCAGGTTGGTCTGGAACTTGTGGCCTTAAACAACCCTCTTGCCTCAGCCTCCCAAAATGTTGGGATTACAAGTATGAGCCACTGTATCTGGAGAAATCACTTTCTGTGATGTGACTAGAGATCAGAAATCCTGACATATGTACTTTACCTGGGTAATGCTTCTTAAAAAAAAAAAAAGAAAGGAAATATTTTGCTATTTACGTGCCAGATATTATAGATGTTACTTTCTGTTAATGTAACCATTTATGAGCTTTCTTCACATGATACTTGAATAGAAGTTTTTTTTTTTTTTTTTAAGAAAGAGATCTATAGCAGCTAACAAT
The DNA here is from genome assembly GCF_009761245.1 of Sapajus apella. Classification (NCBI taxonomy): domain Eukaryota; kingdom Metazoa; phylum Chordata; class Mammalia; order Primates; family Cebidae; genus Sapajus; species Sapajus apella. The sequence continues at coordinate 38,955,188 of NW_022436946.1, forward strand.
GTACTTTTAGACATAAAGTTAGTAATGTGGCTAGGTTTTAGATAGATTCTGAATGGGAACTAGAGGAATGTTTTTTTAATGGGCTTCTGGAAATTATAGTTGTTTAGATATCAAACAAGTGTGATATGGTTTGGCTCTGTGTCCACACCTATATCTTGTCTTGAATTGTACTCCCATAATTCCCACGTGTTGTGGGAGGAACTCAGTGGGAGATAATTTGAATCATGGGGGCAGTTCCCCCCATACTGTTCTTGTGGTGGTAAGTAAATTTTCACGAGATCTGATGGTTTTAATCAGGGGTTTCCGCTTTTGCATCCTTCTCATTTTCTCTTGCCACTGTCATGTAAGAAGTGCCTTTCACCTCCCATCATGATTCTGAGGCCTTCCCAGCCATGTGGAACTGTAAGTCCAATTAAACCTCTCTTTTTCCCCGCAGTCTCGGGTATGTCTTTATCAGCAGTGTGAAAACGGACTAATGCAGCAAATTGGTATGAACAGAGTGGGGCGCTGCTTAAAAGATACCTGAAAATGTGGAAGCGACTTTGGAACTCGATTATAGGCAGAGGCTGGAACAGTTTGAAGGGCTCAGAAGAAGACAGGAAAATGTGGGAAAGTTTGGAACTTCCTAGAGACTTGTTGAATGGCTTTGCCCAAAGTGCTGATAGTGATACGAACAGTAAGGTCCAGTCTGAGGTGCTCTCGGGTGGAGATGAGGAACTTGTTGGGAACTGGAGCAAAGGTGACTCTTGTTATGTTTTAGCAAAGAGACTGGCAGCATTTTGCCCCTGCTCTAGAGATTTGTGGAACTTTGAACTTGAGAAAGATGATTTAGGGTATTAAGCAGCAAATCATTCAAGATGTGACTTGGATGTTGTTAAAGGCATTCAGTTTTATAAGGGAAGCAGAGCATAAAGCTTGGAAAATTTGTAGCCTGACAATATTATAGAAAAGAAAAACCCAGAAAATGGGAGCCAGCTGTAGGAATTTGCATAAGTAACAAGGAGTGGAATGTTAATGCCCAAGACCATGGGGAAAATGCCTCCAGGGCATATCAGAGGTCTTCAAGGCAGCCTCTCCCATGACAGGCCTGGAGGCCTAGGAGAAAATGGTTTTGTGGGCTGGGCCAAGGGTCCCTGTGCTGTGTGAAGTCTAGGGACTTGGTGCCCTGCATCCCAGCCACTCCAGCTGTGACTAAAAGGGGCCAAGGTAGAGCTCCATCTGTTGCTTCAGAGGGTGGAAGCCCCAACCTTTGTCAGGTTCCACGTGGTGTTGAGCCTGCGGGTACACAGAAGTCAAGAATTGAGGTTTGGGAACCTCCGCCTAGATTTCAGAAGATGTATGGAAATGCCTGGATGCCCAGGCAAAAGTTTACTGCAGGGGTGATACCCTCATGGAGAACCTCTGCTAGGGCAGTGTGAAAGGGAAATGTGGGGTTGGAGCCCCCACACAGAGTCCCTACTGGGGCACCATCTAGTGGAGCTGTGAAAAGAGGGCTACTGGCCTCCAGATCCCAGAATGGTAGATCCATTGACAGCTTGCACCATACTCCTGGAAAAGCCACAGACGCTCAATGCCAGCCCATGAAAGCAGCCAGGAGGGTGGCTATACCCTGCAAAGCCACGGGGTTGGAGCTGCCCAAGACCATGGGAACCCACTGCTCACATCAGGGTGACCTGGATGTAAGATCTGGAGTCAAAGATCATTTTCGAGCTTAAATTTTGACTGCTTCACTGGATTTTGAACTTGCATGGGCCCTGTAACCCCTTTGTTTTCGCCAATTTCTCCCCTTTGGAATAGCTAGTGTTTACCCAATACCTGTACTCCCATTTTATCTAGGAAGTAATTAGCTTGTTTTTAATTTTACAGGCTCATAGGCAGAAGAGACTTGCTTTGTCTTGGAAGAGACTTTGGACTGTGGACTTTGGAGTTAATGTTGAAATGAGTTAAGACTTTTGGGGACTGTTAGGAAGGCATGATTGGTTTTGAAATGTGAGGACATGAGATCTGGGGGGTCTGGGGTGGAATAATATGGTTTAGCTCTGTGTCTCCACACAAATCCCATCTTGAATTATACTCCCATAATTCCCATGTGTTGTGGGATGGAGCCAGTGGAGATAATTTGAATCATGGGGGCAGTTTCCCCCATACTGTTCTTGTAGTGAATAAGTCTCATGAGATCTGATGGTTTTATCAGGGGCTTCCGCTTTAGCATCCTTCTCATTTTCTCTTGCTTCCACCATATAAGAAGTGCCTTTTGCTTCGTGCTATGATTCTGAGGCCTCCCCAGCCATGTGGAACTATAAGTCCTATTAAACCTCTTTTTCATCCTAGTCTTGGGTATGTCTTTTATCAGCAGCATGAAAATGGACTAATACAAAGTGGCTGCATATTATATCTTATATTTAGGATCTATAGTTTATGTGGAGTTGGTTGGTAACAGTATTTATGAAATCTCTACTCTGTGCCCAATACAGGAGCACACCATTTTACAATGAACCAAGTTTCACTATTCTTTCACTTCTTCCTATTCAGAGAAACAGTTTTTCTTAACTGGAAGAGATAGGTGAATTTCAGGCTGTTTATTGAGGTAAGCTACAATTTTACTCCCCAAACCCTTTTGCCTTTATTTTACTTTTCTTAGTGGCTATTTTGAGGATATTTTCTCTTTACCAATAATAGATTGGAAGCAATTTAAAGCCTTTTCATACATAGCAGGGTAGTTGGCCATTTTCTTTCTTTTTTATTGAAATGGAGTTTCGCTGTTGTTTCCCAGGCTGGAGTGCAGTGGCATGATCTCGGCTCACCACAACCTCCGCCTTCTGAGTTCAAGTGTTTCTTGTGCTTCAGCCTCCCGAGTAGCTGGGATTACAGGCATGTGCCACCATGCCTGACTAATTTTTGTATTATTAGTAGAGATGGGGTTTCTCTATGTTGGTCAGGCTGGTCTCGAACTGCTAGCCTCAAGTGGCCTGCCCACATTGGCCTCCCAAAGTGCTAGGATTATAGGAATAAACCACTTCGCCTGGCTTAGTGGACCATTTTCATCACTGTTTTATTATGCATTCTTATATTTGTTTAGCTAATCTGACTGGTGTATTTTGTTGCTAGTTGAGAATCTCAATAGATTATTCATATCAAGACATAGGAAGATTCCTCACCCAGTTCCCAACTCTACGTCAGTTTCTATGAGAAAGATGAGATTAAATGAATGGTTATGAAAATATTTAAAAAATTAGTTGACTATTTTCTTGAGCAGTTTGAGGTTTACAGAAAACCTGGAGTAGAAAGTAGAGTGCCCATGTACCATACCTCCCCTTCCCCAATTTTTCTTCTTATTATTATTTTGAGACAGAGTCTCACTCTGTCACTCATGCTGGAGTGCAGTAGTACCATCTCAGCTCACTGTAACTCCCGCCTCCCAGGTTCAAGCAATTCTCCTGCCTCAGCCTTCCGGGTAGCTGAGACTACAGGCACATGCCACCACGCCTGGCTAATGTTTTTGTATTTTTAGTAGAGATGGGTTTTCATCATGTTGGCCAGGCTGGTCTCAAACTCGTGACCTCAGGTGATCTACCTGCCTCAGCCTCCCAAAGTGCTGGGATTACAGGCTTAAGCGATCATGCCCAGCCTACATTAGGGTTTACTTATTATACATTAAGTACGTTCTATGGGTTTTGATAAATAATGATATGAATTTCACCATCACAGTATCATACAGAATAGCTCACTACCCTAAACATCCCCTCTGCTATACCTTCTTATACCTGGTCCCCTCCCTGCAAGCTCTTGACAACAGCTGATCTTTTCCTGTCTCCACAGTTTTCCCTTTTCCAAAATGGCCTATAGTTGAGTATGTAGCTTTTTGAGGTTGGCTTCTTGTACTTAGTAATAAACATTTAAGATTCCTCCATGTCTTTTCATGAGTTGAAAGCTCATTTCTTTTTAGTGCTGAATAATGTTCTATTTCTGGACGTAACAAGTTTATCCATTCACCTACTGAAGATATCTTGGTTACTTCACTCCCAAATTAAGAAAACAATGAATTGCGTTTTAGGATTGTATTTAGAAGGCGTTATAAATCCAAGGTCATCTAGGTTTTCTTCTATGTTATCTTCTAAATAAATAAAAATTTATCCTCTAAATATTTGTTTATTTATTTTTGAGATGTCACTCATGCTGGAGTGCAGTGGCACAATCTTGGTGCACTGCAACCTCTGACTCCTGAGTTCAAGCAATTCTCCTGCCTCAGCCTCTGGAGTAGTTGGGATTTCAGGTGCCTACCACCACACCCAGCTGATTTTCATATTTTTAGTAGAGATGAGGTTTTCCCATGTTGGCCAAGGTGGTCTCAAACTCCTGACTTCAGGTGATCTGCCCACCTCAGCCTCTCAAAGTGCTGGGATCACAGGTGTGAACCACCATGCCCAGCCTCCTATAAAAATTTTATCGTTTTCTGGGCCAGGTGCAGTGGCTTATGCCTGTAATCGCAACATGTTGGGAGGCTGAGGCGGGCAGATCATGAGGTCAGGAGATCAAGACCATCCTCGCCAACATGGTGAGACCCCATCTCTAAAAAAAAAAAGAATAGATAGTTTTCCATTTTATTTTAAATCAACGTCCATTTTGAGTTAATTTTTGTGTAGGTGTAAGGGCTCTGTCTAGATTCTTTTTTTAGCATATGCATGTCCGGGTGTTCTAGCACTGTGTGTTGAAACAACTTCTTTTTCCATTGCTGTTCTTTGTTCCTTTGTCAATGAACACATGAGTATATTGTGTGAGTCTATTTCTGAGCTCTCTATTCTGTTCCATTGATCTGTTTGTCTTTTCTGTCACCAATATCACACTGTCTTGATTACTGTGGCTTTATAATAAGTCTTGAAGTTGGGTAGTATCAGTCTTCCAACTTTATTCTTGAGTATTGCATTGATTATTCTGGGTCTTTTGTTTTTCTGCATGAGCTTTAGCATCAGTTTGTTGATGTTCACAAAACAATTGGCTGGGATTTTGATTGGGATTACATTGTATCTATAGATTAAGTTAGAAAGAATTGACCTCTTGACAAACCTTCTTAGAGTTGTATATGATACGCTTCACTTAAAATTTGGATATTTTTGGATTTCTTTTATCAGAGTTTTGTAGTTAAGTTTTCCTCATATATATCTTATACTTTTGTTAGATTTATGCCTAATATTTCTTTTTTGGGTTGCTAATGTGAATGGTATTGTGTTTGTAATTTCTTGTACCCTGCAATCTTGTTATAGTTGTTTATTAGTTCCAGGAGTCTTCTTTGTTGATTTCTTGGGATTTTCTTCATAGACAATCATGTCTTGTGTGAACTAAGTTTTATTTCTTCCTTCCCAATCTGCATACCTTTTATTTCTTTTTCGTGTCTTCTATTAGCCAAGACTTCCTCTACTATGCTGATTAAGAGTGGTGAGAGCAGGCTGGGCATGGTGGCTCATGCCTGTAATCCCAGCACTTTGGGAGGCCAAGGTGGGCGGATCACCTGAGTTCAGGAGTTCAGGACCAGTCTGACCAACAGGGAGAAACCCTGTCTCTACTGAAAATGCAAAATTAGCTGGGCATGGTGGCGTGCGCCTGCAGTCTCAGCGACTCGGGAGGCTGAGGCAGGAGAATTGCTTAAGCCCAGGAGATGGAGGTTGTGGTGAGCCAAGATAGCCCTGTTGCACTCCAGCCTAGGCAACAAGAGCGAAACTCTGTGTAAAAAAAAAAGTGTGGTGAGAGCAGTCATCTTTGCTTTGTTTCTGGTTTTATGGAGAACCTGTTTAGTTTCTCTCTACAAATTTCTGAATAGATTATCCTATTTGGTAGTATAAAAAAATGTAAAGTACTGCTTATATCAGATCATAGGAGGACTCCATTCTCCTCCCCTCCATTTCTTCACTTTGCCTTACGTTTTATGAGAAAGATGGGATTAAATGGATGGTCATAAAAGTATTTTAAATGTTGGGATTCAGGCAGTTTTAAAATATAATACTTTCTCTTTTCTTTAGTTTCTCTACTGCTTTGTCAACTTCTGGAGGGCAAAGAGCATACCTCAGTATATTGTTGCAACCCTTGTAGTGCCCAGTATGTACTACAATGCACATAACTATTTGTTGAATGTAAAACCTAATTCTAGACTCTTGCTGTAAACCTCTATCTTATTTGAAAAGGCAGATAGCCAGTGAAGTCAGTCATCTAATCAATTAATCAATTCATCAATATTTGATTGTTAGCGCCAAGCTATAACATTGGCTATAAAGATACACATGATAATGATACCTCCTCTCTGGGAACGTATTATTCATATAAGAAATGTTAATTTCAAGTGCTGTGTTCCATTTTTACTGATATGTATTTGCCAAAAACTCATACTCCTGTATGTCTTCCTAAGTACTCTAATTGAAATGTCTATGTGTGAACTTCTTCACACATAGTCCCTAAAAGGTTTACAGTTTTGTTGAAAGAACTGGCATTTAATGAGCCTGTAACAGGTGCCAGACACTGTGCTAGGTGCTTTACGTATTCTCCTTTATCTCATTTATCTTCACAGCAGTTGAACAAGGGAAATAGTCTTAATTTACAGATGCAAAAACTGATAATATGAGGGTATAAGTAACCTATTGACTGTGTGACTTAGTGGGATAGGTATATGAGTCCATAGCCCAAGATGCTTATATCACACACTATGGAAAAGTTACCATACAAAGTGGTATGTGATGAATGCTACTTTATAGTGCATACACGTGCTCGGTGAATGCAGAGAAGGGAGCTTTGACCTCAGGCTAGGGTGTTAACAAAACTTCTGGAAAGCTTAATCTTGTCTGATAGGAAGAATAGGAGGGTAGAGAGATCAGGGAGGTCAATCAATGAGAAGAAGATGGAGGGCCAAGATCAGTGAATATTTTCTCATTGACAGTATACACATTTCTTCTGTGGCCATAAAATACACTAGAACAAATTTTGTCTTTTATTTTAAATAAGGGCCCTTCTTCTCCATTTTTCTCTTAAACAAAATAATTTCTCCTTAGCTTGCTTTTTGCATAACTCCAAAGCTATCAGTTCCCAAACTCATTTTTTTCCATTGCATTAGCACACTCTGTAGCAGTAATTGAGGGAGGAAAAGCCTGGAGGGAAAAAGGAAGATCAAACGAATCCTAAGAAAAGGATTTTCCTAATGTCAAGTGTATTTTATTTATCCGTTTTCGATATCTCAGTTAAATACCGCACAAACACCCATTAATATGTGAAAAGCTGTGGAGTTACAGAGGCTTACAGGAGGCATCATTGCTTTCAGTGAACTTATTGTTTAGTTGGAAAAAGAAGAGTAAAGTAAAATAATTGGTAAACCACTGAGCAGTGGTAAGCACCAAATAATGTAGTATATCTTGTAAATATTGTAGGATCCTTTTCCTTAAAAGATGTTTTTCAGGGTTCTGTCCTTTTTCCTAGTCTCACAACTTGAATTTCTAAATACTTTCGCATCTCTATCTGTAGCTCACATTTCCCATCTAAGCAATATGTGTGTCCAGGCGCCTTTTGAACATCTTTGTTTAGACAATACCACAGTCTTCTCAACTTCAACTTATTTAAAACTTGGCCAGTCTGTTCTTAACTCAGTGAATGGTACCGCCCTCACCCATTGCCCAAGCCATACACTGGGAATCAAGTTCTTGAATTCTTTGTTTCTTCACCACATGTTCTGTTGACACTGTTTCCTAATTATCTGAAAGAACATCCACTTCGTTTTATTTCCTCTGCCACTAACCTAATTTAGACTATAGCCACCGCTCACTTAAATTATTGCAAAGTCCTCTTAACTAGTTGCCTGTGCTATCTTCACACCTGCAAGACTACAAAAAACACAGATTGTGTGCTGGGCAGGATGGCATGTACCTGTGATTCCTGCTACTCTGGAGGGTGAAGCAGGAGGATGACTTGAGCCAAGCCATTTGAGACCAGCCTGAGCCACAAAATGAGACTGCCATATCAAAAAACAAACAAACAAAACCACCAACCCAGATTGCTTAAAATCCTTACCTGTGTTCCTACTTGTTCTGCTTCATCTGGCCCTGCTTGCTTCTGCAGCTTTAACTTGCTTTCCCCTATGCGAAACCAGCCTTACTGAACTTCAGACATATCATGCTGTCTTGCCAGTGAGACTTGACACATGCTATTCTCTCTTCTCAGAAGGGGTTATATGGAGAAATGAAAATAATCACTATAGCGATTAAAGCACAGACTGTGTAGCCAGACTACTTAAGTGTGAATTCTGGATCTGCTACTGCTTTGTGATATAGAATGAGTTATTTAACCTACCTGCTTTCAGTGTCCTCATCTGTATAATGGGGTTGGTTAATAGTACCTGCTTCAAAGCATGTTGTAGGGATTAGAAGAGTTTTGTTTGTGTTGAGACAAGGTCTTGCCCTGTCGCCCAGGCTGGAGTGCAGTGATGTGATCATAGCTCACGGCAGCCTTGACCTCTCAGTTCAAGCTGTTCTTTCACCTCAGCCTCCCGAGTCACTGGCACTACAGGCATGTGTCACCGTGCCCAACCCCGTTTTGTATTTTTTGTAGTGACAGGGTCACACTATGTTGCCCAGGCTGGTCTTGAATTCTTGGGTTCAAGTAATCCTCCAGCCTCAGTCTCTTAAAGTTTTGGAATTACAGTGCCCAGCCTAAAATAGTTAATATAGTTGAGGCTTTTTTGTTTATTTTCTTTTTGAGACAGAGCCTTGCTCTGTGGCCCAGGCTGGAATGTGGTGACACAATCTCGGCTCACTGCAACTTCCACCTCTTGGGTTCAAGCGATTCTTGTGCCTCAGCCTCCTGAGTAGCTGGGGACTATAGGCACGTGCCACCATGCTGGGCTAATTTTTGTATTTTTAGTAGAGACAGGGTTTCACTGTGTTGGTCAGGCTGGTCTCAAATTCCTGGCCTCAAGTGATCTGCTTGCCTCGGCCTCCCAAAGTGCTGGGATTACAGGTGTGATGCACTGTGCCTGGCCTAGCTGAGACTTTTAATTTGTCCCTGGCATATAGTAAGTACTATATAAGTATAGCTATCATTATAAATCTTACTGTAAATGTGTTGTATTGGATAGAATTTTTTTTTTAAGGCTGATTTAATGATAAATGGAAAAACGCTGTTCCCCTCCATAAGTTCCCAATTGATTGGCTCATTATTGTTGGTATTTATTCTGCTTTGGCAGCTGCTTTCTTTTCCTAACTTCTTGTTTTTCAGCTTTTTTTTTTTTCTTTTTTTTTTTTTTTTTTTTTGAGACACTCATGTTACCCAGGGTGGAGTGCAATGGCGCGATCTCGGCTCACCGCAACCTCCGCCTCCTGGGTTCAGGCAATACTCCTGCCTCAGCCTCCTGAGTAGCTGAGATTACAGGCACGCACCACCATGCCCAGCTAATTTTTTGTATTTTTAGTAGAGACAGGGTTTCACCATGTTGACCAGGATGGTCTCGATCTCTTGACCTTGTGATCCACCCGCCTCGGCCTCCCAAAGTGCTGGGATTACAGGCTTGAGCCACCGCGCCCGGCCGTTTTTCAGCTTTTTAGTGACTAGAATTTGGTCTTGGGTTGACATTTCGAATGGATCATTTGACAAGGTCAAGTTAACCTGAGCTTTCATATAGACACATTGAGGCCAATTTATACGGAAATTTTTAAAAGAAAATGATTATTATATAAGTAGTTAATATTCGTTATAGAAAAATCAGAAAGTATGGATAAGCACAAAGAAGGAAATAAAATTCTCTCTAGTGTTAATATTTTATTTATTTATTTTTTTAGATGGGGTTTTGCTATAATGCCCAGGTTGGCCTTGAACTCCTGGGCTCAAGCAAGTTTTCCATCTCAGCCTCTGGAGTAGCTAGGACTACAGGCAGGCACCACTGTGCCAGCCTTCCATTGTTAATATTTCAGCGTATATATAATATACTTATTTTCTTACAGAAAAGAGTACATGGTTTTATAATTTGCCTTTAAAAATGTAAAAAAAAATGCAGCATAATTAATTCAACATAATTTTTAATAGCTGATAGATGACATTTTAATTTGACTTATAATTTATGTGCCATGTTGATTAAAGTTTCAACTAAAGTCTTCTAAAGGAATTTTCTTTTTTCTTTCAAGTATATTTCAGAGATTGTAGATTAAATAAAGATTCAAATTGTTTGGGTTCTAGCAAGGATACTTATATTAGGAAAGAGACTCATTGTAACAATAGTAAAGATCAACTACAAAAAACATGCAAAAACTACATTTTATCAAAAGAAGATTTCACAGTGGCCTGGAATTGGCAGCACCTTCAGTGGGATGGTGAAAACATATATATTTAAATTTTGAAAGTGTTGATTTTGATATCTTGCCTAATAATTTTCTTTCTTTCTTCTTCTTCTTTTTTCTTTTTTCAGATTAGGGTCTTGCTCTGTCACCCAGGCTAGAGTGCAATGGTATGATCTTAGCTCACTGCAACTTCCAACTCCTAGGCTCAAATGATCCCCCTGCTCCAGCCTTCTGAGTAGCTGGGACTACAGGCATGTGCCACTATGCCTGGCTATTTTTTAAAACATCTTTAAAGTTTTTGTAGAGACTTTGCTACATTGACCAGGCTGGTCTTGAACTCCTGGGGTCAAGCCGTGCACCTCCCAAAGTGCTGGGATTACAGGCATAAGCCATTTCACCTGGTCCATCATTTTTTTTTTTTTTTTAGTATTTATTTTTCACTGATACTTGCAATTTGAGATGATTTCATGAAGACTAATATCTTAAAATGCACCTAAGGGACAAGCCTGACTAACATGGTGAAACTCCGTCTCTACTAAAAATACAAAAATTAGCTAGGCATGGTGGCGAGTGTCTGTAATCTTAGCTACATGGGAGACTGAGGCAGGAGAATTGCTTGAACCTGAGAGGCAGAGGTTACATTGAGCTGAGATCGCACCACTGGACTCCAGCCTGGGCAACAGATTGAGACCCTGTCTCAAAAAAAAAAAAAAAAAAAAAATGCACCTAAGGGGAGCAGATTGTTGATTCACTACTGTCTGATCTGATGATCTAGTTCTGTCTGATCTGACAGTTCTGGATTGAAGAATGGCCGAATATTTCTATTTTTCTCCTTCCCTCCAGAAGGAGGTACTTGCTTTCTGGTGAATTTCTACATACAATTACTTTTCCAATAAAAATACTGATGTCTGATCATTGCTGTCATTTTAATTTTATTTTTCAGAATATAAATATATATTTATCTTTGGAATATAGTTAAAAGACAGTATTCTAGATTTTCTTTTTTTTTTTTTTTTGAGACGGAGTTTCACTCTTGTTACCCAGGCTGGAGTGCAATGGCGCGATCTCGGCTCACCGCAACCTCCGCCTCCTGGGTTCAGGCAATTCTCCTGCCTCAGCCTCCTGAGTAGCTGGGATTACAGGCACGCGCCACCATGGCCAGCTAATTTTTTGTATTTTTAGTAGAGACGGGGTTTCACCATGTTGACCAGGATGGTCTCGATCTCTTGACCTCGTGATCCACCCGCCTCGGCCTCCCTAAGTACTGGGATTACAGGCTTGAGCCACCGCACCCGGCTAGATTTTCTTATTACAATGAAAATATTTTTTTAAATGACCAAGACTAATGAACAGATTTATTTCGGTAACATATGTTTAGTTCCTCCAGTTTGCAAAGTACTTAGCTCCTAGAGAATATACAGAAATGGGCAAGATAGTCTTTTTCCTTATTTGGGGATGGGATAAGGGAGATGAATCTATTCTAAATAATTATAGTAAAATATGGTAAGGCCCTTGAGAGAGTATTGAACAAAGTACTTGCTCTACTAGTGATGCTATCATAAATGTCATTAACTGTTAAATCCAGTGAGCTCTTTTTCATTCTGTGCTATTTGACCTTGCTTCTATGTTTGATGCTTTTGCCCACCTACCCTTTAATGCTTGTTTCTTTGCTTCTGTACACCCCTTTCTTATTGTTTTTCTCTTTCACTCCTCTTCGTGGGGGAAGGTGGGGACAGGGTCTTGCTCTGTAGCTCAGGCTGGAGTGTGATAGTGCAAACATGACTCACTGCAGCCTCAACCTCTTGAGCTCAAGTGGTCCACACCTCAACATCCTGAGTAGCTGGAACCACAGGTGTGCACCACCATGGTCAGCCAATTTTTAAATTTTTTTTAGAGATGGGGTCTTGCCACATTGCCCAAGTTGGTCTCAAAACTCCTGGCCTCAAGCAGTTCTCCCACCTTGGCCTCCTAAAGTGCTAGGATTACAGATGTGAGCCACCACACTCGACCTTCTGTTTAACTCTTTAACTGCTGCTTATTAGTTATTTCTGTCTTCAGTGTTTTTTTTTTTATTAAGAAAATTTTTGTAAAAACAGGTAAGTTTACTTTAGAACAGTGAACACCTACATTCAGCTGCCTTGAATGCCTAGATTCAATTGTTATTATCTTTCTATAATTGCTTTATCTCTCTCTGTGTGTATATATATATAAATGGTTTTTTGATATATTTGAACAATCTGAAATTAATTTGCAGTTGTCATTACATTGTCACCTCCAAATACTTAAACTTGCATCTCCTAAGAATAAGAACATTTGCTTGCATTACCATATCATTATCCTATATTTGACAGTTAATAAAATAAAAAAATAAAATTAACCATGCCATCATAATATTACGTAAATAATTCTGGTTCATATTTAAATTTTCCCAGGTGTCTCGCAAGTAAACTTTTATAGCCATTTTTATTTGAATCACAGTTTAGGCAAGTATTTCATGCATAGTATTTGATTGTTATATGCTTTGAGTCTCTTTTAATCCAGGTTATCCCCACATTTTACCTTTTTTATGGCTCCTCCCCCTTTCTAAGGGGAGGGGAGTCAAGCCAATTTGCTTAGAGTATCCCACATCCAGATTTGCCTACTATCATGGAATTTTAATAGTTTCTGTTTCTGCAGCCTGTTGTAGGATGGTGTTTACTAAAGAAGGGCTCCTGTGGCATGGGTGCTGTGAATGGGTTGTGGGTCCTATTAATTAATCCTCTAAATTCCTTGGCAACCAGTGGGGTTTAGGGCAGTGGAAGCCCATGGGTCCCTTTATCTCTGCCCACGAGTGTTTTGTCTGTTTACCCTGGTGTCCAGGGTAGAAAAAATAGCATTACGTGGGTGCCATCATGTGAAAGAGGTTTGGTTGCACTGACTACCATCTTTAGCATTTTCTTCTGTGTTCTTTCCCTTTGTGATCATAGTTACTTCTGTGGTTTTAACAGTAACTTCTATGGGGATGTTCTCTTTTCTGAACTCCAGCTCTGTTATTTCCTTTCGTTCATATTCTGCTGCATCTCCAGTTGCTACTTCAAAATCAACATGTCCAAAATGAATTTATTTTCTACTTCCAAACTAGCCCATTGTCAATATATTTTTTTCTTTTTTGTAAATGGTCTCACTGAGACAACACTGGCCAGAAACCTCAGTCACCTTCAGCTGCTTTATAGCTGTCTGCCCAAGAAACACACACACACACACACACACACACACACACACACACATACACACACATGTGCATACATATGCATACATATTTATTCATTAAATATGTTTTGAATGTCTACAATGTACCGAAATATATTTGGCCACGGTAGATAATTTTTTTTTTTTTTTTTGAGACAGGGTCTTGCCCAGGCTGGAGTGCAGTGGCATGATCTTGGCTCACACCAACCTTCACTTTCCTGGCTCAAGTGATCTTGCAGCTTCAGCCTCCCGAGTAGCTGGAACCATGGTCGAGCCACCATGCCCAGCTCATTTTTGTACCTATTTTTTCTATTTTGAGATGGAGTCCTGCTCTGTTGCCCAGGCTGGAATACAGCGGTGCAATCTCGGCTAACTGCAACCTCTGCCTCCTGGGTTCAAGAGATTCTCCTGCCTCAGCTTCCTGAGTAGCTGGGACTGCAGATGTACATCACCGTTTTTGTATTTTTAGTAGAGATGGTGTTTCACTATGTTGGCTAGTCTGGTCTTGAACCTCTGACCTTAGGTCATCCAACTGCCTCAGCCTCCCAAAGTGCTGGGAATATAGGCGTGTGTCACGCCCAGCTAATTTTGTGTTTTTAGTAGAGACAGGGTTTCACCATGTAGCCCAGGCTTGGCTTGAACTCCTGATCTCTGTGATCCACCTGCCTTGGTCTTCCAGAGTGTTGGGATTACAGGCCTGAGCCCCCGCATCTGGCTATAATAGATAATTTTTTTCTCTGAAATGCCTCTTGAGTCCATTCCCTCCATTCTGACTACATTTACTCTAATTTTGGTCCTCACCAAGCCTCCTCAGTCTTCTACATTGGTCCCCCTGCCTCTGGCTTTAAATCTTCTGATCCACCCTGCATACTATCGACTTAATGAGAAGACCTATTTGATCACATTTCCAGCAAGAGTGCTGGAAAACCTCTGACGGCTTTCCATTATACAGGAAAACTGCCAAGTTTTCAGCATACCATACAAAACTATGCTGGTTCTATCTGCTTTGCTCTTTTCACCTCTTATATTCTAGCTGTATTTGCCTTTAGCTAATTGCTTGGATATACCATGGATTTTAATCTTCAGACAAAGTCCACACATTCTGGTGTTTCTAAGGCCCTGTCCTTTCCTCCTTTGCTCAGTGAAATTCTGCTCATCTCTCAGGACCCACTCAGATGTTCCTTTGAAAATTATTTACCAGACCGGGCACGGTGGCTCACGCCTGTAATCCCAGCACTTTGGGAGGCTGAGGCGGGTGGATCACGAGGTCAAGAGATCGAGACCATCCTGGTCAACATGGTGAAACCCCGTCTCTACTAAAAATACAAAAAATTAGCTGGGCATGGTGGCGCGTGCCTGTAATCCCGGCTACTCAGGAGGCTGAGGCAGGAGAATTGCCTGAACCCAGGAGGCGGAGGTTGCGGTGAGCCGAGATCACGCCATTGCACTCTAGCCTAGGTAACAAGAGCGAAACTCCGTCTCAAAAAAAAAAAAAAAAGAAAATTATTTACCTGAAAGTCCCTGTCTATCCCTTCCACCAGAACCAAGCCCCTCTATTCACTCATTGTCTGATGTTCTTTGCATGTTTCTCTGTTACAGCACTTATTATATTGTACCCTTTGCTTGTGTATCTCTGTATAAAGACTCACAAGGGGCTGGGCATGGTTGCTTGCACCTATAATTTGGGAGGTGAGGCGGGTGGATCACCTGAGGTCAAGGAGTTCGAGACCAGCCTGGCCAAAACAGTGAAACCCTAATAATACAAAAATTAGCTGAGCATGGTAGTGCATGCCTGTAGTTGTAGCTACTTAGAAGGCTGAGGCAGCACAATAGCTTGAACCTGGGAAGCGAAGGTTGCAGTGATCTGAAGTTGTGTCACCGCACTCTAGCCTGGGCAACAAGAACAAAAATCTGTCTCAAAAAAAAAGATTCACAAGGGAAAGGATCAGCTCTTTCTTCCCCCTGTTCCTGGAACCTAGCACAGTGCTTGACACATAATATGTGCTTAGTAAAATATTTCTGAAATAAATGCCTCACATTACTTGTTATATTACCTTTTTGTAGCGAGTCTGACTTAAGATTCATAAATTCTCAAAGTAAGATAATGTTTTCTATAAAAAATTTGGTTTAACTAAATACTTTCTAAGGATTATAGTCTATATAAGACGCTAATTATTTATGTTTTAAGCCTGAGCCTTAGAAGTAAATGTCTGAATTCTTAAGCATTGCTGCAGATACATTTTTTAAAAACTCATTTCCCAGCAATAAGAATTTGCCATTTTTAGGCCAGGTGCAATGTCTCATGCCTATAATCCCAGCACTTTGGGAGGCGGAGATGGGAGGATCGCTTGAGCCCAGGAGTTTGAGACCAACCTGGGCAACATAGTGAGACCCTGTTTTAAAAAATAAAAAGTAAAGAATTAGCTGGGTGTGGTGATGTGTGCCTGTAGTCCTAGCTACTTGAGAGGCTGAGGCAGGAGGAGTGCTTGAACCTGGCAGATTGACGCTGCAGTGAGCCATGATTGCACCAGTGCACTCTGACCTGGGTGACAGAGCAAGACCCTGTCTAAAAAAAAAAAAAGAGAAAATTTGCCAATTTTAGAAACAAATTAAGCATTAAATATTGATGATATGTGGTAATATATTTACCAATGCAACATTGAACTTGAGATTTTAGAAGTGCACTGACAGTTCAAGTAGCTGTTGACTAAAAAGTAAAAAGCTTGGGTATTATCAACATATCCAAATTAATAAGATTTGAAGTGTTAGTGGGTCACCGGTGAAGTTTATTGATGTGCAAATTCAATTCAGCGAATTGTTGTTTTTCATTAAAGCTCTCCAATCAAGATATGGTTGCATATAAATGTCAACCAAATAAGAACACATTAAAAAAAAGAAATTATACAATTAATCAATGAAAACATTATTCTAGGCCAAGCATGGTGGTTCATCCCTGTAATCCCAGCACTTTGGGTGGCCAAGGCAGGAGTATCTCTTGAGCCTAGGAGTTCGAGACCAACCTGGGCAACATAGTGAGACCCCATCTCTACAAAAATAAAAAAAGCTAGCTAGGCATGGTGATGCACACCTGTAGTCTCAGGTACTCTGGAGCCTGCAGTGAGAGGATTGCTTGAGTCTGGGAGGTCAAGGCTTCAGTGAGCCATGATCGTGCCGCTGCACTCCAATCTGGGTGACAGAAACCTTGTCTAAAACAAAACAAAACAAAACAAAACAAAACAAAACATTATTCTAATTATGTTTTGAAACTTTTTTTTGCCAAACTAATAGGGATTTCTAAAATTTTATAATTTTAGAGTTTAAAAAATACTAAATGTTTATCTGACTTGGAATTCTAAATGAAGGAAATAGTATAAAATAAAGATTATTTTTTAGAGAAAGATAACTAGCTAGGGGTGGTAGCTCAGGCCTGTAATCCTAGCACTTTGGGGGGCCAAGGTGGGCGGATTGCTTGAGGCTGGGAATTCAAGACCAGCCTGGGCAACATGGCACAACCCTGTCTCCACAAAAAGTACAAAAAATTAGCCTGGCATGGTGGAGCATGCCTGTAATTCCAGCTACTTGGGAGGCTGAAGTGGGAAGATCATCTGAACCTGGGAGGTTGAGGCTGCAGTGAGCTGAGATCGTACCACTGCTTTCCAGGCTGGATGACAGAATGAGACCCTGTCTTTAAAAAGAAAAAAGAAACATAAACTAGTCAATCAGTTTGTAAGAAAAAGGACTGGGCTAGGTCAGTGGCTTACACTTGTAGTTCCAGTACTTTGGGAGGCCAAGGCAGGAGGATCGCTTGAGGTCAGGAGTTTGGGACCAGCTTGGGCAATTTAGTGAGACCCTATCTCCTTACATATACAAAATGGGAATAAATAAATTCCTTTGCTAAGGAATGAAAGCAAAGACATAATCAAACTATTGTCACATTTTCATGTTGTGAGGGAATCCTTAAGTTGAATAAAGAAGAATAGTACTATATTTTGGTGATGTTTAGAGATTGAATAGATGAAATATTTGGTAGATGAAAGCATAATTTTTGAAACACAATTTTGTCAGAAAAGAAAAGGAAAGCATAAAGAGGGTGCTAGTATTATTTGACATCACTCATAAATAAGAAGAATACAAAAGAATGGCAGTACCTTATGTTGGAAGATTTTAAATGTTTTAGAATCACTTTAAAAGACTTATTCAAACTAGAAAAATTATTGATATTGAAGTGTTATGACATTGAACTATTTATGAATGAAATGGAAAGATGTCTGGGATTTGTTTCAAAATAATTACGAAAAGTAGAGACAGTAGAAATAAGACCGTTCATGAGTTGATACTTGTGTGTTGGATACATACAGTATTACTGCCATTTATTTTTGAAAAATTTAATTATACAAAATTTGAATGTTATTATGTAATAAAGAATCATGTTTCCAAATAAGGGATCATTACTACTAGGCTGGCTGAATATTGGGATCATGATGATACTGAATAATTCAGAATGATACCCATATGAAACAAGATGATCTTTTTTGTTTTTTTTGTTATTTCAAATTTTTATTCCACGTTGTTTTTTAAAATTATTTTTCCATGTTGTGGAAGCTGCCTAATCTGCTAAGCCAAATCATCACATAATAAAGGAAAGGGATACAACATTGATTTATTTCATCATTCTTCTTGAAGAAAAAAAATAGTTGGCTCCGATGTCATATAATTTGAAGAATGTCTTTTTTTTTTTTTTTTTTTTTTTAAATCTGACCAGTGGATTCACATCACATAGTTTAAAGAATGTCTTATTAGTAACACCTAGTTGTAAAAACTGGTAATACTAGAAATTAAAAAAAAAAACAAACTGGTAATACTGTCTCATTTTAGATACTGTATTTCTGATGATTTCATAATTTGAGTTCTACTCATAAGATTTAGGAAAAGCAGCCTTGCATGGTGGCTCACACCTGTAATCCAGCATTTTGGGAGGCCAATGCAGGTGGATCACCTGAGGTTGGGAGTTCGAGACTAGCCTGACCAACATGGAGAAACCCTGTCTCTACTAAAAATACAAAATTAGTTGGATGTGGTGGCACATGCCTGTAATCCCAGCTTCTTGGGAGGCCTCTGAGGCAGGAGAATCACTTGAACCCAGGAGTTGGAAGTTGTGGTGAGCCAAGATCATGCTCATTGCACTCCAGCCTGGGCAACAAGAGCGAAACTCCATCACAAAAAAAAAAAAGAAAAAGAAAAAAAGAAAAAGCAAACTTCAAAGAATTGTTTGTCTTCTAAGGCAGTGGTCCCCAGCCTTTTTGGCACCAGGGACTGGTTTTGTGGAAGACAATTTTTCTACAGACTATTCAGAGTGGGGATGATTTCGGGATGATTCAAGTGCATTACATTTATTGTGCACTTTTTTGTGTTATTATTACATTGTAGTATATAATGAAATACTGCTCATCATAATGTAGAATCAGTGGAAGCCCTGTGCTTGTTTTCCTGCAACTAGATGGTCCCATGTGGGGGTGATGGGAGCCAGTGACAGATCATCAAGCATTAGATTCTCATAAGGAGCACGCAGCCTAGATCCCTTCCACATGCAGTTCACAGTAGGTTTCGAGCTCCTATGAGAATCTAACGCGGCCACTGATCTGACAGGAGGTGGGGCTCAGGTGGTAATGCAAGTGATGGGGAGTGGCTGTAAATACAGATAAAGCCTTGCTTGCTTGCCCACTACTCACCTCCAGCTGTTCAGTGCCCCATTCGTAACAGGCTGCTGAGTGGCAGTGATCTGTGGCCCAAGTGTTGGGGACTCTGTTCTAAGGGATATAAAAGAGAAGTATTGGGCTGGGTGTGGTGGCTCACGCCTATAACCCCAGCACTTTGGGAGTCTGAGGTGGGTGGATCACTTGAGGCTGGGAATTAAGACCAGCCAACATAGTGAAACCCTGCCTCTACTAAAAATACAAAAATTATCCGGGCGTGATGACACGTGCCTGTAATCCTAGCTACTCTGTAGGCTGAGGTAGGAGAATTGCTTGAACCAGGAGGCGGAGGTTACAGTAAAGCTGAGATTGCACCACTGCACTCCAACCTGAGACTCTGTCAAAAAAAAGTATCTTCAGAACTGTTTCCTTTCTCCCTCCAGTTCTTTCCTGGACACTCAGAAGTCATCTTATCTATGTGCTACTTCCTCTAGGCAATATGATCACATCTGTGGACTCAAACCTTTTAGTCTGAAACATTACTATGGTAGGCCCTTAGTATTTTCAGGACCTCTCCTTTTTGAACTTCCCAGATATTTTCAATTTTGGTTGGGGTTTCTTTCTATGTAAAATAATCATTTATAAGCTAGGGAATCTTCTGAGATCTGATATGAACCTTGTTCTCAGTGGCATCATCCTTGCATCAACCAAGCTCAAAACCTCAGACTCCTCTTTGATTCTTCCTTCTTAATCTTTTCTATTCATTTCGTCCCGCCAATTCTTCCTTTCGTCCTGCCAATTCCTCCTTTAAAATGACTATCACAGGGGTCCCTTCTTTTCTCCTGTCTTATTACCCCTCTGTCATGAAGAATTGGAAGAGCTAGTCTTAGCTCTGCCTCTAGCCACTGGCCTAGTTTCTTCATCACTGAAGAGAAGTGATTATACAGGATTGTCTTAGATCCCTTTCAGAGCAAACATTCTTTTCTTCTAATCCAGGTTCTCACCTTCTCACACTTACATTGAAGTAACTTGCTAATTGTTTTTCTTTTTT
This sequence comes from Sapajus apella, assembly GCF_009761245.1. Taxonomy (NCBI): domain Eukaryota; kingdom Metazoa; phylum Chordata; class Mammalia; order Primates; family Cebidae; genus Sapajus; species Sapajus apella. The sequence continues at coordinate 38,975,461 of NW_022436946.1, forward strand.
TTTTTTTTTGAGACGGAGTTTCGCTCTTGTTGCCCAGGCTGGAGTGCAATGGCGCGATCTCGGCTCACCGCAACCTCCGTCTCCTGGGTTCAGGCAATTCTCCTGTCTCAGCCTCCTGAGTAGCTGGGATTACAGGCACGCGCCACCATGCCCAGCTGATTTTTTGTATTTTTAGTAGAGACGGGGTTTCACCATGTTGACCAGGATGGTCTCGATCTCTTGACCTCGTGATCCACCCGCCTCGGCCTCCCAAAGTGCTGGGATTACAGGCTTGAGCCACCGCGCCCGGCTGCTAATTGTTTTTCATCCCTTTAATCTTAGTCCTTTTTAATAAGATTAACCTTCATATGTAATTTTCATCACTTTTAGGATAAAATCTTAGGTTTCCAGGTCTTCATTTAGGTCATGTCATCATTTCTCTGGTTAACATTGTGGTCATTTGACTGGGAGTGGTGGCTCATGCCTGTAGTCCTAGCACTTTGGGAGGCCAAGTGGGTAGATCACGAGATCAGGAGTTTGAGACAAGCCTCACCAGTATGGTGAAACCCTGTCTCTACTAAAAATAAAAAATTAGCTGAGCATGGTGATACGTGCCTGTAGTTCCAGCTACTTGGGAGGCTGAGGCAGAAGAATCGCTTGAACCCGGGAGGTGGAGGTTGCAGTGAGCCAAGATCGAGCCACTGCACTCCAGCCTGGGCAACAGAGCGAGTCTCTTTCTCAAAAAAAAAAAAAAAAAAAAAAAAAAATAGTGTGGTCATTCATATAGTCACCTTCTCCTTCACACAGAACAAATAGTTACCAAATTCTTTCAGTTCTGACTCAGAAATGTTTTTTGAACCTATTATTTCTTCTCCTCTGCTGATAATCTAATCTAGTCCTTCATCTTCTCTTATCTGCTCTGCCACTTGTTTTTTTTCTGTAGTTAGCATTGTTATCTTTCTGAGCAAAGATCTGTTAATGCACCTTCCCTGTTCCAAAAACCTTTGACTCTACACTGTTTACGTATCAAGTACAAGCTGTTTGTAGGACTCACGTAGTCTCTTTCTTTACTTTTCTAACCTCATTTCTTGCCCTAGTCATAATGCACCTAGCTGTCCATTTATACTGGATACCAGCTGTTTCTTGAATATGCTTTTGTTGTTTTTTTAATGCCATACTTCTACCTGGAATTCGCTAACCGCTTTATCCCTTCTCTACCTGGGGAACCCCTCCCTCAAAGGCGTGGCTTATGGAGTTACCTTCCTTAAAGCTCTGAATTAATTATTGGTTGCATTCTCTCTGGACTTACACATATCTTCTGTGGGTGTGGAGCACATCAGGGTGACTTTTATATTTTCTGCTTACTCAGAATCTCTTCCATGTGGATTATAAACTTCCTGGTATCTGTCTCTAATTTGTTCATCCCAAGAGTTTGGCAGTATTGGGATATATAATATAAACTCAGTAGTTGTTAGTTGATATAAAATAGTAAGGCTTTTCTGTTTTTACTAGAAACAAAGCAAAAGGATTTCTGTTCATTTGAATACTGTAAAATTTTTCCTTCAATCTTGCCTGATTTTGAGTTTTCTTATCTTTCTTTAAAAGATGCTTCTTCTAAATTTTTTGTCTACTGTAGGTCTTTGGGATCAACATGGCCCAGAACTGGTCTGGACACCCAGCAATATTATTTATTGATAGGAGTCAGAGAGCCTTGGGCCAGTCTAATTGTGACTACAAAAATGGAACTTTGGTTAAACTCTTGTGTTTTTGCATGTAGGCTACTGAATTGTGCTTTACCTTGCTACAGTTGTGTGGAGGCTGGTCACCAAGTTTGGATGTTATTGAAAGGTATAAGACTATCTTTTTCATTAAAACAGGTCCTAATATTTCACTTAAGAGATGTTCCTGCTAGGCTTGCTTCTCTAGATTTGAGAAATTCTTCTCTGAATTACATTTAAATTCTAACACTGAGCTTGATTTTTTATATGAGAGTAAGCTTTCACTTTAAGATAATGATTTCTATTCTTTGTACAGGTATGTACTTCTTATATTTTCTACTATCTATAGAATTGTTTGCATCAAGAATTTTCCAGGCCCAGGAGGGTGCAGTGGTGCAGGCCTGTAATCTTAGCACTTTGGGAGGCCGAGGTGGGCGAATCACTTGAGTTCAGGAGTTCGAGACCAGCCTGGCCAATATGGCGAAACCCCGCCTTTACAAAAAATTACCTGGGTGTGTGATGTGTGCCTTTAGTCCCAGCTACTTGGGAGAGTGAAGTGGGAGGATCACCCGAGGCCATGAAGTCGACAGTGCAGTGAGCCTAGATCATGCCACTGTACTTCAGCCTGGGGGACAGAGCTGTTTTAAAAAAGAGAAAAGGAACATAGTGTCTCAGATGGAAGACCTAATAGAAGCAGTCTCTGTCAGATTTATTTTTTCTATTTTGTTACATAATGTTCACATCGAACGATTGTTTTTCATTGTGACTGCTGAGAGTGAAGTTTTAATTTTTTTTTTTTTTTTTTTTTTTTTTGAGACAGAGTCTTGCTCTGTAGCCTAGCCTGGAGTGTAGTAGCGCATTCTTGGCTCACTGCAACCTCCACCTTCTGGTTTCAAGTGATTCTCCTGCCTCAGCTTCCTGAGTAGCTGCGATTATGGGCACCCACCACAACACCCAGCTGATTTTTAAATTTTTAGTAGAGATGGGTTTCACCATGTTGGCCAGGCTGGTCTCGAACTCCTACCTCGTGATCCACCCGCCTCGGCCTCCCAAAGTGCTGGGATTACAGGCGTGAACCACCACGCTCAGCCAAGAGAGTGAAGTTTTTATGGTGTTGCTACACATTATAGACATATAGAAGAAACATCTTGGCCGGACGCGGTGGCTCAAGCCTGTAATCCCAGCACTTTGGGAGGCCGAGGCGGGTGGATCACGAGGTCAAGAGATCGAGACCATTGTGGTCAACATGGTGAAACCCTGTCACTACTAAAAATACAAAAAATTAGCTGGGCATGGTGGTGCGTGCCTGTAATCCCAGCTACTCAGGAGGCTGAGGCAGGAGAATTGCCTGAACCCAGGAGGCGGAGGTTGCGGTGAGCTGAGATCGCGCCATTGCACTCCAGCCTGGGTAACGTGAGTGAAACTCCGTCTCAAAAAAAAAAAAAAAAAAAGAAACATCTTGTTATTTAAAAATTCTATGTAGCATTTATCCATATTTATACTACAAATACATGTATTTTTAATTCTTCTGGGTGCATTTAGTAAACTTAATAATTTCAATATGCAGTTGCTCTAATCATACTATCTGATATACATGAAAATGTAGAAAACAGTTTCTCTGAAGGCTTTGAAATTGCTTTGTCTATCTTTGTGTATTTAGAAATAAAAGTAATTTGGAAATGAAATAGTTTTAAGGAGGAACTATGCTGCCTCTAAAAGCCAGGTTATCATACCAGGGTTAGCTAGGCAGGTTCACCTGCTTTTCAGCCTTGTCATGGCTCACGCTTGTAATCCCAGCACTTTGGGAGGCCGAGGTGGGTGGATCATGAGGTCAAGAGATCGAGACCATCCTGGCCAACATGGTGAAACCCCGTCTCTACTTAAAAATACAAAAATTAATTGGGCATGGTGGTATGTGCCTGTAGTCCCAGCTACTCGGGAGGCTGAGGCAGGAGAATTGCTTGAACCCAGGAGGTGGAGATTGCAGTGAGCCGAGATTGCGCCATTGCACTCCAGCCTGGTGCCTGGCGACAGAGCTAGACTCTGTCTCGAAAAAAAAAAAGTTCTTTTATGATATTTAATATGACATGTGCCTGAAACATCTAAGCAGTGAGGTGTGAATTCCTCTACTTGGGGGTACTCCTGGAGAGTGGCACTCACATGGGATGACAGCAATAAAGCCTCCCTGTCTCATGTGCCTAATCACTGAAGTATTTCTGGACATTGTGTTAAAGGACGCATATTTAGTCTTCAGACTAAAGTATTGGCATATGCCCAAAGATTGGCATTCATATAATACAGTGCCAAGGAGTCCCATATGCCCTCTGGGACCTTGCAACTTCTTCATATGGTGAACTGTAGAGATGCTGCATCATCACTTACCATCTGACAGTTAGTTTGCAATGAGAAATAGTAATGATATGTGTACTTTCTTTCATTCTCAATTTAAATGTTGCAAATCTCAAAATTGTAGATTTTTGAGTATTTTATTAATTTAACAGATGGAAGTTATATTTAAACTTATTAAGTGAAGTAATTACTGGGTTTGCTCCTTGTTCCTGTCCACGTAATTTAGAGTAAAAGGCCTATGCTCGGTCTCTTCTTTTCAAGCTTTCAAATTCCTTTGACAGCCTGTATGTGAAATTCAAAAGCCATTAATTTGATGTGTTAATTTTGCACTTTTTGACTTACTGCAAAGATCTTATAGTTTCCATAGCAACTATAACCTATCCAGATTGTGTAATATTCTTTACGGTATTAAAAATAAAACTATGCAATTACATGAGCTTCTGGACTACTTTGTCTAGGGGAACTGAGGGTTGAAACATTTCTGTTGAAAAAATTATGGTTTCATGTGAAAAAATTTTCAGAAAGCTTTTTTTCTACTCTTAGCAAAGATCTCATTTATTTTTTATTTTATTTATTTACAGAAAGCTTTTATAATTTTGTTTCAAGAATACATCAAACTTAAATATTTAGCAATAGCTATGTGGTAGACAATTTAATTATTAAATGTGTAAAATTTACATTGTAAGCAATGTGTTCAGCTTCTCAGGCACATGTGCTCTCACTCATGTACCCACAAATACATTTAAGGCACAGAAGGGACACTTGGCTTTTATTAAATTCAGTCACCTGCGCTTGTGCTTCTTAGTGGCTTCTGAGTGGTCTGAAAAAGTCTAGTTTTATGTTTGGGGAAAAAAACAGTATGGAGAAAAAGGGAAAAAGAAAAAGATCATTTAAGCTTTCCTTATTTTTTGACTTTGCTCTTTAAAACATGCCTGAGCTATCACTTTGAAAATACTAAAGATTGTTTTAGAAGGTATTTTCGGAGTATCAAATTATTTTGGCTTTTTTCCTTTTTACCGCTAATTCTAATTTAAAAGTCAATATAATATTAGCACCAGCCGGGCGCGGTGGCTCACGCCTGTAATCCCAGCACTTTGGGAGGCCGAGGCGGGTGGATCACGAGGTCAAGAGATCGAGACCATCCTGGTCAACATGGTGGAACCCCGTCTCTACTAAAAATACAAAAATTAGCTGGGCATAGTGGTGCGTGCCTGTAATCCCAGCTACTCAGGAGGCTGAGGCAGGAGTATTGCCTGGACCCAGGAGGCGGAGGTTGCGGTGAGCCGAGATCGCGCCATTGCACTCCAGCCTGGGTAACAAGAGTGAAACTCCGTCCCAAAAAAAAAAAAAAAAATTAGCACCAAAGTTAGTTGACATAACTTCCTATATCTTAACATAACTATTTTCAATTTTTTTGTATTACCTTCAACATGTTTGTAGATGTATGTAGATTTTTATATAATTTGTGTATTTTCTCAGAAGCGTGTGGTAAACATTTTCCATGTTTCTAATGACCTTCTAGCTATCATTTTAAAAATTACATCAGAGTCCATCTTATTGACATATCTAGTAGTTTTCTGTTTGTCAAAATACTATTTAATTATTTCCTGAATGCTGTATGTTGGAACAAAAATGGATATAATTTTCAAACTGATTGTGAGGGAAAGTAACCATATCTCAATTATTTGCTGGTAGATGATTGTGAAAATCTTCAAAAGGGATGTAAAATAGTATTTTAAAATGCACATTTTGAATAACCTCCTAAACTGCTCTATCTGCAAGTAAACACAGAATGAAGAAAATTAGGAATAGCTAAGTAGATAGATGTGGCACTACTTTGGCGCTATATTTGACAAAAACATCATGACATGGTGCTACCTTACTGAGGCTCTAATACAATCAAAAGACAAAACTTTGAAGGCATGGATTTAACTCCTGTTATAAGAACAACTCACAATTTGAACTATAGTTATGTTCAGCTGGGACCTTTGCATGGCTGGTTCTGGTGTCAGCACCCTTGAGGACACTTACTGTATTGCACTAGCCACTCATCTCATATTATTAATATTTTAACAGAATGTTTCACTGTTTTTCGAACTGCTGTATTCTCTTGGTTAAGCAATTTAGTAACTATTGGGATTTCCCAGAATTCCGAATACTATGTCCATTGTTTAAAACATCCAGTTTAAGTATTGGGTTCTTCCTAGAGTTCCTGGGAATCAGATGTTGGTGGCCAGAGCTTTGAAGTCTTTAAAAGGCTTTTGATTGAGGTCCTCGGGCTTTTGAATGTCTTCATCCTAGGTGAGAACCAGTGTGTTTCAGTGGGTTCTCATTCCTATAAATGCTTATACTATGAAATTACTTTAAATGAATCTGGGAGTTTATGTCTGTTAGTTTTTTATAGTGAATGTCTATAACAGAATGCTTTTGTAGATTCCAGATAATTAAGATAGGAGTGGAATTATCTTGCAATATGTTTGAGTTTATATTTATGCTTGTTTACTCTTTGAAACTAGTGTTGTGTTTAGTATCCTGTTCTGTTTCAATTTTGAATTTTGTGTTTTGGCTCTGTCTGATGTTTTCACTGTGACATGAATTTCTTTTGGTGTTTCATATTTCTGTAGTTGAAATATTATCAAAAATAATAAGCAATGCATGGCATAGTGAGAGTGTTTACATATCACTGGGAAATTAAGTTTATTTCCATTGTTTTTTAGGTATAATTTTGAGTCTGAAAGTGATATATGGAAAAATAATTTTTTTTGTTTATTTGCAGAAAAGATGAAAAGGAGTATGCATTGAAGCAAATTGAAGGCACAGGAATATCCATGTCAGCTTGTAGAGAGATTGCAGTAAGTGGATACAAATACAGTTATTTATTTTATTATTGATATTGAATGAGGATTTATTTTAATATGAAAGTTTCATTAATATATACAGTGGATGGTTATTTTATAGATGTTAGTTTAACAATAGTTTATATAGAATGAGAAAATCTGCATAAACTTTTTATTTTATTTTTAAATTTTGAGACAGGGTCTCATTTCGTTGCCCAGGCTGGAGTACCCAGGCTGGATCACAGTTCAATGCAGCCTGGACCTCACAGGCTCAAGTGATCCTCCTGCCTTAGAGTCCCAGTAGCTGGGATTACAGGCGTGTGTCATCATACCCAGCTAATTTATACATTTTTTTTGTAGAGAAGAGGTCTCCTTATGTTGCACAGGTTGGTCTCAAACTTCTGGGCTCATATGATCCTCTCTCCTTAACCTCCCAAAGTGCTAGAATTACAGGCATTAGCCACCACACCTATACCATAATCTTTTTAGTTACTTGAAAGTCATCTTTGGTATCTCAGAAATACTGATTAAAATGATTTAATTAATTACAATCATGATGGAATATTATTTAAATTAATAATTTAATGTCTGTTTTTCTGTAGCTTTAGGATTGATAAAGGTCTTTATAGAGAAAGGGGCCATACTATTAAATTTTATTCATTTTAAATACTATTTCCGAAATATGTATTATTATTATAGTGAGATTTTACTAGTCACCAGAAAATAAGACCATCATAATAATAGGATAATCCCTTAAAAAAATGGTTCCCTATTTTGGTCTTTATGTGTCATACCGGTACATTTAAGAAATGATTGTCCACAAGAATACCAAACATTTATAGAGTGTTTGCTAGGTACCAGGCTTACTAAATGCTTTCAAGTATTCATTTAATTTTTACAACAGTCTGTGAAATAAAATTTTAATATCCCCATTTTACAGATCAAAAAACAGAGGCAAAACTGTAATTATAGCTCAGAAGGCTTACTATTATATTACCTTATTTTAGTTCTTCAATAAAGCTTGCTAATTAGGGCTTTACCATAATATCACATCTATTAGAGATGTTTGTTTCTAAACTGTTAGATATTTATTTAAATAATTGCTATTTAATAATTGTTAAATAATTATATTATCCATATCCATTAGGGATTTCTGTCTCTAATTTAATTTTACATATATTGCCCACAATTCCATGTTTCTGCTTTACTTACATGGAAACACTCCTTCATCACCCTTAGTCCTAAGAAGTATGGTGCAAAGAACACCTGGGGTGGGAAATCTCTAGACCTGGATGTCTGTCTTACCTTAGTAGCTAAGTAGTGATGAGTCCCAGTTTCCTTATCTGTTAAATAAGGGAACTATTAGGTCTCTTCTAATCATACCTTCTTTGATTCTAGAATGGGAGCCTCTCCCTGGACTGTGCATACTTTGAGGGGCAGACCTTGTCTTTTTATCTCTAGTTCCTACCATAGTGTCTGACACAGCAACTGTGCCATAAACATTTCTTGAATAAATAAATGAATGAACCAGAATAAAAAAATTCTACCAGTGATCCATGTTTCTAAGTTTGTGTTCCTTTATTTAAAAAGTTTTTTTAGAGACAGGGTCTTGCTCTGTCACCCAGGCTGGAGTGCAGTGGGTTAATCATAGCTCACTACAACCTTGAACTGGCCTCAAGCAGTCCTCCTGCGTTGGCCTCCCAAAGTCCTGGGATTGCAGGTGTGAGCTACCATGCTTGGCCCTAGGTTTGCTTTAGAATGCAAATTATTTGAAAAAATTCTAATTTGGTCATTTTCCATTGATTATAAAGTGGTATTTGTGGCTGGGTGTGGTAGCCCACACCTGTAATTCCAGCACTTTGGGAGGCTGAGGTGGGTGGATCACCTGAGGTCAGGAGTTGGAGATCAGCCTGACCAATATGGCGAAACTCTGTCTCTACTGAAAATACAAAAATTAGCTGGGTGTGGTAGCATTCGCCTGTAGTCCCAGTTACTCGGGAGGCTGAGACAGGAGAATTGCTTGAACCACGGAGGTGGAGGTTGCAGTGAGCCAAGATTGTGCCACTGCACTCCAGCCTGGGTGACAGAGGGAGACTCTTTCTCAAAAAAAAAAGGGAGGGGTGGGTATTTGTAATGTTTTACCAGATAAACATTTGATAAGTGATTTTTCATATTTTAAAATCCTTACATGTTATTGTGTCAACCAATAAGAATATTATTGGTATGCTATTTTTCTATATCAGAGTACCATAATTTAGAATAGCATTTCAACCTTACCTTCCATGAATTATTAAATAGCTGAAATGTTAGGTATTGATTAATAGGAAATGATAACCCAATTGTAAATGTCCTTTTTGAAACAGAGACTTCTGTGTGCCAAGGAGTCCATGTGTGTGTGTATTATAAATTTGGAATGTGATGGAGAACCTTAACTCTTGAAATCTGTTACAACCTTCATTTTTTTTTTTTTTTTTTCTTTTGGAGACAGAATCTTGCTCTGTCGCCCAGGCTGGAGTGCAGTGTCACAATCGCAGCTTACTGCAACTTCCACCTTCTGGGTTCAAACAATTCTCCTGCCTCAGCCTCCTGAGTAACTGGGATTACAGGCGTGCACCACCACGTCTGGCTAATTTTTGTAATTTTAGTAGAGATGGGCTTTCACCAGATTGGCCAGGCTGGTCTTGAACTCCTGACCTCCAGTGATCCACCCACCTCAGCCTCCCAAAGTGCTGCTATAACAGGCATGAGTCACCGCTCCCACCTATAGCCTTCATATTCTTATTGAGAGTTTGCCTAATAGAACTTTAGAAAGTATGCAGTTTCTAGATTGAATTAACCTCAACATGATAGGGATTTTCACACAAGTTTAGCGTGGATGGTGCTGCACAGTGGCTGTGCACATACATCTTATATATTAAGCCCACTAACACAATTTTATAATTAGTGTTTTATGCATTTATCCTTTACATCATATTGAAGAAAAGAGAGACAAAGATACATTTGTGCTTTCTTTTCTCTTTACCTATGTCATTATTTTTACTGGTGTTCTTAATTTTTTGTGTGGATTTGAGCTACTGTGTAGAGAGCTCTTTCATTTTAGCTGAAAGTCTCCTGTTAGTATTTTTTGTAGATCAGGTATGCTAGCAATGAATTCTTCCAGTTTTTGTATCTGGGAATGTCTTAATTCCTTTTCTGTCTTTACCCAGGTCTCCTTGATTTTTGCAGTATTAGTTTTGTTGGATGTAGAATTCTTGGTTGATAGTCTTTTTCTTTCACACTTTGACTGTGTCATCTCTGCATTCTGACCTTCATGGTTTCTGATGAGAAATCAATTGTTAATTTTGAGAATCCCTTGTCTATGAAGAGGTCCCCCTGACCCCCTTGCTGATTTCAAGATTCTGTTTTTGTCTTTGGCTTTGACAGTTTGACTATGATGTGTCTTGGTGTGGATCTCTGAGTTATCTTACTTGGAATTTGTTGAGCTCCTTGGATGGGTAGATTAATGTTTTTCATCAAATTTGGGAAGTTTTCAGTCATTTAAAAAAAATTATTTTAATTTTCTTTGTTTGAAACAGTATCTCACTCTGTTGCCCAGGCTGCAGTACAGTGGCATAATCATGCTTACTGCAGCCTTGACCTGCTGAGCTTAAGCAATCTTACCACCTTAGCCACCCAAGTAGCTGGGACCACAGGCATGCACCACCATGCTCAGCTAATGTTTTTTTGTTTTTTTTTTTTTAATTTTTTGTAAAGATGAGGTCTTACTATGTTGCCCAGGCTGGTCTCAAACTCCTGAGCTCAAGTAATCCTCTTTCTTCAGCCTCCAAAAGTGCTAGGATTACATGTGTGAGCCACTGCACCCCACCACAGCCAGCATTTCTTCTCATAATGTTTGTTTCCTTTCCTTTGTCTCTTCTCCTTTTGCAGCTCTCATTCTACATATGTTTATAAGCTTGATGGTATACCATCTGCTCCAAGGCTGTGTTCATTTTTCATCATTCTTTTTGTTGATCAAACTGGATACTCTTAATTGTCTGTCTTTAAGTTTGCTGATTCTTTCTTCTGCTGTTGAGCCACTCTGGTGAAATTTTCATTTTAGTTACTATTTGTTTAGTTTGCCTGGTGATGGGGTGGAAGGACAGAGTATGTAAGGGAATTGAGAGCCAGAGAGGTGAAGAGGGATTGATAGATTGGAGAGACTGGAGACAACACCATAAAGAGTAGATAGAGCTTGTTCTCCGTCGTCTTCCTTCTATAGACTATTGCCTAACACCTGGTATTTTCTAGTTCACATAGGCACACATAGCTGAGAGGATTTTAGGCGGAAATAATTAGGAGTGAACATTTCACTCATTACATTAAAACGTGGGACTATGACTGCAGAATAACTGTTGAGGTTATAATTGGATGCTGGAAAAATAAGCTAAAAGAGCTTGTAATCATGGAACAAACTTGGAAGAAGTACAAGTGTACAGAAAGTAAAAAAGTATAAGAATGAAATGTGTTATATTACATCAAGTCTCACTAAAAGAGTATCACATCACATTTTAATTTCATTTGAACCTTATTGACCAAAAGCTAATTATAACCTCATACCTTTGTACAGTGCTTTACACTTTATATTTTGCCACAACAGGGAGTAATTCTGGGTGATTAAAATACCAGGAACATGTGAACATCAGCAATTTTTGCCTGGGATTATAGGGAAGTTTTAATATAAAGTCTATTACATTTGTGGCCTCTGTAATCTTAAGGTTGGTAAGTTGAAAATGTGGTAAATACCATTAATTCAAATTCCATTAATTTGTTTTATGATTATGAGATTAAAATATATTTGTCATAAAATTAGCAGACAATATAGAAAAAGGCTGGTAAGCTGGGCATGGTGGCTCATGCCTGTAATCCCAGCACTTTGGGAGGCTGAGGCAGGTGGATCACCTGAGGTTGGGAGTTTGAGACCAGCCTGACCAATATGGAGAAACCCCATCTTTACTAAAAATACAAAATTAGCCAGGCATGGTGGCACATGCCTATAATCCCAGCTACTTGGGAGGCTGAGGCAGGAGAATTGCTTGAACCTGGGAGGTGGAAGTTGTGGTGAGCCACGATCACACCATTGCACTCCAGCCTGGGCAACTAGACAGAAACTCTGTCTCAAAAAAAAAAAAGAAAAAAAAAAAAAAAGGCTGGTAAAAGCATCTGTTATGCCAACACTCAGAAGTAGTCATTATTACTGTTTTTTGTATATTCTTCTAGACTTTTTTTCTTTGCAAAAATACAGAGAATTTCCCCCCCACAAGACCAGAGAGTCCATTAATTTTTCATGAAATATAATTTAATCTAGAATAATACAAATATAAATTTCAAATTTATTAATCATTCTAGGTTTTGTAGGATATAAAGATTATATTACCCTCTAGTCTAGCTGTGGTGTCTCCCACCTGTAATCCCAGCACTTTGAAAGGCTGAGGTGGGATGATCACTTCAGGCTAAGAGTTTGAGACCAGCCTAGATAACATTGTGAGACCCTGTCTCTATAATAAATAATAATAATAATAATAATAATAATTCGTGGGGCATAGTGGCACTCACCTATAGTCCTAGCTACTTGGGAGGCTGAGGTGGGAGGATTGCTTGAGCCCAGGCATTAGAGGGTACAGTGAGTTACGACTGCACCACTGCACTTCAGCCTGGGTGACAGAGCGAGAGTCTCAAAAAAATACATATATAATGCAATAAAAATATTACTCCTGAGTACTCCTAACAACATTGAGATGTTTCCAAATGAAGTGAAGAGCAGCTGAAAGGAAAATTAAGGGGGAGGTAGGGTGAAGGGCATAGGTTGAGATGTCTTAGTCTGTTTGGGCTGCCATAACAGAATACCACAGACACCTATTTCTAACAATTCTGGAGGTTGGGAAGTCCAAGATCAAGGCCCATTCAGTGTCTGGGGCTCTTCCTGATTCACAGATAGACAGCCATCTTCTCCCTATGTTCCACATGGTGGAAAGGCAACCGTCTCTCTCGGCTTTTTTTTATAGGGGAACTAATTCAATTCATGAGGACTCTATCCTCATGACCCAGTCACCTCCCAGAGGCCTCACGTCCTAATGTCATCACTTTGGTTGGGGGTTGGGATTTCAACATATGAATTCGGGAGGGCAAGGGGCATAAACATTCAGTTTATTGAGGAGGGAAGAGAAATAGGGAAATACCGACTTCCTGTAGACTGCCGCCTCCCTCAGCTCTGGCTTGGGTTGCTGATTAGCCCCACTCCCTCATTCACCGCTGCTCAATTATTTCTCAGTGTATATATCCATCAGCATCCTAGCACTGATGCTTCTATGGTGAGAGGCAGGATCAGCTGAAAGGGAGTGTTATCTGCATTTCTTCCACATAGTGCCCAGCAGGCAGGGTGGAGTGGAGCGGCAGGTAGACAACTTGCTACTCTTTCTTTTCTTCTCTTACCACCATAGTGATATAGCAGGCTGCTTTGTAAACTTTGGTGGAATGCTTGGAACTTTCCTCTTGGCATAAAGGAATAAACCTTTGCTTTTTCAAATTTATGAAGTGGAATTGATAGAATGTATGTTTGCTGAGGATTCCTCTGAGAAAAACTCTAAAATGTCAATTAGCCAAGGCTCTAATTCTCATTAATTTAATTTCACCAACCTTAAAATTATTTTGTTAATTTTTTTTTTTTTTTTTTTTTTGAGAGAGTTTTACAGGCGCCAGGCTGGAGTGCAGTGGCTTGATCTCGGCTCACTGCAACCTCTGCCTCCCCGGTTCAAACAGTTCTCTTGCCTCAGCCTCCTGAGTAGCTGGGACTACAGGGGCACGCCACCACGCCCAGCTAATTTTTGTATTATTTTTTTTTGGTCTTTCTGTTTTTGTCCTTTTTGTGGAGAACGGGGTCTCGCCATATTGCCCAGGCAGTCTCGAACTCCTGGGCTGAAGCTATCCTCCTGCCTCTGCCTCCCTAAGAGCTGGGATTATAGGCGTGAGCCACAGCACCTGGCCAAATTTTTGTATTTTTAGTAGAGATAGGGTTTCACCATGTTGGCCGGGATGGTCTCGATATCTTGACTTTGTGATCCACCCACGTCGCCCTTCCAAAGTGCTGGTATTACAGGTGTGAGCCACCACGCCCAGCCTATTAAATTTTATGTATTGCAATTTGAGAAATACCTATTTAGTTTTATTAAAATTATTTAATTACATCATCTCAGTTGTTTTTATGTTTTATTTATTTATGAGATAGTCTCGCTCTGTCGCCCATGTTGGAGTGCAGTGGCCTGATCTTGGCTCACTGAAACTTTTGTCTGCGAGGTTCAAGAGACTCTCCTGCCGCAGCCTCCTGAGTAGCTGGGATTACAGGCATGTGCCATCATGCCTGGCTGCTTTTTTTTTTTTTGTACTTTTAGTAGAGACGGGGTTTCACCATGTTCGCCAGGCTGGTCTCAAACTCCTGACCTCACGTGGTCTGGCCACCTTGGCCTTCCAAAGTGCTGTGATTATAGATGTGAGCTACCACTCAGCTTGTTTTTATGTTTTACACTGAGTGTAAGTTTCTTTTTCTTTAAAATATGCATCCAAGCCAGGCATGGCGGCTCACGCCTGTAATCCCAGCACTTTCGGAGGCTGAGGCGGTGGGCAGATCACCTGGGGTTGGGAGTTCAAGACTATCCTGACCAACATGGAGAAACCCCATCTCTACTAAAAATATAAAAAATTAGTTGGGTGTGGTGGCACATGCCTACAATCCCAGCTACTTGTGAGGCTGAGGCAGGAGAATCGCTTAAACCCGGGAGGCGGAGGTTGTGGTGAGCTGAGTTCTCACCATTGCATTCCAGACTGGACAACAAGAGCAAAACTCCGTCTCAAAAAAAAAAAAATATGCTCCCAACTTTATGAAGGTATAGATTAGTGGAAATTGATGTGTGAATCAAGTATTTTACCTTTTCTGTGAAAGGAACAAAATCTTTAGTATTGAGATTTTTTTAAAAAAACACTCAGTAGGAAAAGAAGTTGTTTTTTTTTTTTTTTTTTTTTTGCAGACTTTTAATGTGATGTTCTGTAACAATTATTTTCTTTGAAAGTTTGGCATGATTTTTAAGAGAATAGAACTAAATAAATTATATGTGAAATTGCCCTTGAGCAAGATCTGTTCTTTGATGTAATCCTTATGTTTTCCTTACAAACAAACAAAAATTTTACTTTTCAAGTTGAAGACTCAGCATGGATATTTCCTTATGAAAAATGTGAGTTTTTTCCTTGCAATATATGATGATAGTTAATATTTTTCTCAAATATATATTTAGCTTCCTTGGGAAAATAATGACTTTCTGCCAACTCCTATAGTTAAAAATGAAATCTTGTAAGAGTTTTGGATTGAAGTTTGCTATTATCGTGGGAGGATTCTGGGAAACTAATTCAAGGTCAATGCATAGGGAGGAACTACACTGAGCATTTTAAATTTCCTTTTAAGACCTGAAGAGGTGCAAGGAACCAGCCAGCAAATAGAACCTCCAGTCCTATGGTATATTTGTCTGTTGTCTGCTCTACTATGTCTGTTAAGCCATGAGTCTACTGAAATGTGTGTGTGTGTGTGTGTGTACACCTATTGGGCTGTATTTCAAGCTACTGTATGTTTCCTGTGAGAAGACTAAGTGACAGATCTTCGTATTGTCAGAAGATGATTTAAACACCCATTGTTGCCAGTAGTAGAAAAGAGGTGGGCCATACACGTTTATGGGGTCTTGTTCCTTCTCACTTTCATGTTACTCACTTTTGTGAGAAGGAACACTTTGAAAGAAGATACGAGCTTTTCTCATCAGTTTCTGATGTGTGTGTGTATTTGTGTGTGTGTTATGTAAGGGAGGATGGGATGGTGTGGTAACACAAGTCATAAATGTAGCTGAAAACTTTTCCATTTCTGCCACTCTAGGGGATAGTAGACTAGTTAGCTGTTAGCACAACATTTAGGCTCTTGTGGTAGCTGCAGCTGTCTTCCTTCCATGAAGAATTGTTGGGTTATGATGGAAAAGTTGGCTTTCTGCTGTGTCAGTCTCTCTCCCTACTAAGGAGACAGATCTTAGATCTTAGGGATATCTAAGATCTTTTTATTTTTAGTTCTTTTATATTTTTAGCTTTCCTAAAAATATAAAAATGATCAATTTAATATTCCTGCTCTAAGCAGTTAGGTTTAATTGGCTATTAATTCCCTATTTTTAGTTTTTATTTTTCTCTTGAATAATATTAAAGCAAAATTGTGCTAGTGATATAAATGCAGAGTGAAAGACTGAAAATAATATTGATACTGGTATGTGAGGGGCTTGGCTCAGAGCCTGAATATAAATGTACAGTAAATGGTGCTGGTTCTTGTTGTTGGTATTATTATTGGTAATAACTTTTTTCTATTTAAACTCTAAGCAAAGAAAATATCTCAACTTGTTTTCACTGTGGTCAAAAATAAATTATTCTTAAGATCATAAATTTCATTTTAGAATGTGTTCTTATAGAAGATACCAAACAAAAAAATTTAACGTAAACTTAGTAATCCTAGATTAAAAATAGGAGATTGAAGTGGTAAAAGAAAAAAAAAATTTTAATATGGCTTGGCTTCAGATTGTAAGGTGGGAAAGAACTTGAACTTTGGATTCAGATAGACTTGGAGTTGTACCTGGATTCCACATTATTCCTGGACATCTTTGGCAAGTTACTATTAGTACCTGGACCTATTTGCTAGGTAGCAATAGAGATGAAGATTTTAAAGGGGAGTCAGGTATGTTTTGATTTGGTGGTAAGGCTGGCACTGCTGAGGGAGCAAGCCGTGCAGCAGTTCACAGGTTCCTCAGATTCTCACAGTCTCTTTCCTTGCTAAAGTTCCGGGTCATCTCAGCTCCACCCTATAACCACAATATCAACTTAATCTCATGAAATGTTTTAGCAAAGCATTTCTTTCCAAAAATGTTTAAAAATCTTCTGAGTTACTAAGAGGAAGTGGTTGCCTGTGATGGCAGAGTCTTCCTCTTGCATATATTTTAGTGATATATACTATATATAAACTCTTGGATTACAATATGGATGAGTTCTACTTTTATTCTAGTTTGTTCTTCAGGCTACTTTTTCTGCTTAATTTAGTTTTGGAATTAAATGTCTTTCTCAGTCTGTGCAATCTGTTTTTTAGTTTCTTGATTTAAAGAATTATTAATCCCGTAATCAACTATCAATAGAATTTAATTTCTGTGAATCTTAGTTTCTTCATGTCTCAAATGGGGGATTTTTGACATAGTTTCACTGTGACTTCATGAAGTTTAGCTCAGAGTTTGTATCTAATATATTCACTATTGAATCCTTAGAATCTGTACAGTGCTTGGAACAAAGTGGGCTTTTTTTTTGTTTTTTGAGATGGAGTTTTGCTCTTGTTGCCCAGGGTGGAGGGCAATGGCGCAATCTAGGCTCACTGCAAGCAATTCTCCTGCCTCATTCTCCTGAGTAATGGGGATTGCAGGCATGCACTACCATGCCTGGCTAATTTTGTATTTTTAGTAGAGATGGGGTTTCTCCGTGTTAGTCAGTCTGGTCTCAAACTCCTGACCTCAGGTGATCCATCCACCTCAGCCTCCCAGAGTGCTGGGACTACAGGTGTGAGTTGCCGTGCTTGGCCTCAAAGTGGGCTCTTTTTTTTTTTTTTTTTTCCCCGGTGAGATGGAGTCTCACTCTGTTGCCTGGGCTGGAGTGCGGTGGCGCAGTCCCAGCAACCTCTGCCTCCCAGGTTCGAGCGATTCTTCTGCCTCAGCCCACCCGAGTAGCTGGGACTACGGGTGTCTGCCACCATGTCTGGCTAATTTTTTTGTATTTTTAGTAGAGACGGGGTTTCACTATGTTAGCCAGGCTGGTCTTGAAGTCTTGACCTTGAGATCCACTCGCCTTGGCCTCCCAAAGTGTTGAGATTACAGGCATGAGCCACTGCACCTGGCCAAAGTAGGCTCTTAATAAATTGCTAAATAAATGCAAGAGTTTATTTGAAGTTGTTATTTTAACAATATTAGTAGCATTATAAGACTGTTATATTCTGATAAAGTTTTTTTTTGTAGAAGATTTTAAACTTTCTGTTCAGGCATATTCTTATTTGAAATATAAAATTAAATTTTGTCTGCTGGGTGTGGTGACTCATGCCTGTAAACCCAGCAGTTTGGGAGGCTGAGGCAGGAGGATCGCTTGAGCTCAGGAGTTTGAGACCAGCCTGGGCAAAATAGCAAGACCCAGTCCCATAAAAGAAAACATTAAAAAATAAATTTTGTGGACTCTTTCTTTGTATTATGTAAAATTTTTGATCCATTCTGATTTTCCGTTTCATAACCATTTATGATTTCATGAATAAGGGGTGGAAAATAATCATTTGAATATAAATTACTTGAATAGGAATTTGAGGCCATTACTATTCATGTAATTACTTGAATAGTATTTACTATTGTACAAATTACAGTGTAAATTTCCATATTTAATTTTAATGGCTAGTCATGTAGTATTGAAATAACCAGTTAGACTCTTCCATGAGAGAGACTGGTAAAGGTCCAGTGCTATTATATTTTTCTCTTCTAAATATTGAGATATAATTCACATATCATTAAATTGATCATTTTAAGGTATATAATCCATTGGTTTTTAGTGTTTTCACATGTTGTGCAACTATCACCGCTGTCTCATTTTAGAACATTTTCATCATCCCACAAAGAAACTCTGTACCCAGTAGTAGTCATTTTCCATTACCCTTCCCCTCCCCACCTCAGCCCTTGGCAACCAGTAATCTAAATCTGCTTTCTGCCTCTATGGATTTGCCGATTCAGTATTCTCTTTCAATTAGCCTGTTTCCAGCATCATCACAGCCAGTGATCCCACACTGAAGGTATGAAGATTGTTTCTCCTTGAGTCATTCTATAATCCAGTGATTTTCAGATTTTATGGCCCTGTCACCTGGGGATCTTGTTAAAATGCAGATTCTGGCCGGGCGCGGTGGCTTACACCTGTAATCCCAGCACTTTGGGAGGCCGACGCGGGTGGATCACGAGGTCAAGAGATCAAGACCATCCTGGCCAACATGGTGAAACCCCGTCTCTACTAAAAATACAAAAATAATTTAGCTGGGTGTGGTGGCGCGTGCCTGTAGTCCCAGCTACTCGGGAGGCTGAGGCAGGAGAACTGCTTGAACCCAGGAGGCAGAGGTTGCAGTGAGCCAAGGTCGCGCCACTGCACTCCAGCCTGGCACCTGGTGACGGAGTGAGACTCTGTCTCAAAAAAAAAAAAAAAAAAAAAAAGCAGATTCTCATTCAGTAGGCTTGTGGAAAAGCCTGATATTCTAAATTTCTTTTTTTTTTTTTTCTTTTTGTTGAGAGGGAGTTTCACTCTTGTCGCCCAAGCTGGAGTGCAGTGGCGTCATCTCGGCTCACTGCAGCCTCTGCCTCCCAGGTTCAAGTAATTATCCTGCCTAGCTGGGATTAACAGGTGCCTGCCACCATGCCTGCCTGGTTAATTTTTGTATTTTTAGTAGAGACAGGGTTTCACCATGTTGGCCAGGCTGGCCCTCAAACTTGTCACCTCAAGTAATAAGCCTGCCTCAGCCTCTCAAAGTGTTGGGATTACAGGCATGAGCCACTGCACCCAGCTGATATTCTAAATTTCTAGTAAGCCTTTGGTAATGCTAATACTGCTGGTCCAAAGAAGACACTTTGATTACTGAGGTTCAAAGATGCCCCAGAAGCAGAAGAAATTTAATTACAAACAACATGAATTGTTGAGTAGCGGCTGGTACTAATCTAGAGGAAATTATTCCAATCTATTGAGTTTGTTTAATAGTGTTTCTTTGTTAATTACCTTTCAAAGTGATTATTTCTCTCCTACATCCTAACCATCTACATGTTAGGGGACAGTTTATGGTCTTATTTGTATCTGTACTTAGGTTAGTGAAATCAAATAGTAAAGAAAGCTGAGTTAGAACTTGTTCCACAAGTATAACTTTGTTGTTTAAACATCTTCTGATATTCAGCTCTAATTACTTTTTGAAAGAAACTTTTCTACAGACTTTGTATTAGTAGATTACTGGTAGTCTCAAATGAATTCTTTAACCATCCAATTCTGCATGGCTTCCTTGTATTGTCTTTGGGTTGATTAGGATTGCCAGGAAATAAAATAACCACTATAGCTACTTCCTTTTTAAAGTCATTGAAGTTAAGCTTAATGTAGAAAACCTTTGTGAGATTTCATGAAAATTTATCCCTACCCTCCAATTAAAGTACAATAAATCCAATCAAGTTAGGCTCTGAATTTGGCTGTTAGGACTCCAATGAAGGCAGAAATGGGGACATAGTTACCTACAGCAAGGATTATGTTATATACCAGTACAGAGCCTTGCTTATATCAATGGAGGTATGTTTTCCTAGCTATTTAGTCTTAGGCCATCTACTGTTTTCAGTGTGGGACCCAGTTATACAACATAGAAATGAATTAATTTGGAAATATTAATTCATTTCCAAATTAAATAAAACTGAGTTGGGTGCAGTATTATGCTCCCGTAGTCCCAGCTAATTGGGAGTCTGAGGCAGGAGGATTGCTTGAGCCCAGGAGTTTGAGGCTGTAGTATGCTACATTTGTGCTTGTGAATAGACACTGCACTCCAGCCTGGGCAACATAGCAAGACCTAGTCTCAAAAAATAAAAATAAAGGCTGGGTGCTGTGGCTTACACCTGTAATCCCAGCACTTTGAGAGGCTGAGGCAGGTGGGATCACTTGAGGTCAGGAGTTTGAGCCAGTCTGGCCAACATAGTGAAACCCCGTCTCTACTTGAAAAAATACAAAAATGGCCTGGCGTGGTGGGTCATGCCTATAATTCCAGCACTTTGGGAGGCCTAGGTGGGCTGATTGCCTGAGCTCAGGAGTTCGAGACCAGCCTGGGCAATATAGTGAAACCTCGCCTCTATTAAAATACAAAAAAGCTGGACATGGAGGCGTGTGCCTGTAGTCCCAGCTTCTTGGGAGGCTGAGGGAGGAGAATCGTTTGAACCTGGGAAGTGGCGGTTGCAGTGAACTGAGATAGTGCCAGTTTACTCCAGCCTGGGCAACAGAACGAGACTCCACCTCAAAAAAAAAAATAAAATAAAATAAGCTGGGTGTGGTGGCATGTTCCTGTAGTCCTAGCCACTCAGGAGGCTGAGGCATGAGAATCATTTGAACCCAAGAGGCAGAGGTTGCAGCGAGCTGAGATTGCACCACTGTACTACACCCTGGGTTGACAGAGCAATACTCTGTCTCAAAAATAAGTAAATCAGTAAACAACAAAATAACATAAAGTAAACTCTGGTTATTTTTTGCACTGTTCTTTACCTTAGTTTAAAAATGTCTTAATATTTATCAAAGTATGAGTGCACAGTTTTTTTAGTAACCTCTTGTGCAACAGAGGGTAGACATTTTAAACAATCAACAAATACTTATTTAGTTCTACAAGCAATAGGTTTGAAGGAGTAAATTCAATTAAGGGTTTTTTTTAACAAGTATGGGTTTTGTGCCTGACAGATTTAGGTTCCTGTCCTAGCTCTGTGACTTACTAGGTCTGTGATCTTATATAAATTACTAATCCGTTTTACCTGTAAAAATAGGGAGAATAATATTAATTACCTGTGGAAAGCACTTAGCATAGTGCCTGGCATATAGGGTTCATTAAATATTAGATTCTGTTATTAATCATCCAGTAGGTATATATTGCCTATTCTATGTGCTAGGCACTGTAAGTCTTTCAGAAGAGATTGTTAATGAGTAAATATTCACATGAATATTTACACAGTATGGTAAGAGCTAAGGAAAAACAGTATCATGTCAGGATAACAAGAGAAAGATTATCTAACTTTAGGGCATCAAGGCGGATTTCCCCAAGAAAGTAACATTTGTGTAGGGATTTGAAGGATGAGTGGGAGCTAAATAAGCAGAGTAAAGGGAACATTGTGTATAAGCATGAAGCAGCATGCCACATTTGAGAGTATAAGATGCTGGTGTGCCTGGAGTGATGAGTGAGGGTAAAGTGACCTGAGAGAGGAAGACCCCCTAACAGGGCCAGGTCACATGCAGCTGTGTGGGCTGTGTTAATGATCTTGGGTGTTAGCAGGGAAATGACACAGTCAAATTAGTTTTTTTACCACTCTGATCATTCCTGCAATGGCTTTACCACTCTGACCTTTCCTCCAGATGGAGGAGAAGATGTAGGGAGAGTAGTTAGAAAACTATTGCAGGAATCAGGCTAGGGAAGATAGAAGTGGAAAAAAACTTAGAGATTTTTCCTAAGGGCAGATGGATAGAAACTGATGGATTGGATATGGGCAGCAAGAAGTGGCAAACATTTCTATTTTTCTCTGGCTTTGGCAATTAATTTGACTGCTAATAGATAGCATGTGCTCCTCCATTCTCTTTTTGAGACAGTCTTGCTCTGTCACCCATGCTGGAGTGTAATGGCACGATCTCAGCTCACTGCAACCTCTGCTTCCCAGTTTCAAGTGATTCTGCTGCCTTAGCCTCCTGAGTAGCTGGGATTCTAGGCACGTGCCACCATGCCCAGCTAATTTTTGTATTTTTAGTAGAGACACGATTTTACCATGTTGCCAAGGCTGGTCTTGAATGCTTGACCTTGTGAACCACCTGCCTCAGCCTCCCAAAGTGCTGGGATTACAGGCGTGAGCCACTGTGGCTGGCCTTTCTCATTTTATTTTTTTTATTTTTAATTTTTTTTGAGACAGGGTCTATACCTGGGACTATAGGAATGTGTCGCTATGCTTGGCTAATTTTTTTTTTTTTTAATTTTTAGTAGAGACAAGTATGTTGCCCAGGCTGGTCTCGAACTCCCAGGCTCAAGTGCTCTGCTCACCTCAGCCTTCCAAAGTGCTGGGATTATAGGTATGAGCCCCTGCACCTGACCCAGTCGCTCTTATTGAGAGAGGAATTCTAGAAGAGAACTAAGATGGAGAGGGCAGACAGGTTTTTTTTTTTTAAAAAGACATCTTTTTAAAAAGAGTTTGAGATTCCATCGGAACATTTAAGAGAAGGAGGAGGCAATTATCATCTCAACAATGAAGAGGATTATACAAGAGCAACATATGACATGGTTCTTTCCATCATGAAGCTTACATGCTGGTCCAGAAGATAAGATACATTTTTTAGTATAATGAATACTACAAGACTGTGATTGAAAGCATTCTGAAAGAGTAGTACAGTAAGTGGAGTGAGGCCACTTTGGTCATGGTAATCTCAAAGTTTCAGAGATAAGGAAATATTTAAGATGGACTTTAAAGGATAAGCAGTGTGGGAGGGAGGGAGAAGCATTCCAACAGTAAATGGAAAAACAGGTAGTTAGTCAAAGGGGTGTGGTGAGGGTCTGGGTGGTCAGTTACTAGTTACAGAGCAGTTTAGTATTTATCACAGGTCAACCAAGAATCTTTTGTATGTAATAATTTGACTTCTATAATGTGTTTTCATATATCTCATGAGAAATGGTCTTATATGACTTAATTCTGTCTTATGTCTGTGCCTTTTCTACTTATTGAAAAGTTCATATTATTGAAACCCAGTATTCTATTGTTGACCTATAATAGAACTATAAATATTATTCTCTGACAGAATGCTATGAAGATGTGCCACTGAATGATAGTTGTTCTTTCCAGCGTGATTATCTTAGGGGAAAAATGGCATGTGATTTAATTTATATGAGAGTACCTAGTAGACTTTACGGGATTATGAAAATGCAAAGTTTCCCCCCCCCAAAAAAAATGAAAATGCAAAGTGTTATTAATCCTTTCATATATTCCATGTTACTCTTCAGAACCTAGAAGTAAATATTTTTTGCTCTGTAGCAAAGTGACTGCAATCAGTGGACGTTTTCCTAGCAACTGTGTCTAAATCTGGAGTCTGAAAAGCCCAACTCTTTTAGGCCAGGATCATTTTTGGAAGTGTGTAGTGATCTTTCTTTCCCACTGAATTGTGGTTTTGTTTGCTATTAACAAAAATATAGTTTTAAAAAAAATTAGCACAGATATAATAAGCCTAAATCACTAATTCAAAATATTTTTCTAAATTACCCAATTAAGATTTAAGATCCCCCCCCCACCCCATTCACTTAGTTATCTATAACTGGGGACATTTTCTAAATGGAACATTTTCAGGCATTACTTGTATATCAATTATTACTTAATCAGTACCCCTTCCCTATTTTCTTTAGGCTCCAGTTGAAAGAACACTTGTATTTGAGTCAGAGGGCTTTGTAGGACTATGAATAGAGATGGTATTTCTGAGTTTCATCACATATCAGAGTCCTTTCCTTTTTTATTTCTTGGGACAAGGACCTGGTAACATCTGTTTATTCTTACTCAAAATGCTTGCATTAATTTACCTTTGCTAATTATCTCTTAAAGTATTCCCTAACACTCTCCTTCCCAAGTACAGAAAAAGCATGTGAAGTGTTTTTGATGCATGGTTATAACAGTTGCATTGTGAAATACTAGGATTATCATTTTTTCCCCAATCAAATAAGAGTAGTTTCCCTTCTTTTTTCTTTACCTCATTGTTCTTTGAAGCTACTGGTGTTTTAAAAATGGTATGAAAATGTTGTTTCCATAGCAACACCCTACTAGTTTCTTATGGAAAACGTGGCATCTTTTACAAGTTGGACTGAAAAAAAAAAGAAATGCTTTTCGAAAGAGTTTATCAAATCAAGCCAATAGAACATAACTGTTTATTTCTTTTAGAAGCATTGTTAAGCAGAATGTAACAAAGGATTTTACACTTTGATGCAAATAAAGTGAGCTTCCTAGTGTTTTCTTGCTCATGTAAAAGTTTATCTTTGAATTTGAATTGTCAACATTTCACATCTCATAATTAGGCTTGAACAATTTAAAAAACTTAAGTACTGCCAAATTTTAGTGAAATAATTCCTAGGTTCTATTTAAAGGTGTTTATTATCTGTACCCAGAAGCTGATTGGTTGCTTATGAGACTGTTATTGCAATGCCCATATTACCCTTGTGATGATTTCTCACTCTTAGGCTGCACAAGGAATGATAGATTTTGTTCAGCATTTGTCTCTCTCTCTCTCTCTCTCTCTCTCTCTTTCTCTCTCTCTTTCTTTTTCTGTCTATTCATTTTGTAAAATCAATGCTAAGATATTTTAGACATTTTTACATTTAAATTGTATAAATTATGTTATCCATTTTATGCTCTATCTATCTATCTATCTATCTATCTATCTATCTATCTATCTAAATCATTATAACCAGGCTCAAAGACATCTTTATTAATCAAAACAGGAACCATTAGAATCAACACATTTTTGCTAATGAGAAATAAGTTTGTTTATTCCTGTGGTGTAAAAATCCTTGCTTTGGGATTTGGTGAACTCTTGGAAAGCATTTTCTGCATCCTGCCGGTTATGGAAGCGTTTTCCTTGCAAAAAGTTGTCAAGATGTTTGAAGAAGTGGTAGTTGGTTGGTGAATATGGCAGAAGAGCCAAAACTTTGTAGCTCAATTTGTTCAACTTTTGAAGCGTTGTTGTACAATGTGTAGTCGGGCATTGTCGTGGAGAATTGGGCCCTTTCTTGTTGACCAACGCTGGCGCAGGCGTTGCAGTTTTTGTGCATCTCATCGATGTGCTGAGCATACTTCTCAGATGTAATGGTTTCGCCATGAGTCAGAAAGCTGTAGTGGGTCAGACTGACAGCAGACCACCAAACTGTGACCACGATCTTTTTTTGATGCAAGCTTGGCTTTGGGAAGGGCTTTGGAGCTGCTTCTCAGCCTAACCAATAATAATGGATTTATTGTTGTATAAAATCCATTTTTTATCACACGTCAAAATCCGATCAAGAAATGGTTTGTTGTTGTGTAGAATAAGAGAAGATGACATTTCTAACTGATGATTTTTTTTTTTCTGCTCAGCTCATGAGGCACTCACTTATTGAGCTATTTCTCCTTTCCAATTTGCTTCAAATGCCAAACAACCTAGAATGGTCAACCTTGAGTTCTTCAGCAACTTCTCATGTAGCTGTAAGAGATCAGCTTCGACGATTGCTCTCAGTTGGTCATTGTCAACTCCTGATGGCCTGCCACTAAGCTCCTCATCTTTAAGACTCTGTCTCCTTTGCAAAACTTCTTGAACCACCACTGCAATATGTGTTCATTAGCAGCTCCTAGGCCAAAGGCATTGTTGTAAGCAAGTTGTCTCCACTGCTTTAAAACCCATTTTGAACTCAGATAAGAAAATAGCTCAAATTTGCTTTTTGTCTAACATCATTTCCATAGTTTTTTCTTTTTTTGAAATGGAGTCTCACTCTGTTGCCCAAGCTGGAGTGCAGAGTCCTGGCTGGAATGTGATCTCAGCTCACTGCAACGTCCGTCTCCCAGGTTCAAGCTGCAAGGCTGTGTCCCTCACTATTATTGGTTCGAACCCCGAGAGCACACCAACAAACAACACAAGGCAGTGTGGAGCAACACGCCATGCCTGGGTGCAGACGGGCTAAGGCCTAAAATCAGCCCTATTTATATTTAGTAATATTCAATTTCATCTCAACATTTGGGTCATTATTTTTCTGAGAGGGTTTAGGGAAGATATTGTATTTATAGTTAAAATTATTAATCCCGTGTTTCCCTCTTCTGTTTGCTTAGTTCTCTCTTGCTAAATTTAGTTTAATTTCTATTAACTCAGTCTTTTGGGATTTTTCAACATCCAAAAGCATGACCTATTCCATATTCTGGTTTGGCTACCATTCTCTATCCTTTGTTGCTATGGTTTTTGAAAGCTACAGATCTGTAAGACATCCTTTGAAATTAACATAAATTATATTTTATGGATATTAGATTTAATGTACTTTAATTATTTACTCATTCAGCAAATTCTAGATGCTGAAGATGTAATAGTGAAAAATGCATACAATAATAATTCTGTACTATTGGAGCTCACACAGTAGGTACCAGTTAAAGACACTTTGATTTTGCTCACTTGGCTGTATTCATTTCTGCATTCATAGTACTGTTCTGAAAGACTCCAATAGCTGGTACCCTTCCCATATCTGTATAATTTAGAATTCTGAGTAGTTTTGTATATTTCATTTTCTACCTAGGGGTTTGTATATTAATTGACCTATGGGTTTATATATTAATACTTCTGGTATTGTACTGTAGCTTTAGACATACTTAATTCCGGCACAGAAACAATTAAAAAAGATCTTATCTAGCTATCTAATAAATTTAGAAGAGATCTTTTATGAAATAGTTGAAGATTCACCCTACTTGATTGCCAACTCTTCTCAGTTTTTCCGTTCAAAAAGCTTTTCAACTTTAGCTTTTTCGTTTTTACTTTTAGTGTGCCTTTATTATCTTGTTATGCCTAAACTTTAGCAATAGTGTTCTGTTCTGCTTGCCTCTCTGCCACCCTGTCCTAAACAAAACCACTGGACTGATCTCAAATTTTAGATCAGTTGTATTACTTTTCTGCTCCAGAAGCTTTCCAGGTAGACCCAGAACCATACAGTAAAATTTGGGGAGGGTGATTGGACAGCCCACCTTGGTGTCCCTAAGGATCGGCGGGGCATTGTGGTCAGTCATACTCCTTCACCCCTTACCACATTATCCACTTGTTTTGTTGATACGTATTTTTTTCTTTCTCTGTTTTTCTTCACAGATATTGAAGAGAAAGAAGGGATCCTTCTGAATAGTAAAGCTAGAGAGGTTATTTTGGATTTAGTTTCTATTGCCATGAGTCAGGATTGCAATTTAGTAGAGTTTTATGTACTTTGTTGCATTTATAATGGCTAATTTTTAAAATTACTTTCTTTTTGAGACGCAGTCTTGCTCTGTCACCTAGGCTGGAGTGCAGTGGTGTAATCGCGGCTCACTGCAGCCTCTGCCTCCCCGGTTCAAGCAATTCTGCTTCAGCCTCCTGAGTAGCTGGGATTACAGGCTCCCCCACCACGCCTGGCTAATTTTTGTATTTTTAGTAGAGATGGGGTTTCACCATGTTGACCAGGCTGATCTCAAACTCCTGACCTTATGATCCACCTGCCTTGGCCTCCCAAAGTGCTGGGATTACAGGTGTGAGCCACCGTGCTCAGCATAAAATTACTTTCTTTTAAACTAGTTTTTTTTTTAATTAGAATGTTAGTATGTTTTCCAGTCTCAGCTTGTGCAGGAAATGATTACTGTCAATTGTAGACTGCATATAAAAGATACATTGAGTGTTACTGGTTTTTGTTAATAATTTCTTTCTACATTATGGAAAGAGAATGTTCTAATACTCAGCAAGGGAAGAAACATCACAATTTATAATAACAATTTAGCTACCTAGCATTTGAGCTTGTGGGCATGGCTTTGGCCACATAATTTCTGTGAGACTTATTCAAGAGCTGAAGTATAAAAAGGCCTTTGGCCGGGCGCGGTGGCTCAAGCCTGTAATCCCAGCACTTTGGGAGGCCGAGGCAGGTGGATCACGAGGTCAAGAGATCGAGACCATCCTGGTCAACATGGTGAAACCCTGTCTCTACTAAAAATACAAAAAATTAGCTGGGCATGGTGGTGCGTGCCTGTAATCTCAGCTACTCAGGAGGCTGAGGCAGGAGTATTGCCTGAACCCAGGAGGCGGAGGTTGCGGTGAGCCGAGATCGCGCCATTGCACTCCACCCTGGGTAACATGAGTGAAACTCCGTCTCAAAAAAAAAAAAAAAAGGCCTTTAATTGTCATTTGTGAAAATCAGGAGTGATTAGTATAAGTTTGTTTTATTTAGAGCTTTTGGTGGTGGACACAAGAGAAAATCCATATGTAATTTTATTGCATTTACCTTTGTCATTATTTTGTAGGTCAGGAGTCTACCATTGTTTAGAGTAAAAGATACTCAGTTTTAGAGACGGGGTTAACTTTTTTCCCCTAATATACTTATTATTGTTAATACTGCTGTTTAACACCTATTCCAAAATTTAGTGATGTGAAACACTCTTTTTATTATACACATTAATTCTGCAACTTGTGCCCTCTGAAAGGGCACAAGTGGGGATGGATTTTCTCAGCCCTGTGGTGACTGGGATCTCATTTGGGAAGACTGGAAAGTTTGAGATGGACACATTTGACTCCTGGGGACCGAAATAATTTGATGGCTTGTTAACCAACATGTCTGGTACCTAGACTAGGACTGTTGATCAGAGTGCCTACATTTGGCCTTGCTTCTGTATAACATGGTGGCCTTACGTGTTAAGTGAACAAGGACAAATCTGCTTTTTTTGACAAAGCCTTGAAAGCTGAGCATTGTCATTTCCACAGCATTCTATTGGTTACAAGTACACACCTCTTGCTAAGGAAGTTGACAGTGTTTTTGGAAGAGCGTGTGATACAGAGATACTGTTGTGACCATTTTTAGAAAAGACATTCTGTCACAATAGTTAAGTCTAACAGTTGCCACTGTTGTTTGTTTTGAATCTGTATTTTATAATAACATTAGAGATAAAAGATCAGGAATCCTTTTTTCTTTTTTTTGAGACAGGGTCTCACTGTGTCACCCAGGTGGCATGATCATGGCTCACTGCTGCTGCAGCCCCCCCAGACTCAGGTGGTCCTCCCACCTCGTCATCCTGAGTAGCTGGGACCTCAGGCATGTGCCACCATGCCTGGCTAATTTTTGTAGAGACTGGGTCTCCTTATGTTGCCTAGGCTAGGAATTCTTTATCTTATTCTAGGACTTTGAGGAGAGGTCTGTAAACTGAAAGTTGACAACATTATTTTAGAAAGTATTTTTTAAATGTATTTTTCTATTAATTTGAAAATTAAAATTTTAAAACTTTTTTTTTTTTTTTTAAAACAGGGATGAGATCTCACTATGTTGCCCAGGCTGGTTTCAGACTCCTCAGTTCAAGTGATCCTCCTGCCTTGGCCTCCCAAAGTGCTGGGATTACAGGTGTGAGCCACCGTACCCGGCCAAAACTTTTTTTTTTTTTTTAAGTCAAAATTGCTTAGGAATTTGCTTCCCATCCTTTACTTTAAATAAGCACAGGGTGCTCGCTTTGGCAGCACTAGAATTGGAATGACACAGAGAGTAGCGTGGCCCCTGTGCAAAGATGACATGCAAATCTGTGAAGTGTTCCATATTTAAAAAAAAAAAAATTTTTTAAACCCACAAGTGTAGGGTATTGTGGATTGCTAGTGTATCCATTTAGATTATATGCAGTTTTAATTATTGCTGCATGTGAAAACTATATAAAATAGTTTCCCATTGAGAGGATTCAATTAAAATTTGCCATGCCATATTCATTTATGGAGATTATAGTTTAAAAAAATCCTACACACATACAGAAAGAGAAATTATAAGAAGAAAAAGAGAGTAGGATAAACCTTGTGTGTCCTTTGATCTTACTTTTAAGAATGAATGTGCAAGGAAACACAAGTCATGTTTTTCTTATCTGGCAAGGGTCTTGTTAATGGAAGTGAGAAGCCAGAAAAGCTGAAGAAACCGTTTATGTGTGCCTCGCCGGAAAACATTGGACTTTGGGAGTCCTTTTTGATAAGAAAGTGGCTTAATTTGAAAAGGCTGGGAACCTTACCTAAATTTGAATTAAAGCCTTATTTTAGAAAATCTAGCAAGCAAAATAAGTGATACGATTGGAGAGGCCTTGGTGAAGTTCTCCAAACTGGTTGGTTTGTGGTTCTGTGCAGGGGAACAGTGAAGGCTTCCTACATACGATATTACTCCTCTAGAATTGTTGAGGTTTTTTTTCCTTGCAGTCTCTCAAATCAAGGTCTTAAAGGAATTGGCAACAGTGCCATTTAGCATGTATAGCATGTAACAAAACAAATTTCTTTTCTTTTCTTTTCTTTTTTTTTTTGAGACAAGAGTCTTGCTCTGTCTTTCGGGAGTGCAGTGGCACGATCTTAGCTCACTGCAGCCTGGGCTTCCCGGGTTCAAGCTATTCTCCTATCTGAGCCTCCCGAGTAGCTGGGACTACAGGTGCATACCTCCATGCCCTGCTAAGTTTTGTATTTTTAGTAGAGACAAGGTTTCACCATGTTGGCCAGGCTGTTCTCGATCTCCTGAACTCAGGTAATCTGCCTGCCTTGGCCTCACAGAGTGTTGGGATTACAGGCATGAGCCACTGTGCCTGGCCCAAATGAAATTCTGATGTATCTTAGTGAAGCTAGCGTTAAAAGCATGCTGATGCCATCAAAGAATTCTTGTTTTGTGAACGCATTTTGGAAAGTGGAAAGACCACTGAGATATAAAACAGTGAAAAGGGACTTGCCAGCAAAACTGATTGAGTACCTGGCAGCACATCTGGTTTTGCTGCTTTGGTGCAGGAAGACGCTCCACAAGTTGCTATGAATCATTGCTTTTACATTGGCATCAGAGCCTCTGCCAAAGATCGTGAAAGTCTTGTCGAAGGTCTCTAAAGTCACACTTGAACCTAGCCAGGGCTTTGAATCATTTCCTTGTCAAGAATGTCTCTTGAGAAATGGGAGACAAATATGAGATTATTTTCTATTGCAGAGAAGTTCATTGATTCTGTAAAGAGCAAGTCTCAAAGTACTGGGAATTCTCATTCTATTTGCTGCTACATAACTTCATGAATCAGGGTTTTCAGAACACTTGGGGCAATCTATTGGATTGTTAAAACCACTGCGATGGCTGGGAGTGGTGGCTCATACCTGTAATCCCAGCACTTTGGGAGGCGGGAGGCTGAGGTGAGCAGATCACAAGGTCAGGAGTTCGAGACCAGCCTGACCAACATGGTGAAGCCCTGTCTCTACTAAAAATACAAAAATTAGTCTGGCGTGCCTGTAATCCCAGCTACTCAAAAGGCTGACGCAGGAGAATCACTTGAACACAGTGCAGTGAGCCGAGATTGTGCCACTGCACTCCCGCCTAGGCAACAGAGTGAGCCTCTGTCTCAAAAAAACAAAACAAAACAAAAAAAACCACAAACCATACTATTGTAGCTCTTTATTCAAGAGAAACAGTAGTAGCTTTCTAACTGAAATAGACTTCTGTGAAATCTATTTTTATTTTTATTTATTTATTTATTTTCTTTTCTTGGTTCCACATCCTGGCTGGATATTTTTCTCTGTTATCTTTTCTAGTCAAAGCATTTTTCTTTTTTAACATTGGGAGAGTTTAATGTGTTTACACGAATGTATTTATT
Source organism: Sapajus apella (assembly GCF_009761245.1). Classification (NCBI taxonomy): domain Eukaryota; kingdom Metazoa; phylum Chordata; class Mammalia; order Primates; family Cebidae; genus Sapajus; species Sapajus apella. The sequence continues at coordinate 39,007,549 of NW_022436946.1, forward strand.
CGTATGTTTAAATTTATTTATTTATTTTTTGAGTCAGGGTCTCACCCTTTCACCCAGGCTGGAGTGCAATGGTAAGATCATGGCTTACTGCAGCTTCCATCTCCCATGCTAAAGTGCTCCCCTCACCTCAGCTTCCCACATAGCTGGGACTGCAGGCATAGGCACAGTGGGACCCTGTCTCTACAAAAAAAATTAAAAATTAGTCACCATGGCTGACTATTTTTAAAATTTTTTGTAGAGACAGGGTCCCACTGTGTTGCCCAGGCTGATCTCAAACTCCTGGGCTCAAATGATCCTCCCGCCTCAGCCTCCCAAAGTATTGGGATTACAGGAATGGGCTACCACACCTGACCTAGAATTATTTTTGCTATCTTCTTGTGATTTTTGTCTCATGCTTCCCCCTCCCACTTCTTTTCTGACTTGTATAATATTACTTGAATTTTTCATATTTCTTTTTTCTCCCTGAACTTGCAGTTTGAAAATGACTTATACTCTTTCTAATTCAGTACTTACACTTACATTTTTACATACATATTTAACTTAAATATTTGAGTCCTCCCAGCTTCTACCAGAGTAGTACAAGGACTTTAGAACTCTTTACCTCAGATCTCTCCGTCCTGCTATTTCTATTATTTTAGCTCTACCTTGTTTTCACTTAACTACTCCACTCCCTACCCCAACTTTATGTATTTTAGTTCCTTTACAGTCAGGGCTTATTTGGATTGACTTATATGACTTTGCTTTTTTGTATATACTCCTTATTTAGGTGTATCTTTTAGTGATTTAGCAACAATATGTGAATGGCAAATTTTATCAGTTGTTGCCTGAAAATGTCTTTATTTTGCCCTCACTTAAAAATATAATTTGGCTTGATATAGAATGAGAAGGTTTTTTTGTTTGTTTGTGTTTTGTTTTTTTGGCACTTTGAAGATTTCTCCATGGTTCTCTGGCTTTGGTTGTTGCTGATGGGATGTCAGCCATCAGTGTAATTGTCTTGCCTTTCTAGGGTAAAATTTTCTCTCTGTGTGTGATTTTAAGGTTTTCTCTTTGCTTTTATTCTACACACTGTACACAACACAAGCCCAGGACATACAACAAGCTTCCCTACTGCCTCCCCAGGCCAGGCCAGTTAATAGAGTTTTCCTAGTCTTGTTTTCACTGACATGGTAGCTATTCCTAGGGCTCTGGACTCTGCAGGAGGCTAATTCCACACCTCAAATATATACAGTTAAGGGATCATCTTCTGTTTTTGAGTGGGAGTTTAGAACCCTAGCTCCTAGGGCCTATATCCAAATTTCAAATCCTCCTGGACTTTATACATCAGACCGTTGCATTCTTTTGACTTTCATTTGTTCCTGGCACCTGGTGTCTTAGTCCATTTGGGCTGCTCCAACAAAACACCTTGGACTGGGTAGCTTATAGGCAACAGAAATTTGGGGTCAAGATCAAGGCACCAACAGATTGGGTGTCTGGTGAGGGCTTGCTCTCTGCTTCATAGATGGAGCCTTCTAATGGTGGCCTCACATGGCAGAAGGGACAAACAGGCTCCTGTAGGCCTCCTTTACAAAGGCACTAATCTCATTCATGAGAATGCCACCCTCTGAATTTAATCACCCCCAAAAGGCCCCACCCCTTAATAAAACCATAGTACTTGGGGATTTTCCTTTTTGACTTTTCAAACGTACCATTTAAAATGTGTTTAATGAGAGAAATAAAGAAAATGAGACAGTCTTGAAAAGATGAGTCATAATGGAATCAGAGACCTTTGAAACATGGAGAATTTATTTCTCCATTTCATGAGATTTCTAGAGCATTAGTATAAATGTCAGTTGAAGTGTATAATATGTCCATAGCTCTAAGGTCTCATTGATTGACTGATTGTCTGCTTTATTACATAAAAAGATTTAAAGTATATGCAAGGGCCCAAGTATTTCATTCATAAAGGATATATACATATATATGTATATATCTAAATTGCTACTGTTATGTTATATATCATATAAGCACTCCTGTATAAAAAAAAAAGCCTAGCACTTTGGGAGGCCGAAGTAGGTGGATCACCTGAGGTCAGGAGTTCAAGACCACCCTGGCCATCATGGTGAAACCCCATCTTTAAAAAAAAAAAAATTAAAAAAAGAAAAAATAAAATAAAGCAAGCCACAAAACTCATGCTTTCTATTTATTAAAAGTATCAATCCCTGGACCAGTGGGTCACTGGACCAATATATATATTTATCTATATATCGATACACAGGGATCAATATATATAGAGATACACATAGATCTCTCTCTCTCTCTGCTGTCTCTATATCTGTATATCTCTTATAAAATTATGTACTTGGGCCCGTTTCATGTTTAACTTGAGGAATTTGTTAGAGCCTGAGACTATTCTCGGTATGTTCAGATAATGTGACTATTCTCGAAAGATTATTTAATACTTCTATAATCTTTCTCTAGAAAGATTCTTTGCCATGATCTAAGGCAGTGGTTCTCAAAGCATGGTTCCCGAGTCTACAGCATTAGCACCACCTGGGATCATACAGTGTGTACTGTTCATAAGTCATTGTTAGGTTTTTTCCTTTGTTATGATTTTTCAATTAAGGTTTTATAAAATATTTGAACTCATAGGTGGTCCAGTGATTGATACTTTTAATATATAGAAAGTATGAGTTTTGTGGCTTGCTTTTTTTTTATATAGGCATGCTTATTAATTCTGTAGTGTAATATGCTAAATACTCTAATAAAATGATGCATGTGTCTGTGTATTTATGCTTCCCTTATACTTGAGCATCCTTCATTTTTAAAGGAATATTTTTAAAAGTTAAACATTAGATATGGAATTAAATATTTCATATCTTTAGATTAATTATCTTATTTTAAAAATAATCTGCCTACCCTAAGCTCAGAAGAGAAATTATAATATTAGTTAGCCTCATGGTTTTAAAACATAATTAGCATTGTTACACTTCCTTCCAGACAGAAAATGCATGCTTTCTTGGTAAATGTAGTATCCTTTTGTTCATAAAGAATGTCATTAAGTAGTGCCAAACTATTTTAGGGTGCTAAAATAAAAATATTTACAACTCAAAAATAATTTAAAACTATTCTTAGAAGGATGTTCCATTTTTTTCTGTTACTTAAATCATATAAAAATGTTTAGAAATGCAAACTGCTTGACATTTTGGGATTCAGAGACTTTGATGATCATTTACAGAAGTTTCTGCCAAAGATGGCCAGGTGTGATGGCTCATGCCTGTAATCCCAGCACTTTGGGAGGCCAAGGTGGTTGGATCACATGGGGTCAGGAGTTCGAGACCGGCCTTGCCAATATGACAAAAACCTGTCTCTACTAAAAATACACAAATTAGCCAGGAATGGTGGCGCATGCCTGTAATCTCAAGTACTCAGGAGGCTGAGGCAGGAGAATCGCTTGAACCTGGGAGGTGGAGGTTGCAGTGAGCCGAGATTGCCCCATAGCACTCCAGCCTGGGCAACAGAGCGACTAGTCTAAAAAAAAAGGTTTCTGCCAAAGAACTGAAATATGCAAAATGAATGACAGAGTAGTTAGTACCATTGTAAAGACATTAAAGACTCATTTTCTACCAGGTTCTTAAGTATTTAAACAAAGCCCCATACAGCACCTTGAATATAGGAGTGTTCAGCAAGTGTTGGTTGAGTTTAAGTGACCAAGTTATTTTTGACCCTATTAGTCTATTAGCATAATGCTGTCTTTTTCACTTAATGGTTAAGCTGCTGTTAGATATGTTAGGTATAATGAGCTGGTCCTCAGTGTCCTTAAGATCATTATAAGATGTAAAATCAGAGGAGGGTAAGGAAAATGTTAAAGGAAATAGTTAACATTCTACAAAAATATGGCTAAAACCAGGCTATAGACTTGAAGAATTCAATAAAAGGTGATTGCCTAATAGATTTTAAAATGAATATTCATGGCTGGGCGCTGGGGCTCACGGCTGTAATCCCCATACTTTGGGAGGCTGAGACAGATGAATCACCAGGTCAAGAGATCCTGACCGACTTGGTGAAACGCTGTCTCTACTAAAAATACAAAAATTAGCTGGGTGTGGTGGCAGGCACCTGTAATCCCAGCTACTTGGGAGGCTGAGGCAGGAGAATCGCTTGAACCCCGGAGGCAGAGATTTCAGTGAGCTGAGATCATGCCACTGTACTCCAGCCTGGGTAACAGTGAGACTAAGTCTTAAAAAAAAAAATGAATATTCACAAAAAAGAAACCACATTAAAAAATGGGCAAGGTACTTGGAAAGACATTTTTTGGCTGGGTGTGGTGGCTCATGCTTGTAATCCCAGCACTTTGGGAGGCTGAGGTGGGCGGATCACCTAAGGTCAGGAGTTCAAGATCAGCTTGGACAACATGGTGAAACCCCGTTTCTACTAAAAATACAAAACTTAGCTGGGTGTGGTGGCATACGCCTGTAATCCCAGCTACTGGGGAGGCTGAGGCTGGAGAATTGCTTGTACCTGGGAGATGGGGGTTGCAGTGAGCCGAGATTGTGCCACTGTGTTTCAGCCTGGGCGACAGAGTGAGACTGCCTCAAAAAAAAAAAAAAGAAAAAAAAAAAAAAAAAGAAAAGAAAAAGCATTTTTCCAAAGAAGATATAGGAATCTCCCTTAAATACATGAAAAGATGCTCAATGTCATTAATTACTAGAAAAAGAAATACAAATCAAAGCCACAAAGTACCACTTCACACCCACTAGAATGGTAATAACAAAAGGGAAATAACAATTATTGGTGAGGATGTAGAGAAGTTGGACGCCCCATCCATTGCCAGTGGGAATGTAAAATGGTACAGCCACTCTATAAAACGTTTTGGTGGTTCCTCAGAAAGTTGCCATATGACCCAGCAGTTCCACTTCTAGGTGTATACCCAAGAGAATCGAAACAGATGTTGAAACAAAAATGTATGTGAATGTTTATAGTTTCACAATAACAAAAAATTAGAAATAACTGTTATGTCCATCAGCTGATGAATAAACAAAATGGGGCCGGGAGCGGTGGCTCATGCCTGTAATCCCAGCACTTTGGGAGGCCGAGGCGGGTGGATCACGAGGTCAAGAGCTCGAGACCATCCTGGTCAACATGGTGAAACCCCGTCTCTATTAAAAATACAAAAATTAGCTGGGCATGGTGGCGCGCGCCTGTAGTCCCAGCTACTCAGGTGGCTGAGGCAGGAGAATTGCCTGAACCCAGGAGGTGGAGGTTGCCGTGAGCCGAGATCGCGCCCTTGCACTCCAGCCTGGGTAACGTGAGTGAAACTCCGTCTCAAAAAAAAAAAAAAAAAGAATAAACAAAATGTGCTATATCCATATAAGGGTATATTATTCAGCCATATAAAGGAGTGAAGTATTGATACTTGCCATACATGGATGAACCTTGAAAACGTTATGTGAAGTGATAGAAGCCAGACACCAAAAGCTATATATTGTATAATTTCATTTATATGAAATGTCCAGAGCAGGCAAATCCGTGCACATAGCAGATTATTGGTTGCCAGGGGCTGGGATAAAGGGAGAATGGGGAGTTGTTGCTTAATGGATATGCTGTTTCTTTTTTGTTTTTTTTTTTTTTTCGAGACAGAGTTTCGCTCTTTTTACCCAGGCTGGAGTGCAATGGCGTGATCTTGGCTCACCGCAACCTCCGTCTCCTGGGTTCAGGCAATTCTCCTGCCTCAGCCTCCTGAGTAGCTGGGATTACAGGCACGTGCCACCATGCCCAGCTAATTTTTTGTATTTTTAGTAGAGACGGGGTTTCACCATGTTGACCAGGATGATCTCGATCTCTTGACCTCGTGATCCACCCGCCCCGGCCTCCCAAAGTGCTGGGATTACAGGCTTGAGCCACCGCGCCCGGCCTATGCTGTTTCTTTTAAAGGGTGATGAAAATGTTCTGGAATTATATAATTGCGATTGTTACACAACATTGGGAATATATTGGAAGTCACTGAATTCCATACTTAAAATGGTGAAGTGTATGTTATATAAATTTAACTCAATAAATAGAAAGAATACTCAGTAAGGTTATAATTGTTTTCTTTTAACTTTTTTTTTTTTTAAGTTTAAAACATTTTAAAATTTTTTGTAGAGATGGCATCTTGCCATGTTGTCCAAGCTGGTCTTGAACTCCTGACCTCAAGCAATCCTCCTGCCTCAACTTCCTAAATGTTAGGATTACAGGCATGAGTGCCTGGCCTATAGTTATTTTCTTAGTAAGATATTACCGAAGTAAAAAATTTAAAACCAAAGGGAACTTTATTTCAATATTGTTGTTTTGGGCTTAGAAAAATTACAAAAAATGTTTGTTGAAAATATATAGAAGCCAGTCTGGGCAACATAGCGAGACCCCAACTCTACAAAAAATGAAAAGATTAACTGGGAGTGGTAGTAGTCCTAGCTACTCAGGAGGCTGAGACAAGAGAATCACTTGAGCCCAGGAATTTGAGTTTGCAGTGAGCCATGATTGTGCCACTGCTCTTCAGCCTGGGCAATATAGTGAGACCCTGTCTCAAAAAAAAAAAAAAAAAAAGAAAAGAAAAAGAAAAGAAAATATATAGATGTTAAATAAAAACTCTTTAGAGCAGATTTCAATAGAAGGTATGTCTTTTTTAGGCCTCATTCAAAGGAATTTTTTGTTTTTGTTTTGTTTTCTGAGATGGTAGTCTTGCTGTGTTGCCTAGGCTGGCCTTGAAATGCTGTGCCCAAGGTGATCCTCCCACCTGAGCCTCCCAAGTAGCTGGGTCTATAGGCATGCAACATCATACCTGGCTAAGAGTTTTGCTAGTTACAAAGAACCCGAGCATAAATTACCACAAGGCAGACCCATGCAGGGTATTTTATTGTACCTCGTGTGTTGCTTTTTAACTGTGATGAGCAGTATGTCTCAAACTGTTTACACTTTCCCTGCCATCTTATTCTGAATCTACTTAACTTCTTACTGGTATTAGTTTCACACATGCCTTTCCAACCTGAAACTTTAATTTTTGACTCCCTTTAGCTAACTTACTCCTTTAATGACACAGTTTCTAGCCATTGAATAAACATCCCATTTATCCTGCTTCTCTGCACTCCTGCTGGCTTCCCTAGATCTTTTTGTTTCAGCATGCCTGCTTCCTCTGCCTTGGAAGCATGGACAGCAATAACTGCAAAGACAAGAGTGAAGTGGGATGGGGAATGAGAATGAGAACTAATAAGGCAAAGGCCCAGTCTTCTTTGGTGAAGTCTGTTAGAAGAGAAATTGTCCATAGCAGTTAGTATTATAGTTCCACAGAGGTCTGCTATTTCTTTTCTTTTTTTTTTTGAGACACAGTTTCGCTTTTACTGTCCAGTCTGGAGTGCAATGGCGTGATCTAGGCTCACCACAACCTCTGCCTCCTAGGTTCAAGTGATTCTCCTGCCTCAGCCTCCCAAGTAGCTGGGATTACAGGCATGTACCGTCATGTCCGGCTAATTTTTTTTTTGTATTTTTAGTAGAGACCGGGTTTCTCCATGTTGGTCAGGCTGGTCTTGAACTCCCACCTCAGCTGATCCGCCCACCTCAGCCTCCCAAAGTGCTGGGATTATAGGCCTGAGCCACTGTACTGGGCCGAGATCTGCTATTTCTAAAGATTAAACATTATTTAATGTTGATTCAGTATCTTTATTTAGTAAATTTATGTTTCTGTTCAACATAGAATATATAGACTATCTTGAGGGTAGCGTTTCTTACCCAAACTATGTTCCATAGGATATTAGTACCTTGAGTTGCAAAAAGAAGCTCTGCTTTGGAAGAGAGAAGATTCTGTGGTCAAATATATTTAGCAAAGTTTGCTTACCTGTTCTTGGAGGTCCATAACACCTTAGCCTGTTAAGTGCTGTATGACATTCTCAGTCAAGAAACCTGTTTGATTCAACATTTCCCAAAACCTTATTTGAGCTCAGGACTTTTTTTATGGTGGAGCAGCATGTCTATTAATAGCCTACATAACATCATTTGGGGAGATACTGTCCTAGAGCATTGTAAATTTGTGTCACTGCAGTTAAAAAAAAAGTAGCTACTTTTACCAGCTAGTACCAAAAACTACCTGAAGTTCATTGTAATCTATTTATTTATTTTTTGAGACGGAGTTTTGCTGTGTCACCCAGGCTAGAATGAAGTGGTGCAACCTTGGCTCACTGCAACCTGTATCCCCCAGGTTCATGCAGTTCTCCTGCCTTAGCCTCCAGAGTAGCTGGGACTACAGATGCCCATCACTACGCCCGACAATTTTTGTATTTTTAGTAGAGATGGGGTTTTGTCATGTTGGCCAGGCTGGTCTCCAACTCCTGACCTCAGCCTCCCAAAGTGCTGGGATTACAGGCGTGAGCCACTGCACGCAGCCCATTGAAATCTATTTAATATGCATGTTAAATACATTTACTTCATATATAAATTGTCCATCAAGAGTAGACCTCATTTTTTCCTTTTACTTACAAGTGTCATTGTTGTCTTCCAGTGATTTTTTTTTCTTTTGCTGTACAAAAATATTTCTTCAGGTTTGAATAAAGCTCTAGGGCATTCCTGGTTTTAATTGATAAGTAAGTTTATCTACCTCTTTTTTTTTTTAATGAGATGGAGTTTCATTCTTGTTACCCAGGCTGGAGTGCAATGGCTCAATCTTGGCTCATCGCAACCTACACCTCCCGGATTCAGGCAATTCTCCTACCTCAACCTCCCAAATAGCTGGTTCTACAGGCACGCACCACCATGCCCAGCTAATTTTTGTATTTTTAGTAGAGACGGGTTTTTGCCATGTTGACTAGGATGGTCCCGATCTGGACCTTGTGATCCGCCCGCCTCGTCCTCCCAAAGTGCTGGGATTACAGGCGTGAGCCACCACACCCAGCCTGTCTACCTCTTTTAAACATGTAGTATGTAAGAGTACATTTGTTGATTCTGGCATAAAATGTAAGACTTAGATAATTCAGATACCCCTTTGAAATCCAAACGTCTTAAGGCAAGCCCTTTAAGAAAGTAATTAGCTTTAAATGTTGCAGGTATAATTAATAAATAATCACAATTTATTACTTTGTTAACGCTTCTCTACAGAAAATATCTGACATTCAGTGTCTGGCCATTCTTCTTTTTTTTCTTTTTGAGGATGATAAAGCCCTGTCTAGCCATTCTTAACATAGAAATATGTAGACATTAATATTTTAAATCACAATATATTCCTAAGAAACCTATTGTAGGTATCATTTCTCTTTTCATTAGGTTTAATTAGTGTAGGATTTTGGCTTTTTCATGTACTTGAATTTTTTTTCTCTGTAAAATAACTCATTTATTACATTGCTTTTCTTGCTTTTGAGTACTTTATAGTTAATGGATGTCTCTAATATTCATAAAGGATTGTAAGCTCTTATTATAGACTATATAAGATTAGATCAGTTGTGGCTAACCCTTCTGCCCCTTCTGTTGTTGTTTTTTTACATGCAATACATGAATCCAATGAGGAAATGAAGTCTGTAGCCTTGTAGATTAGATTCCCCTTGTGTGTTCTGGGGGTGCCATGGTCTGAATGTTTGTGTCCCTCCAAAATTAATTTGTCGATATCTTAGCCTTCAAGGTGATGATATTAGGAGGCGAAACCTTTGGGAGATGATTAAGTCACTACAGCTGCACACTCATGAATGAGATTAGTGCCCTTATAAACAGAACCACAGAGAGACCCCTTTCCCCTTCCACCAAGTGAGGTTACAGTGAGAAGATGGTGGTCTCTGAGGAAGTAGGCCCTCACCAGACACCAGATCTCCTGGTGTCTTGATCTTGGACTTCCTGGTCTACAGAAATGTGAGAAATAAATTTCTTTTCTTTATAAGCCAACCCTTCTATGATAATTTGCTATAGCAGCCCAAACAGACTGACACAAGGGGTATGGTATTTCCATTTAGGCTTGCTATGTCTTTTGACTGATGATCCCAGGTTCTTTCATAATTGTTTCTATGTGGTTGGCTCCTGATCCTTTGGACAAGTCAGCCAATTCTGGCAGTGATAGAACATAATGGTTTCAGAGCCTCTCCCAGATAAGACAAAAATGATTCCCAGGTGAGTTGCTGAAGAGCCAGAACAGATCTTCTTTCACAGGAGTCTTGACTCTTTGACAAAGCATGAAGTGAAGGCTCATATAACAAAAGTGTGAAGGCTCATTTAACAAAAATTGGTTGAGTTGGCTTCAAGATTAGTTTGTTATGAATGACTGTTTTTCTATTGCTTTTACTTTTTCTAGTCATAAGCCATCTTTCTTCTTAAATGGTGTTTAGTACTGTGCATTGTTTTATGTGATCTACCAGTTATAGATCTTCTTTTTTTCTTTGAGACGGAGTCTTGCTCTGTTGCTGGGCTGGAGTGCAGTGGCGCCATCTCGGCTCACTGCAACCTCCACTTTCTGGGTTCAGGCAGTTCTTCTGCCTCAGCCTCCCGAGTAGCTGAGATCCTGCTCAACTGCAGGTAGAGAACTTGGGAGTCATTCACATAGAGAAGAGAATGGAAGCATTGTAAGGGAGCAAATGGGAAGGGCATTTAGTAGAGAGCTTTTTTGGAAAGGAAAATCATTAAAGGGTCTGAAAAAGAGACATTTAAGGCACAGGATTACACAGAAGGTACGTTCACAGACGCAAAGCGTCCTCTCAGGAGAGGGTATTGTTAACAAAACCAAGAAAGATTTCCTTCCTCCCAGAAGGGGAAAAACAATTTCAGGTATTAAGAGAAATATCTATTAGATTTGTCGACCTCTATTGAAGATACTTAGGAAGTATAAAAAGGATGGTTCTCTCCACTGAAACTGTAAGTTTCATGAAAACAGATATCAAGTATGTCTTGCTCATTGGTTATTTACTGCACTGAGAACAAGGCTATCCATGCATATAGGCATTTAACTTAACTTTTTGAATTAAACTGAAAGTGGAGACAAAGCCAGATTGCAACAAAAGCTAGGCTGCCTTTGATGGTTAAGGGAGAGAAGAAACCACCTGGCTATGAATGGAGAGGCACTTATTGCTTTTACTTTTTCTAGTCATAAGCCTTCTTATTGCATTCTTTTTAATGGCTATATAATATTCCATTGTAGGGATGGACTTTAATTTCTTCAACCAGTTCTTATTGATGCCATCTAGATAATACTAAGCCTTAAAATTTTTCCCAGTTTGATCAACGAAAATATATCTCCATTGCTTGAATTTGCATTCTTAAATTGAGATAGTCATATTATTAGATAATGTTTGATTATTTTATATTTATTTTTGTGAAATGTCCATATTCTCTACCCCTTGGACTATGAAAGTGTTTTCTATTTTTCTTATTTTTTTTTAATAACTGATAATTAATTTATTAAAATAGCTGACTTAAACATCTGCACTGGTGACTTCAGAGTCAACTCCTGGCATAATACCGATGGAAATAATCTGCTTGAGAGTCTTGGAAGGACTGTGCAAGTCAATGAGTCACTTTTGGATTCTCATCTAGAAACCATCCAATGCCTTAGAACTTTCACCACAAGGAGTTTTTCTTGTAGTGATTTCCAGTCTTGGTAGGCATAAAAACTGGTCCTTTTACTGTGAGATTTTTAAACTTTTCATCTGTGATGAAGTCAGCACACACCTTCTCCAGGGGTTTTATTCTAATTCATGAACCACCACCCCTGGCTCCACAGCTGTTTTTCTGGTATCTTTAAAGGCCATGGATGTGGCACGGCCTCCTGACTGACCTGTTCCTCAGCGAGAGTGAACAGCATTGAATCATGAGCAGGAGTGGCAGAACAGAGCTCCCCAGCACTTGTGACCACATCTTCCTCAAAAAAAGCTGAATTTTATAATCTCTATGAATAGTTAGCACTCCCCAACCTTTTTGGCACCAGGGACCGGTTTTGTGGAGACAACTTTTTCACAGACCAGGGTTGCGGACTGGTTTCTGGATGATTCGAGCACATTACATTTATTATGGACTTTATTTCTGTTAAGAGTTTCTATTTCTTCCTGATTTAATCAAGGTGGGTTGTATATTTTCAGGAATTTATCCATCTCCTCTGGGTTTTCTGCTTTGAGGATTTTTGCATGTATGTTCATCAAGGATATTGGTTTGTAGTTTTCTTTTTTCAATATGTCCTTTTCTGGTTTTGATATTAAGGTGATACTGGCTTCATAGAATGATTTAGGGAAGATTTCCTCTGTCTGTCTTTTGGAATAGTTTCAGTAAGATTGGTACCAATTATTCTTTGAATGTCTGATAGAATTCAGCTGTGAATCCATCTGGTCATGGAGTTTTTTTGTTGGTAATTTTTTTTTTTTTAGTTACTATTTTAATCCCAGTACTTGTTATTGGTCTGTTCAGAGTATTTCTTACTGATTTAATCTAGACAGGTTGTATATTTTCAGGAATTTATCCATCTCCTCTAGATTTTCTACTTTGTGTGCATAAAGGTATTCATACTAGCCTTGAATAATCTTTTGTATTTTGGTGGTATCAGTTATAATATCTCCAGTTTCATTTGTAATTGAGCATATTTGGATCTTCTCTCTTCTTTTCTTGGTTAATCTTGCTAATGGTTTATCAATTTTGTCTGTCTTTTCAAAGAACCAGTTATTTGTTTCATTGATCTATTGTGATTTTTTTTTGTTTCAATTTTATTTAGTTCCATTCTAATCTTTACTTGTTTTCTTCTCCTAACTTTGGGTTTAGTTTGTCTCTGTTTCTCTAGCTCCTTGAGGTGTGACTTTAGGTTGTCAGTTTGTGATTTTTCAGACATTTTGATGTAGGCATTTAATGCTGTGAACTTTCCTCTTAGCAGTGCTTTTTCTGTATCCCAGAGATTTTGCTATGTTGTGGTCACTATTATCGTTCAGTCGAAAGAATTTTTAAATTTCCATCTTGATTTCATTGTTGACCCAAAGATCATCAGGAGCAGATTATTTAATTTCCATGTATTTGTATAGGTTTGAGGCTTCCTTTTGGAGTTAATTTCCAATTAAATTAAATTAAATTTATTTATTTATTTATTTATTTATTTATTTAAGAGTGAGCCTCACTCTGTCACCCAGGCTGGGGTGCAGTGGTGCGATCTTACCTCACTGCAACCTCCACCTCCTGGGTTCAAGCGATTCTCCTCCCTCAACCTCCTGAGTGGCTGGGATTACAGGCGCCCGCCACCACGCCTGGCTAATTTTTGTATTTTTAGTAGAGACAGAGTTTCACCATGTTGGCCAGGCTGGTCTCAAACTCCTGACCTCAGTTGATCTGCCTGCCATGGCCTCCCAAAGTTCTGGGATTATAGGCATGAGCCACTGCACTTGGCCAATTTCCAATTTTATTTCACTGTGGTCTGAGAGAGTGCTTGATATAATTTTGATTTTCTTAAATTTACTGACACTTTTTTTGTGGCCTATCATAATGGTCTGTCTTGGAGAATGTTCCATGTGCTAATGAAAAGAATGTATACTCTGCATTTGTTGGGTAGAATGTTCTGTAAATACCTGTTAAGTCTATTTATTTTAGGAAATAGTTTAAGCCCCTTGTTTCTTTGTTGACTTTCTGTCTTGTTGAACTGTCTAGTGCTGTCAGTGGAGAATTGAGGTCTCCCACTATTATTGTGTTGTCATCTATCTCATTTCCTAGGTCTAGTAGTAATTGTGTTATAAATTTGGGAGCTCCAGCGTTAAGTGCATATATATTTAGGATTGTGATACTTTTCAGTTGAACTGATCTTTTTATCATTATATAATGTCCCTCTTTGTCTTTTTAAACTGTTGTTGCATTAAGGTCTTTGTTGTCTGATATAAGAATAGCTATTCCTGCTGACTTCCAGTTTCCTTTTGCATGGAAACATAGTTTCTGTTTGCATATCTTTTTCTACTTCTTTACCTTAAGTTTATGTGAGTCCTTACCTGTTAGGTGAGTCTCTTGAATTCAGCAGATACTTGATTGGTGGATTTTTATGCATTCTGTCATCCTGTATCTTTTAAGTGGAGCATTTCAGCCATTTACATTCAACGTTAGTATTGAGATGTAAGTTACTGTTTCACTCGTAGTGCTAGTTGTTGCCTGAATACCTTGTTGTTTTTTTTCATTATGTTATTGTTTTTTAGGCCCTGTGAGATTTATGCTATAAGGAAGTTCTTTTTTGGTGTATTTTGAGGTTTTGTTTCAAGATTTAGAACTCCTATGAGCATTTCTTGCAGTACTGGCTTCATAGTGGCTAATTCACTCAGCAGTTGCTTGTCTGGAAAAGACTTTCTCTCTCCTTCATTTATGAAGCTTAGTTTCACTGTATACAAAATTTTTGGTTGATAATTATTTTGTTTAAGGAGGCTAAAGATAGGATGCCAGTCCCTCTGTCTTATAGAGTTTCTACTGAGAAACCTGTTAATCTGATAGGTTTTTCTTTGTCTGTTGCCTAATACTTTTATCTCACAGTTCTTAAGATTCTTTCCTTCATTTTTTCTTTTTTTTTTTGTTCTTTCTTTTTTTTTAGATCACATAATTGCTCTGTTATATGTTACCTGATACTTTTATCTCATAGCTCTTAAGATTCTTTCCTTCTTTTTTCTTTCTTTTTTTTTTGAGACAGAGTCTTGCTCTGTTGCCCAGGCTGGAGTGCAGTGGTGTGATCTCAGCTCACTGCAACCTCTGCTGCTTAGGTTCTAGTGATTCTCCTGCCTCAGCCTCCTGAATAGCTGGGATTACAGGCGCCCACCACCACACCCAGCTAATTTTTGTAATTTTAGTAGAGACAGGGTTTCAGCATCTTGGCCAGGCTGGTCTTGAACTCCTGACCTTGTGATCTACCCATCTCAGCCTCCCAAGGTGCTGGGATTACAGGCGTGAGCCATCATGCCTGGCCTTTTTTTTTTTTTTTTTTTTTTTTTAATTTTTTTTTTTTAGTTGAAGTCTCGCTCTGTCAACCAGGCCTGGAGTGCAGTGGTGCCATCTTGGCAAACTGCAACCTCTGCATCCCACACGAGTGATTCTCTTGCTTCAGCCTCCTGAGTAGCTGGGACTACAAAGCATGCACCATCACACCTGGCTAATTTTTGTATTTTTAGTAGAGACTGGGTTTTACCATGTTGGCCAGGCTAGTCTCAAACCCCTGGCCTCAGGTGATCTGTCTGCCTTGGCCTCCCAAAGTGCTGGGATTACAGGTGTGAGCCACCATGCCCAGCACTTTACTTCATTTTGACTTTATTTATTTATTAATGAGAGAGTCTCACTCTGTGGCCCAGGCTGGAGTGCAGTGGTATGATCTCAGCTCACTGCAACCTCTGCTTCCTGGGTTTAAGCGATTCTCCTGCCTCAGCCTTCCAAGTAGGTGGGACTAAAGACACCCACTACCATGCCTGGCTAATTTTTGTATTTTTTGTAGAGGCAGAGTTTTATCAGGTTGGCCAGGTTGGTCTTAAGCTCCTGACCTCAAATGATCTACCCACCTTGGCCTCCCAAAGTGCTGGGATTACAGGCATGAGCCACCACCCCCGGCCACTTAATCTTGACTTTGGATAACCTGATGACTATGTGCTTAGTGGTGATCTTTTTGCAGTGAATTTCCCAGGTGTACTTTGACATTCTTGTATTTGGATGTCTAGATTTCTAACAAGGCCAGGGAAGTTTTCTTGCTTATTCCCTCAAATAAGTTTTCCAAACTTAATGATTTCTTTTTTTCCTTAAGAACACCAGTTATTCTTAGTGTTAAGCACACTCTGAACGAAGAGACCCCCTAAACAGGCTTCGTGTAGGCAACATGGCTGTTTATTCACTCGGGTGTGGGTGGGCTGAGTCCGAAAAGAGAGTCAGTGGTAAGCAGTGGAATAGGAGTTGGTTTTAGAGGCTTGGGGTAGGCAGTGGAAAGTTACAGAAGTTATAGTACAGGGCGATTTTTGCAAGCAGGGGTGGTGGTGGTGGTGTTGTGCAGGTTGTCACAAGGTCCAAGGTCCAGTTTCACAAGGTTGTCTTATCAGTTAAGCCAGAACAATGGTAGAATGTTGCAGGGTTGGTTAATCGGGCACTGCAGGAGCTAGGTATTCTTTTGTTGCTAGGGGGTATCACCAGGTCCAAGGTCCAGTGTCACAAGATTGGCTTATCAGTTAAGGTGGGAATGGTTGAGGCAGGAACAATGGCAGAGCTAGCCATTTTTCTTTTCTGGAGATGTATGTTCGGGTCACAGGTGTCATCATGGCTTGACTAGGGTACAGCCTATGGTGCAGCCAGTTCAAGGAGCCTTGCACTTAGGTTTGGTCATTTAATGTAATCCCAATTTTCTTGGAGGCTTTGTTCATTTTTAAAATTCTTTTTGTCTTTGTCAGATTGGGTTATTCAAAAGCCCTGTCTTCAAGCTCTGAAATGCTTTCTTCTACTTGTTCTGGTCTAGTTTTGAAACTTTTCAGTGTATTTTGCATTTCTCTAAGTGTGTCTTTTATTTCCAGAAGTTGTGGTTGTTTTTTCTTTATGATATTTATTTATCTGTAGACTTTTTCACCCATATCCTGTATTGTGTTTTTAATTTCTTTAAGTTGGTTTTCACCTTTCTCTGGTACCTCCTTGAGTAGCTTAATAATCAACCTTCTGAATTCTTTATCTGGCAATTCACAGATTGGTTTGGATCCATTGCTGGAGAGCTTGTGTGACCTTTTGGAGGTGTTATAGAACCTAGTTTTGTCATATTTACCATAATTACTTTTTTGGTTCCTTCTTATTTGGATAGACTGTTTTAGTGGAAAGATTGGAACTCATGGGCTACTGTTTGGATTCTTTTGTCCCACGGGATGATCCCTTGATGTGGTGCTCTCCACCTTTCCCTAAGGATAGGGCTTCCTGAGAGCCAGACTGCAGTGGTGGTTATTTCCCTTCTGGGTCTAGTCGCCCTGCAGGGCTACTAGGCTTCCCACTGGTGCCGGGGAATGTCTGCAGAGTCTTGTAATGTGATCCATCTTCAGGTCTCCCAGCCTTGGATGCCAGCACCTGCTCTGGTGGAGGTGGCAGGGGTGTCAAGCGGACTCTGTGAGAATCCTTGCTTGTAGTTTTGTTTAGTGCGCTGATTTTCTCAAATGCTGGTTATGCTAGCAGTGAAGTTGTCATGTGGACTCGGGATCTCTGGTTAGCCAGGATGTTGCAGGTGGTGGAATTAGCTGTTGTTTTCTCCTTCTTTGCAGCAGGGTTGTTTTGTTATGAGTTGCTGTAATGGCTTTATTTAGTTAGCCTTAGGCCAGGAGGTGGTACTTTTAAGAGAGCTCTAGCTGTGGTAGTAGAAGGGGGATATAAACTTGCTCTAAATTGGTTAGGATAAATATTCAGGTTTCTCAGGTGATGGGTGGGACTATTGAGTTCCCAAGCGTTTATGTCTTTTGTCTTCAGCTACCTGTGCAGGTAGAGAAAAACCATCAGGTGGGGGCAAGGTTAGGTGGGTCTGAGCTCAGGGCAGGGCTTGCTATGGCCAGTAGCGGGTATGGGGTACTTCTCAGGCCAATGGGATTATGTTCCAAGGGGAACTATGGCTGCCTCTGTTGTGTCATACAGGTCACCAGGGAAGTGGGGGAGAGCCCACAATGATGGGCCTCACCCAGCTCCCACACAGCTAGCAAGGCCAGCCTCACTCCTGTTGTGCCCCACTAACAGCACCAAGTTTATATCCAGGCAGCAAGCCTACCGGGCTGCGCTCTTGTCCCAGGGTATAAGCCTCTCCACTAAGAAAGCAAGCAGGGCTTTCTGGCATCACCCCTCCCCACCTGCTGGGGACTGGGAGTGCCTGCAGGGTTCTTCCCATTGCTTCTTCTACTTTTATATTTTACTTAGCTCCCTAAATTCATTTCAGCTCTAGGTAAAGTTAAATCCTTCTCCCATGATCAGGATTTTCAGGTTCCCCAGTAGGGGATATATGTTTGGAGGCTGACTTTTCCCCTTTTCACACTTTGAGAACTGTAGTGGCAAGCTGCTTCTTTCAAAGGATCTGCGAATTCCTTCAGTTTTCCTGGTGTGTTCCTGCAGTGGTTCTTGGAGCAAAAGTTCACAGTGTGAGTCTCCAGACACTGTTCTGTCTGTCCAAGTGGTAGTTCCACATTAGTCCTGTCTCCCATCTGTTAGATCTTAATCCTCTTGCTCACTTTTACTTTACATTTGCTTTGGAATATCTTTTTTCACCCCTTTACCTTGGGTTTATATGACTCGTTTTGTGTTAGATGAGTCTCTTGGAAACAGCAAATATTCCATTTGTGATTTGATTTTTTTTTTAAATCCATTGCGACAATCGATATCTTTTAGGTGGAGCATTTAGGTCATTTATATTAACATTACTATCGAGATGTGAGGTATAGCTTCATTCATCATATTAATTGTTCTCTAGATACTTTGTTTTCTTTCTTGTGTTATTGTTTTATAGGCCCTGAGTTTTATGCTTTTAAGAGGTTCTATTTTGGTGTATATTGAGCTTTTGTTTCAAAATTTAGAACTCCTTTTAGAATTTCTTGTAGGATTGGTCTGGTAGTGAAAAATTCCCTCAGCAATTATTTTTCTGAAAGCGACTTTATTTCTTCTTCATTTTTGAAACTTAGTTTTGCTGGATATAAACTTCTTGGCTGACAGTTATTACATTTTAAGAGACTAAAGATAGGACCCCAATCCCTTCTGGCTTGTATGGCTTCTGCTGAGAGTTCCCGCTGCTTTTGTGTCACTGCTCTTATAATTGTTTCATATTAACTTTATTATTGTTGTTATTATTTTTTGAGATGGAGTCTTGCTCTGTTGCCCAGGCTGGAGTGCAGTGCACAATCTTGGCTTGCTGCAACCTCTGCCTCCCGGGTTCAAGTGACTCTCCTGCCTCAGCCTCCCAAGTAGCTGTAATTACAGGTGCCCACCAACATGCCTGGCTAATGTTTGTGTTTTTAATAGAGACAGGGTTTTTGCCATGACAACCAGGCTGGTCTTGAACTCCTGACCCACCCACTTTGGCCTCTGAAAGTGGTGGGATTATAGGTGTGAGCCACTGTGAGCCTCGTGTTTACTTTAGGTAGCCCATTGATTGACCATATGCCTTTATGATGACCTTCTTGCAATGAATCTTATAGGAGTTCTTTGTGCTGCTTATATTTGTATGTATCTAAATCTCTAGCAAGGCCTGGAAGTTTTCCTCAATTATTTCCTTAAATAAGCTTTCCAAACTTTTTCCTTTCTCTTCTCCCTCAGGAACACCAATTATTCTTAGCTTTGCCTATTTGACATAATCTCATATTTCTTGGAGACTTTGTTCATTTTTCAAATTCTTTTTTTTTGCCTGATTGGGTTAGTTCAAAAGCCTTGTCTTCAAGCTCTGAAATTCTTTTTTCTACTTGTTCTACTGTTAAAACTTTTCACTACATTTTGTAATTCCCTAAATGTGTCTTTCATTTCCAGAAGTTCTGACAGGGTTTTCCCATGTTGCCCAGGTTGGTCTTGAACTCCTGAGCTCAGGTGAACTGCCTGCCTCAACCTCCTGAAGTCCTGGGATTACAGTTGTGAGCCACTGCACCTGGCCTGGTTTTTCTTATCTATTTCTTAGAAAATTTTTCATTGTATCCTGGATTTAAAATAAAAAAATTTCTTTATGTTGGTTTTCACGTTTCTCTGGAATCTCTTTAAGTAGCTTAATAATCAACCTTTTGGATTCTTTTTCTGGTATTTCAAATATTTCATCTTGGTTTGACTCCATTGCTGGAGGGCTAGTGTAATTTCTGTGGCTGTTGTAGAGCTCTGTTTTATTATATTACCAGAATTATTTTTCTGGTTCCGTCTCATTTGGGTAGACTGTCTTTCCTAATTATTCTTGAATTTATTTTTTATTTTACTTTTTATAAAATTTCTTTTTCTCTTCCTTAAGGATGTGATTTTAATGTTTATAGTTTATTGCAGCCTAATTTGGCTCTTGGTAATTTCAGGGGTGATGATTCTATATGAGTTCCTTGGTTATAGAGAGTCTTTGATAACTGTCTCAGATGCTGGTTGTAGTAGCAGTGTACTCAATGTGTGAACAAATTCATAGTCTCCTATAGGGTTGGAATCTCTTAAAGCTTATCTTACTCCTTTAGGGTATGCATCCATCCATCCATCCTTTCATTCATTCATTCATTTATTCCGCAATATTTTATTTACTAGGTTGACTATTTTAAGCTTCAGGCCAGTAGGGTAGGTATCCTTGGGTAGAAACCCGTTGTGGCTAAAGCAGTTGGGTAAATGCAGTAGCTAATGGTGGGCAGAGGTCACAGCCTTGAGAGAGGTGTCTCGGGAAGCTCTCAGTAGAATGCATTGAGGTCTTACCAGGGGGAAGGGTGGGAGCCATCTCAGCTCCCCTGCCAGTTCAGCAGGGAAGCTGTCTTTCCAGACACATTTGTGACCCAGTGATCCAGCTTTTTATCAAATGGGCATTTCTTCATCTGCAGGAATGTTGATGTTCTGAGTAGAGAGGAGTTGTGACTCTACCTCTTATATAAGCCTGAACCTGGCAGACCTCCTGTGGGGATGCAGTCACCATGAAGTGTTCCAGAAAGGCTGCACACATGCTGAGCTCCTGTGGGAGATGCCCTAACTGTCTGCAGTGGTGAACGAGGGGGAAAAGAAGTCCCCTTCTCCAAGACCCTTCATGAACACCAGGGCTGCCTGACTGTAGGGGTAGAGCTGCAGATTTTCCCCACTGAGCCCAGCACTGCAACTGTGCCTCTGCTGAAAGAAATTTCCCACTAGTGGAAAGATCTGGGACTCAAGTCCTGCTTGTCCCAATTCTTTGTCCTGGGGGGTATTCCTTTGATATGGTGCACTTCCCCTTCCCCTAGGAGTAGCAGTCCCTGAAAGGCAGATTACTGTGAATGCTGTTGCTCCTCTGGGTCTGGCTACCCAGTGGGGCTGCCACACTTCAGGCTGGTGCTGGAGAATGTCTGCAAAGAATTCAGTGATGTGACCTGACCTCAGGTCTTTCAGTAGTGGGTGCCAGCACTAGCTCTGATGGGGGTGGCCGGGGAGTGACATAGACTCTTCAGATTCCTTGGATATAGATAGCCTTAGTATGTTAGCTTTCTCAAATGCCAATTGTAATAGTAATGAACCTGTCATATGGACAGATTCAGGACCTTCAGGTTAGCCAGAGTGGCACAGGCAGTGGTGATGTACAAGTTTTTTCCTTCCTGGGCACAATGTTATTCTACCCGGAGATGCTGTAATGGACTGTGTTGATTGGCCAACAGCCAGGAAGTGATGCTTACAAGAGAGTGCCAGCTGTGGTAGTAGTGGTGAGATTTTTGCTTGCCTTATGTTACCCAGGGCAGGTACTCTGGTTTCTCAGGTGATGGATGGGGTCTAAAAGCTCCCCAAAAGTTTTGTCTTTTGTGTTAAGCTACCAGCGTGGATGGAGAGGCAAAGCAAGGTGGGAGCTCAGTCAGGTAGGTCTGTGCTCTGACTCCCTGCGTGCAGGGGAAGTGGTGGCCCCTGTGGGAGTCAGGAGGTGGTCCTCTGGCCTCTGGGGTAATGTTCCAGAAAGGAACGCAGCTCCCTCTGCCACACAGAAGAGTTCACAGAGGGAGTGGGGAATAATATGCAGCAGTAAGCCCCACCCAGCTCCTACGCTCTTGGTAAGGCAGATCTTATAGCTTGGAACTCTAAACTGCCCCAGGGTATAAGCCTTCCCCATGGAGACAGCAACTGCCCTTCCCAGTCTGTGGGTAAAGCCAGGGCGCCTAGCTCCTGCACTCATGGCTGCAGCACACTTCCCACTCGTTACCTAGTTCTGGTCAAGGGAGTTTGTCCCCACTTGAGGTTGTATCATGAAACTCAGTTGAGGGCTTCTTTCATTCTGCAGCCACTGTCTGTTAGCTGGCAGACTTCCATGAGGTCCCCCGTGGGGCAGAATGAGACTGGGAATGCATGCAATGCTCTTCCCACTGCTGCTCCTGCTTTTGTATTCCTCACCGCTCCCTAAATCAGTTTCTGTGCTGGGTGGGATTAAGGCCTTTCTCTATGGCCAGGATTTCCAGGTTCCCTGGTGGGGATGTATATCTTGGAGGCAGTCTCTCCCCCTCTCACACTTGGGGGACTTACAATTTTTTGCCTGGTTCATGGGGTAGGCTTCAGCCTGCCACTTCATTTAAAGGGTCTGTTGATTTTTCAGGTTTCCTAAGTTCCTGTGTTGCTTCTTGGAAAAAAAGTTCCCAGAATGAGTCTCTACACACTATTTTGTCTTTCCTAGTGGGAGAGGCATGGTAACACTGCCTCCAGCCTGCCATCTTAGAAAAAAAAACTTCCCTGCATACATATGTATATTTTATATGTGTATGTATGTGTGTATGTGTGTATGTGTATATATACGTGTGTGTGTATATATATATATATATATATATACACACACATATGTATAAATAAATATATATATTTGTATATGAAGTCTTGCCCTTTCACCCAGGCTGGAGTGCAGTGCCATGATCTTGGCTCACTGCAACCTCTAGCTCCCGGGTTCAAGTGATTCTCCTGCCTCAGCCTCCAGAATAGCTGGGACTGCGGGTGCCTGCCACCACGCCTGGCTAATTTTTTTATATTTTCAGTAGAGATGGGGTTTCACCTTGTTAGCCAGGATGGTGTTGATCTCCTGACCTCGTGATCCACCCACCTTGGCCTCCCAAAGTGCTGGGATTACAGACATGAACCACCACCCTCAGCCATATGAATTTAGATTTTTAGACTTTTTTCCCCTGTTGCTATCTGCTGGGTATTTTCCCTTATGCTTCTGCCTCATTTCCATGTCCCAGGGCAAGGCTTCATGGGAGGTAGTGGGCAGAATTCTGTGCAGTAGCGACTTAGAAGCTGATTCATGATGACTGCATGTGGAGCTTCCTGAAGGGAAAGGCCATACATATGCCAATTATGATACTAGTTTTTGCAGGGGAAAGCCCACTTGTCCTTAACTTAGATCTTAGTCACTTGCCATATTTTTGGTTAAAATCTTTACAGTATAGTTTTAGCTTGAGCCTCAGGCCCCCCAAAGTAAATTATAGGAAAAATAGTTTTAACCTTTGGGGTGAATAGTTTTCAATGTTCTACTTTGGAGTTTTAACTTTAAAGCCATTTAAAATTTCGAAGTAGGAGAGTTAACATTTATTAGACTTTTTATCTTAGGAAGATATTCTGATGTCAACGCATAGAGTATATTAGAAGAGATAGGAGATAGATTATCATTTACTCAGCCAACATTTGTTGAAAATCTTCGTGTGTTTGGCTTGTGCAAGACAATGGAAATGTATAGATGGAAAACGTAGTCCCTGCATCTTATAGTCAGTTAGGGGAAGACAGACAATTATACTATGTCATAATTTTATTTAATTAGCAGTATGTTAAAAGTAATACAGTTTGGATGGAAACACAGAAGAGACACTTCAGAAGAATTATTTCAGGGAAGCCTTCTTAGAGGAAGTGATAAATGAGTTCTTTCTAAAAAGTAAGTAGGCATTAATCAGGCAAAGAAGATAGGAAATATTTTTCTGTACCTTTCTAGGCAGAGGGAAGAGCACCTCTGTAACTAGAGCACCTCCAGTTAAGGGTTTATTTTAATTATCAAGGTGAGAATTAATGAGTGATATTTAAGAAGCGCAGAGTGTGTAGCACTTTGTGACTGAACACTGATTATAAGGTTTTCTTTCTTTCTTTTTTTTCTTTCTTGAGATGGAGTCTCACTCTGTCACCCAGGCTGGAGGGCAGTGGCACAGTCTTGGCTCACTGCAACCTCTGCCTCCCAGGTGCAAGCAATTCTCCTGCCTCAGCCTCCTGAGTAGCTGGGATTACAGGCGCAAGCCACCACACCTGGCTAATTTTTGTACTTTTAGTAGAGATGGGGTTTCACCATGTTGGCCAACTTGGTCTCTAGGTGATCCACCTGCCTCAGCCTGCCAAAGAACTAGGATTTACAGGTGTGAGCCACTGCACCTGGCTGATTATAAGGTTTTCAGCCTGCCTTGATGATTGGGAAATATTTCCGTCATTGCAGGTATGGTGAACACTAAGGAGGTAAAGTTGGGCAAATGATACTCCGTTTTGGATCTGTGGATTTTGAGATACAGTGTGGGTTATTCTTGTGGGTGTGTTATATTATGCATCTTGGGAAATTGATGTCAGTTTATAAGTGACATTAAGGCTAGAGATTGAGATTTGGGATTCTCCATCCATACAAGGAGCAGCTAAAACTCAAGTCCATGTGTAAGATGTCAAGAAAAACTGTGGAATGGAGAAGGACAAGAGAACTAGGGAAGGAATTTGGAGAATAAGTTGATAACTGTTTTCTTTTAAGCTAGAATCTAAATAAGGAATTTTAGATTAGTTCCACCCATGCCCCTTTACCCTCCACTCCCTCTCTCCTCCCCAGCATTCCATTTCAAGGAGAAAAAAGGATAAATAAGAAGGAAATAAACATTTGTTAGGAGTTGATTATTGAAATCCCAATGCACTGGAAGACTGCCTAGGGTCTTAGAGCAATGCAAAATCAACAACAACACAAAGAGTCAAATGCAAATTTCATTTGGTTTAATTGTCAAGATAGGAAGATTTTTAGCGGGAGGGTTGCAAGCAAAAGTTTACTTAATGAATCAGTAAATTAGTTAGAATGCCCCTCAGAATTCCAGGTAATTAAGACTTTACTTTGTAAACTCTTGGTTTTAGTTTGTATCTGTTTCATTTTTCATATGTAAATTGTGTATATTCAGAGTGCCCTTGATTTGTAAGAAGTATATCCAATTTTCTCATGTGGAATATGTTACATAAAAGTTTAAGGCTGGGCACAGTGGCTCACGCCTGTAATCTCAGCACTTTGGGAGGCTGAGGCGGCTGGATCACCTGAGGTCAGGAATTTGAGACCAGCCTGGCCAACATGGTGAAACCCCATCTCTACTGAAAAAAAAAAAAAAAAAAAAAAATCAGCTAGACATGGTGGCATGTATTTGTAATCCCAGCTACTAGGGAGACTGAGGCAGGAGAATTGCTTGAACCAAGAAGGTGGAGGTTGCAGTGAGCTGAGGTCATGGAACTGTACTCCAGCCCAGTAACAGAGTGAGATTCTGTCTCAAAAAAAGAGAAAGATTAAAGATTAAATACTTATACTGAAAAAAGAACAGATAGGCTATCATAGTCAAGGAGATGTGAATTTATTTTTTAGAGACCTCACTTGATTTCAAATATCTCTCTTAGACCAAGTACATGCAGAATTTAGAAGTCAGAGAGAAAAAGAAACCAAATTGTTAAAAAAATGGGAAGGGAAATAACTTATATAGCCATTTTATTATTATAGAAACTACCAAATGGGTGTTTCATGGACTTTGGTAAGGAAATGCTATGGCATTTTCCAGCTCAGCCTCACTCTCTAAGGATCTCTGATTTCAAAGCTAACCACTTCGGTTAGATTTGAAATTTTCACTTAAGTACAACAACAACAACAACAACAGCTATTGTTTATCAAGAACAATGCCAGGCATTCTACATAGATTATCTGATTTACTCTTCCTAACATTCTTGCAAATAGTGGTGGTTAAAAATGATCATAAAAGCTATAATTTGTCAAATGCATTATACGTTCCAAGCATTGCTCCAAGCATCGCATTGTGTACTTTTTGCTTTTTGTTGTTGTTGTTTCGTTTTTTTTTGAGACAGAGTCTTACTTGTTGCCCAGGCTAGAGTGCAGTGGCACCATCTCGGCTCACTGCAACCTCTGCATCCTGGGTTCAGGCAGTTCTCCTGCCTCAGCCTCCCGAGTGGCCGGAACTACAGCTGCCTACCACCACACCCGACTAATTTTTGTATTTTTATTAGAGACAGGGTTTCACCATATTGGCCAGGCTGGTCTTGAACTCCTGACCACAGGTGATCCACCTGCCTCGGCCTCCCAGAGTGCTAGGATTAGGGGCATGAGCCACCACGCCCGGCCCATTGTGCTATGTATTTAATCTACTTGTATTAATTTATTTTTTGTAGAAACTGTGTTTTTGTTTGTAAGTAGACATCTTATTCTTCTATGAGATTCAGAAGAGTTAAGCAGCTTGCCTTATGTCTTTTTTTTTTTTTTTTTTTTTTTTTTTTTGAGACGGAGTTTCGCTCTTGTTACCCAGGCTGGAGTGCAATGGCCCGATCTCGGCTCACCACAACCTCCGCCTCCTGGGTTCAGGCAATTCTCCTGCCTCAACCTCCTGAGTAGCTGGGATTACAGGCACGTGCCACCATGCCCAGCTAATGTTTTGTATTTTTAGTAGAGACGGGGGTTTCACCATGTTGACCAGGATGGTCTCGAACTCTTGACCTCGTGATCCACCCGCCTCGGCCTCCCAAAGTGCTGGGATTACAGGCTTGAGCCACCGCGCCCGGCAACTTGCCTTATGTCTTAACTGCCGCTAGTAAGACAGGATTTAAACTTAGCCTCTGATTCTAAAACCTGTATTTTTTGCATTTTACTTGCCGCCTCACTGTCATTTCCACTGGGTGGCAATGGGGAACATCGACCTCCCTGGAGCTTATGACTGGTAACCAAGCAGTGTCATTAAAGTAACATGAAGCAAAAAATTTACGGCCACTTTGAACCAGAGCTGTCTTAGTCTTTACAGACCCCTTTTCAGAGTTTGAGCGCCACCTGCTGGAAGGTTATAATGAATCTGATGTACTTACAAAGAGCAGCTTCCAAAAGCCCTGTCATAGATATGAAAGTGTCAACTTTCAAATACTAATTCTTAAATTACAGTTTTAGGAGTACTGGAACATTTTGGAATTAGGAAAATCTCCTATTTGCCATAAAACACAGTACTTCATTTACCTTCAGTTCTTTGGGAACGGGGAATAGGTGTTATACAGTTTAAAAAATGGTAGTGCTTTCTAAAATAAAGTCGGTGATACTGTTCTCACCAAGGGGAAAGATTGATGGTCAAATGAATCACACTATTACTTAAAAGAGATCAAACAAGAATAGAAAATTTGTTTGAGATAGTGAGTTATTGAAGTATGAGAGGACCTTTCCATTCAGAACACCCTTGAAAAAGGAGTCAGGGACCCATGGGGGCATCATAGACTTGGAGAACAGAAAGTAAAAAGGGAAGAAAGATGTGTAGATAAAAATACAAATGGATTCTGGAATTTTAATTTAGCACAGGCCCTCCAAATCCCACAGTCAGGATCTAGAGAAAGTTTAGAATTCGAACTGTAGTTTATTTTGTTTAGGACAGTAAAAAGTGGACACTTTAACTACTTATATGCTTTAAAAGGATATCAGATAAAATACTGGCGTGTTCATTGAACATTCGTCATTAGGCTTCAGTGGGATCATGTTATTGTGCTGTGAGTATCTGGCATAGAAGATGTTATCATGTAATATGAGACATGGGAAAATCATGGTCTGCTTAACTGCTGTTTAAATATGATTACACATATTTGTAGTTGCATGATGTCGTGGTGAGCAAATATTCGTTAGATGAGAGATTAAAGTCTGTTGGTAAAATCTGATCTTACCAAGAGATAGGGAAAGTACAAGTATGGTCATCTTCTTTCACTGTGTCCCTTTTCAGATAACCACATAAAAAGAAGCTGAGGTAGTATGATAATGTCTTATTTTGGTAGGTGGATTTCTGGAAAGGGCTGTCTTTTGGTGTGTGTATGTATTTGTTTTTAAATTATAAGAGTAATGCTCATTGTAGAAAACTTGTAAAATAGAAAAGATAGAAAGAAATATAAATTACACATAATCTCACACCCAGAAATAACTATTGTTAATGTTTTGGCATTTTTTTGTTTTTTTGTTTTGTTTTGTTTTGTTTTGTTTTCTTTGAGACAGTCTCACTCGGGCACCCATGCTGAAGTGCAGTGGTACGATCTTGGCTCACTGCAACCTCTGCCTCACAGGTTCAAGCGATTCACCTGCCTTAGCCTCTCGAGTAGCTGGGACTACAGGTGTGTGGTACCATGCTCAGCTAATTTTTGTATTTTTAGTAGAGACTGGGTTTCACCATGTTGGCCAGGCTGGTCTTGAACTCCTGACCTCAAGTGATCTGCCCCCTTTGGCCTCCCAAAGTGCTGGGATTATAGGTGAGAGCCACCATGCCCAGCCTATTTTCTGTTTTATAAATATATTTCATTTATTTATTTGTTCATTATTATTATTTTAATTTTTTTTATTTATTTATTTTTTAAAATGGGATTTCACCATGATGGCCAGGCTGGTCTTGAACTCCTGACCTCAGGTGATCCACCCACCTCAGCCTCCCAAAGTGCTAGGATTACAGGCATGAGCCACTGCGTCTGGCCTATTTATTTATTTAGAGACAGAGTCTTGCTTTGTCGCCCAGGCTGGAGTGCAGTGGCACGATCTGTGCTCACTGCAACTCTGCCTCCCAGGTTCAAGTGATTCTCTTGCCTCAGCCTCCCGATAAGCTGGGATTACAGGCATGCACCACCACACCTGGCTAATTTTTGTATTTTTAGTAGAGACAGAGTTTCGCCATGTTGTCCAGGCTGATCTTGAACTCTTGGCTTCAAGTGATCTGTCTACCTTGGCCTCCCAAAGTGCTGGGATTACAGGTGAGAGCCACTGTGCCCAGCCTATGGTCCTTTTGCATTATATCACAACGTTACAGTCTTTCCTCAAGTAATTAAAATATTTTAGTATATCTATTTGGGGCTACAATATGTGACTATTTACCATAATCTACTTCTCAGTTTTCTTACTATTGAATATTTAGATTTTTACTGTTGTTGTTCATTTGTTTCTTTCAGTAAATAGCAGTAGAAAATTTAACTTTTTTGTTACTTTCAGTAAATAGGGATAGCAAATACACTCTTGTGTGATGTTTATCTAGAGCATAGCATTTTCTTAGTAAAGTGGCCTTGAAGATAGTACTAATAAGGTTAATCTCTGCTTCACGTGTGTTCCCCTGTGTCCCCTGTTCCTGTGGCTTATTTTCTTTAGGACTTTTCAGCACTTACTGTACTCACAGTCCTTTCAGGAAACACTATCATAGCACTCCTTTGCTCTTCAAATTATAGACCAGGTTAAAGATCCCAACCTGAGATATCGAGAGCAGTGTTTCTGCTCTTTACTTCCAGCCAGAACCCATTCTTCTAGCAGAGTAGGTGCTAATTGAAAGAAGTCTTCCTTTTTAAGCCTAAAATAAATGGAGCTTGTGGAGGGTTAGTGTTCCTGAAATAATTACTTTGGATATTATCTATTTAATTTGTTGAAAACAAAATCATTTAAAACACCTCATGAAAGGGTAGCAAAATTTTGTTGCGTTACGGGCCATTACTGGTTATTTTTTGAGTAAAAACCAAGTATATTCAGTAGATTTAATTCATTTGACAAATATTGAATGCTTATTATGTGCTAGGTATTTTTTTTTTTTTTTAAGATGGGGTTTTACCCTGATGGCCAGGCTGGTCTTGAACTCATGACCTCAGGTGATCCACCCACCTCAGCCTCCCAAGTGCTAGGATTACAGGCGTGAGCCACCGTGCCCAGCCGCTAGGTATCATTTTATGCATTGGAGATATAAAACCAACAAAAATCTTTGCCTTCATAGAGCTTATATGTTAATGGAGAGAGACATACAATAAATAACATATAAATACCTTCATCAGTTTAATAGCTTCATGTCAGACAGACAGCTTCATGTCAGTTCAAGTGACATATTTCTGTACAATGAATATTAAATGATTGTTTTCAAAAAGTAAAATTATGACTGTGATACAGGTATAAAATGAGCACATTTTAATGATTTTATTTAACTTTCTTTAAAAAAAAATTTTTTTTTTTTTTTTGAGACAGAGTTTCACTCTTGTTACCCAGGCTAGAGTACAATGGTGTGATCTTGACTCACTGTAACCTCCGCCTCCCAGGTTCAAGTGATTCTCCTGCCTCGGCTTCCTGAGTAACTGGGATTACAGGCACCAACTACCTCTCCTAGCTAATTTTTGTATTTTTAGTAGAGACAGGGTTTCACCATGTTGGCCAGGCTGGTCTCAAACTCCTGACCTCAGGTGATCTGCCTGCCTTGACGTCCCAAAGTGCTGGGATTACAGGCATGAGCCACTGCATCTGGCTGCCGCTGCCGCCTTCTTTTTTTTTTGTAATAGCCAGGGTCTCACTCTGTCACCCAGGCTGGAGGACAGTGGTGTGATCATAACTCACTGCAGCCTTGAACTCCTGGGTTCAAGCAGTCCTCCCACTTCAGCCTCCCTAGTAGCTGGGACCATAGGCCTGCTCCACCACACCTGGATAACTTAATTTAATCTAATTTTTGTAGAGACGGGGCTCTTGCTGTGTGACCAGGCTAGTCTCAAACTCCTGGCCTTAAGTGATCCTCCTGCCTAGCCATCCCAAAGTGCTGGGATTTACTGGTGTGAGCCACTACATCCAGCTTATTTAACTTTTTGAATGAAGGAACCAAGCTGATATTATAGCCCATTCGAAGGAGAAAGTTTAAAACAGATACATGTACGGATCAGAAATATTGACGGCAAAACCAGCTTCTTCCACTATTGGGGAGGCAAGTCAGTGAACTTCTACCAGACAGCACAGAATTTGTATGGCTATTGGTGAGAATTATTCTGCATTGTTACCAGTTATCTGTAATGCACAGAATTGTAAAATAGCTTCTATAGAATTAGAGTCAGATAACTGAAAGGATGTGCCCTTAACAATGCATTTTTTTCCATTGAATTACAAACAATTTTTCTACCTGAGTTACTAGAAAGCTTTTGGTTTTCTACAGTTTCTTTAGAATTGTAGACAAGGGATACAGAGTTATAGTATGTTTGAAAGTGTTATTACTTGCAGAAAGGTAAAGGTGCAGAATGGTGGTTACGATTTTAAATAGAAAGGCTAGGGAAGACTCACTGATGAGGAGAGATTTGAGAAAAGAGTTAAAGTAGATGAAGGTTTGCCTGAGTAATTGAATGATGGAGTTGCTATTAACTGAGGTGGGGGAAGAGCCGTTAGCATAGAGGGTACTGGAGGTTCTGGAATGGAGGGTAGTGGAGGTAGAGAGCGCCACCTCAGTTTTGGCCTTTAGACATTCAAATGGAGCTGTTGAGGCAGCTGGATACACATAGCTGGAGTTCAGGGGAGATGAGTGGACTAGAGGTAAACATTTGGGAGTTAATACATATGGGTGACATTTAAAGACCCCAGACCAGATGAGATCACTTAACAGAGCTCTTTCAGTGTGTCAGGCATTATGCTAGTCCCTGGGAATATGGAAATTAATTTAAAAGATGGCTCACACCTGGAATCCTAACATGTTGGGAGGCCAAGGCAGGAGGATCAGTTGAAGCCAGAAGCTCAAGACCAGCCTAGGCAACAAAGTGAGACCCCATTTCTACAAAAAAATAAAAATACTAGCTGGGCATGGTAGCTTGCGCCTATAGTCTCAGCTGCTAAGGAGGCTAAGGAAGAAGGATTACTTGAGCCCAGGAGTTTGAGGCTCCAGTGAGCTATGATTGTGTCACTGTACTCCAGCCTGGGAGACAAAGTGAGATCTTGTCTCAAAATAAGTAAGTAAAAATTGTCTTTGTCTTCAAGAACCTTATAGTCTAATGTGGGAGGAGTGCAGGGGAGAGATGCAAACAGTTAAAACATTGTAAGATACGCTAATATAATTCAGTGAGGCCAAATCTGAGAGTCATGAAACATGTACAGAAGGTAGTCAAAGTGTGGTAGCTTTTCTAACAACTGGCTTCTCTACTGACCCATTTACCCTAGCATCTTGCCAGTGATACTAGAGAACCTCATTGGTGACACTTATGCATAGCTTACAAGACTCCTTTTATATGGTCTTTGCCTCGTCTCTTGTTTTAATTCCTTAAGCCTGTTCATAGTGACAGGTGATCTGTTAAGGAATTTTGGTGTATCACTCCTGGCTGTAGAGTCAAAGGTGAATTAGAAGAAGGAACAGAATAGATGCAGGTAATATTAATTTGCTATTTCTTTGTCTTGGCCTGCCTTCATGTTGATATTTAGTGACTTATAGAAACTTGTAGGGTAGGAAAAACATAAGAGGTACACAGAAATAGAAAGTGCAGATTGATGCTATAGAAAATGCAAATTTGGGAATTAGGAAAGAATTTCTAGTAAATTCATGTAGTTGTAAACTTTATACTCTTCCCTTTTATACAGGCAGACCTTGGAGATATTCCAAGTTTGGTTCCAGGCCACTGCAGTACAGCAAATATTGTAATAAAGCAAGTCACTCATTTTTTTTTGGTTTCCCAGTAAAGTCATATTTATTATACTGTGGTTTATAGTATAAACATACACTACTATAGGGTGCAATAGCATTATGTATAAAAATATATATATCTTAATTAAAACATACATTATTGCTTTAAAAATGCTAATGATTATCTGAGCCTTCAGTGAGCCATAATCTTTTTGCTGGTGGATGGTCTTGCCATGGTGTTGATGGCTGCTAACTGATCAGAGTGGTGGTTGCTGAAGCTTGGGGTAGCAATTTTTTTTTATTTTGAGACAAAGTCTCACACTGTCTCCTGGGCTGGAGTGCAATGGCGTGATCTGGGCTCACTGCAACCTCCATCTCCTGGGTTCATGCGATTTTCCTGCCTCAGCCTCCCGAGTAGCTGGGATTACTGGCAGACACCACCACACCCAGCTAATTTTTTGTATTTTTAGTAGAGATGGGGTTTCAGTGTGTGGCCAGACTGGTCTTGAACTCCTGACCTCAGGATCCACTTGCCTCAGCCTCCCAAAGTGTTGGGATTACAGACATGAGCCACCATGCCCGGTGGCAATTTCTTAAAATAAGACAACAATACAATTTTCTGCATCAATGAATTCTTCTTTTCTTGAAAGATTTCTCTGTAACATGCAATGCTGTTTGATAGCATTTTACCCATAGAACTTTCAAAATTTGAATCAGTCCTCTCAAACGCTGCCAATGCTTTATCAACTAACTTTATGTAATATTCTAAATTCTTTGTTGTTATTTCAGCGGTGCTCACTGCATCTTCACCAGGAGTAGATTCTGCCTTAAGAAATCACTTTCTTTGCTCATCCCTAAGAAGCATCTCCTCATCCATTCAGGTTTGGTCATGAGATGGCAGCAATTCAATTAATATCCAAACTCTACTTCTAATTGTTATTCTCTTGTTTTCTCCACCATATCCCATTTACTTCCTCCTCAAAATCTTGATATCTTGAGCCCCTCAAAATTATTCATGAGGGTTGGAATCAACTTTTTCCACATTCCTGTTAATGATGCTTTGATCTCCTTGAAGGAATCATCACTGTTCTTAATGGCATTTAGAATGGTGAATCCGATCTGCAAGGTTTTCCATTTACTTTGCCCAGATCCATCAGAGAAATCAAAACCTATGGCAGCTATAGCTTTATGAAATGTATTTGTTAAATAATAAGACTTGGAAGTCAGAAAGACTTATTGGTTCATGGGCTGCAGAATGGATGGTATGTTAGCAAACATGAAAACAGCATTAATCTCTTTGTACATCTTCATCAGAGCTTTTGGGTGACCAGGTGCATTATTAATGGGCAGTAATCTTTTGAAAGGAGTCTTTTTTTTTTTCTAAGTAGTCGGTCTCAACAGTGGGCTTAAAATGTTTGGTAAGCCATGCTGTCAACAGACATGGCGTCATCTAGGCTTTGTTGTTCCACTTATGGAGCACAGGTAGAGTAGATTTAGCATAATTCTTAAGGATCCTAGGATTTTCAGAATGGTAAATGAGCATTGGCTTCAACTTCAGGTCACCAGCTGCATTAAACTCTAGTAAGATAGCCTGTCCTTTGAGCTTTGAAACCAGACATTGACTTCTATCTAGCTGTAAAAGTCCTACATGGCATCTGTTTTCAATAGAATTATCTTTTGTCCACATTGAACATCCGTTGTTTAGTGTAGCCACCTTCATCAGTGATCTTAGCTACATATTTTGGATGACTTGATGGATCACCTTGCACTTTTATGTTATAGAGGCGACTTCTTTTCTTAAGCCTCATGAACCAACCTCTGTTAACTTCAGCCTTTTCTTCTGCAGCTTCCTCACCTCTCTCAGCCTTCACAGATTGAAGAGAGTTAGGGCCTTGCTCTGGATTGGGCTTTGTTTTAAGGTAATGTTGCAGCTAGTTTGATCTTCTATCCAGACCACTAAAACTTTCTCCATATCCACAATAAGGCTGTTTGCTTTTTTATCATTTGTGTGTTCAACAAAATAGAACTTTTAAATTCCTTCAAAACTTTTTCTTTGCATTTACAACTTGGCTAACTGGTGCAAGAGGGCTAGCTTTCAGCTTGTTTTAACTTTTGGCATGCCTTCTTCAGTAAGCTCAATCATTCTGGCTTTCGATTTAAATCAAGAGATATGTGAGATTCTTCATTTCACTTAAACGGTTAGAGGCCATTGTGGTTTTCTTATTGGGCCTGATTTCAATATTGTTGTTTCTCAGACAATAGAGAGGCCTGAAGAGAGGGAGAAAGATGGGGGAACAGCCCGGGGGTGAGGCAGTCAGAACACACACAACGTTTATAGGTTAAGCTTGCCATCTTATGTGGGTATGATTTGTGGTACTCCAAAATAATTATAGTAGTGACATCAAAGATCACTGATCACAGATCACTGTAACACATGTACCAATACTGAAAAGGTTTTAAATGTTGTACGAATTACCAAAATGTGACACAGAGACATTAGATGAGCTTCATGCTGTTGGAAAGATGGTGCCAGTAGGCTTGGTTGACGCAGGGTTGCCACAAAACCTTCTACTCGTGAAAAACACAGTATTTGTGAAGCAATGAAATAACTATTTTTATGACATATTGAAAGAAGACCTAGGTCAGGTGCAGTGGCTTACACCTCTAATCCCAGCACTCTGGGAGACTGGAGTGGGAGGATTGCTTAAGGTGAGGAGTTCGAGACCAGCCTGGACAACATAGTGAGACTCTATCTCTACAAAAAAAGTTTTTGTTTGTTTGTTTTACAAAAGTGACCTATATAGTGGTTCCTCAAAAAATTAAACATAGAATTACCATAGGATCTGGCAATTTCACTTCTGGGTATATGTATAAAGGAATTGAAAGTAGGGATTCAAATGGTTATTTATACACCAATATTTGGAGGAACATTATTCATAATAACCAAATGGTAGAAACAACCTAAATGTTTACTGAGGGACAAATGGACAAACGAAATGTGGTCTATACATACAATGTAATAGTATTCAGCTTTCAATAGGAATGAAATTCTCGTGCATGCTACAAACATAGATGAACCTTGAAGACATTATATTATGTTATAAAAGGCAGAAACAAACAAGCAGATAGTGTTATTTTGAGCTACATACCAAAAACATTCAAATTCATGATCATAAATTAGGATAATGGTTATCAGGAGCTGGGGGGAGGGGCAACCTGGAGATATTGTTTAATGGTATAGATCTTCATTTTGGGTTGATGAAAATGTTCTGGAAATATACAGTATGATGATGGTTGTACTTAATCCTGCCGAACTGGTGTAAGTAGCGTGATTAAGTAAGTATACTAAGTATACAATATTTAGTATACTTAGAAATGGTTGAAATGGTAAATTTTACATTGTGTATATATTTTACCACAATAAAAAAGGTGATCTAGAAATACCATGCTACTATAAAAAAAAGAGAGTTTATTTTTATTTTTTCTTTAATTTTTTTTGTTGCTCAGTCACTTCTCACCTGAAAGAAATATTTCTAATATTGATATTGTCCTAATATTGAGAGATTTCCAAGACAGAGTAAGGGTAATTAAAAAAAAAAGTGAAGAGCAGTGTGTATATTATGCTACCTTTTGTGTAAACAATGGAGGATAAAATATATATTCATATTTTTATTTGTAGTAAGAAACATTGCAAGGATAAATAAGCAATTAATAAAAGTTGTTACCTCCAGGGAGGCAAGGGGAGTTGTGGTGAGACCTTTCAATACATATCCTTGTGTGTACTTTTGATTTTTGAACCATATAAATGTGCTATCTAGTCAAAATAATTTTTTAACAGAGGACTTAAAATGAATTTATTCTAGAGGGGTCAACAATTGGAAGTCACAGATAATGTAGCTTTTTTAAAGGTGTTGATTAAATATTGCTACTGTGACATCCACTTTCCCAGACAAGTGAGGTCCAGGAATCAGGGATCTGTGTGCCACTGTTGAGTGTTTCAAGAGCCTGGTTTAGATGCAGAAGTGAAGTTCTGCTTTCCCATCTACTTCAGGCTGCAAAGAGAATGTATTTTGTGTAGGGAATAAAGGCAAACTCTAAGTTCATCAATATCGAGGAGTCAGAAAGGATACAGTCATTGTGCCTAGGGTGAGGTCTCCTACCAGGGTCTAAGTGCTTAAAGGCTGGCCATGGCAATGGGGTCATTAAAAACAGTACTTGCCAGAGCCAGAGAGCCTGAAGTGTTCAAAATGGCAAATTCTCTAGATATAGCCCTGCATCCCTGCAAAATGCAACTTTCTCTTACCCCGTCATTCATTAGGAGCATATTATATCTAACACTTACATCTGAAGCGAGAAGCAAGGCTGCATTATATTTCTTAGGCAGTAGTAAGAGACAGCAGCTGAGTACTGCCTAATTGCTCTTCCCACAAAAAGGAGTAGGACTGTTGTGTCTTCCCTGATCATTTTCCTTCTGGCTTTTTCTTTCCCACCTAGACCCAACAGGAAATACAGATAGATCCCCGAGGCAGGCTACAAAAAGTAGAAGGCCTTAGAAGGCCAGCCCAGCCCAGCCCAGCCCATCCTAGCTCCTAACTTCTTAGCTATGTTCCAGGGCATATAGGTTAGAGGCAGAATCCAGGGAGTCACACATCCTAGAATGAGCATAGATGACCAGAAAGAGCTGAGGTACAGAGCCAAAATGAGAGGAAGAACTAGGACATCTGCAATGGAAAATAGTAAAGGAATAGGAAAGTGAGAAGTAGGCTAGAAAAATCCCAGAGTTGGAATTCAGATGATTTTTACATGATTTCAGCACAGGCACTCAAGATACATTTTACTTACTTAAGTTTATTAAAATTGGCTGGCACAGTGGCTCACACCTGTAATCTCAGCACTTTGGGAGGCCAAGGCGGGTGGATCACCTGAGGTCAGCAGTTCGAGGCCAGCCTGGCCAACATGGAGAAACCCCGTCTCTACTAAAAATACAAAGATTATCTGGATTTGGTGGTGCACACCTGTAAACCCAGCTACTCAGGAGGCAGAGGCAGGAGAATCGCTTGAATCTTGGAGGCAGAGGTTGCAATGAGCTGAGATCATGCCATTGCACTCTAGCCTAGGCAACAGAGCAAGACTCTGTCTCAAAAAAAAATAAATAAAAGCTACTAAAGTTACTAGAATGGGTAAGCGGTTTATTTTTCTCTGCCTCGTTGTTCTATTTATAGGTCTGTCTTCCTTACCACACCGTGGAAATTGAAGACATGAATTTTAGCTGTAGTAGAAAAAGCATGGACTTTGCCATCAGGAAGATCTATTTAAGTACAAACCCTTTCTCTTTCTGTTTGACTTTGGTCAGGTTATTTTTATCACATGTAGCCTTGGGTTCTATGTGCATCATAAAATCGTTCTAAGGATTCAGTGAGAGAAGAACATTTGTATGTAATCATCTTACACATAGAAAATATTCAAGGGAAGTTTTCTGTTTCCCTTTTTGTATCTTCCACAGAGCTTTACATTTAAAAGGTATTCAAAATATTTATTAAATTGAGTATGTTTCTCTTTACCTATGAATTCTGAACCCTGGTTAAGGACAGCCTGAGGCAGGCATATTTCTAAGGCTTTTACCTTGAGCAGTGATGTCATTGTTGCTAAATATTTTATCAGGCAACTGTCTGTTATGTGCAAAGTGCTGTTTCGGCCTGCTGCTCTGGTGTGTCTTTCCTCCACATCGTCAGAGTCCAGCTTAAAGCTTTTACTTTGTTAAGATGGATAAGTATAGGGATTGTTAAATATTTTTCCTTGTTTTGTCACATATTTCTTGAGTACTAATACTGTGCTCGGGTAGATATAAGCAGTATTAATACATGATTCCTGCTTCTCAAGGAACAATTTCTCTAGTAAAAAAAAAGATGCATGTACAAAAATGTAATTAATTATTTAATGATGTGATTTACTTTTGTTTACTGTTTTACATTTTACCATTTAAAATCCTATTTTTTTAAAAACACATTACTGCTTGCAGTCTCTGACAAGAAAGTAAAACAAAACAAAACAAAGCAAAGCAAAGCAAAGCAAAACAAAACAAAACAAATACACCCATACACATAGAAAAAGGATTGGAGGCCGGGTGTCATGGGTCACGCCTGTAATCCCAGCACTTTAGGAGGCCAAGGAGGGAGGATCACAAGGTCAGGAGATTGAGACCACCCTGGCTAACATGGTGAAACCCCATCTCTACTAAAAATACAAAAAATTAGAAGGGTGTGGTGGCATGCGCCTGTAGTCCCAGCTACTTGGGAGGCTGAGGCAGGAGAATCGCTTGAACCCAGGTGGCGGAGGTTGCAGTGAGCCGAGATCATGCCATTGCACTCCAGCTTGGGCATCAGAGTGAGACTGTCTCAAGAAAAAGAAAAAGGGAAAGGAAAGATTTTGACAGAGCTTATCCCTGAGTAGAGGTATTTGGGGTGGTGTTTTTTCTTTCATTTTGCTTACCTGTATAATCTAAATTTTCACAAATTTCATTTTGAAGTTATAAGGCATTGATCATTTCCCCCTTCTTGCTAACATAATAATGACCCCTCTCTTTCTCTTGCATTCAGCTTTTGCGAGAATTGAAGCACCCTAATGTGATCGCATTGCAGAAGGTGTTCCTTTCTCACAGTGACAGGAAGGTGTGGCTGCTGTTTGATTATGCAGAGCATGACTTGTGGGTAAGTATAATCTCACTGTATTTCTAGGACTATTTTATATAGGTATGGAGCATATTTATGTACAAGATATATTGTTAATGCACAGAAAGGAAAGCTTGCTCTGTTAGCCATATTTCAAAATCAATATAAACATAAATGTTGAATTTGAAGAATTTAAGCAATAAACTAACATTTTACTGAGAAGATGGTATTTGTAATATTTAGAAATTTTACTTCAGAAAATTTTAATGAATGGGAGACTATACTTTTATGCAAGTAACTAATGGCAATTTACTAATATGTATAGTGAAAATTACTTTATTTTATGATGCTTATAGTAGTTCAGATTTAACCAGGTATGTACTTGTGAAGTTTCTCTTTCCAAGTTAAGATCAACCTCTTGAAGCTTTTGCCATTTAAAAATGGCTGCACCAAACAGAAGTACATGTGTGGCTTTGCAAATTTTAAGGATGTTTTATCAATATATGAAAGAAGCAAAAAATTCTTAATTTTTATCTTTTCAAATTAGGAATCAGAATATTTAAACACTTTATCTATGGAACTGCTCAAAGTAACAAAATTCAAATCCAGCAATAAGTTCAAATTATGGATAATTAATTTAGCACCACTACACCTGGCTGATTTTTCAAAGTTATTTTATAGAGACAAGGTCTTGCCATCTTGCCCAGGCTGGTCTTGAATTCCTGGGCTCAAGCGATCATCCTACTTTGGCCTCTCAAAGTGTTGAGATTACAGGCATGATCCATTGCACACAGCCTGTTTTGTTTGCTTGTTTGAAACAGGGTCTCGCTCTATCCCCCAGGCTGGAATGCAATGGCACAATTATGGTTCACTGCAGCTTTGACCTCCTGGGCTCAAGTGATCTTCCTGCCTCAGCCTCCCAAGTAGCTAGGACCA
Organism: Sapajus apella; assembly: GCF_009761245.1. NCBI lineage: Eukaryota > Metazoa > Chordata > Mammalia > Primates > Cebidae > Sapajus > Sapajus apella. The sequence continues at coordinate 39,047,366 of NW_022436946.1, forward strand.
CAGGTGCTTGACCACAGCTGGCTAGTAAATTTTGATTCAATATAATGTGGTTTGTTATCTATATAAGATAAATATGGTGAGGAATAACTTTACACAGACTCAGGTCTTAAAGAAACTTTCAGAGTGTATGCCATTATAGCAGATATGGACAAGAACTTCCAGTGTGTTTTTCTCAATTCTTTTCATGGATATTCATAGACATTGTATTTTCCTCATTTTTCTCTATTCCCCTATGTGTCAACCAAAGTTTACTTGATAGTGTATGTACTTTACTTTCAACATCAGTGGCATTATGAAAGAAGGTGTAGAACATTGGACTAGTCAGGTCCTGTAGAACTGTACTGTCCAACACCATATTTTAAAATAAATATAATCATAAATGTTGATTTTAAATAATTTAAGGAATAAACTGACATTTTACTGAGAAGATAGTATTTATAATATTTAAAAATTTCACTTCAGAAATATCTGAAGTGCACACATTTATTTTACCCCTTTCTTCTTTTTCTTCTTCTTTTTTTTTTGAGATGGAGTTTTGCCCAGGTTGGAGTGCAGTGGCACAATATCAGCTCACTGCAGCCTCCGCCTCCCGGGTTCAAGTGATTCTCCTGCCTCAGCCTCCTGAGTAGCTGGGATTACAGGCGTATGCCACCATGCCCAGCTAATTTTGTATTTTTAGTAAAGACGGAATTTTCTCTGTGTTGATCTTGAACTCCTGATCTCAGGTGATTCACCTGCCTTGGCCTCCCAAAGTGCTGGGATTACAGGTGTGAGCCACCACACCTGGCCTCTTTTTTTTTTTTAATATAGCTGTTAAGAAGTTGAAAGTTATACGTGTGGCTCCTAGTGTATTTCTACTGGAAATCACTGCTATAGTATAAACTCTAATTTTCTATTATTTCTTACATCAATGTTATTACTGAACAGTTTAAAACAAAATAAGAAAGGTGTATAAATAGCTTAATCATTTTATATACCATTTGGTCTTTTTTTTTTTTTTTTTTTTGAGACGGAGTCTCTCTCTGTCACCCAGGCTGGAATGCTCTGGTGTAATCTTGGCCTCAGCTCACTGCAGCCTCTGCAAGCCACTGTGGTGGCCAGCGCCATTTGGTGATTTTAAAGTTATTGGAGCACTGTTAACAACTTCATCAGTATTGTTTGTGGAGAGTTTTGATGGCCTTCAGTGTCCATTTTGTGTCTTGGACAGAGGCAGGAGTAGGGTAGGGATGGAGGTGGTAGAGGTGGGAGCACTGGGGAGGCAGGTAGCATTTTTTTCCATTTAGTGCAGTGTTTTTATAACCCACAATATAACAAATGGATATAAAAATTTGAATATGATGATCCAGTTGTATGTATTTCAGTGGGATTGAATTTCCCATTTTTTCCCTCTTCTCCTTTTTAGCAATTTCATATTTAATATTAATTCCCAGGAATATATTCAAATTTATTCTGTGCCAAACAAAGATGGAACTTTTCCAATAATTAAAATATACACCTGATCAGTGATGTTATCCAGATGTACTAAGTGCTTTTTACAGAATAGTAAAGATTTACAGTTTTTCTTTCTTTTTTTAATCTTTCATTCTATGAGTAAGGAATATAAATATTTTTTGTAGGCAGCTGTTTCAATATCAGTTCTTCTTACCTTTTAGTCCTATTTAATGAAAATCTTAATGGTTTCAGTAAATTTAGTCATTATAACCCCTCATTAACACAGTCACATTCACCCTCAAAATAGATTCAGCTTTGGTTGAACTTATTATTCAAATTTTTTTCTTTGTGTCATTATTGGCCTTTAATAAGTAGTTTTAAAATATAGAGCATTTTTATAGCATTGATTGTGTTTTATTGACAAAGATATTATCAAAGACTATATTACGTTTTTTTTTTATTTTTAGCACATTATTAAGTTTCACCGTGCATCAAAAGCCAATAAAAAGCCCATGCAGTTGCCAAGATCTATGGTTAAATCATTACTTTACCAGATTCTTGATGGTATTCATTACCTCCATGCAAATTGGGTGCTTCACAGAGATTTGGTAAGTATTTTTTCTTTTAAATTAGTCAATATGTTTTTCCCTCCTCTTTTAAAAAATATATTTTCTTCTTGGTACCATTATAATAAAACATTAATTATAGAAAAACTTGAAGATATACATAAGCAAAAAAGAAGATAAAAATCACCCATAAACCTGTAATCAAAAGATTAACACTAGTAACATTTGGTGTATATCATTCCATTATATTTACGCATAGCTGTAAAATATCAGTGTCATTTTTAACAAATGATTACTGTACAGTTTTGATGGAGTAGTCACATGTGAAACAATACATTTCAATCCAAGTTTTCCTTCATATTATTGCTCATCATTAGTAAAAACATTATTGGAGAAATGCCAGATGTAGGTGATGGGGAGGAAGGCAGCAAATCACACTGCCACGTGTGTTCCTATGCAACAATTTTGCATGTTCTTCACATGTACCCCAAAACCTAAAATGCAATAAAATAAATAAATGGGAAAAAACAAACAAACAAACAAAAAAAAAACATTATTAATATTGAGTTCTCATTTTTCTTTCCATTATGTTCTAAACTGAAATAATGACATTGCACCTGGTAAAAAGAATGTTGTTATCAATATTAATAAACAGATGAATAAATAAATATAACAAGTTGAATATGCTTATTAGGCAAATTGGCTGCAATTTATCATTTTATTTTACTTTTTCACTATACATTTAATAAACATTTACTGATATCAAATTATATTGCTAGATATTCATCTTCACATTGTTGTCATTTTAGTTTATGTTGATGAAGTTTCTTTTGTTTGTTCTTAAGATATGGTTATAAAATAGCTGCAATCCTCAAGTTTTCTCTTCAGTTTATCATTGGAGGTTTTATTTTGCCCCCACAAAGTGATTTCATGATCTTTTGTTTCTTAGGCTTCTGAGAATTCTCAGGATATGGTAGGGATACATCTAGGTAAATTTTATTTTATTAACGATGAGAGGTGTTTATTGTCTAAAGGATCTAGTTAGTATCCTCTGGGACCTTGTCAGTCAAGGCTACTCACCTGACTTGACCATGTCTTGCTGTGACATTGTATAAATTGGGGTCAAATGATAGTGGCCATAAAAGATGTATTTGCTATATTAATGGAAGCATGTCTCCTTATAATTTTTAATTAAGATTCTTTGAGGCTTCCACATGTCCACTTTACTATTAACTATGAATCAGCATGTTTTAAAGTGATTATTGGGCTGGGTGTGACGCTCATGCCTGTAGTCCCAACACTTTGGAAGGCTGAGGTGGGTGGATCACTTGAGCTCAGGACTTTGACACCAGCCTGGGCAACATGGTAAAACCCCATCTCTACAAACAATATAAAAATTAGCGGGGCATGGTGGTGCACTCCTGCAGTCCCAGCTATTTGGAAGGCTGAGGTGGGAGGATGGTTTGAGCCTGGGCAACTGAACCAGACCCTATCTCAAAAAAAAAAAAAAAAAAAAGATTATTGGGTACATGATGTTGATCCAGATCATAAGAAGACCTCCTTCATAAATGGGCTTTTAGATTTAATAGGCAGTGTATTTAATGAAATTTATGGAGGTTATATTTTTGAGGTTGTGTTTGTGTTTAAATGATTGATCAGAATCTTTTATTAAAGATTAACTTATCTGAGCTCCTCTCCCTTGTTTCATAAAATTCTGTATTTTGTTCTAAATAGCATAGCTTAACACATTTTATTCGTGACACTGTCACCTGAATGTCTACTGATACTAAAATTTAGTATGCCCAGGACTCAGTTTTCTCCCATTCAGATTTGCTGCTGCTTTAGTGTCCTCTCTTTTTGTTAGGGCACCACCCTCCTCCTAGCTTAGAAACTTCTTTTACCTCTTTGCAGACCCTTCTTTGCACTCCACATCCAGAACTTGTCAAGTTCTTTCAGTGTCATTTCTAAAATATGCCTCGCATTCATCTATTTTCATCTCTAGTCCTCATTCTTAGTTCAGGCTTTTATTATCTCCTTCTTTCATTGTGATACTACTCTCTATACTTGTCTGTTGTCAACAATCTCTTTCCCTTCCAATCCACTTTGGACCCTCTGACCAGTTATTCAGGTCCTGCTCAAGAACTTTGAAATAGTTCCTTGTTGCTTACAGACTAAATCTCTACTTTCTTATTTGGCTTTCAGAGTTTTACCAAGTATAGCTTTAACTGCCTTTAAAATTTTTCTCTACCCCTGTCATCTTTCATGTATACTTTACTCCTGAACTATGGATTGTTTCCTGTCTCCTCCTGGGATTTCCTGCCTTAATGGCTTTTATTTCCCCTATCTTAAAACCACTTAACCCTGTCTCAACATATTCAAATACAATCTGTCTTTCAGGGTCCAGCACAAATGCTAATGAAAACTTAACCTCATATCCATGTCTACTTGGAACGAATCTCTCCTTGTTGTTGGTTCCTGTTGTATTTATCTATTAGTATTATAGCAGTTTTAGAGAACTCTTAGAACATCTCCTAGCCTGTAAACTTCCTGAGAGAGCAAGGTCTATGTCTGACTCTTTTTGTACGTTACTTCCCCTGTACACAATAGGTGTTGAGGAAATATTTCCTCAGTGAGTGAGTATCAGGGAGAATAGTACTGTGACATTTTGGGTATCAGGTATTCAAATACACTATCCTCAATGAACATTTTTTGTTTTCTTGTATGTGTAAAGTACAGAGGGATGGGAACAATACAAAGATGAGTGCATCAAAGAACTTCTTCACAAGGAGACTTGAAGAAATGTGACATACACACTAACAATTATACTATAAGATAAATAAGAGAGAATTGATTGTAGCTACATGGGAAGCACAGACTAAATCTATGCAAGGTCAGAAGAGCTTGTGATTGGGGGATAATGGAAAGTTTCAAAGAGCAGGTTGCATTTGAGTTGGACTTTGAAAGATGAGTAGAATTTAAATAGAGACTTTGTTGATGAGGGTAACCTAAGGGAGTTTTGGATGTAAAAATTCTGAGGCAATAAAGCACTGAGATTATCTCAGAAAGGACATGCAGTTCTGGCTGGCTCAAATACGGATAAGCTCAATTGTGGTAGTGTGAGGTTGGACTTGGAAGGTATGGGTTGGAGCCTGCTTGAGCTAGAGAGTTTTAGGGGTCTTTTTGTTTAAATACTGACAGTTTGTGAGCCACAGAATGGATTTTTTCCCCCATTGGAAAAGCCACCACTGATGATTATTACCTCATCAATGGCATGAACACAGTGTTGAAATGCGTTCTGAATATGGTTCTTACATAGTATAGCACTGGTTTATATTTTACCCGCATACTTACTGAATGGACCCAACTCCTCAAGTGAGTAATAGTATTTGAAATTTTCAACTGATTGGGTGTGGTGGCTCATGTTTGTAATTTCAGCACTTTCAGAGGCCAAGGCAGGAGGATTGATTGAGCCCAGGAGTTCAAGAGCAGCCTGAGCAACATAAGCAACATAGTGAGACCCCCATCTCTACAAAAAATAAAAAATTAACTGGGTGTGACAGTGCATGCCTGTAGTTTCAGCTATTCAGGAGGCTGAAGTGGGAGGACTGCTTTAGCCCAGGAGGTCAAGGCTGCAGTGAGCCGTGATTGTGCCACTGCACTCCACTCCAGCCTTGGGCAACAAGTTGAGGCCATGTATTAAGAAACTTAAGATAAAGAAACTTTGAACCAACAGGAATCTAGTCTGTGACAGCCTCTTCAATTCTTGATTCACTAATCTTGAGTTCTGATAATCTGTTCCATATTGTCATAGTTTTGCCAAAGTACTTTCAGAAGTAGATTTAAACCGTATGCTTACTTCATAAATATATTCTGCAGTAGATACAGAAATAAAAGTATATCAAATATGAATATGGTCTTTAAAAGAGGATGGTGGAGACATTTGAAATATTATTTTTTGTGAGCTTAAGAGTAGTGTTGCTGTTGTAGTCAATGACTAGTTTTGTTTTTCTTAATGCTTCATTTTCTGTTGCTTTAAGAAATTTGGCTTTACACTATTTGTTAGTCACAGCTGAGTGCTCATCATCTCTGAATTTCATTTGATGTGAGAAACCTGGAAAATCCATACAATTAAATGTGTTAGAGTAAATATAAATTTACAGTATAAAATAAAAAATTTAAACAAAAGCCAGTGTTTTGGACATCATACACAGAGACGTTACATCATCATAAGGGTTGATGTTTTTCATTATGATTGATTTTATATCTGAATCAGTATTTTAATTATGTCATTTGAATCCTAGAATTTATACAGAAATAGAGAATTTAAATAAAGTCATGAAAAATAATTTAAAATGAGGAATTGCTTTAAAAGGAAAAGAGAAAGAGAGCTAAATATATTCATCTTGGCCGAGAGACAGTGAAGTAGAGACATAAGTCTATAAATACTTGGAACTTGTAAACACCAAGGGAGAAAAGATGTATTTTAATTTTATAGCAGGATATAGCTAAGAGTAAGAAAATGAAATATAGGATGACTCATTTTCATGGAATTACTATTTTGGTAGATTGGAAGAATGCCAAGATTTAGTTTATCTCTTTTTCCAAATTATGAGCTTCTTGAGAGCAAGGTTCATATCTCACGAATTTCTGTAGTCCCAGCATTGGCATATTGTTTATGCTCAAAAGTTATTTGAATTGAATTTCAGCAAGGCATATGGCAATTTTACATTATTCTTTAGCAATAATAGACAAATGCTGGCTAAATGATAATATTATTAAGTGGATTTATGACTCCATTTCAGAACCTTGCTACTAGCTCAGTGACATAAATTGAACTATCAGTTAGACTATTTCATTTTTCATTATCATATCCCAGGACTTAGTACACAATAAGCACTAAGTCTTTATTGAATGAAGGATTTGAATGAATGCTTTAGGGTGCCAACCCTAGCTCTGTCTTTTAAAATATATGTGTGGAGACCAGGTGCAGTGGCTCATGCCTGTAATCCCAGCACTTTGAGAGGCTGAAACGGGCAGGTCACCTGAGGTCAGGAGATCCAGACCAGCCTGGCCAACATACTGAAACCCCATCTCTACTAAAAATACAAAAAATAGCTGGGTGTGGTGGCGGGTACCTGTAATCCCAGCTACTTGGGAGACTGAGTCAGGAGAATCGCTTGAACCTGGGAGGCAGAGATTGCATTGGGCTGAAATTGGGCCACTGCACTCCAGCCTGTGCAATAGATTGAGACTCAGTCCCCCAAAAGTAAAAAATAAAAATAAATTTAAAATATGTGTGGAGTTTCCATCCCAAGGCTCTTTTCACATTAGTGGGTGGATTTGCAGTCTTTTGAAGTCTGTGGACACAAAAGCTATGTGGTCTGCAATCATCGTACAGTATATCAAAATTTTGTGAGATCCACTTGAGAGAGAAAATAATTTTGTATCCAGGAATCTTTTGACTTTTGTTGTTAATTAACAGCTACTGAAGATTTTAGTAGCTACGAGCTACTATTCTATCTAAAAACTTCTATTAGAGGTCTATCAGAATAGTAGTAATAACAAAAAACCTTGCCAGTACTTTGAGTCAGATATGATTTCATTTGATTAAAGAAAGTGATGCAAGCTGGGTAGGGTAGCACATACCTGTAGTTCCAGCTACTCTGAAGGCTGAGGTGGGAGGACTGATTGAGGCCAGTGGTACAACACTGTAGTATGCTATGTTTGTATCTGTGAATAGCCACTACACTCCTGTCTGACAACATAGTGAGACCCCATCTCTAAATAAATAAATAAAATAAAAAAGAAATGTTGCAGTAGATATTCTAGTTGCAGAGGAAGGTACAGATATTCCCTAATTTTTGATAGTTACATCTCAACAGAGCCATCATAAGTTGAAATGTTATAAGGCAAAAGTACCTTTTTAACTTATAATTTATGTCTTCAACATACAGTGGGCTTATCCAGAAATAGCCTCTTTGTAAGTTAAGGAGCTTACTGAATGTGTATTGCTTTTGCACCATCCTGAAGTTGAAAGATCAATACATAGATCCATTATAAGTTGGATACTATATATATTATATGACTTTTGATTTTTTTATACTAATTGACAGCAAATTTTAGTTTTGGTTTGTTAACTTTGCTTTTTTGTGACATCTGCTTATTCACTAAATGCTGACTGGATTTTCAACAGCATTCTAGGTTTTGACATGTTGGCTATATATAATTTAATGCTGTATCAGTTATCTGTTGCTGTGTAACAGGTTAACCCCAAACTTAGTGGCTTAAACAACATTTATTATTTCACAGCTTCTGTGGGTCAGGAATCCATGTATGGCTTGTCTGGGTCCTTTGTTTCAAGGTCTTTTAAAAGGAAATTCCACACAGAATTAGTTATCACAAAGCTTGACTGGAAAGAATCCCTTTCCTAGCTCATTCATTCGGTTGTTGGGAGGATTCATTTCCTTGTGAACTGATGGGTGAAAACCATCCATCAGCTCATGAGGTGAAGTTCCGTGCCGCATGAGCCTCTTCATAGAACGTCTCACAAGATGGCAGCTTGCTCACTCTGGTGGCAGTTTTGCTCACCAGAGTGAGCAAGCAAGAAGGCAAAAGAGAGGAAGTAAATCTGTAATCTAATTATGGAAGTGACGTCCCATTAGTTTTGTTGTATTCTCTTCGCTAGAAGCAAGTCATTAGGTATAGTCCACACTCAGAGAGGAATTTACACAACAGTGTGTATACCAGGAGATGGGAAAGATTGGAAAACATGTCTGAAGCTACCTACCGATAGAGACAGGAGGCAGGGAAATTCTGGGTAGAAGAGGGTGTGTCTCTGGCAAGGTTCCCACCCTCAAGCCAAAAACCATGATACCAGGGGCCAAGGTGAGAACTTCCATCCTTGTTTTCCCATTTGAATGTTGCCTTTTCCAAAACCATCCATGGCTTGCCCTGCTCCTCATCCTGTGCCCATAAAAACCTCGGGCTCACATGGAAGAGAGGAGGAGAAGCAGCTGGATGTTGGAGACTATGGGTGGATGTTGGAGAGAAGCAGCTTGACTTCAGAAAGACAGCTTGAGGCTGTAGCTTTTGAGAAGAGTCTAGCAGGGGACGGCTGGATTTCAGGGGAAGATTAGCTTCCTGCTCAATCCCCTTTCCTGCTCTCCTTCCTGCCGAGAGCCACTTTTATTGGGAATAAAATCCCCCGCATTTGCCACGTTCAGTTTGCTAGGGTGACCTCATTCCTCCTGGATGCTGAACAAGAACTTGGATGTCATGGGTGTGGGTTCAAAAGGCTATCACGCTGACCCTCCACTGAGCTGTTAACACTTAATGTGTCCACAGATGGCAAAGCTAAAAGGGGACTGTACCGTTCCTTCTGGGGCTTCAGAGGTCGCAGACACCCCCCTTAGATGCTGCCAGGGGACTCGCACAGAGTTTTGCTCCTGCCAGCACCCAAAAGGGCTTGCCCCGGCTCCTGCACCCACTCACCTGCATGCTCCCCATCCTGTGAGTGGGTTGAGTGAGTGGAGTTTGCCCCTGCTGGCACCCATGCATTCTAATTTCAGCCCGCGAAGGGGTCAGGGAAATATCCTGCTTCACTATCAGAGTTGAGGAAGCTTTTAAATGATATTTGGGACTAGCTGTGATGACGCATGCCTGTAGTCCCAGCTACTCAAGAGGATAAGGTGGGAAGATACCTTGAGCCCAGGAGTTTGAGTCTAATTTGTGCAACATAGACCCTGTCTCTAAAAAACAAAACAAAGCAAAAATTAAATGACAAATAGATCCTGTTATTGTCATTTTTTATTCAGTGGAAATACAATAAAGAAAATGCAGGTCGGGCATGGTGGCTCGCACCTGTAGTCCCAGCACTTTGGGAGGCCAAGGCGGGCAGATCACCTGAGGTCAGGAGTTCAAGACCAGCCTGACCAACATGGAGAAACACCATCTCTATTAAAAATACAAAATTAGCTGGGCGTGGTGGCACATGCCTGTAATCCCAGCTACTTGGAAGGCTGAGGCAGGAGAATCGCTTGAACTTGGGAGGTGGAGGTTGCAGTGAGCCGAGATTGCGCCATTGCACTCCAGCCTGAGCTACAAGAGGGAAACTTCATCTCAAAAAAAAAAAAAAGGAAAATGCAAAAGTCCCATTTTTCATGTATAATTTTTTCATGTGTAAAAGTTACATGGATGATAGGATTTGGGGGCAGTTCTGGTTGGAAAGAGCTAAAAAATAGTTATAATGTACTAATTATCTCTTCTCTTTAAGAAACATTGTTCAGTGATTTTCAGAATTCAAAATATGTTTCCTAATTTTCCCCTCCTCTCCTCTTCCTTCCTCTTCTTCCTCTCCCTGCTGTTGAACCATAGGTTTAATCTACTTAAGTTCAGATGATGTGTTCAATTGAGGTCCAGAATTTATCACTTTGAACATACCTAGACATTTCCATCTTTTTACGCAGTCTGAGGCCTGTGCTTATCACTAGTATTGGTACTTTCTTATTTCTATATTCTACTCTTTTGTGGAAAGCAGAGGCAAAAATGCAAATAAAATTTTAAATAATGGCAAAACATTGTTTTCCAAGGCTGGTATTTCTGCTGAATTGTAACCGTTAGCCCGGAGGCATTGAAAGGACACCATGCAGAAAGATGAAAAAGACCTTTAGCTAAAGAGAATAAAGACATCTCTGTATGAAAGTCGAATACCATGTATGTAAAATTCAAAGACCACCCTCTATATTCACTCAGCTGTAAGAAAAATGCTGTACTGTTCATCTTTGTGAACATTTGATTAAAATAAGTGCTCAGAAATCTCTGCATGCAGCATAGCTTCTCTTCATAAATTGTCTGACAAGGAGATACGGTAGGTCTTTAATTTTGTCTCTGCTAAATAGGACTTGATAAGGCAAAACCCCTAAAATCTTACTGTAACCATCATGCCAGCATTTTTCAGGCATTTAATATTGTTCTGGAGTTTTAGCCTTACTTAGTCCTTAAGATACGGAAACTTTGAGAACCTATACTTTAAAAAATTCTAAGATTTTGATCTTTAAGCTTCAGTTTACTCATCTGTAAAATGGGGAATAGTGAGAAGTAATTTATATGGTTGTTGATCCTCAGTTCCACCAAAGTTTCTGAATGTAGCTCCAGAGTTCCTGAATGTCTCATTTCCTTTCTGTAGAAGCTTGTATACATTCTGTTTTTATCCTGTCAGTAAACAAAAGATACCCTTTATTTAACCTCCTTTCCCCCCAGAATGCCTGTAGTTTAATACTTTTCCTAGCCCCTTCAGCTTTACAAAGCAGAGATCTAGTATAAATATGTGAAACATGCCTCCTGGTGTTAAAAAAAAAAAAAAAGTAGGCTATGTTTCATCCTGTTTATATTTAAATATTGCAAATATTTTTGCCAAGTCTTCATATTTAAAATAAGGAAGTTTTTAAAAGCTTGATTAAATGAGATCACAATTAGCAACTGTTTCAAATATACTTTTCATTCTTCTTTCTTGAATGAGATATTACTAAGAGAGGCTTTGAAGGTAACAATTCCATGCTAGTCAAATTACTTAATTATTTGTTATTTTTTATTTGATATATCAGTTAACCTTCTACTTAAAGAGGATTATGGTAAGAAGTAGTATTTCTTTTAATATGACTTAATCATTTTAATTTCTTTTAAAATGAAGAGTTGGCTGGGCGCGGTGGCTCATACCTGCAATCCCAGCACTTTGGGAGGCTGAGGTGGGTGAATCACCAGAGGTTGGGAGTTCTTGACCAGCCTGACCAACATGGAGAAACCCTGCCTCTACTAAAAATACAAAATTAGCCAGGCATGGTGGTGCATGCCTGTAATCCCAGCTACTTGGGAGGCTAAGGCAGGAGAATCACGTGAACCTAGGAGGTGGAGGTTGCAGTGAGCTGAGATCACACCATGCACTCCAGCCTGGGCAACAAGAGTGAAACTCTGTCTCAAAGTTAGTAGTCAAAAAGCAAAATATGGCCTGGATATCTTCTGACCTGCTACTTTAGGCGATTTTGGACAATTACAAATCTTGCCGTGCTGAAGAATCATACTCGTGTTCCTATAGTGATCTCTGGTTCCTAACAAGTTCCTTAAAGCTGAGTCCTTGATAGTCTATGGCTTAGCCATTCATGTCTGCATTCTGGAGACCTTTGATGGTAATGATGCCATCTATGCTCCTGTTTTGCTGCCTCTACAATGGCCTTGTGTAGATCAGACGCAGTGTTTCTTATAGTGCTCTGGATACGGTGACACTTGCCTTACATATATAAGAAGGTAATATTAATGTGTTTTCTAGACATGGGCTATAATTTGTTGTTGTTGTTTTTGGCATGACAGTTTTATCATCTGGGCTCATAGCCCGGTAGTTGGAGCTTTCAGCAGAGTCCTACACATTTAGCTGTCAGTTTGAATTAATGCGCTACCAGTTATTCTGTAGGCAGAGGGTACATATCAAGAATCCTACTTCCAAGAGGGCCAGCTTTCAAGAAGTCATGGTTTGAGTCACAGTGACATATGAAGCCTCTTAAGGTTTAACTTAGGGACAGGGCTCATTTGATGATCACTGACTTAAACATAAAGTTTTAGTGGCCTGTGCTGACAAACATATGTATGAAGAAGACTGTTTACCAAAGTAACTTCAAGGTCACTAAGAGAGTCTAATTAAGATTCATCCCACGTTGATAGTAATGGCAGAACTAGTTGAGAATCAAAGACTATAGACAGAGCCCCAGTATTTTGAGGCCTTTGGCTATTACTGAAGAATCAATTTAGGCATGCTATTTTATTAAATTAATTTTATTGAGGTGGAATTTATATACAATAAAGTATACCCTTTAAAAATTTTTTTTATTATATTTTAAGTTCTGGGGTACATGTGCAGATTGTGCATGTTTGTTACATAGGTATACACGTGCCATGGTGGTGGTTTGCTGCATCCATCGCCCATCATCTACATTAGGTATTTCTCCTAATGCTATTCCTCCCAATCCCCTCCACCACCTGCTATTCCTCCCGTAGCCTCCCCGTCCCCCAGGCCCCAGTGTGTGATGTTCCCCTCCCTGTGTCCGTGTGTTCTCATTGTTCAACACCTACTTATCAGTGAGAACATGCGGTATTTGGTTTTCTGTTCTTGTGTCAGTTTGCTGAGAATGATGGTTTCCGGTTTCATCCATGGCCCTGCAATGGACATGAACTCATCCTTTTTAATGGCTACATAGTATTCCATGGTGTATATGCCACGCTTTCTTTATCCAGTCTATCATTGATGGGCATTTGGGTTGGTTCCAAGTCTTTGCTATTGTGAACAGTGCCGCAATAAACATATGTGTGCATGTGTCTTTATAATTGAATGATTTATAATCCTTTGAGTATATACTCAGTAATGGTAGTACTGGGTCAAATGTTATTTCTATTTCTAGATCCTTGAAGAATCACCACACTGTCTTCCACAGTGGTTGAACTAATTTATACTCCCACCAAGAGTGTAAAAGTGTTCCTATTTCTCCACATCCTTTCCAACAACTGTTGTCTTCCGATTTTTTAATGATCACCATTCTAACTGGCATGAGGTCGTATCTCAATGTGGTTTTGATTTGCATTTCTCTAATGACTAGTGATGATGAGCTTTTTTTTCATGTATTTGTTGGCTGCACAAATGTCTTCTTTTGAAAAGTGTCTGTTCATATCCTTTGCCCACTTTTTGATGGGGTTGTTTTTTTCTTGTAAATTTTTTTAAGTTCTCCATAGATTCTGGATACTAGCCCTTTGTCAGATGGGTAGATTGCAAAAACTTTTTCCCATTCTGTTGGTTGCCGGTTTACTCTATTGATAATTTCTTTTGCTGAAGGTGCACCCATTTTAATTACAAATTGATGAGTTTTGATAAATGTATACCTGGGTAATTAACACCACAGGTATTCTGTTAGACTAGCAACATAGATAGATACCTTATAAGAATGAGGGACTCTTGCATGCAAGGACCGATGATTCATTTTACCAGGAGATTACATATGATGGTTATTTTGTGGGATCATATTCTCACCTAAGCATACATTGGGTAGAAGTCTTCTATAGGGAAGGCCATAATTGGTTAGGTACTGTTCATTTTCCCAGGGTGCTGTTGCTCTCACAAGTCTGGCTTGGAGTGAATCTCTGAGAGAACTGGGTTTTCATCTGGATGTGCTTCTCTCCGCACAGAGTGAACTTGGTCAAGTTGTAGGTCTCTCACTTCTCTGGGCCTCTGTTTCTTCATCAGTAAAGCAGGAGGACTGAGTCTGAGAATTTCTATCTCTGACATTCTTAATTTCTCATGATAATAAGACCAAATTATTTGATTTGGATGTGGATGTTCCAAACGTAAATAGAAAACTACTCTCTGACAGTGTTGCTTCTCTAAGGATGAATTGTACTTGTTAATGAACAGGAATATATCCGAATACCTTTGTAGCATTATTCTTACCATAGATGTTAACGTGGAATATGTCTTGATTATACTAGCATAATGACCTTGGAGTTAGGTAAATAGCCTTCTACATACATATATTTGTCTTGCATTGAGCTTTTTATAATGGTTGCTTTTTATTGGCTCTTGTTAGAGAAAAGAAAACCTTATCTCTGTTGTTCAGGCTGGTAACTACTCCTAAAAGACAAAGAAACACATTGTTAACTGGATTGGCATCGCTGGATTGGCAGGCATTGTTTACTGTGAATACCAAAGTTTGATTAACACAGGTGTTATATTACAGATACTGTTAGATCAGTTTAAGGTAAAATGAAATTGATCACAGAATTTAATGTTACAGGTTCCTCCTAACTTACTGGTAGCTTACATATTAGTTGTAAATACATAATTTCAAACAAGAAAGGCATTTTCATTTAGAAATAACATTTTAAACAGTAGTTAGAGTCTCTGAATACAAAGACCTATTTAGCCTACAGTGTACCTAAAGTTATGACACTAATATCATTTTGGAACCTAATTGTCATTTTTAACTAGATTACTTATTTATAGCTGGATTTCTGTGGGGGAAGTACTGGTTTATAGACTTAGAATATTTGCATTACAAACATATTTGGCTTCTGAACATGTACCAGATCGTATGCTCAGCACTGGGAATACAGAGTTAATAAATACAGTCCCTTCCTGCAATAAGTACATGGTGAGGGAGATTCAACAAACATAATCATAAAGCAACAAGGTTTACAAAAGAAATTATGAGGCACATTCAAGGATCAGCTAAGCATCCTGCACTGAGTACAGAATAACACCTAACCAGCTGGGATGGGGACTGTCTTGGACGATTCATACTGAGTTGAATTGGAAAGGATTCATAAAAATTAGTAAGATGAAAAGACGTGGGTGAGAGGAGCATTCCAGGCAGAGGAGTATGAATAAGGGCATAGAGAAGAAACTTCAAGCACTTTGTATTACTGGGACAAAGAAAGAGTAGTAAAAGAAGAGGCAGGAGAAAGACGTAGGGACCAGATTATGGTGGATCTTAGTTGTCCTATTGAGAAGTGTGGATTTTTTGTGTGTCCAGTTTCCTGAGCTAGTCAGGTTTTTGTTAAAGGTAGACCACTCAGACAGGGCTCTGGAGAGCTGGTTTGAGGGCACAGGGATAGCAGCCTTATCAGGTGGTTGTAGTCAGCTGGTGGAGAAATAAGGAAGGGCTGAACTATGACAGAGGTGATCAGAAGTGAGAATAGGGGAGATAGTCAACAAATATTTAGGATGGAAATAGTCAGATCTAAAGATTGGTTAGATTTGAGGGAGAAAGGAGAGCATCAATGCAAGTTCAAATTTCTGCTTTTGTTGATTTTGTGACTGAGAAAGGATTAACCAAAAAAAGAGGCAGTTTTGACAGGGAAAAGTAAAAATTTAGTTTGGACAAGTTGAGTTTGAGTTTACTGTGGTGATGGCCAACGTGCAGTCGACATGTGTCTTAAGATATATGGAAGGTTAGAGACCTAGAGGTATAGATTTCGGGGCCATTAGCATATAGAGGATTTTATTTTATTTTTTGAGATGGAGTCTCTCTCTGTTGCCCAGGCTGGAATGCAGCTGCAAAATCTCAGCTCACCACAACCTCCACTACCTGAGTTCAAGCCATTCTCCTGCCTCAGCCTCCTGAGTAGCTGAGACTACAGGTGGGTGCCACCGTGCCTGGCTAATTTTTGTATTTTTAGTAGAGATGGGGTTTCACTATGTTGGCCAGGCTGGTCTCGAACTCCTGACCTCGTATTCTGCCCACCTTGGCCTCCCAAAGTGCTGGGATTACAGGCATGAGCCACCTCTGCCAGCCTATAGAGAATTTTGAAACTGCAGAATAAATTAAAATAATATTTTTTAAAAACCCTTATTCAGAAGTGAGCTTGGCATGTTTTGGGGTATTTATTCTAGTTTCCTTCAACTTCTTTGCAAATTGGGAACTTGCCTCTCTCAAAGGACACTCATACCTTATGCCATAACTGGATGGATTATGATTACAAACCATTGGCAAATTATTAGCTCATTCACTTATTTGTTTACTCATTCAACAAATGTTTATTAAACACAGTATATACCTAGTTCTCAGCATACATATGAAGTGGTGACAGAATTACTCTCCCTGCCCTCTAGGAAGTTGCAATCACAATGATCAGATTCTTTATATTTTAAATCATCTACTTTCTAATCAGTGAAGTTGTTTTAAGTTATAATAGACTAGTGCTATTAGCAAATGACTGTTTGCTTAAGAAAAAAGAGAAAAAGAAAAAGGCATAGATTTTACTCTTAGGTTGTTCCTTGCCCTATTTGTTACAACGCAGAATCATATTTGTTCATGGTAAACAATGAAAAACGGTGTAAAGAAAGGAGCATGAACTGAGGGTTTTTTCCTGGTAATGTACGTTTGCATCAAATGTGAGGAGAGCTGTGTCACCACTAACTATATTTAAATAAAAGTATAGGTAGGGCCATTAGTATCAAGCCTGCACTGTTCATTGTTTCAGAAACTAGTCCGATTGATATTCTCATTGTCTCTGTTCCTGTTATTCAGGATTGTAGACGATTGTGTTTGTGTTTTTCTCTCTTTATTGGTGCTGGTAAGAGTCCTATTATGAGTTTCATATTTTTGTCCCAAATGTCCTGGGGTGGGGAGAAAGCAAATGTAGTAGAAAGATTGTATATCTTTAGGCTGCGCTACTCATGATGTGCCAGTTAACTGAAATATATTTAACCCTGTGAAAACATTGATTCTAAAGAAAGAAAAAGCAAATCTGGAGTACATTTAAAGTATCATGAATATAAATTCAAGCATTAACTAAATTCTCCTAACTTGCAGTTATTTCAGGAATAGCTTCTGAGTAATTATATTACTTATCACATTATTTCCCTGACTTTTGCCTTTAAAATACAGTTTAACTAAAATGAACCCTGGGCATGGGTTTATCTATCTGATTTTATTGTCGATAACTTAAATGCAAGGCATCCAACTCTTGCCATTTCTACTGTTTCTATGGTAACCAAAGTGTGCAAACCCAGCAGTATCGCTTGCTTTCACAGCTGGCATTTTGTGTTCACAGTAAGAAGAGGAGTTTTAGTAAAGCAGAGTCTGTGTTAATTGGGATGTAACTAGGTCAGAACGATTTTGGTATCCTTTCAGGTTTTTTATGTGGGTGAAGGTATGTATGCCTGAACTGCAGTTTTCGTTCCTTTTTTTTTTTCTTGAAGCATATACCTTCACTAAAATTAATCACTGCTAAAGTTAGTCTTGAAAAATAAGCATAACATCTGCAAACACAGCTAAGTATAGAATCTTGGGGATTGATTGGAGTTGCCCTGAGACTTGACCTGTAGCCTTGTGTATCCTTGAATATTTCCATTAAGAAAGATGAAATGATGGATGCTAAAATGCTTTGAAAAATTAAACACACTTTGATGGTGATTCATTTTGTTATTGTTTATATTTTGAAACATCAAGTATCTTAAGACCTTAACATTTATTTGCTTGTTCTGAAGGGAACAGGCAATCCCAGTTAAGAAATGCACATTTAAAAATGACTTCCCTCTGCAATTCCAGGTCTTAACTTGACTACAGGAGCCCTTCTCTGTGGTTACTGCCCAAGCTCTAGGTTCTGTTCTGAAACTGTACAAAAGAGCTCATAAGCCACTACTCCTCTAAACGATGTCACTGCCTCTGCCCTCATCTCAGACTTTACATGGAGAGCCTACACTTAGAGCTTCCATAGGCTTTAAGTATGTTATATCAAAGGTATTCTCTACTAACTTCAATACTAGAAAAGAGCATTCCTCTTATCACTCTCTTTGTGTCCTCATTCCATTGTGGTGCTCATATTCTCTGTTTCGACATAGCGTGACTGCAAGAACTTCTATCAAGAGATAGCTGAGTGTAAAACCACCTTCCTGTACTAGCATTCAGCAGCTTATAATCTACTTTCATTTCTTACATGAAGCAATTTTTGCTCTCAGATCTTATACTTTGTAGTGTTGTGTTTTTATCTTACTATCTTTATTTTTAAAGGGCTTAAACTCAAACTTAAGGAATGAAAAATAAAAAATAAGGTGGCTTATTTGATAATTTTACAATTAAAAAAGTTGTTATGTTCCCCCAGAGATTCCATTCTCACTAAAGCTTTCAAAAGTGTACTCTAAAGGCCGGGCGCGGTGGCTCAAGCCTGTAATCCCAGCACTTTGGGAGGCCGAGGCGGGTGGATCACGAGGTCAAGAGATCGAGACCATCCTGGTCAACATGGTGAAACCCCGTCTCTACTAAAAATACAAAAAAAATTAGCTGGGCATGGTGGCGCGTGCCTGTAATCCCAGCTACTCAGGAGGCTGAGGCAGAATTGCCTGAACCCAGGAGGCAGAGGTTGCGGTGAGCCGAGATCGCGCCATTGCACTCCAGCCTGGGTAACAAGAGCGAAACTCCGTCTCAAAAAAAAAAAAAAACAAAAGTGTACCCTAAAATCTGCCTTTACCTTTTCCCCATTTATTTGGATCTCATTTACTATGTCTGGCTTCTGTAAATGCACAGAAATTATTTTTTCTGAATCACCTATGACCTAATTGTCCATTCCAAAGGCCCCTTCTCAGCTTTCACTATGTTGCACTTGATGGCTACTTCTTCCTTTTTAGGTTCTCTTAGCTTCGAGAACCCTGTGCTATCTAGGTTTTCTTACCTTTGTTTTCTTTCATTTTTAGCTAATTTATTTATTTATTACTTTTTTGGTTTTCTTACCTTTGATATTCCTTCAAGGAACTTTCTCTCCTTCCTTCCTTCCTTCCTTAATTCATTCCTTCCTTCCTTCCTTCCTTCCTTCCTTCCTTCCCTCCCTCCTTCCTTCCTTCTTTCCTTCCTTCTTTCCCTCCTTCCCTCCCTCCCTCCCTCCCTCCCTCCCTCCCTCCCTCCCTTCCTTCCTTCCTTCCTTCCTTCCTTCCTTCCTTCCTTCCTTCCTTCCTTCCTTCCTTCCTTTCTTCCCTCCCTCTTTC